>NC_090650.1:299936078-300536078 GCF_040937935.1 Hyperolius riggenbachi
AAGCTGGCCTAGCATAAACCATACTACCATTATGATCAATTCAATAGAAAAAGTAGCATGATTAAGGATTTGTACTTTTTGAAAAGCATGCTTATATACCATAGCTGGGATTTGAACCCAGGACGCAGTGTGTAGTAGGTATCTGTCTTACCCTCTAGACCATGAACCACACTGCATGGTAGTAGGTATCTGTCTTACCCACTAGACCATCAACCACACTCAGGGCCAGGCTGAGGCAGAGGCTGGAAAGGCTGCAGCCTCAGGGCGCAGTGTAGGAGGGGGTGCACAATTCATTCAGCTGTCATTCCCAATTGTGTTTGAAGCAGAAAGAAATAAGAAAAGGTGATACATGGCAGCGACTACAAGCCAGATAAGTAGAGATTAAGGTGTTGGGGGGGTTGGGGGCCCTGGGGCACCTCTTAGTGTAATAGCAATCAGTGTGTGACAGCTGGGGTGGGAGGGATGGGGGGGCGCACTTTGCTGTCTCAGCCTTGGGTGCTGAAGGACCTTGTCCCACCTCTGACCACACTACATGCTAAAGCCTGGCCCTGAGTGTGGTTGATGGTCTAGTGGGTAAGACAGATACCTGCTACCATGCAGTGTGGTTCATGGTCTAGAGGGTAAGACAGATACCTACTACACACTGTGTCCTGGGTTCAAATCCCAGCTATGGTATATAAGCTGTTTTGAAAATCTGCAATTCCCTACTGCATGATATAAGAGGATGGATGGATGGAGGAGGAGAGAGAGAGATTTTTCCGACGGAATTCCGTATACGTCGGAATTCCGCGGAACAGCCCCGGAATACCGTCGGAATGAAACGGTAACGGAATTTCTGTATGACGGAATGCAGAATTGTCCTGGAAACGGAAATGGGCTCTTCCGACCATGCCTGTTAATCACGTGTTATACTAGTTGTGTGAACTTGAGAAAAGAAACATTGAACTGCGCTGAACTTACTATTGCTTTATTTCATATATATATATATATATATATTATTTAGTATTTATATAGCACCAGCATCTTATGCAGCGCTGTACAGAGAATATAGCTTAGTTACTAACTGACCCTCAGAGGAGCTCACAGTCTAATCCCTACCATAATTGTATGTCTATGTATGTATCATATAGTGTATTTTTTGTAGTTTTTAGGGCCAATTTAGGGGGAAGCCAATTAACTTATCTGTTTTTTTTGGGATGTGGGAGGAAACTGGAGTGCCCAGAGGAAACCCACGCAGATACGGGGAGAACATACAAACTCCTTGCAGATGTTGCCCTGGCTGGTATTCGACCCAGCACTGCAAGGTGAGAGCGCTAACCTCTACGCCACTGTGCTGCCCATACATGTTAATATACATGTTAATATACATGTTACATTATCTGTCATTTAACCGCAGTAACTTGGCTACTTTTTCCTCTAACTTTAACATAGATTTTCTCAAAAACTATAAAGTCTTTTTGAAAATATGCTTTCCTCTTCTTTCCACTGCCCTTCTTAATATACCCTGCAAATTTGATGTTTATAGCACGTTCCGGGGCTTTGCTATTGACCGCTAAAGTTGTTTGCTGTTGAAACATTTCCCACACTCAGAATAAGAATTGTTAAAATCAATGTTCTCAAAAACTATAAGGTCTTTTTTAATTGTTTTCCTTTTGTTTCCACTCTTCTCCTTAACATACCCTGTAAAATGTTGTGTTTCTGGCACATAAGGGGGTTTTGTTATTTACCACTAAATTTGGCAGCCATTGACTTAAAAGTAAGATGCAAACGCAATTTTAAAAAAAAATTGTGTTAAATGTAAATGGCGAACAGCCCAAGTTCACCGGGAACTGTTCGCTAGCAAACTGTTTGAGCCATCTCTAGCAGCTGTTATTGAAATCTATAACACAGAGGTAATCAATGGTGGTAATACAAAAAAAAGCAAATAAATAAGCAATGAACATATATATTTATATCCAAACAAAATAAGTTAAATTCAAATGCATAAATATGTAGTGGAATTCATAGAATATGGAATAAGGTGATAAAGCAATGAGGTAGTTCATATGTGCAAATAAACAAAAAATCCCCTGGTCTTTCCAAATTCTGACAAATGAATGTCAGAATATGTAGGAAACTCCTGTCCAAGGAAAATTAGTGCATGCAAACCAAGGAACCATGTAAATTACCAAGGAGTTAAAAGGAAATTCAGACTGAACCAGCAAATACCTGGTGTATGTAATCCTGAGCACCTAACCACAAGCAGCCGCCCTAAAGACTGACGCTTGTTGTGAGGGAATACCCGCTTCTTCAGAGACCACATCTGCTCAGGCAATGGGACAGATAGTCTAAGCTGTCTTCAAAGGGAAGAAATGAATAAGAAACCAACTAGAAGTCCTGATAAAGTACAATCGAAATCACAAGGAATGCAGGACATAAGGTCCTACTTTTATACAAGAGCAAGGGCAACAGAGTCCAGGCTAGATCCAGGGGATACAGGAGCTGAGCAGACATGGAGCTTGCAGGGGAGATCAGAGCTGAGGTTATCAAGGACACAGTGCACCTATAAAGTTGACAGATTGCAGTTTGTGGTCTCTTAGCTTAGTGCACCAGAAATTGCCAGGCTAGATGTATTCACATCCTGCCCAGGGCCACCAGTAAAACAGAGAAAAAAAGTGCAGTAACCATAAACTTCTCGATCCTCTGTATATCAGGAGCTGGCTCCACTGAAATGAACATGGGAAAAGTTACTGGACATTACCATGGCCATTGCTAACGATCACATTGCTTGATGGAGAGACTAATTGCAGTGTTTGTGTGAAAAGTGGCAGTTAGCAAATTTAATGGAAAAAAAATATTATTAATAGAAAAATCTTATTAACTCTCTAAACAATCACGTTGAGTCAATACAGTGCATTGCAAAAAATACAGCCAAATCTCTCCTTTAAAGGGATACTGTAGGGGGGTCAGGGGAAAATGAGTTGAACTTACCCAGGGCTTCTAATGGTCCCCCGCAGACATCCTGTGTTTGCGCAGCCACTCACCGATGCTCCGGCCCCGCCTCCGGTTCACTTCTGGAATTTCAGACTTTAAAGTCTGAAAACCACTGCGCCTGCGTTGCCGTGTCCTCGATCCCGCTGATGTCATCAAGAGCGCACAGCGCAGGCCCAGTATGGTCTGTGTCTGCGCAGTACACTCCTGGTGACATCAGCGGGAGCAAGGACACGGGCGTGCAGGCGCAGTGGTATTCTGACTTTAAAGTCAGAAATTCCAGAAGTGAACTGGAGGCGGGGCAGGAGCATCGGTGAGTGGCTGCGCCAACACAGGATGTCTGCGGGGGACCATTAGAAGCCCCGGGTAAGTTCAGCTCATTTTCCACCGACCCCCCTACAGTATCCCTTTAAGAGCATATACATCTGGAACTAAGAGATCTACTGTTCTTGATCTTAAAGCCAGTCAATGTTAAAATATTGCACTCCTCATAATTTCAGTTACTTTTTATTAGAGACTCTACTCTTCCAAAAAAGTTTTGAGTTACGGTATTTCTTTTGTTCTAGGTTGCAGCAAATAAGCCACCAGATAATACATCCCCATGACTATACCTCAAGACCTACTTCTCACAAAGCTTTAATTGAGCCCTGACAGCAGTCTCACAGTACCACAGGGGAGGCAGAAAGAAGGACACAACAAACTTATGATGTGTGTCTGACTTTTCAAGATGTGTACAAAAAAAAACTATAAAAATTGGATCAGTGGCCCAGATCCACAAGATCAGAATCCATGTTTCATTCAGCATGAGATAATTACAGTAGTTGATTAGGGTAGGTAGTAGGTACTAAATTCTTCTTCAGTTTTGTTGTCTTGAAAAGTCATCCTCAGTAAATAATGAGCTAAACATGATAATTTAACATGTTTGTTAAAATATTAGCTGTGTTTTAAAGAGATAAATCATCTTAGTTACCCAGGCTTTGCTTTGCTGGCAGATTCATAGTATATACTTACATGTTTTTTCATAGATCAATAAGGGACATGCATACTTGTCATAGGGATTTCCATCATGCATGATATTCTGTTTGTGATTCTTTGGATATTTTTTGTTGGAGATTTCATGAGCCTTTTTGTGATTTTCATTTTGTGATATTTCCTTGCTCCAAAAAATTAGATTTCAATGCATTCCCTTTGACTTGCGATGGAACACAAATTGTGCATTACACATAGAGAAAAAAAGCACCTGCTGTTTGAATTTAAATGCAAAAAAACCCTGCAAAACACAAATCACATGTAGACACTTACAAATCGTGACCTGTGTTGCTTGCAAATCTTTGCTAAAGTTATTTTTGCTTTGAAAATGCTATTTTCCATTTTGAGAATATATTTGCGAAAATACATTGTATTTTCACAATATGGTCAAAGGAAACTTTTTTTAATGTGAAAATTCACTCCTTTTAACTGGAAAAACACAAAAAAATCGCACCTTTTTAACGCGCACCAAAAAACCCCCACAAAAAGCGTGAAAAAAGCAAACCTATTTCAAAATGATTTTCAAAGGTACTTTCACTCTATTGTTGAATTTCACATTATTTTTATGAAAATAAATGTGAAAAAATATCATTTTCCTTATGGACTTTTCATCATCACCTGATGGACTTTTTTACACCTTGACATAATAGATATTCTTATCACAGAATACCATATTTTACAGACTATAAGACACTCTTGACCACCGCTCCTAGATTTAGAGAACAAAAAGCAGAGGAAAAATATATACTAAACCTGGTGCATCCATGGTGAAAAGGCATCTTGTGGGTTATGTCCCCTTTGTACCTCATGCTCCCTTGTTCCTTTTGTGTCTCCCTGTGTCCTCCTCTGTCCTCCTTGTGTCATCCTGTGTCCTCATGTGTCATCCTCTGTCTTCCTTATGGCCTCCTCTATGCCCCTTAGTGTCTCCCTGGTGTCCTTTTCTATGCTTCTTTGTGTCCCCCTGTGTCCTCAATTTGTCCCCCTGCGTCCTCCTCTGTATGGGCACAATATAGGGAGTCCTCAACATTGTGGCGGGTTGGATGTTCTTTGTGTCCCCCTGTGTCCTCAATTTGTCCCCCTGCGTCCTCCTCTGTATGGGCACAATATAGGGAGTCCTCAACATTGTGGCGGGTTGGATGTTCGTATTGGCAGGTGTTCACAAGTCAGCAACTCCCTACATTTGGACTATAAGACGCAGTGATTTTTTCCCCACTTTTGGGAGAAAAAATGTGAGTCGTATAGTCCAAAAAAATACAGTATTTCCATCACTACTCTTTTCTACTTTTTGCTCTAAATGTTTTTATCTTTCTTTTTTTCCCCCACATATGCGTTACTATCTTTCTGGTCATGTCCTTACCCAATCAGCACAAAAAGTCACAAATCGGGAGAATTATTGTCTAATCACTGACTTGCTTGTTCATAGTACCATGATGATGATAATAATAATAATAATATGTTTCAGTTCATCCCAGTATAAACAGGACATGGCCATAAAAACTGAACTGCTGTTTACATCAGCACAGAAGTAGAATTCAACAGATAATGAGCTTATTGAGTGATATATATATATATATATATATATATATATATATATATATATATATATATATATCAAAATTTCATACAGAAGCATGCAGGGGTTAGGGCTAGCATGGTAACTATACTGCCACACAAATAACTCATCTTTGCGCTTGTTTAGGATAAAATACATAAAGCAGCAAGAACATGAAACATGAACGTATTTTTTTATAATAATAATTGTGACCGTAAGAGACAAGAACACCGCTGTGAAAACTGTGAGAGTGTGTGGAAATTAAACACTAGTAACAACAGGGATATTCTCTTTTAATTAAAATAAAAATGAAATACACATGTGATAGTGCTACACAAGTCTTTTTGCAATATATTGCTATTAAAATGATCATAATACTTTAACTTGCAGTTAGATATGAATTTCTAAACCAACAGTAGCAGCTTAAATCGTACTTCTCTGCAGCCATCGTAGTATAATTACAAAACAGAGTGTATACACATTCCAGTTGTCCTCCTTGGTAAGTAGCTGTCTAGAGCAGAAGCCCTTTTATTTGCGTAGCTAGAGTAATATAGTAATCAACAGCTGGCTGTGACACACCCATCTGGCAATATCTGTGAAGAACATTTTGGAGTGGCTGTTTTCCATATGGACATGCAATGTACACGAGTTAAAGTAATTTCTTTCTTTGTTTTTTTTTCTCTAAAAGCAGTAAAGTATGATCTATGCTGCAGTATTGTGTAAACTAAGTCTTATCAAAATAATCTTCAAGACTAATCAACAGTGCAAGTCTGCTACACAGGGGTGCAGGAAAATCTAAAACAGTGATTAAACCACCTGTGTTCTGGAGAGAAAAGCCACAAAATGTGCACTGTTGGTATAGCCAGAGGACAGTAATGTTTTTTGTAGACAGGTGCTAGAGAGGCGGGTGTGGGAGGCTATGGGGAATTGATGGGAAGGGGGCTAGAGTTCAAGAAAAGGACTGGTTGGAGGAAAAGGGTGTTCCTGTGCCTGGATGTCTTGGTTTTATTTGCAGGCCTATAATTAGCCAGTCAGTGGGTTCCTCTGTCCCATTAGAACAGAGGTGGTGGCAGTTATACCCTGAAATAGTGTGTAAGTTGTATTACCGTAACTCACTAGCTCCCTCCTAGTCGGTCTGTTGCCAAAATCCGAGCTGACAAAACTGAGGTTCTTGTTATCGAGGGTCAGGGCCCAACAGCAAAGCAGCCCCAGTCTCAACCAACACTGCTACGGATAGGGAGCTCAGACCTGAACAGCTCAGACTATGTACGCAGCCTGGGAGTACTTATTGATGGGAAATTAAGCTTCAGGAATCAAATCTCAGCTGTTGTGAAACATTCCTTCTTTCACCTAAGGAATATTGCAAGGATTAAACACCTCATTCCTTTAGAGGATCTTCCAACCCTAGTTCATGCCTTCATCACATCAAGGTTGGACTACTGCAATGTCCTCTACACAGGCCTTCATAAGAAAGACCTACGCCACCTGCAATTAGCACAGAATGCTGCCGCAAGGCTGTTAACGAGCCAACCCCGCCATTGCCACATAACACCAACCCTGTGCTCACTCCACTGGCTACCGATAAAATGGAGAATTCTGTTTAAGATTGGCTTACTGACATTCAAATCCTTGCACAATCTGGGCCCTGGATACCTGAAGGACTTGTTGCAACTGCATCACCCCCCCACAATGTTAGATCAAAAGGACGTAACACCTTGGTCACCCCCATAGTCCACCTCAAAACCTTTGGAGACAGAGCCTTTTGTCATGCTGCCCCTATACTTTGGAATTCCCTGCCACACCCAATCAGGACAGCTCCATCCCTGGAAGCATTTAAGTCTAAACTGAAAACCCACCTCTTCAGTCTGGCATTCATGAACCTCTGACTATCTCCTCTGTAACACAGCCCAGCCTGAAATCCTGTATTGATCTGAGACACAGCTATGCACTTTGAGTCCTATGGGAGAAAAGCACTTTACAAATGTTATTGTTTTGTATTGTATTATTGTATTGGCGAGGTTGATCTTGTAGCAACAGCCAGACAGGAGAAAGCAATGTCCAGATGGGAGAAAATGATGGGCAGATACCTAAAATGACATTAAGAGATAAACATAGGAACATATAATACTAGCCCTAGTAATAAAATCTCTGCAATTCATTTCTATTTTACAGTACAGAAAGAGCTAAAAAATTTGAGTTTTTATTTATGTAACAGAGATTATTGGCAGCTTGTTAATTTCAGTCTGGTTTCCTGAAAAGTAAATAGATGCTAAAACACCCGAGAAACAGTGAGATTAGGTTCCTAATGAGGTTTAAGTGTAGACAAGTTCACAAGGTCATTTAGGTGTCATACCATGCAGTCAGGTTCCTAACTTCTTCCCTATGTGCAGCTTCCTTATTGCCTGATATGTGCCCAGTGACCTGTAGTAACTTTTTCTCTACAGATCAAGGTTATCCTAGATGTATCTAAGTAATTTCTCATTGTGAGTGTATGTAGGAGACTGCAATGGGGCTTCCTTTAAAATGGCAAATAAATTCAGACAATTTTTAATACATCTAAGCAAATATGCATGATCAATTAGGCTCTCCAGTGTTTTCCAGCTCGGGAGACCTTTAAGAGTTCAAGTCTACTGTCAAAGTGCTGAAAGGCCATCTAGCCAGTATACCATACCAATTGCCAGGGACATTTTTTTTGTCAGATACGGACAGAAAAGTAATTAAACAAAAATATTTGAAAGGGAGAAATAAAACACAGCAAGAGAGTGATTTTATATTTTAATTTTCAGCAGAGCAGAATTTTTAATATTAGCTGATCTCTACATGTTACCATGGAAACAAAATTAGAATTTGTATATGGTTTTATTGCCACTCAGTGGTTCTGCGCAGTGCCTCTGTAAAGAACTGGAAAATACGCTATAATAATATTTGTAATTTATTATAAGGTTTAGTAACCACCATTGATTTGTCCCAAATGTTTATTTGTTTGTTTTGCAAACATCCACTTTGAAAGTGTTTCTCAACAAGTTTAGCATATTAGAGAATTCTAATCCCATTATCTGCTTCAAACCATTGGATTTCATGCATAGTTAGTTACTGTGTGCACTAGCAAGTCTTTCAAGCTTGTGATCATTGCTTTTCAATGCTCACTCTTATATTATGTCTTGTGTGAATTTTCCCTGTTGAAAACTGTTTGCATTTTTCTCTGCCAGGAACAATTAGCTGGAGGGATTTTTAAAGGTGGAAATTGTTTCCCTCAGGTTGACTCCTAATGCTGTCTTGACGTTAATGGTCATAACATGCCAATCTGTAAAACTATTAGCTACAGCACTAGATGAAAGAAAAACACACAGATCTGAAGACAGGAAAACATTCCACTGGATTACTCTAGGAGCTAAAATATGGCCAACAGTCGCATCAACATCAAACATGCGTTATCTTTCCTAAAGTGAACCTGAGATTTAAGACATCTCAAGTTCAACACTTACTTGGGGCTTCCTTAAGCCCCCTTGAGGCCACTCACTTCCTCAACATCTTCCTGGGTGGCTCCTGCCCAAGTAGCCTGGCCAAGTCATGCACTACCCGGGTGTGCACGCTTCCCAGTCATGCTCCTGTCAGCAGGAGCATTCTGCGTCTGCACAGTAGTACTGCACAAGCGCAAAACGCTCATGGTCGTCGGTGCATGACAGAAGAGTGCGTCTGGCTGGGATGCACATGCATGATGAAGCATGACTCGGCCAGGCTTTTGGCCCATATTGCAGGGTACAGGAGCCACCCAGGGAGATGTTGAGGGACTGTACAACCTCAAGGGGGCTTAAGGAAGCTCCAGGTAAGTATGGTACCTGAGATGTCTTTCATCTCAGGTACACTTTAACTGACTTAGCTCTTGACCTGGGAGACCAGGGTTCGCATCCTCGCCAGGGTCAGTACCTATTCAGTAAAAAGACCTTGGGCAAGACTTCCTAACACTGCAGCGTGGTCCATTGAGCTCACCCTCAGTAGCTGCAGCTCTTGAGCATTTTAAGTCCAACAGGAGAAAAATGCTATACAAATGTTAAGATTATTTTCATTATTAACCACTTGAGGACCCACCCTTTACCCCCCCCCCCCCCCTTAAGGACCAGCGCTGTTTTAGCTGATCTGTGCTGGGTGGGCTCTGCAGCCCCCAGCACAGATCAGCGTGCAGGCAGAGCGACCAGATCGCCCCCCTTTTTTCCCCACTAGGGGGATGATGTGCTGGGGGGGTCTGATCGCTCCTGCCTGCCGGGTGTTGCGGGGGGGGGCACCTCAAAGCCCCCCTCCGCGGCGAAATCCTCCCCCTCCCTCTCCTACCTGGCCCCCCCTGGAGATCGGGGCTGCACAGGACGCTATCCGTCCTGTGCAGCCAGTGACAGGCTGTCTCCTGTCACATGGCGGCGATCCCCGGCCGCTGATTGGCCGGGGATCGCCGATCTGCCTTACGGCGCTGCTACGCAGCAGCGCCGTACAAATGTAAACAAAGCGGATTATTTCCGCTTGTGTTTACATTTAGCCTGCGAGCCGCCATCGGCGGCCCGCAGGCTATTCACGGAGCCCCCCGCCGTGATTTGACAGGAAGCAGCCGCTCGCGCGAGCGGCTGCTTCCTGATTAATCAGCCTGCAGCTGGCGACGCAGTACTGCGTCGCTGGTCCTGCAGCTGCCACTTTGCCGACGCACGGTATAAGCGTGCGGTCGGCATGTGGTTAATATTATTATTGTTATTATTATTGATTTATGTCTCCTTAAAGGGCACCTGAAGTCAGGAAAAAAGTTAAATATTTGTGTCAGTAGGAGGAAGCCTCTGGATGATTCAGAGGCTTCCTCAGTCTCCCTCCACCCCTACATTGCTTTACTAGGACATGTTTTAAATATTCAACATTATTGTTGAATATTACTCACATCCCCTCCATGTATGAGCATGGCTACACTGCGCAGGTGCAAACAGCCCATGCTTGCACAGTTACATGGAGATGCTTGTGCATGGCTTTTTTCTGTGCACGAGTGGCTGTCTGCTACTTCATAAGTGTGGTCCAGGACTCCAGGCTACTGGCAGCCATGAAGATGAAGGCTACACTGCAGAAGCATTGGTGCAGTAGCATTAATAGCCTTTAGACAATGAAACTACACACCAAGTCAAGAAGTCTATGACGTTCCCCCAACTGATGTGATGTGTGAGATGACACCCGCCGCCTGCTGTGTCTATGACCATGCACAGAATCTTGCCGATCAGCCTCATCAATAGTCGGCAGTCGCACATTATACACAGAAACAGCACTGCAAAAGCATGGCGGTCACTGAGCGGTCAATGTACGTTGCCCATTTGGTGCTTGTTTAACCCCTGAGTGTAAGACCTGGCCATCGGCAGCCCACTACTGCAAACTCTGTGAAACAGGGCAGCCACAGGCTTGGTCTGGCTGGGTGAGAGGGTGACTATGTGTGAGTGTGCAGCACAGCCAGCATCAGGAGTAGTGTAGTCAGGCACTTGCCAGACTGCTGTGATGTACATGTACAGCATGTTAACTGCTTGAGTTGCAGCCTGCTGTCCGAACCTTGCTTTCCTGGTGCTCTAAGCTGTAGCTTATTTGGCCTTGCCTGAAATCCGCCCAAGATCCTGATTCATTTTGTTTGCAGTTGACTTTCATAATGAACTCAACTAAATAATTCACAGATTAGCATATATATAAGGAATGAAGTTAAGATTCTCTGAAATGATTAGTTAAGTAATAGGCAGGTACGGTGCAGCTAAGTTGTTAAAAAGAAACCCTAATGACATACAGCAAAATGTAATAAATTACTCAGATGAATGAATATTGGAAAGAAAAATTATCAATCGTATTCAAAAAGTTATGTACCGTAAACTTCTTCATGCCTGCCTTGCAGCATGAAGTCATATGTTCAGGTCTTAACTGTAATGTAAAAGCTAAGTAGCAAAATATTTTTTTGCTTTTTATTGAGATTATCAGCAGTACTGTGATGTTCTTTCAGAAACCTCATGTACTTTGAAGGACTATACATCAAGGGATGAATGAACTTATCAAATAAACATACATAATCAGCCCAAACTCGCTCCGTAATGAAAAATGCAATTAAAATGCACTATTAATTTTACCCCTTAGGAGATCCAAGAGCCCATTGGTGGTCTATCATCAACCTTTCGCTCAAAGCAGTTTGTGCACTATACGTTTTGTGAAGAGGTTCTAAACTCTTTGCACCTTGCTGCTCTGCTAGCTTCCCTATACTTCCCAATATTCTCTGTGTACTATTTTGTTTTTCAATGAAAAGCAAATTAGAGATTCTCAAATATCACAGTGGCAAATTTCATGTCTGTTCATGCCTTAGAAAAGCAGTGTGCTATAGCCTGAAATGTTGATCTGGTGATGTATTAAACCTTCATACATGGCAAGATTTAGCAAGTGCTTGCTTTACTTGAACTTTGTCTATGGATCACCACATCCAGTTACGCACCAGTAAGTACTCTCACTAAGAAGTGTGAATCCAAAACAATTATCCTCAGGTTTAATTTCTAACTCAGTAAGATCGATTTTGACCCCTGTTAATTAAAAGACATGTTTCAAAATGCTTACAATTTGCTGTATTTGAAGACCCAGTTAATCACTAGGGATGCTCGGAAAATTCCACGGAATTATGAATTCCGTGATTCCGGCCAGAATTAGGTTAATTTCTCTCTCTCTCTCTCTCTCTCTCTCTCTCTCCATCCATCCTCTTATATCATGCAGTAGGGAATTGCAGATTTTCAAAACAGCTTATATACCACAGCTGGGATTTGAACCCAGGACACAGTGTGTAGTAGGTATCTGTCTTAACCTCTAGACCATGACCCACACTACATGCTAAAGCTGGCCTAGCATAAACCATACTACCATTATGATCAATTCAATAGAAAAAGTAGCATGATTAAGGATTTCTGCTTTTTGAAAAGCATGCTTATATACCATAGCTGGGATTTGAACCCAGGACGCAGTGTGTAGTAGGTATCTGTCTTAACCTCTAAACCATGACCCCCACTACATGCTAAAGCTGGCCTAGCATAAACCATACTACCATTATGATCAATTCGATAGAAAAAGTAGCATGATTAAGGATTTGTACTTTTTGAAAAGCATGCTTATATACCATAGCTGGGATTTGAACCCAGGACGCAGTGTGTAGTAGGTATCTGTCTTAACCTCTAGACCATGACCCACACTACATGCTAAAGCTGGCCTAGCATAAACCATACTACCATTATGATCAATTCAATAGAAAAAGTAGCATGATTAAGGATTTGTACTTTTTGAAAAGCATGCTTATATACCATAGCTGGGATTTGAACCCAGGACGCAGTGTGTAGTAGGTATCTGTCTTACCCTCTAGACCATGAACCACACTGCATGGTAGTAGGTATCTGTCTTACCCACTAGACCATCAACCACACTCAGGGCCAGGCTGAGGCAGAGGCTGGAAAGGCTGCAGCCTCAGGGCGCAGTGTAGGAGGGGGTGCACAATTCATTCAGCTGTCATTCCCAATTGTGTTTGAAGCAGAAAGAAATAAGAAAAGGTGATACATGGCAGCGACTACAAGCCAGATAAGTAGAGATTAAGGTGTTGGGGGGGTTGGGGGCCCTGGGGCACCTCTTAGTGTAATAGCAATCAGTGTGTGACAGCTGGGGTGGGAGGGATGGGGGGGCGCACTTTGCTGTCTCAGCCTTGGGTGCTGAAGGACCTTGTCCCACCTCTGACCACACTACATGCTAAAGCCTGGCCCTGAGTGTGGTTGATGGTCTAGTGGGTAAGACAGATACCTGCTACCATGCAGTGTGGTTCATGGTCTAGAGGGTAAGACAGATACCTACTACACACTGTGTCCTGGGTTCAAATCCCAGCTATGGTATATAAGCTGTTTTGAAAATCTGCAATTCCCTACTGCATGATATAAGAGGATGGATGGATGGAGGAGGAGAGAGAGAGATTTTTCCGACGGAATTCCGTATACGTCGGAATTCCGCGGAACAGCCCCGGAATACCGTCGGAATGAAACGGTAACGGAATTTCTGTATGACGGAATGCAGAATTGTCCTGGAAACGGAAATGGGCTCTTCCGACCATGCCTGTTAATCACGTGTTATACTAGTTGTGTGAACTTGAGAAAAGAAACATTGAACTGCGCTGAACTTACTATTGCTTTATTTCATATATATATATATATATATATTATTTAGTATTTATATAGCACCAGCATCTTATGCAGCGCTGTACAGAGAATATAGCTTAGTTACTAACTGACCCTCAGAGGAGCTCACAGTCTAATCCCTACCATAATTGTATGTCTATGTATGTATCATATAGTGTATTTTTTGTAGTTTTTAGGGCCAATTTAGGGGGAAGCCAATTAACTTATCTGTTTTTTTTGGGATGTGGGAGGAAACTGGAGTGCCCAGAGGAAACCCACGCAGATACGGGGAGAACATACAAACTCCTTGCAGATGTTGCCCTGGCTGGTATTCGACCCAGCACTGCAAGGTGAGAGCGCTAACCTCTACGCCACTGTGCTGCCCATACATGTTAATATACATGTTAATATACATGTTACATTATCTGTCATTTAACCGCAGTAACTTGGCTACTTTTTCCTCTAACTTTAACATAGATTTTCTCAAAAACTATAAAGTCTTTTTGAAAATATGCTTTCCTCTTCTTTCCACTGCCCTTCTTAATATACCCTGCAAATTTGATGTTTATAGCACGTTCCGGGGCTTTGCTATTGACCGCTAAAGTTGTTTGCTGTTGAAACATTTCCCACACTCAGAATAAGAATTGTTAAAATCAATGTTCTCAAAAACTATAAGGTCTTTTTTAATTGTTTTCCTTTTGTTTCCACTCTTCTCCTTAACATACCCTGTAAAATGTTGTGTTTCTGGCACATAAGGGGGTTTTGTTATTTACCACTAAATTTGGCAGCCATTGACTTAAAAGTAAGATGCAAACGCAATTTTAAAAAAAAATTGTGTTAAATGTAAATGGCGAACAGCCCAAGTTCACCGGGAACTGTTCGCTAGCAAACTGTTTGAGCCATCTCTAGCAGCTGTTATTGAAATCTATAACACAGAGGTAATCAATGGTGGTAATACAAAAAAAAGCAAATAAATAAGCAATGAACATATATATTTATATCCAAACAAAATAAGTTAAATTCAAATGCATAAATATGTAGTGGAATTCATAGAATATGGAATAAGGTGATAAAGCAATGAGGTAGTTCATATGTGCAAATAAACAAAAAATCCCCTGGTCTTTCCAAATTCTGACAAATGAATGTCAGAATATGTAGGAAACTCCTGTCCAAGGAAAATTAGTGCATGCAAACCAAGGAACCATGTAAATTACCAAGGAGTTAAAAGGAAATTCAGACTGAACCAGCAAATACCTGGTGTATGTAATCCTGAGCACCTAACCACAAGCAGCCGCCCTAAAGACTGACGCTTGTTGTGAGGGAATACCCGCTTCTTCAGAGACCACATCTGCTCAGGCAATGGGACAGATAGTCTAAGCTGTCTTCAAAGGGAAGAAATGAATAAGAAACCAACTAGAAGTCCTGATAAAGTACAATCGAAATCACAAGGAATGCAGGACATAAGGTCCTACTTTTATACAAGAGCAAGGGCAACAGAGTCCAGGCTAGATCCAGGGGATACAGGAGCTGAGCAGACATGGAGCTTGCAGGGGAGATCAGAGCTGAGGTTATCAAGGACACAGTGCACCTATAAAGTTGACAGATTGCAGTTTGTGGTCTCTTAGCTTAGTGCACCAGAAATTGCCAGGCTAGATGTATTCACATCCTGCCCAGGGCCACCAGTAAAACAGAGAAAAAAAGTGCAGTAACCATAAACTTCTCGATCCTCTGTATATCAGGAGCTGGCTCCACTGAAATGAACATGGGAAAAGTTACTGGACATTACCATGGCCATTGCTAACGATCACATTGCTTGATGGAGAGACTAATTGCAGTGTTTGTGTGAAAAGTGGCAGTTAGCAAATTTAATGGAAAAAAAATATTATTAATAGAAAAATCTTATTAACTCTCTAAACAATCACGTTGAGTCAATACAGTGCATTGCAAAAAATACAGCCAAATCTCTCCTTTAAAGGGATACTGTAGGGGGGTCAGGGGAAAATGAGTTGAACTTACCCAGGGCTTCTAATGGTCCCCCGCAGACATCCTGTGTTTGCGCAGCCACTCACCGATGCTCCGGCCCCGCCTCCGGTTCACTTCTGGAATTTCAGACTTTAAAGTCTGAAAACCACTGCGCCTGCGTTGCCGTGTCCTCGATCCCGCTGATGTCATCAAGAGCGCACAGCGCAGGCCCAGTATGGTCTGTGTCTGCGCAGTACACTCCTGGTGACATCAGCGGGAGCAAGGACACGGGCGTGCAGGCGCAGTGGTTTTCTGACTTTAAAGTCAGAAATTCCAGAAGTGAACTGGAGGCGGGGCAGGAGCATCGGTGAGTGGCTGCGCCAACACAGGATGTCTGCGGGGGACCATTAGAAGCCCCGGGTAAGTTCAGCTCATTTTCCACCGACCCCCCTACAGTATCCCTTTAAGAGCATATACATCTGGAACTAAGAGATCTACTGTTCTTGATCTTAAAGCCAGTCAATGTTAAAATATTGCACTCCTCATAATTTCAGTTACTTTTTATTAGAGACTCTACTCTTCCAAAAAAGTTTTGAGTTACGGTATTTCTTTTGTTCTAGGTTGCAGCAAATAAGCCACCAGATAATACATCCCCATGACTATACCTCAAGACCTACTTCTCACAAAGCTTTAATTGAGCCCTGACAGCAGTCTCACAGTACCACAGGGGAGGCAGAAAGAAGGACACAACAAACTTATGATGTGTGTCTGACTTTTCAAGATGTGTACAAAAAAAAACTATAAAAATTGGATCAGTGGCCCAGATCCACAAGATCAGAATCCATGTTTCATTCAGCATGAGATAATTACAGTAGTTGATTAGGGTAGGTAGTAGGTACTAAATTCTTCTTCAGTTTTGTTGTCTTGAAAAGTCATCCTCAGTAAATAATGAGCTAAACATGATAATTTAACATGTTTGTTAAAATATTAGCTGTGTTTTAAAGAGATAAATCATCTTAGTTACCCAGGCTTTGCTTTGCTGGCAGATTCATAGTATATACTTACATGTTTTTTCATAGATCAATAAGGGACATGCATACTTGTCATAGGGATTTCCATCATGCATGATATTCTGTTTGTGATTCTTTGGATATTTTTTGTTGGAGATTTCATGAGCCTTTTTGTGATTTTCATTTTGTGATATTTCCTTGCTCCAAAAAATTAGATTTCAATGCATTCCCTTTGACTTGCGATGGAACACAAATTGTGCATTACACATAGAGAAAAAAAGCACCTGCTGTTTGAATTTAAATGCAAAAAAACCCTGCAAAACACAAATCACATGTAGACACTTACAAATCGTGACCTGTGTTGCTTGCAAATCTTTGCTAAAGTTATTTTTGCTTTGAAAATGCTATTTTCCATTTTGAGAATATATTTGCGAAAATACATTGTATTTTCACAATATGGTCAAAGGAAACTTTTTTTAATGTGAAAATTCACTCCTTTTAACTGGAAAAACACAAAAAAAATCGCACCTTTTTAACGCGCACCAAAAAACCCCCACAAAAAGCGTGAAAAAAGCAAACCTATTTCAAAATGATTTTCAAAGGTACTTTCACTCTATTGTTGAATTTCACATTATTTTTATGAAAATAAATGTGAAAAAATATCATTTTCCTTATGGACTTTTCATCATCACCTGATGGACTTTTTTACACCTTGACATAATAGATATTCTTATCACAGAATACCATATTTTACAGACTATAAGACACTCTTGACCACCGCTCCTAGATTTAGAGAACAAAAAGCAGAGGAAAAATATATACTAAACCTGGTGCATCCATGGTGAAAAGGCATCTTGTGGGTTATGTCCCCTTTGTACCTCATGCTCCCTTGTTCCTTTTGTGTCTCCCTGTGTCCTCCTCTGTCCTCCTTGTGTCATCCTGTGTCCTCATGTGTCATCCTCTGTCTTCCTTATGGCCTCCTCTATGCCCCTTAGTGTCTCCCTGGTGTCCTTTTCTATGCTTCTTTGTGTCCCCCTGTGTCCTCAATTTGTCCCCCTGCGTCCTCCTCTGTATGGGCACAATATAGGGAGTCCTCAACATTGTGGCGGGTTGGATGTTCTTTGTGTCCCCCTGTGTCCTCAATTTGTCCCCCTGCGTCCTCCTCTGTATGGGCACAATATAGGGAGTCCTCAACATTGTGGCGGGTTGGATGTTCGTATTGGCAGGTGTTCACAAGTCAGCAACTCCCTACATTTGGACTATAAGACGCAGTGATTTTTTCCCCACTTTTGGGAGAAAAAATGTGAGTCGTATAGTCCAAAAAAATACAGTATTTCCATCACTACTCTTTTCTACTTTTTGCTCTAAATGTTTTTATCTTTCTTTTTTTCCCCCACATATGCGTTACTATCTTTCTGGTCATGTCCTTACCCAATCAGCACAAAAAGTCACAAATCGGGAGAATTATTGTCTAATCACTGACTTGCTTGTTCATAGTACCATGATGATGATAATAATAATAATAATATGTTTCAGTTCATCCCAGTATAAACAGGACATGGCCATAAAAACTGAACTGCTGTTTACATCAGCACAGAAGTAGAATTCAACAGATAATGAGCTTATTGAGTGATATATATATATATATATATATATATATATATATATATATATATATATATATATATATCAAAATTTCATACAGAAGCATGCAGGGGTTAGGGCTAGCATGGTAACTATACTGCCACACAAATAACTCATCTTTGCGCTTGTTTAGGATAAAATACATAAAGCAGCAAGAACATGAAACATGAACGTATTTTTTTATAATAATAATTGTGACCGTAAGAGACAAGAACACCGCTGTGAAAACTGTGAGAGTGTGTGGAAATTAAACACTAGTAACAACAGGGATATTCTCTTTTAATTAAAATAAAAATGAAATACACATGTGATAGTGCTACACAAGTCTTTTTGCAATATATTGCTATTAAAATGATCATAATACTTTAACTTGCAGTTAGATATGAATTTCTAAACCAACAGTAGCAGCTTAAATCGTACTTCTCTGCAGCCATCGTAGTATAATTACAAAACAGAGTGTATACACATTCCAGTTGTCCTCCTTGGTAAGTAGCTGTCTAGAGCAGAAGCCCTTTTATTTGCGTAGCTAGAGTAATATAGTAATCAACAGCTGGCTGTGACACACCCATCTGGCAATATCTGTGAAGAACATTTTGGAGTGGCTGTTTTCCATATGGACATGCAATGTACACGAGTTAAAGTAATTTCTTTCTTTGTTTTTTTTTCTCTAAAAGCAGTAAAGTATGATCTATGCTGCAGTATTGTGTAAACTAAGTCTTATCAAAATAATCTTCAAGACTAATCAACAGTGCAAGTCTGCTACACAGGGGTGCAGGAAAATCTAAAACAGTGATTAAACCACCTGTGTTCTGGAGAGAAAAGCCACAAAATGTGCACTGTTGGTATAGCCAGAGGACAGTAATGTTTTTTGTAGACAGGTGCTAGAGAGGCGGGTGTGGGAGGCTATGGGGAATTGATGGGAAGGGGGCTAGAGTTCAAGAAAAGGACTGGTTGGAGGAAAAGGGTGTTCCTGTGCCTGGATGTCTTGGTTTTATTTGCAGGCCTATAATTAGCCAGTCAGTGGGTTCCTCTGTCCCATTAGAACAGAGGTGGTGGCAGTTATACCCTGAAATAGTGTGTAAGTTGTATTACCGTAACTCACTAGCTCCCTCCTAGTCGGTCTGTTGCCAAAATCCGAGCTGACAAAACTGAGGTTCTTGTTATCGAGGGTCAGGGCCCAACAGCAAAGCAGCCTCAGTCTCAACCAACACTGCTACGGATAGGGAGCTCAGACCTGAACAGCTCAGACTATGTACGCAGCCTGGGAGTACTTATTGATGGGAAATTAAGCTTCAGGAATCAAATCTCAGCTGTTGTGAAACATTCCTTCTTTCACCTAAGGAATATTGCAAGGATTAAACACCTCATTCCTTTAGAGGATCTTCCAACCCTAGTTCATGCCTTCATCACATCAAGGTTGGACTACTGCAATGTCCTCTACACAGGCCTTCATAAGAAAGACCTACGCCACCTGCAATTAGCACAGAATGCTGCCGCAAGGCTGTTAACGAGCCAACCCCGCCATTGCCACATAACACCAACCCTGTGCTCACTCCACTGGCTACCGATAAAATGGAGAATTCTGTTTAAGATTGGCTTACTGACATTCAAATCCTTGCACAATCTGGGCCCTGGATACCTGAAGGACTTGTTGCAACTGCATCACCCCCCCACAATGTTAGATCAAAAGGACGTAACACCTTGGTCACCCCCATAGTCCACCTCAAAACCTTTGGAGACAGAGCCTTTTGTCATGCTGCCCCTATACTTTGGAATTCCCTGCCACACCCAATCAGGACAGCTCCATCCCTGGAAGCATTTAAGTCTAAACTGAAAACCCACCTCTTCAGTCTGGCATTCATGAACCTCTGACTATCTCCTCTGTAACACAGCCCAGCCTGAAATCCTGTATTGATCTGAGACACAGCTATGCACTTTGAGTCCTATGGGAGAAAAGCACTTTACAAATGTTATTGTTTTGTATTGTATTATTGTATTGGCGAGGTTGATCTTGTAGCAACAGCCAGACAGGAGAAAGCAATGTCCAGATGGGAGAAAATGATGGGCAGATACCTAAAATGACATTAAGAGATAAACATAGGAACATATAATACTAGCCCTAGTAATAAAATCTCTGCAATTCATTTCTATTTTACAGTACAGAAAGAGCTAAAAAATTTGAGTTTTTATTTATGTAACAGAGATTATTGGCAGCTTGTTAATTTCAGTCTGGTTTCCTGAAAAGTAAATAGATGCTAAAACACCCGAGAAACAGTGAGATTAGGTTCCTAATGAGGTTTAAGTGTAGACAAGTTCACAAGGTCATTTAGGTGTCATACCATGCAGTCAGGTTCCTAACTTCTTCCCTATGTGCAGCTTCCTTATTGCCTGATATGTGCCCAGTGACCTGTAGTAACTTTTTCTCTACAGATCAAGGTTATCCTAGATGTATCTAAGTAATTTCTCATTGTGAGTGTATGTAGGAGACTGCAATGGGGCTTCCTTTAAAATGGCAAATAAATTCAGACAATTTTTAATACATCTAAGCAAATATGCATGATCAATTAGGCTCTCCAGTGTTTTCCAGCTCGGGAGACCTTTAAGAGTTCAAGTCTACTGTCAAAGTGCTGAAAGGCCATCTAGCCAGTATACCATACCAATTGCCAGGGACATTTTTTTTGTCAGATACGGACAGAAAAGTAATTAAACAAAAATATTTGAAAGGGAGAAATAAAACACAGCAAGAGAGTGATTTTATATTTTAATTTTCAGCAGAGCAGAATTTTTAATATTAGCTGATCTCTACATGTTACCATGGAAACAAAATTAGAATTTGTATATGGTTTTATTGCCACTCAGTGGTTCTGCGCAGTGCCTCTGTAAAGAACTGGAAAATACGCTATAATAATATTTGTAATTTATTATAAGGTTTAGTAACCACCATTGATTTGTCCCAAATGTTTATTTGTTTGTTTTGCAAACATCCACTTTGAAAGTGTTTCTCAACAAGTTTAGCATATTAGAGAATTCTAATCCCATTATCTGCTTCAAACCATTGGATTTCATGCATAGTTAGTTACTGTGTGCACTAGCAAGTCTTTCAAGCTTGTGATCATTGCTTTTCAATGCTCACTCTTATATTATGTCTTGTGTGAATTTTCCCTGTTGAAAACTGTTTGCATTTTTCTCTGCCAGGAACAATTAGCTGGAGGGATTTTTAAAGGTGGAAATTGTTTCCCTCAGGTTGACTCCTAATGCTGTCTTGACGTTAATGGTCATAACATGCCAATCTGTAAAACTATTAGCTACAGCACTAGATGAAAGAAAAACACACAGATCTGAAGACAGGAAAACATTCCACTGGATTACTCTAGGAGCTAAAATATGGCCAACAGTCGCATCAACATCAAACATGCGTTATCTTTCCTAAAGTGAACCTGAGATTTAAGACATCTCAAGTTCAACACTTACTTGGGGCTTCCTTAAGCCCCCTTGAGGCCACTCACTTCCTCAACATCTTCCTGGGTGGCTCCTGTCCAAGTAGCCTGGCCAAGTCATGCACTACCCGGGTGTGCACGCTTCCCAGTCATGCTCCTGTCAGCAGGAGCATTCTGCGTCTGCACAGTAGTACTGCACAAGCGCAAAACGCTCATGGTCGTCGGTGCATGACAGAAGAGTGCGTCTGGCTGGGATGCACATGCATGATGAAGCATGACTCGGCCAGGCTTTTGGCCCATATTGCAGGGTACAGGAGCCACCCAGGGAGATGTTGAGGGACTGTACAACCTCAAGGGGGCTTAAGGAAGCTCCAGGTAAGTATGGTACCTGAGATGTCTTTCATCTCAGGTACACTTTAACTGACTTAGCTCTTGACCTGGGAGACCAGGGTTCGCATCCTCGCCAGGGTCAGTACCTATTCAGTAAAAAGACCTTGGGCAAGACTTCCTAACACTGCAGCGTGGTCCATTGAGCTCACCCTCAGTAGCTGCAGCTCTTGAGCATTTTAAGTCCAACAGGAGAAAAATGCTATACAAATGTTAAGATTATTTTCATTATTAACCACTTGAGGACCCACCCTTTACCCCCCCCCCCCTTAAGGACCAGCGCTGTTTTAGCTGATCTGTGCTGGGTGGGCTCTGCAGCCCCCAGCACAGATCAGCGTGCAGGCAGAGCGACCAGATCGCCCCCCTTTTTTCCCCACTAGGGGGATGATGTGCTGGGGGGGTCTGATCGCTCCTGCCTGCCGGGTGTTGCGGGGGGGGGCACCTCAAAGCCCCCCTCCGCGGCGAAATCCTCCCCCTCCCTCTCCTACCTGGCCCCCCCTGGAGATCGGGGCTGCACAGGACGCTATCCGTCCTGTGCAGCCAGTGACAGGCTGTCTCCTGTCACATGGCGGCGATCCCCGGCCGCTGATTGGCCGGGGATCGCCGATCTGCCTTACGGCGCTGCTACGCAGCAGCGCCGTACAAATGTAAACAAAGCGGATTATTTCCGCTTGTGTTTACATTTAGCCTGCGAGCCGCCATCGGCGGCCCGCAGGCTATTCACGGAGCCCCCCGCCGTGATTTGACAGGAAGCAGCCGCTCGCGCGAGCGGCTGCTTCCTGATTAATCAGCCTGCAGCTGGCGACGCAGTACTGCGTCGCTGGTCCTGCAGCTGCCACTTTGCCGACGCACGGTATAAGCGTGCGGTCGGCATGTGGTTAATATTATTATTGTTATTATTATTGATTTATGTCTCCTTAAAGGGCACCTGAAGTCAGGAAAAAAGTTAAATATTTGTGTCAGTAGGAGGAAGCCTCTGGATGATTCAGAGGCTTCCTCAGTCTCCCTCCACCCCTACATTGCTTTACTAGGACATGTTTTAAATATTCAACATTATTGTTGAATATTACTCACATCCCCTCCATGTATGAGCATGGCTACACTGCGCAGGTGCAAACAGCCCATGCTTGCACAGTTACATGGAGATGCTTGTGCATGGCTTTTTTCTGTGCACGAGTGGCTGTCTGCTACTTCATAAGTGTGGTCCAGGACTCCAGGCTACTGGCAGCCATGAAGATGAAGGCTACACTGCAGAAGCATTGGTGCAGTAGCATTAATAGCCTTTAGACAATGAAACTACACACCAAGTCAAGAAGTCTATGACGTTCCCCCAACTGATGTGATGTGTGAGATGACACCCGCCGCCTGCTGTGTCTATGACCATGCACAGAATCTTGCCGATCAGCCTCATCAATAGTCGGCAGTCGCACATTATACACAGAAACAGCACTGCAAAAGCATGGCGGTCACTGAGCGGTCAATGTACGTTGCCCATTTGGTGCTTGTTTAACCCCTGAGTGTAAGACCTGGCCATCGGCAGCCCACTACTGCAAACTCTGTGAAACAGGGCAGCCACAGGCTTGGTCTGGCTGGGTGAGAGGGTGACTATGTGTGAGTGTGCAGCACAGCCAGCATCAGGAGTAGTGTAGTCAGGCACTTGCCAGACTGCTGTGATGTACATGTACAGCATGTTAACTGCTTGAGTTGCAGCCTGCTGTCCGAACCTTGCTTTCCTGGTGCTCTAAGCTGTAGCTTATTTGGCCTTGCCTGAAATCCGCCCAAGATCCTGATTCATTTTGTTTGCAGTTGACTTTCATAATGAACTCAACTAAATAATTCACAGATTAGCATATATATAAGGAATGAAGTTAAGATTCTCTGAAATGATTAGTTAAGTAATAGGCAGGTACGGTGCAGCTAAGTTGTTAAAAAGAAACCCTAATGACATACAGCAAAATGTAATAAATTACTCAGATGAATGAATATTGGAAAGAAAAATTATCAATCGTATTCAAAAAGTTATGTACCGTAAACTTCTTCATGCCTGCCTTGCAGCATGAAGTCATATGTTCAGGTCTTAACTGTAATGTAAAAGCTAAGTAGCAAAATATTTTTTTGCTTTTTATTGAGATTATCAGCAGTACTGTGATGTTCTTTCAGAAACCTCATGTACTTTGAAGGACTATACATCAAGGGATGAATGAACTTATCAAATAAACATACATAATCAGCCCAAACTCGCTCCGTAATGAAAAATGCAATTAAAATGCACTATTAATTTTACCCCTTAGGAGATCCAAGAGCCCATTGGTGGTCTATCATCAACCTTTCGCTCAAAGCAGTTTGTGCACTATACGTTTTGTGAAGAGGTTCTAAACTCTTTGCACCTTGCTGCTCTGCTAGCTTCCCTATACTTCCCAATATTCTCTGTGTACTATTTTGTTTTTCAATGAAAAGCAAATTAGAGATTCTCAAATATCACAGTGGCAAATTTCATGTCTGTTCATGCCTTAGAAAAGCAGTGTGCTATAGCCTGAAATGTTGATCTGGTGATGTATTAAACCTTCATACATGGCAAGATTTAGCAAGTGCTTGCTTTACTTGAACTTTGTCTATGGATCACCACATCCAGTTACGCACCAGTAAGTACTCTCACTAAGAAGTGTGAATCCAAAACAATTATCCTCAGGTTTAATTTCTAACTCAGTAAGATCGATTTTGACCCCTGTTAATTAAAAGACATGTTTCAAAATGCTTACAATTTGCTGTATTTGAAGACCCAGTTAATCACTAGGGATGCTCGGAAAATTCCACGGAATTATGAATTCCGTGATTCCGGCCAGAATTAGGTTAATTTCTCTCTCTCTCTCTCTCTCTCTCTCTCTCTCTCTCTCTCTCTCTCTCTCTCTCTCTCTCTCTCTCTCTCCATCCATCCTCTTATATCATGCAGTAGGGAATTGCAGATTTTCAAAACAGCTTATATACCACAGCTGGGATTTGAACCCAGGACACAGTGTGTAGTAGGTATCTGTCTTAACCTCTAGACCATGACCCACACTACATGCTAAAGCTGGCCTAGCATAAACCATACTACCATTATGATCAATTCAATAGAAAAAGTAGCATGATTAAGGATTTCTGCTTTTTGAAAAGCATGCTTATATACCATAGCTGGGATTTGAACCCAGGACGCAGTGTGTAGTAGGTATCTGTCTTAACCTCTAAACCATGACCCCCACTACATGCTAAAGCTGGCCTAGCATAAACCATACTACCATTATGATCAATTCGATAGAAAAAGTAGCATGATTAAGGATTTGTACTTTTTGAAAAGCATGCTTATATACCATAGCTGGGATTTGAACCCAGGACGCAGTGTGTAGTAGGTATCTGTCTTAACCTCTAGACCATGACCCACACTACATGCTAAAGCTGGCCTAGCATAAACCATACTACCATTATGATCAATTCAATAGAAAAAGTAGCATGATTAAGGATTTGTACTTTTTGAAAAGCATGCTTATATACCATAGCTGGGATTTGAACCCAGGACACAGTGTGTAGTAGGTATCTGTCTTACCCTCTAGACCATGAACCACACTGCATGGTAGTAGGTATCTGTCTTACCCACTAGACCATCAACCACACTCAGGGCCAGGCTGAGGCAGAGGCTGGAAAGGCTGCAGCCTCAGGGCGCAGTGTAGGAGGGGGTGCACAATTCATTCAGCTGTCATTCCCAATTGTGTTTGAAGCAGAAAGAAATAAGAAAAGGTGATACATGGCAGCGACTACAAGCCAGATAAGTAGAGATTAAGGTGTTGGGGGGGTTGGGGGCCCTGGGGCACCTCTTAGTGTAATAGCAATCAGTGTGTGACAGCTGGGGTGGGAGGGATGGGGGGGCGCACTTTGCTGTCTCAGCCTTGGGTGCTGAAGGACCTTGTCCCACCTCTGACCACACTACATGCTAAAGCCTGGCCCTGAGTGTGGTTGATGGTCTAGTGGGTAAGACAGATACCTACTACACACTGTGTCCTGGGTTCAAATCCCAGCTATGGTATATAAGCTGTTTTGAAAATCTGCAATTCCCTACTGCATGATATAAGAGGATGGATGGATGGAGGAGGAGAGAGAGAGATTTTTCCGACGGAATTCCGTATACGTCGGAATTCCGCGGAACAGCCCCGGAATACCGTCGGAATGAAACGGTAACGGAATTTCTGTATGACGGAATGCAGAATTGTCCTGGAAACGGAAATGGGCTCTTCCGACCATGCCTGTTAATCACGTGTTATACTAGTTGTGTGAACTTGAGAAAAGAAACATTGAACTGCGCTGAACTTACTATTGCTTTATTTCAAGTGACACGTCATGAGTTACTGCTTATTGGTATACTTGGAGGTGTGTTCCTTGGTAAGGAGTCTGTTAGAGAGTAAGAGTTATTCAGCTAATCTCAAAATATTTGCTACACATATTGCTGTAGGCAGGTACATCTTTTGGCACTTATTTCCTTGGCTTGTGCCATAGATATGTTTTGCCGGTGCCCAGGTTGTTGTGCACTGGTGTGCCCAGCAGAAGTGACCCAAATCTTGCCTTAAAGTGGCTGCTGGAAACTCTACATGGTCACTATCTTGTGGATCACATGAGTGACAGTTAGTCAGTAGCTCAGCCTGCCCTGCACTATTCCTATTGACTGGCAGAGCTCATTACACCACTGCCCCCTGCCCAATCACATGCATCTGGCAGGGGGCATGGATTTTTGCTTTAAAAAAAAAAGCTTGAGCAGCTCCTCCCCCTGCATGTTCGGAGGCTGTGGTCATTTGCCCTCCCACTGCATGGCATGCACTTTTCAGATTTCTAGTCTGCCTTCTCAACACCGTTTCTGCCGCCAAGCACTGCTGCCTAGTAGCCTGGACTGAATTAAGACTCAGTGTGCTTCTCTTGCCTGATTCTCCCACACTGATAGAAATCTTAACCACTTAGTAGCAGGTCATTTTTTAATTAATCCAGTCCTGGGTTGCTGGATAATATACCGTATTTTTCGGAATATAAGACGCTCCGGCATATAAGACGCACCTAGATTTAGAGGGCAAAAATCAGGAAAAAAAAAATAAACTAAACCTAGGTGCGTCTATGGTGCAGGGGCTTCTTATGGACCTCTAACTCCCCCAAAACTGTCTTTATCTAAGCTAAACTGCCCATCTATACTAACACCTGCTACACTACACTTCCCTTACCCCTGCTGCCCCCACCAACTACACATTACTTCACTAACCCCTACTACAACTACACTACACTACACTACACTACAGTATACTACACTTCCCTCACTAACACCTGCAGCCAACCCAAACTACACTACACTTCACTAACTAACCCCTCCAGCCAACCCAAACTACACTACACTTCACTAAGTAACCCCTCCAGCCAACCCAAACTACACTACACTTCATTAACTAACCCCTCCAGTCAACCCAAACTACACTACACTTCACTAAGTAGCCCCTCCAGCCAACCCAAACTACACTACACTTCACTAAGTAACCCCTCCAGCCAACCTAAACTACACTACACTACACCCCTGCTGTATCTCACCTGATCCTGTCGCCGCGATCCTCCCCTCCTCCATCTGCCTGCCATCACCCGAGAGTCGCAGCAGCCATCATATGAGGGTCCCATTAGGTGTCATCAGAGGGTCCAGCAATCCCATCCAGTATCCCCGCTCTTTAAGTGTCCAGGTTGCCGGCTCCTCTTCGCTGCAGTCATGCTTGTATGCAGCCTCGTGGTGATCACGCGGTGATTACGCGCTGCTGGGGCCGACTTCCTCCATAGTTACGGCGTCCTCTTCTTAGTTACAGTGCCCCCTTCTGCGTGACGTCATGTGTGACCCCGGCGCACATGCGCCGCTCGTCACACAGAAGAGCGCACTGTATCTAAGAAGAGGACGCTGTAACTATGGAGGAAGGCGGCCCCGGCAGCGCGTAATCACCGCGTGATCACCGCGAGCCTGCATACAAGCATGACTGCAGTGAAAAGGAGCCGGCGACTTGGACACTTAAAGAGACACTGAAGCGAAAAAAAAAATAGGATATAATGATTTGTATGTGTTGTACAGCTAAGAAATAAAACATTAAGATCAGATACATCAGTCTAATTGTTTCCAGTACAGGAAGATTTAAGAAACTCCAGTTGTTATCTCTATACAAAAAAGCCATTAAGCTCTACGACTTTCAAAGTCGTGGAGAGGGCTGTTTTCTGACTTTTGTTATCTCAACTGTAAGTGAACTGTTTAGTTTTCCTCTGCCAGAGGAGAGGTCATTAGTTCACAGACTGCTCTGAAAGAATCATTTTGAATGCTGAGTGTTGTGTAATCTGCACATATTATAGAATGATGCAATGTTAGAAAAAACACTATATACCTGAAAATAAAAATATGAGAATATTTTCTTTGCTGCTAATCTTCTAGTAATTATTCATAGTACACAACCAATTCATTTATAGCATATATTTTTTTTCGCTTCAGTGTCTCTTTAAAGAGCGGGGATACTGGATGGGATTGCTGGACCCTCTGATGACGGTTGCTGCGACATTGGATGATGGCGGACAGACGAAGGAGGTGAGGATCGCGGCGGCAGGATCCGGTAAGTATGTTATGGGGCAAAAATACCGTACCTTTGGAATATAAGACGCACCCACTTTTTCCCCCCAGTTTTGGGGAAGAAAAAGTGCATCTTATATTCTGAAAAATACGGTACATTATTCTCACTAGGAATACTAAGAGACCATTTGACATTTATTAGGAAATCAGGCCCTTGTTGTTCAATATAAAAGCACATCAGAGCACGAGGTGATAATTTTTTATGAAAAGACTGCATGGATGAAAAAAAAACTACTTACAAAATAGTAATAAAGCGCACAATCAAGTGGATTCGGAGTGGGCAACAGCCGGTGGATCATGAAGCAACCTGGCTATTCCTAAAAAAGAGACGCTGTACTTGGTTGGTTCTGCTCAGCAGAGAAACAGTGCACTATATGTCGCATGCTTAACTTCTTCCAAGGACAAGCTCCTTCCTCACAGCATACTGGATGTAGGTGCAATAGCAATTTAAAGTCTCTTGACTAAGAAATGCCATTGCTCTGCTGACTGCAATAATTAAAAAGATTTCAGTCAGTCACATAATTCAACTAAAAATGGAAAACGATTGAGTAATAACAGAGTGCTCAGATCTAAGAAAGATCTAAGAAATTTGCAAACATCAGAGAGTTTTTTTTAATATACAGGATCTTCTAAAAAAATTAGCATATTGTGATAAAATTCATTATTTTCTGTAATGTACTAATAAACATTAGACTTTCATATATTTTAGATTCATTACACACAACTGAAGTAGTTCAAGCCTTTTATTGTTTTTTCTTATTGATAATTTTGGCATACAGCTCATGAAAACCCAAAATTCCTATCTCAAAAAATTAGCATATTTCATCCGACCAATAAAAGAAAAGTGTCAGGCGCTTCTGCCGCTGTTTCTGGTTCAAAAGTGGGTTCATGCTTCCATCTGCTGAAAAGCTTTATGGAGATGAAGATTTCATTTTTCAGCACGACCTGGCACCTGCTCACAGTGCCAAAACCACTGGTAAATGGTTTACTGACCATGGTATTACTGTGCTCAATTGGCCTGCCAACTCTCCTGACCTGAACACCACAGAGAATTTGTGGGATATTGTGAAGAGAGAAGTTGAGAGACGCAAGACCCAACACTCTGGATGAGCTTAAAGAGACACTGAAGCGAGAATAAATCTCGCTTCAGTGCTTATATTTAGTGTTGGGCGAACATCTAGATGTTCGGGTTCGGGCCGAACAGGCCGAACATGGCCGCGATGTTCGGGTGTTCGAGCCGAACTCCGAACATAATGGAAGTCAATGGGGACCCGAACTTTCGTGCTTTGTAAAGCCTCCTTACATGCTACATACCCCAAATTTACAGGGTATGTGCACCTTGGGAGTGGGTACAAGAGGAAAAAAAATTTAGCAAAAAAAGCTTATAGTTTTTGAGAAAATCGATTTTAAAGTTTCAAAAGGAAAACTGTCTTTTAAATGCGGGAAATGTCTGTTTTCTTTGCACAGGTAACATGCTTTTTGTCGGCATGCAGTCATAAATGTAATACAGATAAGAGGTTCCAGGAAAAGGGACCGGTAACGCTAACCCAGCAGCAGCACACGTGATGGAACAGGAGGAGGGCGGCGCAGGAGGAGAAGGCCACGCTTTGAGACACAACAACCCAGGCCTTGCATGAGGACAAGAAGCGTGCGGATAGCAATTTGCATTTTGTCGCCATGCAGTCATAAATGTAATACAGATGAGAGGTTCAATAATCAATAAACAGTAATTGGTGTTGTCCAGAATGCGCACAATGCGTGGGTCGCGTTCAATGCAGTCCTAGGCCGAAGAGGTCATAGTCTAGGGTCACAAAAACCTGTTTATTTGGGCAATTTCAATGGTGGCGAGTCTGACGTACATAAATCGCAGCAATGGCCGTTAGCAACGTCTGAATCTCACGAAATGTCTCATGCAGGTAGAAGACATATTGTTAGACTTGGGCTCCAAAGATGGGTTCCCTACATCTCTGCAAACCAGAGTTACACGGCTCCAAATTTGGTAAAATCCCCCATAGGCTTTCATTGGGCCTCCTATTTACAGTTCCAAAATCTCACATCTTTTCAAAGGGCAATTGCTCAGCAGTGGCAAATTTTCTAGCATTGTAGGGACCCTTAGGGGGAACATGACTGGTGAGTTTCGGGCCCCTAGGCCAAAGAGGTCATAGCCTAGGGTCACAAAAACCTGTTTATTTGGGCAATTTCAATGGTAGTTATGCTGACGTACATAAATCTCAGCCATGGCCGTTAGCAACGTCTGAATTTAATGAAATGTCTCATGCAGGTAGAAGACATATTGTTAGACTTGGATTCCAAAGATGGGGTCCCTACATCTCTGCAAACCAGAGTTACAGGGGTCCAAAATTGGTAAAATCCCCCATAGGCTTTCATTGCCTCCCTAGTTCACTTTCCAAAATCTCACATCTTTTCAAAGGGCAATTGCTCAGCAGTGGCAAATTTTCTAGCATTGTAGGGACCCTTAGGGGGAACATGACTGGTGAGTTTCGGGCCCCTAGGCCAAAGAGGTCATAGCCTAGGGTCACAAAAACCTGTTTATTTGGGCTATTTCAATGGTAGTGATGCTGACGTACATAAATCTCAGCCATGGCCGTTAGCAACGTCTGAATTTCACGAAATGTCTCATGCAGGTAGAAGACATATTGTTAGACTTGGATTCAAAAGATGGGGTCCCTACATCTCTGCAAACCAGAGTTACAGGGGTGCAAAATTGGTAAAATCCCCCATAGGCTTTCATTGCCTCCCTATTTCACTTTCCAAAATCTCACATCTTTTCAAAGGGCAATGGCTCAGCAGTACCAAATTTTCTAGCATTGTAGGGACTCTTAGGGGGATCATGACTGGTGAGTTTTGCCACTGCTGAGCCATTGCCCTTTGAAATGGTGCGAGATTTTGGTACGGTAAATAGTAGGCCCAATGAAAGCCTATGGGGGATTTTACCAATTTTGCACCCCTGTAACTCTGGTTTGCAGAGATGTAGGGACCCCATCTTTGGAATCCAAGTCTAACAATATGTCTTCTATCTGCATGAGACATTTCGTGAGATTCAGACGTTGCTAACGGCCATTGCTGCGATTTATGTACGTCAGACTCGCCACCATTGAAATAGCCCAAATAAACAGGTTTTTGTGACCCTAGGCTATGACCTCTTTGGCCTAGGGGCCCGAAACTCACCAGTCATGTTCCCCCTAAGGGTCCCTACAATGTTAAAAAATTGGCCACTGCTGAGCAATTGCCCTTTGAAAAGATGTGAGATTTTGGAAAGTGAAATAGGGAGGCAATGAAAGCCTATGGGGGATTTTACCAATTTTGGACCCCTGTAACTCTGGTTTGCAGAGATGTAGGGACCCCATCTTAGGAATCCAAGTCTAACAATATGTCTTCTACCTGCATGAGACATTTCGTGAAATTCAGACGTTGCTAACGGCCATGGCTGAGATTTATGTACGTCAGCATAACCACCATTGAAATTGCCCAAATAAACAGGTTTTTGTGACCCTAGGCTATGACCTCTTTGGCCTAGGGGCCCGAAACTCACCAGTCATGTTCCCCCTAATGGTCCCTACAATGCTAGAAAATTTGCCACTGCTGAGCAACTGCCCTTTGAAAAGATGTGAGATTTTGGAACTGTAAATAGGAGGCCCAATGAAAGCCTATGGGGGATTTTACCAATTTTGGAGCCCTGTAACTCTGGTTTGCAGAGATGTAGGGAACCCATCTTTGGAGCCCAAGTCTAACAATATGTCTTCTACCTGCATGAGACATTTCGTGAAATTCAGACGTTGCTAACGGCCATGGCTGAGATTTATGTACGTCAGCATAACTACCATTGAAATTGCCCAAATAAACAGGTTTTTGTGACCCTAGGCTATGACCTCTTTGGCCTAGGGGCCCGAAACTCACCAGTCATGTTCCCCCTAAGGGTCCCTACAATGCTAGAAAATTTGCAACTGCTGAGCAATTGCCCTTTGAAAAGATGTGAGATTTTGGAACTGTAAATAGGAGGCCCAATGAAAGCCTATGGGGGATTTTACCAAGTTTGGAGCCCTGTAACTCTGGTTTGCAGAGATGTAGGGAACCCATCTTTGGAGCCCAAGTCTAACAATATGTCTTCTACCTGCATGAGACATTTCGTGAGATTCAGACGTTGCTAACGGCCATTGCTGCGATTTATGTACGTCAGACTCGCCACCATTGAAATTGCCCAAATAAACAGGTTTTTGTGACCCTAGGCTATGACCTCTTCGGCCTAGGACTGCATTGAACGCGACCCACGCATTGTGCGCATTCTGGACAACACCAATTACTGTTTATTGTTTATTGAACCTCTCATCTGTATTACATTTATGACTGCATGGCGACAAAATGCAAATTGCTATCCGCACGCTTCTTGTCCTCATGCAAGGCCTGGGTTGTTGTGTCTCAAAGCGTGGCCTTCTCCTCCTGCGCCGCCCTCCTCCTGTTCCATCACTTGTGCTGCTGCTGGGTTAGCGTTACCGGTCCCTTTTCCTGGAACCTCTTATCTGTATTACATCTATGACTGCATGCCGACAAAAAGCATGTTACCTGTGCAAAGAAAACAGACATTTCCCGCATTTAAAAGACAGTTTTCCCTTTGAAACTTTAAAATCGATTTTCTCAAAAACTATAAGCTCTTTTTGCTATTTTTTTTTCCTCTTGTACCCACTCCCAAGGTGCACATACCCTGTAAATTTGGAGTATGTAGCATGTAAGGAGGCTTTACAAAGTACGAAAGTTCGGGTCCCCATTGACTTCCATTATGTTCGGAGTTCGGCTCGAACACCCGAACATCGCGGCCATGTTCGGCCCAAACCCGAACATCTAGATGTTCGCCCAACACTACACGTGACCTGTTCGGCCAATCACAGCGCTAGCCGAACGTTCGGGGAACGTTCGGCCATGCGCTCTTAGTTCGGCCATATGGCCGAACAGTTTGGCCGAACACCATCAGATGTTCGGCCGAACTCGAACATCACCCGAACAGGGTGATGTTCTGCAGAACCCGAACAGTGGCGAACACTGTTCGCCCAACACTACTTATATTCAGCAGGGGCATGTGTGCTCCTGCTAAAACGCCGCTACCCCGCGGCTGAACGGGGGTCCCTTCACCCCCAAACCCCCCCTGCAAAATCTACGACCAACTTGGTCGTAGATTTTGCTGCTCTTCAGGCAGGTCTAACGGCTGCAGCCCTGCCTCTCAGCGCCAACTATCAGCGGCGCATCGCCGCCTCTCTAACCCCCCCCTCTCAGCGAAGGAAGACTGAGAGGGGCGGGGGAGAGGCGGAGATACGCGCTGACAGACGCGCGTGAGGCAGGGCTGCGGCCATTAGCCCTGCCTGAATGCGGAAGAGATCCCGCAAAGAACGGAGGGGATTTGGGAGGTAAGGGACCCCCGTTTAGCCGCGGGATAGCGGCGTTTTAGCAGGGGCACACGTGCCCCTGCTGAATATAAGCACTGAAGCGAGATTTATTCTCACTGCAGTGTCTCTTTAAGGCCGTTATCGAAGCATCCTGGGCCTCCATAAAACCTGATCAGTGCCACAGGCTGATTGCCTCCATGCCACGCCGCATTGAAGCAGTCATTTCTGCAAAAGGATTCCCGACCAAGTATTGAGTGCATAACTGAACATAATTATTTGAAGGTTGACTTTTTTTATTTTAAAAACACTTTTCTTTTATTGGTCGGATGAAATATGCTAATTTTTTGAGATAGGAAATTTGGGTTTTCATGAGCTGTATGCCAAAATCATTAATAAGAAAAACAATAAAAGGCTTGAACTACTTCAGTTGTGTGTAATGAATCTAAAATATATGAAAGTCTAATGTTTATCAGTACATTACAAAAAATAATGAACTTTATCACAATATGCTAATTTTTTGAGAAGATCCTGTATAAAAGGAGCTTGTTACATTGTTAATTAAGATATATATATATATATATATATATATATATATATATATATATATATATATATATATATATACCGTATATACTCGAATATAAGCCGACCCGCATATAAGCCGACCCCCCAACTTTTACCTGAAAAACCAGGGAAAAATGATTTACCCCCTTATAAGCCGGGGGTAGGAAATGCTGGATTGGTGCAGGCCGCGTGATCCCCCCAGTGTGTCCCAGTATAGCTAGTATAGTGCCCAGTATAGCTAGTAAAGTGCCCAGTATAGCTAGTAAAGATCCCAGTATTGGTAGGTAGTGCCCCAGTGTAGCTAGTATAGTGCCCAGTATAGCGCCCAGTATAGCCAGTATAGTGCCCAGTATTTGTAGGTAGTGCCCCAGTATAGCTAGTATAGTGCCCAGTACAGCTATTAAAGTGCCCAGTATTGGTACTAGGTAGTGCCCCAGTATAGCTAGTATAGTGCCCCAGTATAGCTAGTATAGTGCCCCAGTATAGCCAGTATAGTGCCCAGTATAGCCAGTATAGAGCCCAGTATAGCCAGTATAGTGCCCAGTATAGCTAGTATAGTGCCCAGTATAGCTATTATAGTGCCCAGTATAGCCAGTATTGTGCCCAGTATAGCCAGTATAGTGCCCAGTATAGCCAGTATAGTGCCCAGTATAGCCAGTATAGTGCCCAGTATAGCTAGTATAGTGCCCAGTATAGATAGGTAGTGTCCAGTATAGTGCCCAGTATAGCCAGAATAGAGCCCAGTATAGCCAGTATAGTGCCCAGTATAGCTAGTATAGTGCCCAGTATAGCCAGTATAGTGCCCAGTAAAGCCAGTATAGTGCCCAGTATAGCTAGCATAGTGCCCAGTATAGGTAGGTAGTGTCCATTATAGTGCCCAGTATAGCTAGTAAAGTGCCCAGTATTGGTAGGTTGTGACCCAGTATAGCTAGTATAGTTCCCAGTATAGCTAGTATAGTGCCCGGTATAGCTGCCCGCTTCCCCCGCGGCCCTGCTGCTATTACCTGTTTAGGCAGCGGCTTCCTAATCCGGGTTCCCCGCTCTCATATGTTGCGTATTAAGTGTATCACAGCAGCGCGCCCGGCGCTGCTGCTGTGACGATGCAGGGGGCAGGAAAGAGCGCAGCTCCCTGTAGCGGCGATCTGTATCTCCATTAGCAGGGGAACCACTCTTTCCTGTCCCCTGCATCATCACAGCAGCAGCGCCGGGCGCGCTGCTGTGATGCATTTAATACGCAACGCATGAGAGCGGGGAACCCGGATTAAGAAGCCGCTGCCTAAACAGGTAAAAGCAGCAGCGGCCGCGGAGAGGGGGGCGCGGAGAGGGGGGGCACGGACCACCGACCACCGGGAAAAGACTCGCATACAAGCCGACCCCCCAACTTTTGACCCCCTTTTCGGGGGTCAAAAATTTGGCTAGTATGCAAGTATACAAGGTATATATATATATATATATATATATATATATATATATATATATATATATATATATATATACTGTATATATACACACACGTTAGGCGTGTATATCCTTGTACATATACATCCAATGACACAACTTACATACTTACATATTGTTACATGATGTAATGTACATATATAGTTGAACCCAAACACTAAGACATTGGGCTGCTATAGTCTGAAGTTTATATTTAAAATGAAAATTGTGATGCAAATATATATAAAAAATATATAAATAAAAATAATGGCAAAAAATAATGCTAACAAAAACTTTAATTAAATGAATTGTTGATTAATGATGAGCATATTTTTTTGGTTTGTTTTTTTGATCATGTTATTCTCATCACTTTAAAAAATTCAAAAAATGTAGAAGATGAAAATAGATATAGCTGAGTGTATCCTACATGTAGTGTGCCTGCTGACATCATTTAGACCCTTTACTAATCCACAATCAAATCTAAAAAGTAGTTTATGAAGGCATTGGAATACAATGCATTGGATGTATTGGAGCAAAACCTGCATTCCAGAACAGATCCTGTTTTGTTTGAAGGGAGAAGCACATAGTAAACCATTTTAATTCAAGGGTTCCTTATTTCTGTTCATTACAATATTTACCTACTTGGCAGATTACGACTAGTGGTAATCAAAATGTGATGAACATGCAAGTTTATTTTTCACTTGTAATGGAAGTGCCAGTCAAAAGCAATAGGTGCTGATCAATGCATCCTAAGCTGGTAAATTCATATAGCTTTTGACTTTGATTCATGCATTGTCACTTTTGTTTCCTGTTGATCAGAAGTTTGCCTATTGCTCAAGTTTTCTGTTCATCACTAATTATAACTGTAATTTAAGCTGATTTTTTTCTTTAATCTCCATTTTCAAAGAAGTGAAGCTAGTTTCAAAAGAACCCCTTAACATCACTCATAAATTACTCATAAGCAGATGAAGAGAACCTAGGATTAGCAAATTTATGGATTGTAGATATCACAATGGCCTGGAGATAAGTTTAATAAAAGAGCTCCAAAAATCCACGCTTTCATATCTTCAACTTTGAACAATCTTTATGCTATCAGACAGACCAATAGGTATCAGTAAAGGAGGGAGATACATACTTATTATCCTTTATGTTAACAATACTAGAGACAGATTGGTTTATTGATCAAACCCTATTTTAAGCACACTTGAGGAGCATCTGTAACGACTTGTAGCAGAACACAAAAAAATTATTAAGGTTACCAATGTTCACAATAAAGAGTGTCTGTAGTAGCATACTCAACGATACATTTGTTGTGTTCCAAGTTTCACAGTAATGTAGAGTCAGTTATTAAAACTAATGTAACTCACCTGCTCAACTGTAAATTAAAGTCTGAAATACCCTCTCCCATCAGTAAAATTGCCATGGCCAAGCTGAGATTGGCTTGAGTCGTGGCAACACAGCTAGGGGTGGCCACAGAGCTGGGGGTTGGTTCAGCAAGGCTGCAAGCTTGTTTTGTGGTGGGATTTATGACTTATAGCTGATTTATAGCTAATTTTCAGGTGAGCGGGTAAGTTAAATTACTTTTTAATTGCTGATTCTGCATTGTTGTGCAAAGAGAAAAACAGCAAATTTATTGTTGAACAAGAAAGAGGCATTCTTTAATTATCCTGGTTTCAGCATCAGAAACTCTTCCTATATCTATTGTTGCAGGGGCATAGCTACAAATCATGGGGGCCCACAGCAAAACGATGATTGCCTGCCCTAATTTTCACACCCTTTCCCTTGCTTACCCTACCATCTTACAAAGGTCATAATAAAACAATGGTGGCCAATGGCTATCATAATCTTCCCACCATAACAAGTGTAATCACAATAACAACTGATCTGAGGGATAGGTCCTTTTATTGAAGGAAGGGAAGGTTAGTAAATGAGGCCCCCTCACAACACTGCCCCCTCCCCCCCAGTTGCAGGAGCTGCTCCCCTGTAGTTATGTACAGCAGGAGACATTGGCAGCGCTTCCAAACAGAGGCTGCACCCGAATTGACTACCTGCAATAGATGTGCAGAGCTCCACAATTGTGGACTAAAATACACAACATGCATTCATTGGGCTTATATCAGACAATGAGGAAGCTGCATACAGAGAAGACGTTAGGAACCTGACTGCATGGTGTGACATTAACAACCTGTTATTAAATACAAAGAAGACCAAAGAAATTATTCTGGACTTTAGGACCACCAAAAAGACCACTCACCTACCGCTAATGATCAATGCAGAGGCTGTGGACAGAGTTTCCAGCTTCACATTTTTGGGAGTCACCATCGCAGAGAACCTGTCCTGGGCTGACAATGGTTTAGCTCTAACTGGCAAAGCACAACAACGCCTCTACTTTCTGAGAAAACTAAGGAGCGCTAACCTCCCACAGAAGCTGCTGGTTAATTTCTACAGATGCACTTTGGAAAGCGTTCTGACCAATTGCATGACGGCCTGGTATAACAGCTGCACAAAGGCTACTAGAGAATCCCTGCAGCGAGTCGGTAAAACAGCAGAAGCCATTATTGGCACTGAACTACCATCACTGGAACTTTTGTATAATACTCGCAGCGTGAGAAGGGCCAAAAACATTATCGAGGACAACACTCACCCTGGAAATGCCTTGTTTGAGCTCCTTCCATCAGGTAAACGTTTTAGATAAATCCGCACACACACAAACAGACTGAAAGACAGCTTTTTCCCATCCGCTATAAACTTGATGAACTCTGAATCCTCTCTGAAATAATTAACACTTTGTACACATTGTTTAAACATCTGTAATACCTGGCATACTTGTATAATTTCTTCTCTTCCTTGTTACTATCACTATGTTCCCTATACGCCCCGTGGGGTTGTCATAAAAAGTAATTTCGTTGTTTTACACAATGACAATAAAGTGAATTGAATTGAAAACAGGTACAGCAAAGGAGGACATTAGCTTCAGTATAAATAATATGTGCACAAATTATTCCCTACTAGACTTCCCCACGGCGGTGACGGGTCCACTTGGGGAAGACCCGAGAGGACCCGTCACCGCCGTGAGGTAGTCTAGTAGGGAATAATTTGTGCACATATTATTTATACTGAAGCTAATGTCCTCCTTTGCTGTACCTGTTTTGAATGCATGTTGTGTATTTTAGTCCACAATTGTGGAGCTCTGCACATCTATTGCAGGTAGTCAATTCGGGTGCAGCCTCTGTTTGGAAGCGCTGCCAATGTCTCCTGCTGTACAAAACTCAAGGCATGTATTTAGCCCTGTGGGGCACTGCATGCCTCTGTTGGTCTACAATTCGGTTGCAGCCTATGAGCGCTGTCATTTGTTTGATGTCACCTGTAGTTATGCCCCTGAATTTTTGTACATTCGTCTGTATCATTGCGCTTCCAGTGATGTTTAGCCCATATGAAACTTTAAGTGAGATAAATATGGCATGAGTCACTTCTGGCTGCCTTTTGAAATACTAATTACTTTGGTCTATGCTGGCCCTAAAATATTTTTTAATCATTTGACCACAATGAGTATGCAGATCAGGAGTTCGAGTTCCACTACCTTCACTGGATACATGTGTAGCCTAAAGGGAAGGGTACTTCTAGCCAAATAGCTGTATTTTTTCAGGAAAACGTATACAAGCATTTAGCCTGTCTCCTGTGTACACAGACTTTCAGTAAAAATAAGTGACATATCTCATACTTACCTATGCCTTGAGATTGGGGAATTATGCTTTATCAGTGGCACCATCTTGCTTCTTTTTCTGAGGCCCTCCGCGTATATCTCAATAATGTGCCCTCCCATTCATAAAGGCTCCTGTGCCAAAAAATGAAAACATCACTAGTACTTTCTCTAGTACAGAGGAGTGGATTGTATGCCACAATCTGTCCCACTACTCTGCACTCTCTGCAAGGAGAAAAGGCAAAGGGCACATTTCTTGAGGAGGCAGGGCAAAGACCTGCTTATGCATAAATACAGACCACAGGTTTGCTTTCCAAAAAAGGATTAGACTATACATATTCTACACCAGAGTTTCATTTTAAAGTGTACCTGAGATTGCGGTATAAAAAGATTTTATATTCCCCCATGGCTTTCTCCAGCCCCATGAGCACTAATGCGTCCCTCGCCATCCTCCCGGATGCCTCCATTCAGCCACAATTAGTCCCGGTAATCTGAGTCCGTCCCACCAGTCGGCTCTTCTGTGCATGCGCAGCCCCTCTGCACATGTACAGAAGAACCGACTGGTGTGACTGAGCAGCATTACCGGGACTAATTGCGGCTGAACAGAGGCACCCTGCCTGGAGAACAGCGAGGGACGCATCCGTGCTCATGGGGCTGAAGGAAGCCCCGGGTGAGTATACATTTTTTTATCCTGCGATCTCAGGTTTACTTGAACCGAGCAATCAACATGTCAGACAGCTTGTAACAACTGGTCTTCTTTAAGACTGAAGAATGACAGGGTCATTTATTCCCCTACTTACATATTTATTTCCTTAGACAAAGAATATTTCAGTACTAACCTTGTGTTTTTTCGGTGTTCTACTGATTAGGAATGTGTCATTTATGGTTAATTTATGGCAGATTTCCAACATGCCTCTTATAATTAATTGATTTCATTTAAACTTTTGCCTTTTCTTCTACACACTTCTCCAGTTTCATATCAGCAGAAGCAGGGAACTGCATAGATACATCTTTAGAGCCATGTGTAAAAATTGAAATGTCATGGTAGTGCCTATATATTTAAGAATAGCACAGAAGAATAAATTGTGCATGAAATAAAACGATAACTTCATTACTGAGAAGCAGAAAATAGAACGTATGAAAATGTACCATGAAAAGATGCCTTGCTTGGTCTGTCAGCACTTATAGGGAAAAAAGACACAAATTTACTCTTCAATCTAATGTTCGATTTTGTTCCTATCATTGTGTGCACAATAAAATTAGGTATAGCATGGTATGTTTTCTGTCATTAGAAATTGAATTAACATAACACTGCACAATTCAATATTCTCTTAGTGTCAGGCAAATTTAACAAAGCTCTAGAGAAACTCATTGGCAAATGGAGCTTAAAGTGATAATTCACTCTCATGGAAAAAATAAGTCCTTTCAGTTCAGATTTATACAGCATCACAGGGGTTCTTTTAAAACATTATTTCAAATCTGTTATATAAGTTGTATCTGTAGAGACAGTTACATGCACAGATTATTGGGTGTGTCAGTTTTCTGCTTGGTAAAAGTGATTAAACCCCCAGAATTGCAATATTATCTGCTCTGATCAGCTAAATATATATACAGAAAGAAATGAGATACTAGGGCATCACTGGGTAGTCTGTAATTTAGAGAACATTAAAGCGACCAAAGCACCTCTTATGTACAAATATTTAAAACAAACCTCCCTCTGTGAGGGGCATTGTTAAACTAACTTAAAGTGAACCTCCAGACTAAAAATCTACTCAACAGCACTGAAAAGGCTTGGTGTTTCTTTAACAGTTTCACAGCACTGGAACTTTGTTTTTCTTACCTAAGCCTTATTTTTAGCTCCACAAAAGCTAAGCTCCGCCTCATCAAAGAAAACTGCCCGGGTATTTTTCCCCTGATGCTGTGCAAAGCATGATGGGATTTCCTATGTTGTTATTCACGTTGCCTAGCAACTGGGAGGGTTGATCAGCACACATGACAGTTGGAACTGTGTCTCATGCTCCATCACCTCCTTTCAACCAAAACGATGGCTGCCCTCATGAAATCAAACATTTGCCTGTTCTTTTAAAACAGGGTGGGTAAGAGATTATATTACTTATCTATATATATAATAGGCTAAGTGCCTCAACCTTCAAGCAAGAAGAAGAAGTATCGCCCTGCCCCCAGGGCCGGTCCAAGCAAGAAGAAGCTAAACATTGCATTCCAGCGGTTCTGGAGGTGTGTTTAGCTTCTAAGGACAACAATGGTTAATTTGCATATATTCAGCAGTGATGCACTGGGAGACATCTCAAGCTCACTCCAACCTGAATTATCGCAAATTCTTTCTGTTTTAAGAAAGCAAACTTTTGTTTTTCTTAGCATTTTAGTAAGGGGGCTTTTAGGACCATTGTAGTCCCTTACACACTCCAATGAGTTCTGGGTCACCATGAGCTTGCTGGTTAGTCTGTACCTCTCAGTGTTACAAGCCCTACTCCATAGAGCCAAATTAATCCATGCTATGCACTGATGAGGATCAAACAAACTGTCTGTATGTATGTTGGATTATTCTGGCTCTGTACAAATTAACAAGCTGACACATCATTGCATTCCAAAGGTTCTGGGGGTGTGTTTAGCTTCTAAGGGTGACAATGGTTAATTTGCATATATTCAGCAGTGATGCACTGGGAGACATCTCAAGCTCACTCCAACCTGAATCATCGCAAATTCTTTCTGTTCTAAGAAAGCAAACTTTTGTTTTCCATAGCATTTTAGTAAAGGGGCTTTTAGGACCATTGTAGCCCCTCACACACTCCAATGAGTTCTGGTTCACCCTGAGCTTGCTGGTTAGTCTGTACCTCTCGGTGTTACAAGCCCTACTCCATAGAGCCAAATTAATCCATGTCATGCACTGATGAGGATCATACAACCCTAAACAGTTTGTTTGCATGTTGAATTATTATGAATCTGTACATATTAACAAGTTGACACATCATTGCATTCCATCGGTTCTGGAGGTGTGTTTAGCTTCTAAGGGCAACAATGGTTAATTTGCATATATTCAGCAGTGATGCACTAGGAGACATCTCAAGCTCACTCCAACCTGAATTATCACAAATCACAAGTCTCTTACTAATAGCGGCTCTCTTACTAATTTTGCTGCTGAACTTAAGCTAGAGGGAGAGCGCAGATGGGGGACCCAGGTGGACTTCCCGCCGCTCTGCCCAATACCCCCTTCCTGCCCGCTACCCCCTCCAGCTTGGCAGCAAGTGTAGGACCAGCATTCATAATTATGCAGCGTATGGTACGCCGCGGGTCGGCTAGTCTATTTTAATTCACATAACTAATGTAACTTAATGACAGTATGTTTGCCTGGGCTAAAGTTCCTCTTTAACCACAGGGGCTGCTGTACAAGGACATCCATCTTGCAGCTGTCAATGCAGCAAGGCCAAAGATCAAAGTGCCCACGATCTCCAGCGCGTCCTTAGCCACTAGTGCATACATGGAGATGTATAATCACCGGTTGCTGCTGGTGCATGCTGAGGGATGTAGCATCTCCAGTCACTAGTAATTAATTTATTTACATCTCCCAGACCTGCATGCACAAGGGGCTGGGGAAGCTACATCTCCCGGCATGCACTAGCGGCTGGGGATGCACCGGACATCTTGGACACTTTGAACTGCAGCATTGAGGCATTGACAGCTACAAGATGGATGCTATCACAGAGGCGGTGGCTATGGAGCAGCCACTGTAGGTAAGTGAATAATGCTGGCCCTGAAAAAGCTTACATAATTTACAAACCTTCCTTAGGAGGAGGTTTGTTTTAAATATTTTTACAAAAGAGGTGCTCAAGTCACTTTATAAAGCACAGATTTCATGATTTGAAACAACTGCTACTTCAGTGTCCAGGACCTGTGAAACCTGTGAAACAAGCATAACAGGTTGAAACCTGAAATGGAAAGATCACTAGAGATGGCCTGAACAGTTCGCACATGAACTTGTTCGCGCAAACAACGCGAGTTGCAGCAAAACGCCAACTTTATGCGAGCTCGACCTGCCCCCTATACTACATCATTGGTCTAAACTTTGACTCTCTATATCACAGTCAGCAGACCCATGGCAGCCAATCAGGCTGCACTCCCTCCTGGAGCCCCCCTTCCCCCTTATGTAAGGCAGCAGCATCGGCCATTTTCTCACTCTGTGTGCTGCTGTATTAGTGAGAGAAGGGAGAGGCATTGGACAGATAGGGAAAGTGACAGTTAGCAGGTCTGTTAGCTTGCTCCTTGATGATATTTGTTAGTGAAAAGCACCACCAAAACAGCTCTTTTGAGAGCTAATGTTCTTTTTTTTGTGGCCCACTGACACTGCATATACAGCCCTCTCTGTCGCAGCTGGCCCTTGTTAATTGCTATACTGTGCCAGGCCCAGCACATTTGGTGCCTAGTGTGACTGCTGCACATTGTATTATTATAACAGTCACTGCATACCTTTCCCTGCATCTGTATGACCACACGCTGTTTTATATATCAGTCACTGCATACCTTTTTACTACACCTGTGTGACTGCACGCTGTTTTATATAACAGTCACTGCATACCTTTCACTGCATCTGTGTGACCGCACACTGTTTTATACACCAGTCACTGCATTCCTTTCACTGCATCTGTGTGACCACATGCTGTTTTATATACCAGCAGTCAGTGCATCCATTTTCACTGCACGTGGGACTGCACATTGTTCTACCAGCAGTCACTGCAACCTTTTCACTGTACCTGTGTGACTGCACATTGTTATACCAGCAGTCACTGCGTACCTTTCACTGCACCTGTGTGACTGCACATTGTTATACCAGCAGTCACTGCATACCTTTAATTGTACCTGTGTTGAAATTGCACAGCTTCCCTGTGTCTGCTTGAGGGAGGTAAGTCCACCACTGCCTCCTAAGCAATTTTTTAAACGTTTTAAACATTGTTTTTATCCTTTTGGCGCCTCTGTTCAGTCTATAACGCATTATATATCCACCTTTGGTGGAGGGGATACCCCTTCTTTTCACGTCTACAGAGAGCGACTTCTTAATCCTGAGTGGGGACAGGTCAATCTCCTCACCTGCTTATACAGTGGGTGCCTGGAGGTAACCCATGTTTGTGAGTATACATTTTACTCCTTTTTCAAACATACCAATTACCCTGACATACTACACCATATTGGGCTCTCGGTTCTCCTTTCTTTATATCTGTGTGATGTGGGACTGCAATACAGATATGCTCTGTGCTCTATCTCAGTCTCTCCACTCCTCCTCTCTCCCTCATTCAACCTTGTTTTCCCCCTTCCCCTAGTGCTGGCTGGATGTGTCCGTGCTGCCATGAATTGCACCTTTGTGACAAAAAGTGTGTCTTCTGATATGAACATTAAAGGTGGATATATGTTTGCTTTCTATGCTGTGTTGTAAAGTTAGGTGTTAAAAGTCCCGGCACAACTTCAAGGGTTTGTTTGTCTATTCATTGCTGAAGATACTATTTAGATGGCAGTTGGTATTTGGTATTGCTTTAGGGCTCATTCACACTATGTGCGGTGAGTCATGACAGACAGCACCACACTGATGCCAGCATAAAAGTCTGCCTCTCATTTCCTACCCCGCCCGTCAGTGGTTAGTACGCTGATCTACTGGGCACCTTGTTATTGTAGTTCTATGCGACCTCATTACTTGTGCTTTAGCTAGTTCTTGATAAATATATATGCAGACTTACTAATATATATTTATCCGTTAGTTGAGCCATTTGTTATTTTTCTTATTATTGTGTATTGCCTAGTTCCATGCTTGATGGACGTTCGCTGCATCCGCGATGGGTCAGTGAAGTCCATTATTCAGATAGCTTGAAATCTGCCATCACCACGTTGGTGACTGTAGTATTCCTGCTACTCTAGTTTCTGGGAATGTAACTATAGGCTGCAGTTGCTATTAGTTATGTTCTATCCTGTAGTATTGCCTGGGTGGATGCTTGCTGGTGACTGTTGTTAGCCTTAATATATTGTAGCGGTATGTGCGCTCCTCTTTACTCCAAATATACAAATTCAAAATATCACCACACTGTTCAGAATGGTTCGCTACACTATGGGTTGGTATCACCACCCTGTAACTAAAATAGTAAAACAGTAGTGCTGCGCTCAACATACAACAGTGTTTCTTTATAATATAGCTCAACAGTCTTTAGTGTCCTCGAGCATTCACATATATCACTTCACCATCTGCAACAAAACAACAGTCCAGTCTGAAATGTGTATGCGGCTCTTCCTCCAATTACAAGCAATAGAATATGCTCACCAGATCTCGTGGCTGATTAGTTATAGTCAGCAGTAATCATATGTAGTACTTCTGTGCCTCCTGGCCTCCCAGACCTCAGCAGTTAGATACTCGGATATAAGCAGAAAAAACAGACATAGCGTAATCTTGTTTGTGATCAGACCACCGTGAATTCCACTGCACACTGTGTCAAACACCTCCACCACACTATGCAGTAGTTTTCCCCTGTGTAACAAAGGCTATGTAATCTGCTCACCAGATAGCTTGGCTGATCATATGAAACCAGCAATCACGCTTTGCAATGATGTTCAATGGTCAATCCAGCTCCTTGTCCCTTAAAGACTCAAATAAAGAGTGGCCATAGCATAATACCGTTTAATCAAGTTTAAAACACATACAGAGTGCACTCACATTCCATCCGTAAAAATGCGCATATAAAATCCCTGGACATCCTAACAGCCGCTGCTGATAATCTCCGCGTCTCTTGCACCACGACCGAGGCCCCGCCCTACCGGTTTCGTCATCAATGACTCATCAGGGGCATACCTCCGGTCCGGCGCAGAGACGCTTTTACTTCGTCACATATGCAAATTAGCTTTTGAACGCGGCGGCCATTTTCAGCAGCAGAGGTTGACAGATACAGCACAATCTGTCAAACCTCCCTCATGCTGGGACTCACTACCTCCCCTCTATAGCCACCTACTGGCTGAATTTGATACTGTTTCCCCTTTATGTTACATCTTGTCAATATTACAAACATATACTTAATAACTCAACATCAATATAACTTACAAGCATAAAATAAATAAAATTGATAAATATACACATTCTACACATAAATCTATGCCTATTCTACAGTTTATAAATTTCATCTGCCCCGTATTTACACCCGCATACTCATATTGTAACCCTTATCTACTTTCTATACAACAGTGTGAATTCCAAGATATGTCTGATATTAAAGGGAAGGTTCAGGGAGGGTGGGTAAAAAATAAAAATCAAATTCCACTTACCTGGGGCTTCCTCCAGCCCGTGGCAGGCAGGAGGTGCCCTCGCCGCCGCTCCGCAGGCTCCCGGTGGTCTCCGGTGGCGCGCCCGACCTGGCCAGGCCGGCTGCCAGGTCGGGCTCTTCTGCGCTCCAAGGCCCGGAACTTCTGCGTCCCACGCCGGCGCTCTGACGTCATCGGACGTCCTCCGGGCTCTACTGCGCATGCGCAGAACTACTGCGCATGCGCAGTAGAGCACGGAGGACGTCCGATGACGTCAGAGCGCCGGCGTGGGACGCAGAAGTACCAGGACTTGTAGCGCAGAAGAGCCCGACCTGGCAGCCGGCCTGGCCAGGTCGGGCGCGCCACCGGAGACCACCGGGAGCCTGCGGAGCGGCGGCGAGGGCACCTCCTGCCTGCCACGGGCTGGAGGAAGCCCCAGGTAAGTGGAATTTTATTTTTATTTTTTACCCACCCTCCCTGAACCTTCCCTTTAAGCCTCCCCAAATATTCCTATCTGTGATTCTATAACACTTCTGTGTTCGCTTATACCTATATTGTATCCATCCCCTTGATCTTCAAGGTAAATTTCTTAAAGAGTAACTGTTAGCCCCCAAATTGAAATTTAAAACACTATTGCAATGTTTTATTTATTATATAAGTGAGCCAAAAAGCCAATGTAAAGTTAAAAATCAATCTAATTTTGTTACTATCTAACCTTTTCCCCCAGCTCCGGACGCAAGCCGCATATCAGATACTGTAGCATGCAGAGCATGCCTATGTCTGGCCGACCCCCCTCTCCCCCCCAGGACCAGGTGCCAATATATTCTCCCCACCGCAGCTGACCGCTCTGACACGGAGAGAGAGCGGCAGCACTTCCAGAGCAGCACCGCAGAGCAGCCGCCGCCGAGTCACATGTGAGAGAATCACATGTGAGAGAGATGCACGGCGCTGGCTGCTCTGCGGTGCTGCTCTGGAAGTGCTGCCGCTCTCTCTCCATGTCAGAGCGGTCAGCTGCGGTGGGGAGAATATATTGGCACCTGGTCCTGGGGGGGAGAGGGGGGTCGGCCAGACATAGGCATGCTCTGCATGCTACAGTATCTGATATGCGGCTTGCGTCCGGAGCTGGGGGAAAAGGTTAGATAGTAACAAAATTAGATTGATTTTTAACTTGTACATTGGCTTTTTGGCTCACTTATATAATAAATAAAACATTGCAATAGTGTTTTAAATTTCAATTTGGGGGCTAACAGTTACTCTTTAAAGTGCACTGTGCTCATACACTCAATTCTAAATGTGTCCTGTGTAATATATATTTGATTCCCCGTGTCTGGCCCTGTTTTACTGAAAGCAGGTGCTTTAACCATTTAAGGACCAGCAGTCTCTGGGCACTTAAAGACCAGAGACCGCTCGTCCAATCCCGACGAAACGCTGCACATACCTGCAGCAACCACCGTCATCGCCGCTCGCCGAGACCCCCAGGACATAGACTCTGCTGTCTCTATGACGTCTCTATGACGGCAGAGTCATGTGAGCCGGTCAGGAGCCGCTTTCATTGGCTCCTGACCCTGTTTTTCAATGTAAGCCAATGGGAACGGCTTACATTGAAAGACAGGGCCAGGAGCCAATAAAATCAGCTCCTGACCAGCTCACATGACTCTGCCGTCATGGAGACAGGCAGAGCCTGTGAGATGCGGCGAGAATCGTCGGGTTTGAGCGGCGCGATCGGCGTGGAGCAGCAAGAACGGCGGATGCGCGCTGCGGACAGTGATTGAGATCTACGCCCTGCCAGCCAGGAGCCCACCAATACAGGGCGTAGATCTCAATCACTGCGGTCCTAAAATGGTTAAAGATAGAATATGCCCCTCTCTAGTGTATTCCCCATAAAATTGATGCTGCATAGAGAATTATATCTCAATCCAAATATGTATCTCCTGCTGTTGTTAGTCGTCTGTGATAAAGCAGTTAAGGTCAAGCTCCACATTCAACCCTCTGGGGTGCATTGTTTGCATAGAATAAATCCATTTCGTCTCCATTTTCGAAATTTCTCGGATTTTGTGGCATCCTCGCCATTTTGTAGTCAGTTTTTGCAATGCTGAAAATTGCATGACAGAGGCATCACGTCCATGTTTTTCAGAGAAATGTCTTGACAGACTGTGGCTTTGAAAGCCTTTTTGGATGTTTTTCACATGCTCATTAATTCTTGATTTCAGCATCCTTTTTGTTCGGCCTATATATTGGAGCCCGCAAGGGCACCATATTAGATAGACTACATGGGTGCTACTGCAGGTAATAAACTCTTTAATAGGATATTTTGTGCCAGTAAAATTTGAGGTGTTATGTGTCATCTTGTGCGCCTGGGAGATTAGGCATGGATTGCATTGTCTGCAAGGAAAAAACCCTTTTTGTCCCCACATATCTGTGCGATTCCTAACCTGTGGTTCATCTATACATGTTTTTACTAAGCTTCTTTGTAGATTGGATGCTTTCCTATAAATAAACTTTGGTTTCACCGGAATTTTTGCTTTTAACCACTTGAGGACCTAGGGCTTTCTACCCCTTAAGGACCGGCCACTTTTTTTTCCATTCAGACCACTGCAGCTTTCACGGTTTATTGCTCGCTCATACAACCTACCACCTAAATGAATTTTGGCTCCTTTTCTTGTCACTAATAAAGCTTTCTTTTGGTGCTATTTGATTGCTCCTGCGATTTTTACTTTTTATTATATTCAGCAAAAAAGACATGAATTTTGGCAAAAAAATGATTTTTTTAACTTTCTGTGCTGACAGTTTTCAAATAAAGTAAAATTTCTGTATACATGCAGCGCGAAAAATGTGGTCAAACATGTTTTTGATTAAAAAAAACCCATTCAGCGTATATTTATTGGTTTGGGTAAAAGTTATAGCGTTTACAAACTATGGTGCAAAAAGTGAATGTTCCCATTTTCAAGCATCTATGACTTTTCTGACCCCCTGTCATGTTTCATGAGGGGCTAGAATTCCAGGATAGTATAAATACCCCCCAAATGACCCCATTTTGGAAAGAAGACATCCCAAAGTATTCACTGAGAGGCATAGTGAGTTCATAGAAGATATTAATTTTTGTCACAAGTAAGCGGAAAATGACACGTTGTGAGAAAAAAAAAAAAAAAGTTTCCATTTCTTCTAACTTGCGACAAAAAAAAATGAAATCTGCCACGGACTCACCATGCCCCTCTCTGAATACCTTGAAGGGTCTACTTTCCAAAATGGGGTCATTTGTGGGGTGTGTTTACTGTCCTGACATTTTGGGGGGTGCTAAATTGTAAGCACCCCTGTAAAGCCTAAAGGTGCTCATTGGACTTTGGACCCCTTAGCGCAGTTAGGCTGCAAAAAAGTGCCACACATGTGGTATTGCCGTACTCAGGAGAAGTAGTATAATGTGTTTTGGGGTGTATTTTTACACATACCCATGCTGGGTGGGAGAAATATCTCTGTAAATGACAATTTTTTAATTCTTTTACACACAATTGTCCATTTACAGAGTTATTTCTCCCACCCAGCATGGGTATGTGTAAAAATACACCCCAAAACACATTATACTACTTCTCCCGAGTACGGCAATACCACATGTGTGGCACTTTTTTGCACCCTAACTGCGCTAAAGGGCCCAAAGTCCAATGAGTACCTTTAGGATTTCACAGGTCATTTTGCGGAATTTGATTTCCAGACTACTCCTCACGGTTTAGGGCCCCTAAAATGCCAGGGCAGTATAGGAACCCCACAAATGACCCCATTTTAGAAAGAAGACACCCCAAGGTATTCCGTTAGGAGTATGGTGAGTTCATAGAAGATTTTTTTTTTGTCAAAAGTTAGCGGAAAATCGATTTTTATTGTTTTTTTCACAAAGTGTCATTTTCCGCTAACTTGTGACAAAAAATAAAATCTTCTATGAACTCACCATACTCCTAACGGAATACCTTGGGGTGTTTTATTTCTAAAATGGGGTCATTTGTGGGGTTCCTATACTGCCCTGGCATTTTAGGGGCCCTAAACCGTGAGGAGTAGTCTGGAAATCAAATTCCGCAAAATGACCTGTGAAATCCTAAAGGTACTCATTGGACTTTGGGCCCTTTAGCGCAGTTAGGGTGCAAAAAAGTGCCACACATGTGGTATCGCCGTACTCGGGAGAAGTAGTACAATGTGTTTTGGGGTGTATTTTTACACATACCCATGCTGGGTGGGAGAAATAACTCTGTAAATGGACAATTGTGTGTAAAAAAATCAAAAGATTGTCATTTACAGAGGTATTTCTCCCACCCAGCATGGGTATGTGTAAAAATACACCCCAAAACACATTGTACTACTTCTCCCGAGTACGGCGATACCACATGTGTGGCACTTTTTTGCACCCTAACTGCGCTAAGGGGCCCAGAGTCCAATGAGTACCTTTAGGCTTTACAGTGGTGCTCACAATTTAGCACCCCGCCCACTTGCCAGGACAGTTAACAAACCCCACAAATGACCCCATTTTGGAAAGAATACACAACAAGGTATTCCATGAGGGTAATGGTGAGGTCATTGAAAATTTTATTTTTTGTCACAAGTAAACGGAAAATGACACTTTGTTAGAAAAAAAAATAAAAAAAAATTCTGCTAACTTGTGACAAAAACTAAAACCTTTTATGAACTCATCGTGCACCTCACATAATACTTTAGGGCGTCCTCTTTCCAAAATGGGGTCATTTGTGAAGTCTGTCCTGGCATTTTAGGGTCTCTGCAATCATTACATGTATGGCCAGTATTAGGAGTTTCTGCTATACTCCTTATATTGGGTATACGAGTAATGCACTCTGGGCTGAAAGGAAAAATGAACGGCAAACATACCTTGCTCCACATCAATGGCAGATCTTCCTCCACATCAATGGCAGTGATAACCTCAGGAGAGAGACACCCCGTGCCACCCTGCACTCAGGGTGAGCCACCAACTTATGTGACTGGGCCTCAGAACTTTAGTATACAGCATTATGCCTGTAGGATACAGCAATATGCCTGCCAATAGAGATGACTCTGTGTGGCATTAAAGCATCATCATAGGCCCAAATCACATATAAACCGGGGGTGTCCACACTCAAGGGAAATTCAAACATGCCGTCTTATATCGCCAACCCAGGACAGATCAGCAATATCAAGCATGGAAACCCATCCTTCTTCCGACTTTTATGCTTACCCGTTTGGTTTTCAAGCTTACCTCTCCTCTCCCTGCGACAATGTGCGAAAGACCACTGAGTGTGTGCCTACTCCTGTGTCTGGAGTTCCCTAGGTTCTAATAGTGTACCTGCTCGTGGTACCTCTCAAAACACGGCCCTACGCATAGGCCAGGCTGGTCAGGACAGCGGGGACAATAATAAACGGTGTCAGTCCTTGTTCCAGCCCTGCTGCAGACACGGAAACGTTTTCTTCGGATGCGTTGACCTGGGGCACACGGAAGCTGATAGGCGTAATGCCTTCCATGCAGTCGGCTAGTTGCATCTGGGGGGGGGGGGGGGGGGGGGGGGGCTGGCACCTCCTGGATACAGGATGTCCAGAACGATCTGTTCCTGAAATTGAAGGAAAGATCCAGTTCTCCCAGCCTTACTGTAGAGAACAAAGCTGTTGTAAACTGCCAATTGAATCAGATAAAAAGACACTTTCTTATACCAGCGTCTTGTTTTCCGGGAAATTAAATAGGGCGCTAACGTCTGGTCATTGAAGTCCACCCCTCCCATGTTGACATTATATTCGTGGACGACCATGGGCTTTTCAATGACCGCAGTTGCCCGTTGAATTTGGACTGTCGTGTCTGTGTGAATGGTGGACAGAAAGTAAACGTCCCTCTTGTCCCTCCATTTCACCGAGAGCAGGTCTTCAGTACGCAAGGCGGCCCTCTGCCCCCGTTCAAGTCTGGTGGTAACGAGCCGTTGGGGGAAGCCCTGGCGACTAGGCCGCGCAGTGCCACAGCATCGGATTCCTTCTAACTTTAAGTGCTGAAAGAGGGCCACACTTGTGTAATAATTGTCCACAAAAAGATGGTACCCCTTCTGGAACAAGGGTGACACCAAGTCCCACACAACTTTTCCACTGCTCCCCAGGTAGTCAGGGCATCCGACCGGCTCCAATTTTGAGTCTTTTCCCTCATAGACCCTAAAACGACATGTATAGCCTGTGGCCCTTTCACAGAGCTTATACAGTTTCACTCCATACCGAGTGCGCTTGCTTGGGATGTACTGTTTGATGCCAAGGCGCCCGGTAAAGCGTAAGAGGGACTCGTCTACGCAGATGTTCTGTTCAGGGATATAAGCATCTGCAAATGTTGATGACAGGTGGTCTATGAGGGGCCGAATTTTGTGGAGCCGGTCATAAGCAGGGTGGCCCTTTTCATGACAGGTTTTGTCGTCGTTGAAGTGCAGGAAGCGCAGGATGGACTCAAATCGTGTCCTGGACATGGCAGCAGGGTACAAGGGAACATGATTTACTGAGTTCGTAGACCAATACGACCGCAGTACATTCTGTTTCATTAGTCCCAAGTGAAGGATAAGGGCCAAAAAGATTTTAATGTCGGAAACTTGGACTGGTTTCCACCCGAAAGGCTGGGCATACATGCTCTCCGGGTGCTCGGTGATGAATTGTGTGGCTTTACGGTTGGTCTCAACCACAATTAAGTCCAGGAGAACCTGGGTGATGAACAGCTGCAAAAAGTCTAGGGCCGTTCCTAGATGAGCTGTCGCCACCTGGACTCCAGACTGGGCAGTGAAAGGGGGCACTACGGGTGCGGCGGAATCAGGGGATTGCCAATCTGGTTGTGCCAGCACTTCTGGGAGTCTATGGGTACTACGGGCCCGTCTTCTTCTTGGTGGCTGCGATGGGGGTACTACTGCACTTGCCACCGTACCAGTTTCAACTTCCATGCTGACGCTCACCACTTCGCCAGGGTCTACGGAAGCACTGGCACTAAGTCCAGGAGATGCTGCGCTGCTGGTGCCTGCCTCACCAAGAAAACTATCAACAGCGCTAGCACCACCCTGCTGCCCTTGAGGCGGATCCTGCGCCACCTGCGGTCTAACGACTTGGGGTCTGGTACGCCTGGCTCTAGCCGGGACCATAGCCTCGTCATCACTTTCGGTCAAGGAACCACTGCTTTCTACAGGTTCAAATTCGGACCCGGAAGATTCGACGGATGATTCTTCCCAAAAGACTCATCCGACTGGTCCATGTACCTGTATACCTCGTCATCGGAAAGCCCCCTTCTTGCCATTGTGGATTACTAAATTTATGGGGTTTTCCTCCGAGACTACCCAGAAAAAAAGAGCATCTACCTAGCAAAAAGGGAGTATTTGAGAGGTATTGGGGTTGGTGGGAAGTGGGGTCTCAGAGGCAATCAAACAATCACGGGACAATCAAATACAATTACAGCACAATCGACTCCAATCACAGCACAAGCAAATCTGATGCACTCGGAAGGTGGTGGGGGGGGTGGGGGGGGGGGTTGGGTGTGGTGGGGGGGAGGGTGGGGTTGGGTGTGGTGGGAAGTGGGGTCTCAGGCAATCAAACAATCACGGGGCAATCGAAGCAGATCACGGGACAATCAAATACAATTACAGCACAATCGAATCCAATCACAGCACAATCAAATCTGATGCACTCGGAAGGTGATGGGGGGAGGGTGGGATTGGGTGTGGCGGGAAGTGGGGTCTCAGGCAATCAAACAATCACAGGGCAATCGAAGTCGATCACGGGACAATCAAATACAATTACAGCACAATCGACTCCAATCACAGCACAAGCAAATCTGATGCACTCGGAAGGTGGTGGGGGGGAGAGGGTGGGGTTGGGTGTGGTGGGGGGGAGGGTGGGGTTGGGTGTGGTGGGAAGTGGGGTCTCAGGCAATCAAACAATCACGGGGCAATCGAAGCCGATCACGGGACAATTAAATACAATTACAGCACAATCGAATCCAATCACAGCACAATCAAATCTGATGCACTCGGAAGGTGATGGGGGGAGGGTGGGATTGGGTGTGGCGGGAAGTGGGGTCTCAGGCAATCAAACAATCACGGGGCAATCGAAGTCGATCACGGGACAATCAAATACAATTACAGCACAATCGACTCCAATCACAGCACAAGCAAATCTGATGCACTCGGAAGGTGTGTGTGTGTGTGTGTGGGGGGGGGGGGGGTTGGGTGTGGTAGGGGGGAGGGTGTAAACAAAGAGCAGGGGATGTAATCAGAAGGGGGGTATGAGGGCAATCAAGGGCCTGGGCAGGTGATCGGTTACCCCCGCGGGGCAGTTAGGGTGTGCTCTGATGGGTGGGGGTGCTGAGGGGTGATGGACAGGTGATAGACAGGTGATCAGAGGGGGATCAGGGGGTAAGGTAGCTGTATACAGATGTATACAGTATACAGGGGGGTAGTCTGGGATGGGGTGTGGGGGTGATCTAAAGGTAGGGGGGGGGATCAGGGGTGACTAGGAGGCAGTTAGGGACCTAAACTAAAGGGCAGTGTTGCTAGTTAGTGGCAGGTGGGGGGGGGGTTTATAGGGGTGCTAGGGTGCTGGGCAGGGGTCTGCTGGGGTGATCAGGGGGGGTATGAGGCCTGGGGTGGGAGATCAGGGGGCTGTGGGCAAAAAAAAAGCAATGTGCAGTGTCACTTACAAAGTGCTTCCTCCTCGCTGGTGGTCTCTGGAACAATGAGACCACGAGGCGAGGAGGAAGCACGTATAAGGCACTTTGTTTACCTAACAAAGTGCCTTATACTCTCTGATTGGGCTATTGTGCGGATTCCTCCGCTCGCCGGCTCTGCTAAGTGGCCGGCGAGCGGAGACAAAATGCCCGAGTAATGATCCCGGGCGGAGGATCGCGTCACGGATGACGCGATCGCTCCGCCCATGCCCTTAGAAGGACCTCTGTGGGTGAGCCGGTCCTTCAGGGCTCCACTTCCCGGCCGCCCCTGTGCGTTAGGCGGTCGGGAAGTGGTTAATACTGGGTCATTTTGTAATTGTCCCCAGTATCTATAAAGGATTTTTTCAATTTCTTTATGTTGTGAACTATATTCCAAACAGATCGCATAAGTGATTATGAAGAGCAAGCGGAACTGCTCTTGCAAAGGTTTGTAGACAAAGGATACCAGGAACCCCCCTTGAGAAATGAAATTGAAAGTATAAAAAATCGGGATAGACAAAGTATGTTAGAGGATAAACCTAACCCAAGTAAGGGGGATCAATGTGACTATGCAATCTGTTTGGAATATAGTTCACAACATAAAGAAATTGAAAAAATCATTTATAGATACTGGGGACTATTACAAAATGACCCAGTATTAAAAGCAAAAATTTCGGTGAAACCAAAGTTTATTTACAGGAAAGCATCCAATCTACAAAGAAGCCTAGTAAAAACATGTATAGATGAACCACAGGTTAGGAATCGCACAGATATGTGGGGACAAAAAGGGTTTTTTCCTTGCAGACAATGCAATCCATGCCTAATCTCCCAGGCGCACAAGATGACACATAACACCTCAAATTTTACTGGCACAAAATATCCTATTAAAGAGTTTATTACCTGCAGTAGCACCCATGTAGTCTATCTAATATGGTGCCCTTGCGGGCTCCAATATATAGGCCGAACAAAAAGGATGCTGAAATCAAGAATTAATGAGCATGTGAAAAACATCCAAAAAGGCTTTCAAAGCCACAGTCTGTCAAGACATTTCTCTGAAAAACATGGACGTGATGCCTCTGTCATGCAATTTTCAGCATTGCAAAAACTGACTACAAAATGGCGAGGATGCCACAAAATCCGAGAAATTTCGAAAATGGAGACGAAATGGATTTATTCTATGCAAACAATGCACCCCAGAGGGTTGAATGTGGAGCTTGACCTTAACTGCTTTATCGCAGACTACTAACAACAGCAGGAGATACATATTTGGATTGAGATATAATTCTCTATGCAGCATCAATTTTATGGGGAATACACTAGAGAGGGGCATATTCTATCTTTAAAGCACCTGCTTTCAGTAAAACAGGGCCAGACACGGGGAATCAAATATATATTACACAGGACACATTTAGAATTGAGTGTATGAGCACAGTGCACTTTAAGAAATTTACCTTGAAGATCAAGGGGATGGATACAATATAGGTATAAGCGAACACAGAAGTGTTATAGAATCACAGATAGGAATATTTGGGGAGGCTTAATATCAGACATATCTTGGAATTCACACTGTTGTATAGAAAGTAGATAAGGGTTGCAATATGAGTATGCGGGTGTAAATACGGGGCAGATGAAATTTATAAACTGTAGAATAGGCATAGATTTATATGTAGAATGTGTATATTTATCAATTTTATTTATTTTATGCTTGTAAGTTATATTGATGTTGAGTTATTAAGTATATGTTTGTAATATTGACAAGATGTAACATAAAGGGGAAACAGTATCAAATTCAGCCAGTAGGTGGCTATAGAGGGGAGGTAGTGAGTCCCAGCATGAGGGAGGTTTGACAGATTGTGCTGTATCTGTCAACCTCTGCTGCTGAAAATGGCCGCCGCGTTCAAAAGCTAATTTGCATATGTGACGAAGTAAAAGCGTCTCTGCGCCGGACCGGAGGTATGCCCCTGATGAGTCATTGATGACGAAACCGGTAGGGCGGGGCCTCGGTCGTGGTGCAAGAGACGCGGAGATTATCAGCAGCGGCTGTTAGGACGTCCAGGGATTTTATATGCGCATTTTTACGGATGGAATGTGAGTGCACTCTGTATGTGTTTTAAACTTGATTAAACGGTATTATGCTATGGCCACTCTTTATTTGAGTCTTTAAGGGACAAGGAGCTGGATTGACCATTGAACATCATTGCAAAGCGTGATTGCTGGTTTCATATGATCAGCCAAGCTATCTGGTGAGCAGATTACATAGCCTTTGTTACACAGGGGAAAACTACTGCATAGTGTGGTGGAGGTGTTTGACACAGTGTGCAGTGGAATTCACGGTGGTCTGATCACAAACAAGATTACGCTATGTCTGTTTTTTCTGCTTATATCCGAGTATCTAACTGCTGAGGTCTGGGAGGCCAGGAGGCACAGAAGTACTACATATGATTACTGCTGACTATAACTAATCAGCCACGAGATCTGGTGACCATATTCTATTGCTTGTAATTGGAGGAAGAGCCGCATACACATTTCAGACTGGACTGTTGTTTTGTTGCAGATGGTGAAGTGATATATGTGAATGCTCGAGGACACTAAAGACTGTTGAGCTATATTATAAAGAAACACTGTTGTATGTTGAGCGCAGCACTACTGTTTTACTGTTGTTAGCCTGCTTGCTCTGCTTCTGTGGACGTGACTGTGAGCTGTGGTTGCTACTAGTTACGCTCCAATCTATAGTCCTGTCTTGTACCTGTCTAAAAGCTTGCTATCACTAAGGCAGCAGAGTGCGAACTAAGGTAGCGCAATATCACACTGCGCTGCCATTGTGTTTTATTTGTAGCGATATCAGAAGCCCAGAGCTGCAGTTCCTCTGGGCAGCCTGTGTAACCTCTTCCATTATCCAGCTCTTAACCTTGTTGCGCTGGGTGGTCAGAAAGTATGACCCCCCAGCATTACACCGCCATTGTCTGCACTCTCGCCATGGTGCGCACGGCTATCACTACACAAACAGCTGTTTGCGGTGCCTTACACAGTGAGTTTGGTGTGTCAGTGTGAAGCAGTACACTAATTACACTACCTGATTGATGTATACACACACACAAGATGTTTTAAAGCACTTTATGCCTCCAATTTAGCAATGCAATGTGATTTCTGCCCTTAAAACCCTTCTGTGCATCAAATTCATACTTTTGGCATGTATCCCACTCCGCCATGCCCCCCTCCAGGTGTTAGACCCCTTGAAATCTTTTCCATCACTTTTGTGGCCAGTTAGTGTTTGTAGTTTTGAAAGTTCGCCTGCCCATTGACGTCTATTGCAGTTCGCGAAGTTCGCATTTTCGCGAACTTTTGCGGAAGTTTGCGTTCGAGATTCAAAAACCTAAAATCGGAGGTGCGAGCCATCTCTAAAGATCACTTTTATTAATATGAAATTACAAGAAAAAAATGACTAGTTGCACTAACTTAAAGACAACTTATGCACAATAAACACATACAGTGGTGTGAAAAACTATTTGCCCCCTTCCTGATTTCTTATTCTTTTGCATGTTTGTCACACTTAAATGTTTCTGCTCATCAAAAACCGTTAACCATTAGTTAAAGATAACATAATTGAACACAAAATGCAGTTTTAAATGATGGTTTTTATTATTTAGTGAGAAAAAAAACTCAAAACCTACATGGCCCTGTGTGAAAAAGAAATTGCTCCCTGAACCTAATAACTGCTTGGGCCACCCTTAGCAGCAATAATTGCAATCAAGCGTTTGCGATAACTTGCAACAAGTCTTTTACAGCGCTCTGGAGGAATTTTGGCCAACTCATCTTTGCAGAATTGTTGTAATTCAGCTTTATTTGAGGGTTTTCTAGCATGAACTGCCTTTTTAAGGTCATGCCACAACATCTCAATAGGATTCAGGTCAGGGCTTTGACTAGGCCACTCCAAAGTCTTCATTTTGTTTTTCTTCAGCCATTCAGAGGTGGATTTGCTGGTGTCTTTTGGGTCATTGTCCTGCTGCAGCACCCAAGATCGCTTCAGCTTGAGTTGACGAACAGATGGCCGGACATTCTCCTTCAGGATTTTTTGGTAGACAGTAGAATTCATGGTTCCATCTATCACAGCAAGCCTTCCAGGTCCTGAAGCAGCAAAACAACCCCAGACCATCACACTACCACCACCATATTTTACTGTTGGTATGATGTTCTTTTGCTGAAATGCTGTGTTACTTCTACGACAGATTTAACAGGACACGCACCTTCCAAAAAGTTCAACTTTTGTCTTGGCGGTCCACAAGGTATTTTCCCACAAGTTTTGGCAATCATTGAGATGTTTTTTAGCAAAATTGAGACGAGCCTTAATGTTCTTTTTGCTTAAAAGTGGTTTGCGCCTTGGATATCTGCCATGCAGGCCGTTTTTGCCCAGTCTCTTTCTTATGGTGGAGTTGTGAACACTGACCTTAACCACTTGAGGACCTAGGGCTTTCTACCCCTTAAGGACCGGCCACTTTTTTTCCATTCAGACCACTGCAGCTTTCACGGTTTATTGCTCGCTCATACAACCTACCACCTAAATGAATTTTGGCTCCTTTTCTTGTCACTAATAAAGCTTTCTTTTGGTGCTATTTGATTGCTCCTGCGATTTTTACTTTTTATTATATTCATCAAAAAAGACATGAATTTTGGCAAAAAAATGATTTTTTTAACTTTCTGTGCTGACATTTTTCAAATAAAGTAAAATTTCTGTATACATGCAGCGCGAAAAATGTGGACAAACATGTTTTTGATAAAAAAAAACCCCATTCAGTGTATATTTATTGGTTTGGGTAAAAGTTATAGCGTTTACAAACTATGGTGCAAAAAGTGAATTTTCCCATTTTCAAGCATTTCTGACTTTTCTGACCCCCATGTCATGTTTCATGAGGGGCTAGAATTCCAGGATAGTATAAATACCCCCCAAATGACCCCATTTTGGAAAGAAGACATCCCAAAGTATTCACTGAGAGGCATAGTGAGTTCATAGAAGATATTATTTTTTGTCACAAGTAAGCGGAAAATGACACTTTGTGAGAAAAAAAAAAAAATTTCCATTTCTTCTAACTTGCGACAAAAAAAAATGAAATCTGCCACGGACTCACCATGCCCCTCTCTGAATACCTTGAAGGGTCTACTTTCCAAAATGGGGTCATTTGTGGGGTGTGTTTACTGTCCTGACATTTTGGGGGGTGCTAAATTGTAAGCACCCCTGTAAAGCCTAAAGGTGCTCATTGGACTTTGGACCCCTTAGCGCAGTTAGGCTGCAAAAAAGTGCCACACATGTGGTATTGCCGTACTCAGGAGAAGTAGTATAATGTGTTTTGGGGTGTATTTTTACACATACCCATGCTGGGTGGGAGAAATATCTCTGTAAATGACAATTTGTTAATTTTTTTTACACACAATTGTCCATTTACAGAGATCTTTCTCCCACTCAGCATGGGTAAGTGTAAAAATACACCACAAAACACATTATACTACTTCTCCTGAGTACGGCGATACCACATGTGTGGCACTTTTTTGCACCCTAACTGCGCTAAAGAGCCCAAAGTCCAATGAGTACCTTTAGGATTTCACAGGTCATTTTGAGAAATTTCGTTTCAAGACTACTCCTCAGGGTTTAGGGCCCCTAAAATGCCAGGGCAGTATAGGAACCCCACAAATGACCCCATTTTAGAAAGAAGACACCCCAAGGTATTCCGTTAGGAGTATGGTGAGTTCATAGAAGATTTTATTTTTTGTCAAAAGATAGCGGAAAATGACACTTTGTGAAAAAACACAATTAAAATCAATTTCCGCTAACTTGTGACAAAAAATAAAATCTTCTATGAACTCACCATACTACTAACGGAATACCTTGGGGTGTCTTCTTTCTAAAATGGGGTCATTTGTGGGGTTCCTATACTGCCCTGGCATTTTAGGGGCCCTAAACCGTGAGGAGTAGTCTTGAAACGAAATTTCTCAAAATGACCTGTGAAATCCTAAAGGTACTCATTGGACTTTGGGCCCTTTAGCGCAGTTAGGGTGCAAAAAAGTGCCACACATGTGGTATCGCCATACTCGGGAGAAGTAGTACAATGTGTTTTGGGGTGTATTTTTACACATACCCATGCTGGGTGGGAGAAATACCTCTGTAAATAGACAATTGTGTGTAAAAAAATCAAAAGATTGTCATTTACAGAGGTATTTCTCCCACCCAGCATGGGTATGTGTAAAAATACACCCCAAAACATATTATACTACTTCTCCCGAGTACGGCGATACCACATGTGTGGCACTTTTTTGCACCCTAACTGCACTAAGGGGCCCAAAGTCCAATGAGTACCTTTAGGATTTCACAGGTCATTTTTGTTTCAAGACTACTCCTCGCGGTTTAGGGCCCCTAAAATGTCAGGGCAGTATAGGAACCCCACTAATGACCCCATTTTAGAAAGAAGACACCCCAAGGTATTCCGTTAGGAGTATGGTGAGTTCATAGAAGTTTTTATTTTTTTGTCACAAGTTAGCGGAAATTGATTTTAATAGTTTTTTTTCACAAAGTGTCATTTTCCGCTAACTTGTGACAAAAAATAAAATCTTCTATGAACTTACCATACTCCGTACGGAATACCTTTGGGTGTCTTCTTTCTAGAATGGGGTCATTTGTGGGGTTCCTATACTGCCCTGGCATTTTAGGGGCCCTAAACCGTGAGGAGTAGTCTTGAAACCAAATGTCGCAAAATGACCTGTGAAATCCTAAAGGTACTCATTGGACTTTGGGCCCCTTAGCGTACTTAGGGTGTAAAAAAGTGCCACACGTGGTACCGCCGTACTCAGGAGAAGTAGTATAATGCGTTTTGGGGTGTATTTTTACACATACCCATGCTAAGTGGGAGAAATATCTCTGTAAATGACAATTGTTTGATTTTTTTACACACAATTGTCCATTTACATAGAAATTTCTCCCACCCAGCATGGGTATGTGTAAAAATACACCCCAAAACACATTATACTACTTTTCCTGAGTACGGCGGTACCACATGTGTGACACTTTTTTGCAGCCTAGGTGCGCTAAGGGGCCCAACGTCCTATTCACAGATCATTTTGAAGCATTTGTTTTCTAGACTACTCCTCGCGGTTTAGGGCCCCTAAAATGCCAGGGCAGTTTAGGAACCCCACAAGTGACCCCATTTTAGAAAGAAGACACCCCAAGGTATTCCGTTAGGTGTAAGGCGAGTTCATAGAAGATTTTATTTTTTGTCACAAGTTAGTGAAAAATGACACTTTGTGAAAAAAAACCAATAAAAATTAATTTCCGCTAACTTTTGACAAAAAATAAAATCTTCTATGAACTCGTCATACACCTAACAGAATACCTTGGGGTGTCTTCTTTCTAAAATGGGGTCACTTGTGGGGTTCCTATACCGCCCTGGCATTTTACAGGCCCAAAACCGTGAGTAGTCTGGAAACCAAATGTCTCAAAATGACTGTTCAGGGGTATAAGCATCTGCAAATTTTGATGACAGGTGGTCTATGAGGGGGCAAATTTTGTGGAACCGGTCATAAGCAGGGTGGCCTTTTAGATGACAGGTTGTATTGGGCCTGATCTGATGGATAGGAGTGCTAGGGGGGTGACAGGAGGTGATTGATGGGTGTCTCAGGGGGTGGTTAGAGGGGAAAATAGATGCAATCAATGCACTGGGGAGGTGATCGGAAGGGGGTCTGAGGGGGAACTGAGGGTTTGGCCGAGTGATCAGGAGCCCACACGGGGCAAATTGGGGCCTGATTTGATGGGTAGGTGTGCTAGGGGGTGACAGGAGGTGATTGATGGGTGTCTCAAGGTGTGATTAGAGGGGGGAATAGATGCAAGCAATGCACTGGCGAGGTGATCAGGGCTGGGGTCTGAGGGCATTCTGAGGGTGTGGGCGGGTGATTGAGTGCCCTAGGGGCAGATAGGGGTCTAATCTGATAGGTAGCCGTGACAGGGGGTGATTGATGGGTAATTAGTGGGTGTTTAGGGTAGAGAATAGATGGAAACACTGCGCTTGGGTGGTGATCTGATGTCGGATCTGCGGGCGATCTATTGGTGTGGGTGGGTGATCAGTTTACCGGCAAGGGGCAGGTTAGGGGCTGATTGATGGGTGGCAGTGACAGCGGGTGATTGATGGGTGGCAGTGACAGGGGGTGATTGATGGGTGGCAGTGACAGGGGGTGATTGATGGGTGATAGGTGATTGGCAGGTGATTGACAGGTGATCAGTGGGTTATTACAGGGAAGGACAGATGTAAATATTGCACTGGCGAATTGATAAGGGGGGGTCTGAGGGCAATCTGAGCGTGTAGGCGGGTGATTGGGTGCCCGCAAGGGGCAGATTAGGGTCTGATCTGATGGGTAACGGTGACAGGTGGTGATAGGGGGTGATTGATGGGTAATTAGTGGGTGTTTAGAGGAGAGAATAGATGTAAACGCTGCGCTTGGGTGGTGATCTGATGTCGGATCTGCGGGCGATCTATTGGTGTGGGTGGGTGATCAGATTGCCCGCAAGGTGCAGGTTAGGGGCTGATTGTTGGGTGGCAGTGACAGGGGGTGATTGATGGGTGATAGGTGATTGGCAGGTGATTGACAGGTGATCAGTGGGTTATTACAGGGAAGGACAGATGTAATTAATGCACTGGCGAATTGATAAGCGGGGGTCTGAGGGCAATCTGAGCGTGTGGGCGGGTGATTGGGTGCCCGCAAGGGGCAGATTAGGGTCTGATCTGATAGGTAACAGTGACAGGTGGTGATAGGGGGTGATTGATGGGTGATTGATGGGTAATTAGTGGGTGTTTAGAGAAGATAACAGATGTAAACGATACATTTGGGAGGTAATCTGACGGCGGGTTTGCGGGCGATCTAATGGTGTGGGTGGGTGATCAGATTGCCCGCAAGGGGCAGGTTAGGGGCTGATTGATGGGTGGCAGTGACAGGGGGTGACAGGGGGTGATTGATGGGTGATAGGTGATTGGCAGGTGATTGACAGGTGATCAGTGGGTTATTACAGGGAAGAACAGATGTAATTAATGCACTGGTGAATTGATAAGGGGGGGTCAGAGGGCAATCTGAGCGTGTGGGCGGGTGATTGGGTGCCCGCAAGGGGCAGATTAGGGTCTGATCTGATAGGTAAAAGTGACAGGTGGTGATAAGGGGTGATTGATGGGTAATTAGTGGGTGTTTAGAGGAGAGAATAGATGTAAACAATGGATTTGGGAGGTGATCTGATGTCGGATCTGTGGGCGATCTATTGGTGTGGGGGGGTGATCAGATTGCCCGCAAGGGGCAGGTTAGGGGCTAATTGATGGGTGGCAGTGACAGGGGGTGATTGACGGGTGATTGACGGGTGATTGACAGGTGATTGACAGGTGATTGACAGGTGATCAGGGGGATAGATGCATACAGTAAACAGGGGGGGGTGGTCTGGGGGGGGGGGTCTGGGGAGAATCTGAGGGGTGGGGGTGATCAGGAGGGGGCAGGGAGCAGGGGGGGGATAAAAAAAATATAGCGTTGACAGATAGTGACAGGGAGTGATTGATGGGTGATTAGGGGGGTGATTGGGTGCAAACAGGGGTCTGGGGGGTGGGCAGGGGGGGGTCTGATGGGTGCTGTGGGCGATCTGGGGCAGGGGGGGGGAGAAATCAGTGTGCTTGGGTGCAGACTAGGGTGGCTGCAGCCTGCCCTGGTGGTCCCTCGGACACTGGGACCACCAGGGCAGGAGGCAGCCTGTATAATACACTTTGTAAACATTACAAAGTGTATTATACACTTTGTATGCGGCGATCGCGGGGTTAACATCCCGCCGGCGCTTCCGTATAGCCGGCGGGATGTTGCGGCGGGCGAGCGGTGGCAGGCGCCGGCGGAGGATCGCGTCACGGATGACGCGATCGCTCCGCCCATGCCCTTAGAAGGACCGCCGCCTCTGTGGGTGAGCCGGTCCTTCAGGGCTCCACTTCCCAGCCGCCGCTGTGCGTTAGGCGGTCGGGAAGTGGTTAATTGAGGCAAGTGAGGCCTGCAGTTCTTTAGATGTTGTCCTGGGGTCTTTTGTGGCCTCTCGGATGAGTTTTCTCTGCGCTCTTGGAGTAATTTTGGTTGGCCGGCCACTCCTGGGAAGGTTCATCAATGTTCCATGTTTTTGCCATTTGTGGATAATGGCTCTCACTGTGGTTCGCTGGAATGCCAAAGCTTTAGAAATGGCTTTATAACCTTTACCAGACTGATAGATCTCAATTACAGTACTTTTGTTCTCATTTGTTCCTGAATTTCTTTGGATCTTGGCATGATGTCTAGCTTTTGAGGTGGTTTTGGTCTACTTCTCTGTGTCAGATAGCTCCTATTTAAGTGATTTCTTGATTGAAACAGGCGTGGCAGTAATCAGACCTGGGGGTGACTACAGAAATTGAACTCAGGTGTGATAAACCACAGTTAAGTTATTTTTTAACAATCACTTTTTCACACAGGGCCATGTAGGTTTTGAGTTTTTTTTCCTCACTAAATAATAAAAACCATCATTTAAAACTGCATTTTGTGTTCAATTATGTTATCTTTGACTAATAGTTAATGGTCTTTGATGAGCAGAAACATTTAAGTGTGACAAACATGCAAAAGAATAAGAAATCAGGAAGGGGGCAAATAGTTTTTCACACCACTGTAAAAATATGGGCTTTACTTGCACGTTGCCAGTCTGGATATGCTTGTACACAGCCAGGAGCATGGTTAGAATGTGTAGAGGGTCTTGTGCGCAAAGAGGTTCTGGGAAGTCTCTGGTCCTTTCCCACTACCTCTACATCACAGGTTTACAATGAGGGACCTTTCACACTGAATCAGTTGTGTTCCATTGTAACGTACAATTTTCCTACATCCCAATACGCTGCAATGATACATCAATGGTATGTTCAGTATGCTGTGTATTTACCATACAATGTACACAGACCTGCAGCAATGTCTTAAAGGGACTCAGAGCTGTTGCGGGCATCGCTGGACGGCAGCGTGGGATCAATCAGTGCATATGGGGCTGGAGGAAGCCCCAGGTATGTATAACTTCTTTTCTTTACAGGATCTCTGGTTCCCTTTAAAAAGATTTTATAGGGGCTTCCTCCAGCCCCATCTGCCTGGATCACTCCCACGCCGCAGTCCTCCGCTGCCCGCAGCTACAAGAACCGTGTCCCATCACTGACGTCACCGAAGCCAGCCTACAAAGGAGAAGTGCACCCTCTATGTATCTCTCCAGTGGCTACTGGAGAGATACGCAAACAGTGCACTTCTCTTACGCTAGGCTGGCTCAGACTGACGGAAGTGCGGGGACCCAGTTCTCATAGCTGCGGGCAGCGTAGGACAGTGGCATGGGAGTGATCCAGGCGGATGGGGCTGGAGGAAGCCCCAGGTATGTATAAAATCTTTTATGTTCATCCCTGGTACACTTTAAAGCTGCAGTGGCCTATTGTGTAAAAAATGGCTAGGTCACTAGGGGAGTTTAAGCCTGTGGTCCTTAGGTATTTAAAGGCCATTTCTCTGCGAATTTGAGTCTCAATGGGTGTCAATGTATTAAACAGTATTAGTTGTGCATTGGTATGCTTCCCAAAAGCCTACTTTCAATACAATTTTAAATAAATAGCCTACATACAATAAAAAGCCTATTTTAAATAAATCATGTTATGTAAATTTATCAGGCAAAAAAGTCTCTTTCCGTGGTAGTTAGAAGAGGGACTACAAGCTAAAAGCAGAAATAGACTTCACAGTAGGTGATCATTACAGTAACAGTGAAATGGTGGTTTACTCAATCAAGCTAATAACTAACATGTGCGGACCTAAAAAAAAAAAAAAAAAAAGGAAGGAAAAGGAAACACAGAGCAAAATGTAATAATCAAATGGACATGAAGCAAATTAATACAGAAGCCAATGAACTCCAGACATTCAGAATATAATGGTTCCACATATTCACAGGTGAAAGGATGAGTCTTGCCACAGCATGGCCTATGCTTATTCAGAGGTCCATTTGCCAATGGAAGTACTGAGACAAGGCTTCTGCCCAAGGATTCTTATGATAAAGAGAGGACCATTGTCATTGTCACCCTGCACAGTCTTGAGTACCTGCTGCCACAGTTCTACATTATACCCCAACTGTCTCAATGCTATCTCTTTCTTCATCCACTTCCATCATCATTTTTCACAATACTTAACTCCCATGCCTGGCACAACAATCACTGTTGATAACATTTCATTAATCCCTGTCACCCAAATTTGCTGCCTAGCTGTAACACTTGATTCAAATCTCTCTTTCACATATCCACACACTATCCACCTCCTGTTGCCTACAACGAACTAAACAACATCTCCTACATTCACCTTTTTCTTACCAAGGGAACAACCGAATTACTTGTGCATGTCCTGACTATTTTTCAGCTGGATTACTGCAACACCCTCCTCTGTAGTAGTGATGGCTCTAACAGTTCGCCAGCGGACGGTTCCCATTGAACTTCTGCTGTCCGCCATTTGCATATAATGCAAGCTTTTTTGTCAAAAGTTTGCATTCATAGTTAACTTTACCGTTGACTTTAGCATGTTAAGGAGGACAGTAGGAACAAGAGAGAAAAAAAATAAAGTTACGATAGGAAAAAAGTCTATATCTAAATGCGGTTAAGTGACAGATAATGTATCTACCTATTTTGGTAGTGTAAATTTACATATATCATATATTTATATATATTTACATATATATAAATGAAAGAGCAGAGAATTTAATGATGGGGTTTCCAGGTGTTCAGTACGCACTGGAGACCTTGTGTAAAATTTGTCAATGCTTTGGCCAGGGATCACTATACAGCCGCAATATGGCTGTATAATGATCCCTGGAAACTTTACCTATTTTTTGGATCATTAAAAAAAAATTCAGAGTTTGGGAAATTAAAAAAAGAATGAGGTGGGATCCCCCCTCCTGAGTCTGTTTAACCCCTTGCCTCCACGAAGGCTAGGATAGCTAGAATGCATATCTCTGGCCGCGTGGGGCTTTTCACCCTGAGCTATAACAGCCCGCATGGTCCATGGTATGGGGAGGCTCTAGAGGAGAGGGGTGGCCAAGCCTCCCCCTCTCCCCCAGAGCCCTTGTCCAATTGACGGACAAAGGGCAGTCACACAAAGAATACGATTCAAGATCCTGACACACACCTACTAAGCACTTTACTGTCTAGCACAGGGCTGGGTAAATTATAGCCATTAATTTTTTGAAAACTTGAAAGCTAACTTCTTCAACTGCTAGATAATTTTACCTAAGACACTCTAACTGGCCCTTGACCATCACACTACTCTCCTGTGCACAGGTTCCCTTTACCTATTGTTGTATCCATTAGCCCCTTAGAATATAAGTGTAAATGTTTTCTTTTTCCCCTAGTGTGTTTTAATTGCTGTGTAATGTGGTTACATATTTTCCAAGTTTTCTGTGCAAGGCGTACTTGCAAAAAGGGTGCCAGGGAAAAAAACCTGATAGTAGAATATTGGTAAATTTACTGATATTCTACTATTACAGTGAAAATGACGATAGTAAAATATCAGTAATACATACAGATATTTTACTATAGCTAAACATAACCCTATTCTCACACTGTACCCTTCCACTACTGATGTCTAACCTTAAACCACCCACCCCATGCCTAACCTTAACCACCAACCCCCACACCTAACCTTAACCACCCACCCATGCTATCCCCCATGGCTAACCTTAACCACCCCCCATGCCTAACCTTAAACACCTACTCACCACGGCTAACCTTAACCATCCCGCCACCAATTGATGCAAAAGAAAATAGAAAAACATACGTTTTGGGGGTGTCACCATAGGAGCCCATTGAATTACTGGCATTGAGAGGAAATGTGGGTGCTGGAGCAACCAACATAGCACCAAAATCCCCCCCCCCCCCCCAATATTTAAATGGGAGTCTATGGCTTCCATTGCTAGTGGGTGCCCAAATTTCCCTTCACCCTGTTAGTGTGTGTGTTACTTTGAGTGATCATTGTTTTATTACTGTCTATACTTCATATTGTCTATAGTACATTGTCATTAAAGATGCTGGCACCATATAGATGGAAAATAATAATTATTATACATCAACATGTAAATTAACACAACTTTTGAATCCACATTTTTGTTAAAGAAATTTCAAGCAATTTCTTGTTGTGTATAATTTACAGAAAAAAATGATGACATTTTGACAGTATGCCAATCACCAAGAAGTAAGAATGAAAATAACTGTTAGGCTGGCACAAACCCGGTCACAAGAGACAACTGTAAAATGTCATGAACTTGTAGGAAAAAAAAATAATCTTGAAGCTGATGCTGAGTCTGATGCTTTTTCTAGCATTTGGGAGAAACATTTTATTTTATCACAACAAACAATATGGAAGCACAAATGAATAATTTAACGTATTTACATAGTTTCAAGTATTAACTGACTTTGTATTGGAAAATACTCACAGATTGCAAACTTTACTGGATTTAATAGGTTTATTTAATTGGTTCATTAGAAATTTCATTGGGAAAACTGGAGATATAAATGCTGCTATTTTATATTCCTTGTTCTTGAGCTGTCTTCAGCTTTCACATCTGTTGACTACACTTTATTATGTCAAACTTAGCCTTTTCCAGAGATCTCCAATCATCTACAGAGAGGATTTCATAAATGATCCATAACATGGACTATATTAATTACTAATTGTCTTCTATAATGTGGTCAGTATTTACCACCCTCATTCAGGTTATATCAGATCAGTTTATAGTTTTTGGTCACAGTTGCAAGTTGCTAAGAACTTTTTGAGTAAGGGTCTGTTCACATCTAAAACCGGTTTTGCGGGAGTGAAAAATCACTGGACACTGGGCCGGTTTTGGAGCAACGGTTAGCGGTGCTATGCAAGTGTCTGTCACTGTATTTTGTATTTTCTGCAGAGGAAAATGCAAAAGGTCATTAGCCTGCTCTGTCAAATCATTTAGAATGCGAGTGTAGTGTGTAAATTGCAAATAGAAAATGATGCAATGTAATAAAAAAACTTTATAACTGAAAATAAAAACATGAGACTATTTTCTTTGCTACTAATGTTCTATTAATCGTCTGTACTACACAACAAATTCATTATATCATAATTTTTTTTGTTTCAGTGTCACTTTAAAATGTCACAATGTCTGATGTATGCATGACTATAGTGAATATGCATCATAGGAATTTAGGAACAGTCCATAAAAAGGAATGGTGTGAACTACAGCTGCAGATATACTGTATAATGGTTGGATTCTATAACCAGATAGACAGGATTTGAAACATAACCCCAGGTACAGTGAGGCCGGTTTCACACCAGCAACCTGTGTTTTGGTTGTAGTGTGATAGAATGATCACATCGCACCACGATGTTTAAAATTGCCTTCTAAGATACCCATGACAATGCGCGGTAATGTAGTTTATGGCAGCATGCTTTAATTATAAGTGAGGCTCTCAAGCACTCACTTCTGTGGCCGAAATGCAAATTGTGTATTTAAAAATAAAAATCTGTGCAATGCAAATGTGAAAAATCTTTAAAAAATGTGCATCGCCATTATCTTACATGACTTCCGGTCACCGCACCTTGCCACGAATATCTAAAGGTAAAGCGCTGATGCTTTTACACAACGCATTTGATCTGAAATGTCCTATTGGCTTTTATTTCTTTAGCGCTACCCTGTGGTAAAAATGGGTAATACAATGCAATGAAAATGTCCCAGTGTTAGAGGGGCCTGAGGGAAATAAGTATTCTATTCACTACTGATTTTTCTCATTTGTCCTCTGACCAAGAAATGACCATTCTATAATTGTAGTGATAGGCTTATTGTAGCTTTGACAGAATAACAACAACAACAAAAATCCCAGTTCACCAAAGTCAGAGTGTAAGGATCCCTCCTGTAGCATGTCCTGTCGGTTGCAGTAGAGCTGCAACCGAACAGTTTTGATTTTTCTGCTTTCATTTAGTTGCTTAGTTTTGAGTGCATTCACAATGAGTCTCATTGCCCTCTGCAATCACTCAGCAGTTCAGAGCAGCTCAGAATGTTGTCATGAATCCACCTATGGCTGGCTGCAGTTGAACTGCTCTGGATTTCTTACATGCATGGTGTTGCATAATTTGGCATGCATTTGTAATGAGAGTCCTTTCCATTCACAGTCAGCTTGCAGCCTTCAATCAGCCTAACACAGGATTGAGTGATTACCATTCAGCTGTGTGGGAATGTGCATGCCTGCTCTCATTGGCTGATGTCCATAGAAAAGCCTGCTCCTCCTCTCACACCTTTCCTGTCATAGCATTCATCTTTGCCTTAGTTGACTGCTGGGCTCCTTGTGTGAAGTTTGAATTATTGCATTACCTTGTCTTGTCTGCTTGGACATTCACTGTACCTGTGGGGGTACAGTGAAATCTTTTCTATCCTGATAGCTCCCCCCCTTTTAGGTAGCTAGAGTAACACAACTATGTACTCTGTAAAGTGATGCAGAAGATGTCAGTGCTATATAAATACATAATAATAATATGGTAGGACTTTAGACTATGACAATGGTGGGATTAGTCTGTGAGCCCCTCTGAGAACAGTCAGTGACATGACTATGTACTCTGTAAAGTGATGCAGAAAATGTCAGTGCTATATAATTACATAATAATAATATGGTAGGACATAAGACTGTGGCTATGGAAGGTATTCAATTGAAAGCGTCTCTGGGCTGGGTTGTGGAGCACAAAAATCATCCGACTCCTCAGTTTATGAAACCATCTAAAGCTACTGAGGATGATGAGGGAGCGATCAGGCTGAAGGAGGCTGGAGGAAGCCCCACATATGTATACATTTTTAAAGGGGCCCCATCTCATGTTAAAGTGCCATAAGTGTGTTTTTGTGTGTCTGTCAATTGGCCCTGGCAGCTCCACTCACCATAAAAAGACCCATAGTTAATATCATAATTACCTTAAGGCTAGCTGCTCCTGGATTTTATAGATTTTCTCTGCTGGCTATTACTGGTGTCCCCCTGGCAATCAGATAGAGAGGTGGGGTGATCATTTCTCTTGTGCTCAGCACATCACCTCCAGCCCTCTTCTCTCCTCACATGCAGCCTTGTGCCAGTGACAGGTGGATTGTTTGTCCATTCTGTGGGGGAGCGAGCCCAGCACAAGTGAAGGCTATTAAGGCAAAGCAAACACAGGCAGGGCCGGGCCGAGGCATAGGCTGGAGAGGCTCCAGCCTCAGGGCGCAGTGTAGGAAGGGGCGCACAATGAATTCAGCTGTCATTCCTAATTGTGTTTGAAGCAGAAATAAATAAGAAAAGGAGATACATGGAAGTGACTACACGCCAGATAACTAGAGATTAAGGTGTTGGCGGCCCTGGGGTGCCTCTTAGTCTAATAGCAATCAGTGTGTATCGGCTGGGGTGGAGGGATGGAGGGGCGCACTTTGGTGTCTTAGCCTTGGGTGCTGGAGGACCTTGTCCCGGCTCTAAACACAGGGATAGGGTCAACAGTTCATGCAGAGACACGGACACTCAGATTGCAAGTCAGCTGAGCAGTCTGTCTTCTGCAGTGTAAGCAACATTACTTTAAGGGTTAATAGCAAAGCCCCCTTAAATGCTAAGAGCCTCAAATTTGGAGAATAAATTAAGGAGATCAGAAGGAATAGGAGGAACATTTTTTTTTTCAAAAAGACCTTATAGTTTTTCAGAAAATCGATGTTAAAGTTTCAAAGGAAAAATGTATACATTTAAAAACCCGCCGACTGTAACGGTTAATAGCAAAGCCTGCTTAAAGTTTAGGAACACCAAATTCCCAGGGTATATTAAGGGGATCTGTGGGAATAAGAGGAAATTTTTTTTTTCAAAAAGACCTTATAGTTTTTGAGAAAATCGATTTTTAAGTTTCAAGGGGAAAAATGTCTTTCAAATGCGGAAAATGTCAGGTTTTTTTTGCACAGGTAACAATAGTGTATTATTTTCATAGATTCCCCTAAGTGGGAAGAGTTTTACTTACTTCGTTCTGAGTGTGGGAAATATAAAAAAAAACGAAGTGGGGTCCCCCCTCCCAGACCTCTTTAACCCCTTGTCCCCCATGCAGGCTGGGATAGCCAGAATGCGGAGCACCGGCCGCGTGGGGCTCCGCACCCTGACTATACCAGCCCGCATGGTCCATGGATTGGGGGGTCTCAGAAGGGGAGGGGCAGCCAAGCTTTCCCCTCCCCTTCCGAGCCCTTGTCCAATCCAAGGACAAGGGGCTCTTCTCCACCTCCGATGGGCGGTGGAGGCCGCAATTTCCTGGGGGGGGGGGGCTTCATGGTGGCATCTGGGAGTCTCCTTTAAAAAGGGGTCCCCCAGATGCCCACCCCCCCTCCCAGGAGAAATGAGTATAGAAGTAGCCCCATTGGTCCTTAGCAGACCAATGGGGTTCCTTCTGATTTGAAGGAATTTCTGATTTGAAGGAACCCCATTGGTCTGCTAAGCTCCTTGGAGCCCAAATTCAAAGATGCTTAGAGAGCTCTGAGCTATATAGCTCAGAGCTCTGTCGGGTCCGTGCAGGACGCTAAGTCCCCGCCGGCTCCCACTGCCCTCCCCGCTTCTCCCACATGTCACCCACATGTCACCCACATGTGGGTGACAGATGTGGGCGGGGTGGACAGCGGGAGCCGGCGGGGACTTAGCGTCCTGCACGGACGCGTAAGTGTATGCGGCGGCTGAGCGGCGAGTGACGTCGGGTGTGGCGTAGTTACAATGTAACGAATTTGTTACATTGTAATAACTTTGTTACATTGTAACTGATAGAACATTTCCGAGGCTATTGCGAGGGATCATTTATTTAAAGGGACAGGTAAGTATTAATGGTTAATTAAGAATATTAAAGGACTTTTTTCGTGGTTATGTTTTTTGTTCAATTAAAATACTTTTTCTAAGTGTTTGTGTGTTTATTTACTTTTAACTCTTAAAGGAAATGGGTAAGGGGTACAAGTACCCCTATACTCATTTCTCCTGGGAGGGGGGGTGGGCATCTGGGAGACCCCTTGTTAAAGGGGACTCCCAGATGCCTCCATGAACCCCCCCCCCCCCCCCCCCCCCCCAGGAAATCGCAGCCTCCACCTCCACCGCCCACACTCAGAACGAAGTAAGTAAAACTCTTCCCACTTGGGGAAATCTATGAAAATAATACACTATTGTTACCTGTGCAAAAAAAAACTGACATTTTCCGCATTTGAAAGACATTTTTCCCCTTGAAACTTAAAAATCGATTTTCTCAAAAACTATAAGGTCTTTTTGAAAAAAAATGTTTTTCCTCTTATTCCCACTGATCCCCTTAATATACCCTGGGAATTTGGTGTTCCTAAACTTTAAGCAGGCTTTGCTATTAACCGTTAAAGTCGGTGGGTTTTTAAATGTATACATTTTTCCTTTGAAATTTTAACATCGATTTTCTGAAAAACTATAAGGTTTTTTTGAAAAAAAAAATTTTCTTATTCCTTCTGATCTCCTTAATATATTCTCCAAATTTGAGGCTCTTAGCATTTAAGGGGGCTTTGCTATTAACCCTTAAAGTCGGCGGCTTTTTTATATTATACGGGAGCGTTATGGTTTAACGCGAAATTACGGTATGGTTTAATGCAAAATTACGGTATGAATGAAACGCGAAATTATGCGTTGAAAATTACGCTTACGGTATTTTCAATTACTATTTTAATGGCAATTACGCTACCGTAATTTCGCATCGTAATCGCGAATTTCGCATGCGTAATTATAGTAACGTGAAATTACGAAAATTTCGGCTCAACTCTAGTCCCACTTACGCCCCTTTCCCACCCAATTCCCACCTCTCTCCACCCCTTTCAGCTTGCTCCTAAGTCTCCTGAGCAAACACATTTCAAGTTACCATTATGGACAGTCTCTTATAGTCTATGGACGGATATTGTCTATATGAAAAAGCTTGTTATAGCTTTTATTGTTTTTTTTTTGTTTTTTTTAATGCTCATGTTGTTCACTGTATGTATTCTTTGCTTATCCCTTCTAATCCTCCCAGTTTCTCCTTTTTATTACCTGATGAAGCAGGTGACTGCACGTGAAACGTATTGCATTGTGTGGAGTTTTTTATTAAATCCTTTTTCAACTGAAGATCGACTGTTTTAGTTTACTTAGGGAGCTACGTCCACCACTAACTCCCATTTTAAACTGCTTTTAATTCATTTTACTCTATTTCACTCCTCTGTTCCAAGTATAACATAAGCTTTGCAAAGCTTGTGCTATTAACACCCTCATGCTATATAATAAGGATTTTTCCTGCTAATAATGTTGTCCTAGTGGAGCGTGGATCCATTTCTTAATTAGCGGAAGTGAAGATTTTCCTTAACATTGATATTCACAATGGGTGGAATTTACCAATAATTGGAGCATCCCTCATGTGGGCACTTTATTTACAGATAATTGTCTAGCAATAGTTCATCTCTTAATGTCCTAAGGAGGGTAGATTTATTCACTTCACATTGTTCCTGATGCAGACTTTTGTAATTAAGGTTGGATGCTCCTTTTAAATTGTAATGCTTATAGTTTAATTGTATTGAATGTGTCAGGACCGTCTTTTGCTGTTTTTTTTGTTTTGTTTCTTATGTCTCAAGTTGTTTGTGTTGTGTATTCAAGTTAAATTTTTATTAACGTGGTATTTAATACCTTATATTAATAAATATATATTTTTTTTGTTTAGGCAAGCTTTTCCCCCTTCTTTTTGATTAAGAGCTTTTGTTAAGCTGCTAGAATAACCTTTGCTTTATAATATGACTCTTTATTTTTCAACACATTTGTAAAAGGCATACTTCCTGTTGTTATCAATTCAACTTTATACTTCTAAATTGACTGCAAGCAGCAGTACGTTTCTACTGTAAAATGTAACTGAATAATGCTTTCTTTACCTATTAAATATGATTCATAATGAAATAATGTGCAGGGCTGTTGAAACTGTGCCCCTGAAAAAAAGAACATTCTTATCTTTTTATTGGAAATAAAGAATCTTAGGGGAAAATAGTGACAGTGATTTAAGGGTCACAACCTCTCTTTTCTACAATATTTAAAAAGCAGCTTTGGTGTTCCCTGAAGCAAATAGTTCTCTAGAGCTGATTTTTACAGCCTGAAACCAACGTATTAGAAACCATTTTCTCTGTACAAACATGGCACAGAACTAGAAACCAATACTTTTATCAAACCATGACATTAGTCTAAAATTGAGACTGCATCAATGTAGATAGTAGATGGTAGACAAGGCACCACTTATATGCAATTTAAATTTATTGTAGACTCAGCAAGAAAGGCACACTAAAGCATAAAGGTACAGAGACACTGGCCTTACAGCCATTTTGTGGGAATCCCGCTCCTTCAGAGACCAGAGTATACACGGTACACTTTGGTCTCTGAAGAAGCGGGATTCCCACAAAACAGCTGTAAGTCCAGAGTCCCTGTACTTTTAAGCTTTGCTGAGCCTTTCTTGCTGAGCCTACAATAAATTCAAATTGCATGTGAGTGGTACCTCGTCTACCGTCTACTATCTACGTTACCGCATCTGTGACGAGTGCACACTTGTGGGAGTGGGCCGCAAGCTGGTCCATCTCTATACACATCAGACTACATCAACCAGCAAAGGCTGAAATAAATCAATATCTTCTATTCAATTATTTAGAACGCATGCGTTATGAGTGTGGACTGCAATGGAGACTGGACATAGACATTAATTCAAAGCCTGCATGCAGTGCGTTAGAATAAAGTGATCTGTTGCAGCTCAGTACTGTGAACAGGTCTATAGAATTGTATGGGCAGTGAGCTGTCATGCAAAATTATTCTGCAAAACAACTGAGCACTGTGAACAAGCCCTTGCAAAAATTGCAATCATAGTTGCAATCGTGATTGGCAATTTTCATTACAAGTTTAAACAACCTCTTAGTTACTAATCAGAAAAGAAAACTGTACACTGCAGGGGTAATAGAGATGGTTAATGAAATTCAAATGATTACAGTGTGCATCCAATGTTCATGCAAATTGTATCCAATTTGTAACTCGGACAATAAAAATTGATAGCAAGTAATTTGATTGGTGAGTCCCTGGCCCATACAGCATCTAACTATATGGGCCACCTGCAGCTGTAGGTGCTTCTTAGGTGCACTGCGACTTGTAGTGCACCAGCTAGGGGCCCCTCAACAGAGCTGGATTATCCACCAGGCAACAGAGGCAGTTGCTATGATCTAGTAAAAGGCCCCACAAAAGATTTATTGCCCCTCTTCATGTAACTCTTTATTGTCTGTTAAAAACAAAGTCTGTAGGAATGCTCTCTGTAAAGGTGGCCACACACCATACAATGTTTTAAATATCTGTTCAATTTAAGAATTGCAATCAATTTTTCTGACTGATTGTAACATTTCAAAAATATGACCAATGTACCACACACCTATGTTCAATTTTTTCCTCAATTATGATAACAATGATTGGAAACTCAAAGAAAATTGCTGGGGTGTGTATAATAATTAATTAACAATCCAACACACACCATACAATCTTTAGTAGAAATTGAAGAGAAATATCTGGCATTCTGGATCGATTTAAAGCGAAAAAAACGGGAAATCCGATTGGATTTTTCAGTCGAATGAAAAAAAAAGCTTTCGATTTTTTCGAGAGATACGTTCGTTTTTTTTTTTTTTCTTTATCGAACTCAGCTCTGTATCTATGCTACCAGACTCAGCAAATAGGCTTCATCGTAAACCTCTTTATGTCTGGTAAATCAGTTTGCATCATAGTTCGACATTCTTTATATACTTTCTTTTATTTTATCTAAATATAGTAAATGCGTATTAAAGTTACAAAAATATATACAAACCAAAACACGAATATTCTTATTCAACCCAACCCATTTGTACAAACCGACACATAATCTCCCTCCCCCCCCCCCATACATCCTACTACGCATGAGAGATACGATCGTTTTTATCGAAATACTGTAAAATCGGATAATTTTATTGTATCGTGTGTGGCCACCTTAACATAGATAAGACACACAGTATTTCCTCCCCCTCTCCTTAGCTTGTAAAGCTGTCAGGCACAGGCTGGGAGCTGGAAAGACTAATGTTATCTGTGTGATCTCTATCCAGTTCAATCCAGCATTCAGAAGCTGCTTGCTAGCCAGGAACGACTCCTCCCACCCTGGCAGCCGCCTCTTTGAGCCCCTCCCATCTGGCCGGCGCTTCGGCACCATCCCATCCAAGACCACCAGGTGCAGGAATTCCTTCTTCCCACAGGCTGTTCTGTTGCTGAACAACACAGACCCCTGACTTTCCACCTTGTAGTCTGCAACCAGCACGTCTGCCTCTGATGCGGCTATTTCACTTCTCCTCTGCATCCCTACTCACACTGCCTTTCTACAGCATTACTTTCCGTCTTCTCCCCTGCACTTTCCGCCTCCCTGGCAACTCCGACACTAATACCACTCCGAATGTTATCGTAATGTTATCGTACTGTTTATGCTGCTAGCCTGTTTAAACGTAGTTGTAAATGTACTGTATTGTTAAATGCTGTCAGCATATGTAAATGTAGCCGTGTGTGTAACATGTACAACTGTTGCTGTTGTACGTTGCCTAAGCCATGTGTACCACAAGCAATTCCGAGTACGGCTTCACCGTACTTGGCGAATAAATCCTTCTTGTATCTATGTACATCTATACTGAACTTTTCTTCCATAATAGCATCATCCTTTAGACAAACTGCTGTGCTAAAAAGCCTTTGGCTGGTAGCACACTTGTCTGTCAGTTTTCTGAGTGCACTTTTCTGCATGCATTTTTTACCATGTCTGTCTGCACATGGAAAACACAGGCGTTTTTTTTTCACAGAAGCTACTTTAATTAATATAGAAAATCCACAATTTGCTTTACTGCTGTCAGGTTTTTTTATCTGTATAGGAAAAACATCTAACAGTGTCCACTGGCCCTCCATTGATTTACATTGGTTCTCAGTTTTCCTGGCAGAAAACACAGACAAGTGTGCTCCCAGTCCAGAGTTCTGTTTGTGATGTTTACCACTGGTTCCTGTCATTGCTGAGCAAATTAGCCTAAATTTTTATCACCCAAGTTATACCTGAGCATGGCCACAGCCAGGCTCAGACGTGAATCTTGTTAGTTTGACACGTTCTGACATTACCCGGCAGCAAAAAAAGATGCAATTTGCAGAGTGTAAGCAGAGAAGAGTAAAGTGTCTATTACCTCTCCAGGTTCCTGTGCCACATCTTTGGTGCAGATTCTCCTCAGTGCTTCTTAAGGTCCGTACACACGCCGGACTGGAGGCAACGACGGGTCCGTCGTCACCTCCCGCTGGGTGGGCGTTCCAACGACAGTCCGGCGTGTGTACGCACTGTCGGCGGACTGATACGGCTGCTTCTGAGCGATCCGCCCGGCGGATCGCTCAGAAACAGCCGTATCAGTCCGCCGACAGTGCGTACACACGCCGGACTGTCGTTGGAACGCCCACCCAGTGGGAGGTGACGATGGACCCATCGTTGCCTCCAGTCCGGCGTGTGTATGGACCTTTAGTGTCTGTTCTCTATGGTGACAGCTAGGGTTTCTTATCATGTTAACGCACTTGTGAGACACTGGCTGGGAGAAATTAGGATCTGCTTGTCTCCGCTGGGGGGATCCTCTGGCTATCTATACTAAGGGGGTATCTGGCTACCTATACTGTGGAAATAGTGGGCTGCCTGGGTGGGGGGACATCTGGCTACCTGTAAAGGGGAAGTCATCTGGCTACCTATAGGGGGAGTCACCTGAATACCTATACTGGGGCAACATCTAGCTACCTTTACTGGGGAGTTGTGTCACTATCTATTCTGGGAGGACATCTGGGTACTACCTATAGTAGGGGGACATCTGACTACATATACTGCAGGGACATCTGGTCACCTATACTGGGGGACATCCTTTCAACAGGGTGGCTGAAGAGGGGGGGGGGCTAAATGTATTGCTCTGCTTTGGGCCCTGTGTGGTTTTAATCTGGCTCTGACCCTCAATAGTCATTTTTGAGGACTCATCCTGACCAAAAAAAGTCATCTTGTGTACTGATATTGACCCTGTTTTACTGATATTTTGTTGCTGTATTATAGTGTGGTATGTGTTCTATCAACAAAACACACATATACAGGGTAATGTGTGGCTGGCAGTGTCACCATTCTAGCCTGCTGTCACTGTGCATACCGTATATACTTGCATATAAGCCGACCCGTGTATAAGCCGAGATACCCACTTTTCCACCAGAAGCCAGGAAAAAGCGACTCGTTCGCGTATAAGCCCCCTCCCCAGTATAGCCTCCTCCACAGTAGCCAGATGTGCCTGCAAAATAAGTCATCCCCCCTCCCCATAGCCAGATGTGCCCCAAAGCTATTTCTCAAGAAGCCACTAGTTGGTGTCATAGATATGAGACACAGCAATTGCCACACAGGAAGAATCTCTGATCACTGCACAGCTGACAATGTTGTGCAACAAGTCAGGGGACACAGGTTGTCTTGAGCAGCACACTTTTCACACCATGTTGCAGGGGATGGGGGGCACGGACACAGCAGGGAGCCAGCTGGCAAGAGCAGGATCACTAGTGCATGATCCTTATGCTCCTCTGCCAGTAACAAAACCTGCTCTACCATCCATTCTGTTCCACTGACTCTCATATAAACTTTTAACCACAATTTTTGTGCTGAAATATTAGGCTTATACATGAGTATATAAGGTAAGTGATTGATTGTCACTGTCTACTAAACAGTGTCACCTGTGTCATCTAACCTTAAGGGACCCATACACTCGATTTCAGACATCGATTGATTAATCGATCAGAAATCGATTATTTCAAATCTATCGATTAATTTGCGACCAATTTTGATCGACTTCGATCGATTTGATCTATCTGACAAGATGGAAAATCTAGGTTGACCTGCTGCTGGCAGCAGATCAGTGGCTCATAGAGTTGCATTGGATCTAATGGTCCAATAATGCATTTAGATCGATTTCCAATAGATTTCTTTCTGAAATCTATATGAAATTTGTTTCTAGTGTGTGGCACACATCTGATAGATTCCTGTCAGATTCGACTTGACAGGCATCTGACAGAAATCTATCTGATGGTCGAATCTGCTGCAAATCTATAAGTGTATGGCCACCATAACTGTGAGTTCACTGATGGTCATATCAGACAGTCAGTTTGTCATAAAAAAATGTATACTATATATACAGTGTCGTGGTCAGACATTTGTGTCCCTGAGTGATTAGCGGCTTACAGTGATACACTAACACACCTGTTACCTAACTTAAAGCGGCACTATGGTGAAAAATTGTAAAATTTAAAATATGTGCAAACATATGAAGAGATGGGCTAATCCAAAACCGGTCGCATCTGTCAGATTTCTACTACCTACTGTAAGTGACCACAACATAGGAGGAAAGTAATTTATGGCTAATTTTACTCTGGAAAAAACGTACTTCTTATTTCTATATGTTTGCACGTATTTTACATTTTTAAATTTTTCGACATAGTGCCGCTTTAACGGTGAGTTTACTGTCAGTGATATTAGGCAGTCAGTATGTCGTTAAAAAAAATATATATACAGTGTCACAGTTGGACATGTGTGTCCCTAAGTGATTATTGGCCTACAGTGTTACACCAACACACCTGTCCCCAAACTTTACTGTGAGGTTACGGTTGGTGCAGTGGCGTTCCTACCAAAGCGTTGCAAGGGGCGGGGAGCTCCGGGTGTCGGACGTCCCAGGGGGTGTCACCAAGGCCTCCTACAGAGGCCTGTGCAGGAGGGGGAAGCAACACAGCAAGGAGGGGTAGCGGGGACAGCAGCGGGGAGGGGGGCCAGACCCCCCACCTCCCTCACCTGGGTCCCCTCCTTGTGGCGCTTCCTCCTCCTAATTAGCAGCAGCTTAGAGAAGCGGGCAGAGAGGACTTACTCACTTGCTTCCTGGCGATGGCTTCCTCCGACTTCTCTGGCGCTCACTGTGCTTCCGCTAATCAGGATGACATCACCAGACCAGGATTCAGGACACATGCATGCTGGAGGAGGATGGCTAAAGTGCAGGCAGGCACAGAAGCACCTTGATCATTGCTGACATTGGGAAGGGTAAGGTGCTACTTATTTGAGGAATGCTTTTGTGAGGGGTTACAATAGATCACAAAGTGTTATGCAGTATGCAATAACCTTTACCTGTAATTTTCTATATGTGGGTTAAAACAATTAGAATAATGAAAGACAGAGCACCAGTTCAAATCTCCTCAACTAATATTGCTTGTTAGGAAATCTATAGCGGTATTTCTGCAATATTGATTTTTTTATGGCTTTCAAAAAAAATTAAAAGAGTTTAAAAGACAGGGACAGTATAAGGGTAGATATCTGACATAAAATGATTGTTCCTTGAGGAAGAGCGTTAATCTACCTTGTGTTTTTAATAAACTGTATATAAAGATTTTGTCCTAAACACTTCTGCCCAGGCCTTAAATAACCTTTAAATTGTCTTTTCTATCCACAGGTAAGAGTCCTCTCCATCTCCCATCTCTGCATAACTGCTTGATCAGCATAGGAACTCATGGTTCATTGGCTCACCCAACTACATACTGTGGCTCCTCCCTACACTTTCCCAGACAGATTCATATGGCTCAAAATTCCTGACTAGTGCTTCTCTTTATGAACCTTGTCACCCAGTTAACCCAGCCAGCAACACCTATGCAGAACAGAGGTAGGTCCCGACATATTATCAAAACGTTCACACAGACAATTTTCAGTCCCAGCAGTTGGCTTGAAAATGTTGGCAATCTCATGTATCACTGCATCCATAACAAAAATAACAGGCACAAATATACAAGAAATGTCAAATAAAAGGGTCAGATTTTCCCAGAGTTACTATTGCTTTCTGTATGTCCCGATCCAATCACAGGTGATCTATACATTCTTGGCTTCCTAGAGGCTTTCTGCTTGACAGATTCCCCTGGGCCAAAAGGAAAGTGGATGTATCCCAGCAACCAAAACATGTAAGAATAAATGAGAGCCAGCACAGGAACTAAGCTACATAACTAAACATGTTTACACACACAACCTTTAAGTCTCTGAATTCTTATGGGAGCCATGAATATAATGATTTGAGACTCATTTATTCCTTAGATAGCTCAGATATCTACATCATACAGACCAGTTGTCAATGTTTGTGTAGTAACTGGTCAGTACACAGTGAACAGCAGTATTCATGATTGCTGAGCAACTAGCAATGCAGAAGATGAACCTAGGCTATAAGATAGGATATTTGAAGACTGTTTTATTCAGTTTACACTGTAATAAATTGTAGGTGCATAATCTTTTCCTAAGACAATCTAGTTCCTCTGCTCTGGCACTTTGACAACTCCAGGTACATGCAACAACACAGGAATGTCATGCCAAAAACTCAGACTACAGATTTGCTAAAGAATCTCTGCAGTGTCTGATTACTCAAATACAGACCTCACTTCAAAAGATCAGCAAATCCAAAAGTAAACTGAGCCAGCAGTGGTGATCTGCAACAGATTATAGTTAAAGTAAACCTCCAGACTAAAAATCTTCTCAGCAGCACTGAAAAGGTTTCAGACCTTTCTTTCTCTTACCCAAGCCTCATTTTTAGCTGCACAAAAGCTACGCTCCTCCCCATCAAATAAATCTACCCAGGCATTTTTTCCCTGATACTGTGCAAAGCATGATGGGATTTCTGCTGCTTTTGCGCAAATTTGATTTTTTTCATTTTGAATTTGAGATTTGAAGCCTAGCGTGTGCAGCTGGGAGGGATGATCAGGACACAGGACAGTTGAAACTGTGTCTCATGCACCCTGTCACTTCCTTTCAACCAAAAAGATGGCTGTCCATATGAAAAAGATGGCTGCCCCCATGAAATCACAAACAGGGTGGGCAAGATATTTTTTCAAACTCTGAGAGTTCTCTTTTTTTGTTTTTTTGCACATATTATAGTTAGACTTTGTTTATTGCATTTTTCTGGACCTTGCAGTGTGTGAGAACGCATGAACTGTGGATTGGACTATACTATGTGGATACTAGGATCCACATTGATTGCAGTATTACACTTTATGATGAGCTGTGTTAAATGTCCATTGTTTTTAGATTGTCAATTGTAAAGTGACGCATGCAGTCCTGAAATATTTTTAGCCCAGCCCTAAGTGTCAAAAAGTGATAGATAGAATTGCAAGGTAATGGTAAATTGGGATATTGGCATAAAAAATATCTGATAGGAGATCAGTAACTTTACCAGTATTCTACTGTTGGTTTCCCAAACCTATATCTCACACTAATCCTTCCCTACCTACAACCTTCCCAACCTACAACATTTCCCCCCCCCCCCCCCCCCCCATTTACACCCACCACTAATCTTCCCTACACTTAACACTAACCTCCACCTTACCTACGTCTAACACTTACATTACAAGTACAATGTTACAGCAGTTCTGTGGTTTAGTTTCATAACAGTCGAATTTCATATGATTTCATACACATTATTTAATAATTTATACATTTGTAAATCGTTATTTGTAAATATTTCTATGAACAATATTTACACCCCACGCCCTTTTTGCCCAGGCGCCCTTTTTGTATGTACGCTGAAAGCGGAGCCTCAACATTTTTGGCCTAGTGGCACAAAAAGTATAACTATGGCCATGTGTACAAAGACACTGCTCAGCACCTGAGAGTGAGAACAGTGTTCTGTCCTATGGAGGGGGGGAAGAGAGTGGATGGGCACCCAGCAGTTGTTGAGAGATGCCTGCTCCTGCTCTACAAAGGCACCCAGCTTGAGCATGAGTAATCATTTCAGGAAACAAAAGTTACATGCATTTAAGAGCTCTTCAGCCCACACTATAAATCAGCAATTCCATCAACAGCACTTAAATGAACAAAAGAGTTTTTTATCCTCCAAAAAGAGCCAACTTGACTGGAAATAGCAGACTGTAGATGAGCAGAGAAATAACTAACAATCATGATATATAAAACAAAAGACAGATGTACTGTATAAAGAACATATGATATAATCACCTTGTATTTGTTCTCACTTTCTGTTGTAGGTTTCTCTCTATATATTTAGCAAACAATATACCTGCACTTAACAAGGACATGTTCAGCAGATGGGTGGAAAGTAGAAGATAAGACATTTAACATTAATTCCTTGACATCCTAAATCTTACACAGCAAGCATCTAAAATAAGCTCAGCCTCATATAATCCCTGTTAGCTTTATAGAGTGATAAATATGTTATTTTTATCATAAATCAAACAGATTCCTTCCTAAAATGAAGATGGAGAGAACATTCACATGTTTAGATGAAACCGTGACACTGGCACTGTATAAACACCCACACTCATGTTACAGATTCTCATCATAAGATGTCATCCCGCTATTGCAATAACTAGACAATCTGTTACTTCTCTGCTATTACAATTTTGAACAGGTTTTTTTCCCAGAGTGCAGCAGGAAATTCAGTAGAATAAGATATCAATGTATAACAGTACAATGCAGAAGACACATGATTTGTAGTGTGTATGAATTCCTTGGTCACCCTGAACAAAAACTTGTAAGGGAATGTTTGCTTATGAAGTGTAAAAATAAGGTACGGTAAGTGGTATTAAACACTGTTTTTAAAATCATAAAAAATTAATTCTACATTCATCAACATGTATAAAAATCAGTACCCTGTCAATAAATAATAATTGTACACTTAGGAGTATGAGCCTGTTTGAACCTGCAGACCCTTTGTGACCAATGCCAATTTTGGAGCTATTTTAACCACTTGATGACCGCAGTGTTAAACCCCCCCTAGTGACCAGGCCATTTTTACTTAACCTTCCCGGCGGTAACCCCGGGGTAAGCCGCGCAGGTGGTTTTCTCAGGCCCTACTGGGCCGATTTGCTGAATTTTTATTTTGCTGCACGCAGCTAGCACTTTGCTAGCTGCGTCAGCATACCGATCGGCCGCCCCGCGCTCGATCGCCGCTATCCCTCGCGCCGCGCCCCCCCCCCCCCCCCCGCAGACCCCGTGCGCTGCCTGGCCAATCAGTGACGTCATCCCGCCCTGTCACCATGGCGACGGGGGCAGCCCTCCAGGAAATCCCGTTCTTTGAACGGGATTTCCTGATCGGAGATCGCCGGAGGTGATCGAAGCGGGCAGGGGGATGCTGCTGAGCAGTGGCTATCATGTAGCGAGCCCTGGGCTTGCTACATGATTTAAAAAAAAAAACTGCTGCGTTGCCTCCTGGCGGAAATAATTAGACCGCCAGGAGGGTTAATTGGGCCACTGCAGCTTTAAGGCAAAGCTGCAGGGCTGCACAACACAGCACACAAGTGATTCCCCCCTCCTTTTCCCCCCACCAACAGAGCTCTCTGTTAGTGGGGTCTGATCGCCCCCACATTGTTTATTTTTTTTTTATCGATATTTATTTCATTTATTTTCAAATAAATGTTACTATTTTTTTCCCCATTCCCGTCCCTTCCTCCCTCCCCCAGCCAGCCAATCACGCGATCGGCTGTCATAGGCTTCAGCCTATGAGAGCCAATCTCTCTGCTGTGGGCCAGGGGGACCGCCGTGTCACAAGGCTGCCCCCAGTACAGTGCTGCAGATCGCATCGCTGTACAAAGTAATTAGACGGCAAAACGCCATTTAACAGTCTCCCGAGCGGCGATCGCCGCTTGGAGACTTAGGGCGGGGCGGCGCTCCGCCCCCAAGCAGGAGATGTGAACGCTGCCTGAGAGCGATCTCCTACTAGCCCCATAGAAGACCGCTCACGCCAATTGACGTGGTACGGTCCTGGGGCTGCCGCACTGCTTATACCAATTGGCGTGGAGCAGTCAGCAAGTAGTTAAAGCGATGTTGGTGTGATTGCGATTTTGGAGTGATTTTGGTGCAATTGTGATTTTCATGCAGAAGTGAGATTAATATGGATGCCAATTTTGGAGCTATTTTAAAGCGATGTTGGTGTGATTGCGATTTTGGAATGATTTTGGTGCAATTGTGATTTATATGCAGAAGTGAGCTCAATATGGATGCTCATCCAGGGTGAATGTAAAGAAAAGCTTTTACCATGGTGCCAGGCAGGGCTGGATTTCTACCAAGGCCCGGGCCTGTCCTTGGGCTGCTGCATTCCCAAGGGGGCACCTGAACATGGAAGAGAGGTTGTTACATATGAAAGAAGAGGCTGAAAATGCACAACAATACTTGAAAAGGGGCAACTGATGCCCAAGGGAGCTGTTTATGAAAGAGAAGGGCTGCAGTAGATAAATGATACACATGGCTGTCCATGGAATGGGAGGGGCACGGCTGCACATGAAAGAGGAGCAACAATACTTGGACTAGGACTAGGGCAAAAAAGTATATATCCGGCCTTGGTGCCAGGCTTCAGATACAGGAAATGATGTTATGGATACAATACATTTATTGTGAGGTTAGCCAAATAATGTATTTTTTAAACTTATCAAATATTGAGTTTATGTTCCCGCTCAATTATATTATTATAAAAATAATATTAATAATAATAATAACAATAAAGGTGTGTGTGTGTGTGTGTGTGTGTGTGTGTGTGTGTGTGTGTGTGTGTGTGTGTGTGTGTGTGTGTGTGTGTGTGTGTGTGTGTGTGTGTGTGTGTGTGTGTGTGTGTGTGTGTGTGTGTGTGTGTGTGTGTGTGTGTGTGTGTGTGTGTGAAAAATAATTTTCTTGGCCTAGGACTACTTCAGATGGACAGCTGGCTTTTGCAGTAACCATGCAGGTTAGTTGTCTAACAGACATCTTTCTACTGCTCTTGGACAAGGAATTCAAACAGGGGTTATAGTTGATGGATGCCAGGAGGTTATGAAATGGATGGACATTGCATGGTTCAAAGCTGCCACAAGACATCTGGCAGACATAAAACACATGACGATGTTTGCGGTAATTGGATTAGCACTGTGAAAGCCCCATAGTACTACAACATCTAGGTGCCCAATGCTAGCTGCAGAGGATCAGCTGAGATATGTTGATGAACAAGCAGTAAGTGCCCGTCTGTCAATCTTCATGTCAGCATAGCTTCCAACAGGTAGAAATGTATTTTCCAAATACAAATCTATGAATCTTCACTGTGACTCCAGGAAAAGTGTTAGAACATTTATATCAATCAATAGAACGTTTTACTTTTACTTTCATTGGTGTAACTGGAAAAAGGAAATTGAAAATTGCTTTAACAGGGAGTGATAACCAAAACATTTTCTAGCATGCAAATTATTACTGACTCAGGAAGTATTTTTTGGACTATAAGACTCACTTTTACTCCTTTGGGGAAAACAGTCACTGTGTCGTATATTCCAAAATCAGGGAGTTCCTGACTTGTGAACACATTGCTTGCCAAGACGAACCTCCAATGAACCACAATGTTGGGGACTCCCTGTACTGTGCCCATGCAAAGGAGGACACAGTGACAGGTGGATAAAAATGGAGGACACAGAGGAACACAAAGGGGCATAGTGGAGGAAACAAGGGGAGCACAAAGAGGCATAGAGTACGACACAAGGAGGACATAGCCAGACAAATGGGGAAACAGGAGTACACAAGGGGGACAGGAGGACACAAGGGGGACAGTGGAGGACACAGGGAAACACAAGAGGTACAAGGTGGCATGAGGTACAAGGGGGCATAACCCACAAGATGCCCCTTCACCATGGATGCACCAGTTTTAGTATATATTTTTTTCCTCTGGTTTTGTCCTCTAAACGTAGGTGTGTCTTATGGTCAGGAGCGTCTTATAGTCTGAAAATACAGTAATTTCGCCTATGAAAGTCAGCAGCTTATGATGATCAATTAGTTTCTAGCTGTTGACTGCATGTAATATATTCCCAGAGTTAATAGATATAAAACAGCAACACTAGTTTTAGAGTTTTATATATTATTTTTCTAAACTGATTTATGCAGTTTTTGTTCAGTCGGACCATGCCCACCTCTATATTCATCTCAACGTGTTTTGTTTACTATTTTTAAACATAGCATGTCTCATTTGATAATTTGTGGTATGGTAGATTTTGTCATAGAGGGAATAGCAACCAGAAATGGCAATCTGAAAAGAAAAAAAATGGATTCAAACATTTTTAGAGATTGAGCTTCCCTGAATGAGTGTGGTACTGGTAAGGAGTTCTATACTGTAAGAGCAGCATGACAGAAGGCCCTAGTTTCAAAGGTTTTGAGGGATACTCTGGTAATGACTATATTATTACATTCTGTTGATCTGAATGCCAGAACCTAAACTGTGCTAGGATTTGAATGTCAATCAGTAGGCAATTCCTGAGAAACATTTTACAAGTTATGAGTAACAAGTGGAACAAGCAAAAAGTGTTTTTATGTGACAATGGCATGATCAATTTTTAGCTGGCTGTTCTATTGTAAATATAATGCCAGACTATGATGATCATTAGTAGATGAACAATCACCAATGACAATGCAATAAATGAATAATGTCTGATGGATACATGGCACATTTTAACACAACAATTGTGCATTAATGGTATACCAATGGTATCATAAACAGAAACTTGAAACAGAGCAACTATGTAGGCAGTCTGTTGTTTTTCGTGTTCCAGATAACAGTGGCCTAGTGTCTGTACAGAGCCTAAGAGATGCAGATCCTTACTTGAATGGTCCCTGTAGAGAGGATTGCAGTAGCTCATTAGTGATGTCATTAAAGTGTGAACCAAAGCCTGGTACTCACTTTAAATTATGATTGGCCAATCACTGACCAATTTTACCATTTCCATTTAGTATTATGTTTTACCTACACAGCCTGCTCATAGTATTCAATATCTGTTGACCCCCATAATATTTAGAGGTGGAAAAATTGGTCAGAGGGTGGCCAGTCATAATTGAAAGTGTGTACCAGGCTTAAAAATGAATAATTTTCTGGGTTATAAGGTGTTTATAATTTGCTATGTTACTATATAGTTTCAGCCAGTTGTCACTGCCCACTACTGAACTGGCTAAGCGGGCATTTAGAGATGGTCATTAACATGCAGGAAAATTTGTATGCAAATACATGTAGCTTGAAAAAGGACCAATTAAATTCTGCCATGGTGGAATTTGATTGGTCAATTTCCAAGTTGCATACTTTGTAGTGATAACCAATAATGGATTTCTGTTGTAAAGTATTGATAAGTCTTTCCTCTACTTCACAAGCCATAACACATTTTGAAGAATGTGATGCCATTTTTCTACATTCAATGAACTAGAGGCAGCCAATATTTTCAAAGGTGAAGTGTTTATGAGTGGGGATGGAGTGGATGAGATTTTTCACATCTTCTGTGCTATATTTCTGGTTTGGTGTAAATGATAGAAGTGACTGTGGCATAATTCAGTTTGATCTTTGTGCAGTATATCAGTAAGTCTACACATCCATGATAGCCAGCAAGTCTTTGGTAGAAGCAGGGAAAATCCTCAGCACAGTCTATTCAGGTGTGCTAGCCCTAAAAGTAATCAATAGAAGAGCAATAGGAGCAGGCCATAAACAGCATTACTCTGTTGCGTAATAAAGATTACAATTTTATTCAGAAAAGAAAACCAATTACACAGTATAAGGTACTTTAAAAACATTAAAAACAATTAATCAAGCCACTGACAATCAATCCACAATTAGGTTTAATATAATATGGATATTGTCACTAGCCCAGTTGCATGCAGAAAAGATGTAATTAATAAATCAAGAATACGGCCCCTTTAAGTATCTGCCAACAGAAGTGTTCACAAGGAACACTTCTGGGATGTGAGCCCAGATTCAGTACATCCCAAGTGCATAGGATGATAGCGCCCCTTAAATATACTGAAGAAAGTTCCAGAAAAAGGTAGCAGGGTACTGAATGATGCTGGGACAGCTAAGTGCATGCAAGGGGATATACTTCACCAAGGCCACATATCCTGCAAGGGAGCCCAGTGTTTAATTTGTCAGTGGTAGGAAGAAGATCACGGCAGACTGCTCCACTGATATCACGACCGTCACAGCACTTTGTCAAGAGGGGACCTCCTGTAGTGCTGCTGAATGCAACAAGGTTTAAAAATTATGCCATGATGATTCACATGGGTCATGTGACTGAATTTATAAATGTATCAATATGAAATGTGATTGACTGAGGAGATGCTACTGGCTGAATTTCAGTCTGGTCTGGCAAAAAAAAAATAAAAAAAAATAAATATATATATATATATATATATATATATATAATATAAGCAATGTGCATGAGAGATGCAGAAAATAACACAACAATGCAATCATAAGCACAATTCAGTTTAAAAGGAACACATTCCAACAATGTAAATTAATTTTGAACAGCAGTTAGAGAGTCCATGCATCCTTAAAGGGGACAGTCTAATATGAAGGGGTTAAGGCAAAAAAACAACGGTGTCCTTTGCAGGAAAAGTGTCTATTGCGCCAGGGTTGCTCGTAAACTACGCCAGCACTAATCTACGCATCGTAGTACACAACTACGCATCGTAGTTCGCAGGCGAAGTTTAAGAACTACACGTACGCATTTCCGCGTGGTCGTAGTCCCGCTATGCAAAGCTTCGCCCGCTACGCGTAGTTGACGTATGTATTGCGAAGTCAACTACGCGTGTGGTAACTGCATCTATATGCAGCAAAACAAGAAGCAAAACTGTACCGGCTCATGTTGGAGGAGGTCGCCGTGGAAGAGAGATTTAATTTACTGGTTCCCTTTTCGGACATGAGCAGGTACAGTTTTGCATCCCTCAAAACTCTGCTCGCTAATTCCTACTCTAAACTGCCTTGATTCACCAGTGACTTATGATGAGCCAGTTTTTGTGTAAAAAAAAATAATAATAAAAAAATAATAATAATAACCTTTTCTCCAATTGAACTTGGGGACCATACTGAAATAAAAAGTCTCTGCCACGTTCACAGTGCAATGTTAGTATTGCATGGTAACGTGATGCTAACGCATTGCTGCAGTGCGTTTCCTCTAAATGCACACGTTACCAGGTACAGGAAAGCATTACCAGGTACAGTAAAGCATACTTTTCATTGACTGTATGCTTTACTGTACCTACTTAACGCAATGGTAAGGCAGCGTTAATCTGCATTACCACTATTTTGTTGTGTTGCATTTTAATGTTGCATTGCAGCTTTACAATGCAACATCCCACTGTGAACCTAGCCTCACGGTCAATTCCTATTCATGTGTCCTGGATCGGTGATGTTTTACTTTGTTTTATGCATTTTTAAGATCAAGAGCAGATTATCGAAAAATAAATGTAAGATGTTTTTATTATTATTATTTTTGTAAAATGTATATATAAGATAAATAAAATTATTCTGCATCTAGAGAGGCTGCTTTATTGCTTAAAGCCTAGAATTTAATCTGTTCGTTTGCTCAAACACAAGCCTTTTTTCTATTCCTAACCAAAATTGAAATAAAGAAGGAAATCTGGGAAATGAGCTATGTAATATTCTCTGAAATACTGAATGGTAATTATTGTCTACTGGGCAACCAAAGCACTGGTCGATAATACATATAAACATTTTTTTTACTATTATTTAGACATATTTAATGCAATTCAGAATAGATTACCATTGAATTAATGGAATAATTGCAAGCATGGTGTCTTTAATGTGTAAAACATTATATTCAATACCAATTTGAATGAAATCCTGCTTAAAAAATTCTAAACATAATTTCCTATAACTTTTTTAATTACTATAAATTAAGTTGCTTTCATTGCTAATTATATAAGTGTGTAGCATCATTAAAAAGCTTTTAAGCAAGATTGATTACTTTAAAATGTGCGATAATATAAAAATTAGTTTTCCTGTAATATTTACAAAGTATTACACTATCTTGATTGCAGAAACGTATTGTAAGACAAGACAAATCCATTCAATGTATACAAATGTTACATCTACATCATAAAACAATTTTAATTAGTCCGTGTTCTCAGAATCAGCAATCAGCCCATTACTATAAGGGTTAGATAAAGGATAAGTGAGCTAATAATAAAAATATGATAAATAAACCTTAAATTACTATTAAATCCATTGTACTCTTATTACTGCTGGACACTCTCAACTTGTCTGCCCTTGCGATCACTACGTGGAAGTACTCATACCTTAGTCAGATCCAACAGTGTGTTTGAACCAGGAGGACCAGGGAATTCACACTGAGCCAGATTACTTGTGTTATCATTCTGTTATACATTAGACTAGTTCCAGGTTGTAGAGACCACGGACCTCACACCCAAGACTAGGGAACTTGTGTTATCATTCTGTTATACATCAGACTAGTTCCAGGGTGTAGAGACCACGGACCTCACACCCAAGACTAGGGAACTTGTGTTATCATTCTGTTATACATCAGACTAGTTCCAGGGTGTAGAGACCACGGACCTCACACCCACTAGGCATTGTTTGATATGATCTGTTGCTTTCCTGACTATCCCTCTGCTTTCTGATTCGGTACCACGCATATCTGATATCACGTTGCCAAACCCTGCCTGACTTGGATACCGAATCAACTCCAAGATCAGTCAGTGACATCCACCTTCAGGTGTCACTCACTCTCTGGTCCTTCCTACCTTCAGCCTGAGTCCACCCCTTGGAGAGTCTCAGACTGCTGGAAGATTTATGTACTCACCATAGCAGTATCTTCAGTACTGCTTAGGGTCACCTGTTCACCAGGTGGGTTGCTCAAAGTCATACTGGTACACCAAACACTTACCATATATATCTAGAGGTCTCCAGAGGTTAGCACTATATCTGTATTATTGGTGATTCTGCAGATCATCCATAATCAGGTATATATCTGTATTCTTGGTGATACTGCAGATCACCAATAATCAGATTCTCTCTGCGTGCGGACACCGATCGTTACACAACTCCTTTAAGAAATATCTACGTTATTGGTCTCATGAATTAGCATTTGATATATCTCCAGAAACAACTACAACGTGCCTCTTCCCACATATCTAAATATTCCAGATGTACCACCCACTGGGAAAAATTTCAAAAACTTTTACTACATTGGTATGTCACCCCTCTACGCCTAGCAAAATATAAAGAGGACCAATCTCCAAACTGCTGGAGAACATGTGGATCCTTAGGATCACTCCCCCACATTTTTTGGTATTGCAAACACATAAGAAACCTCTGGAGAGAAATCTCTTTATATATCACCTCTCATATCTAGTCCTCATTTACCCTAACTCCACAACTAGCCATACTACATATAGGACTAGACACAATACCAACTCCGTACCGTCTAGAAATCTCCCAAATTTTATGTGCTACACGTCATATGATTGTGATTAATAGGGGCACTCCTACTCCACCCTCCTTGGAACAGACTCTTTCTCTAGCAAAAGCCAATATCAATATGAAAAAGACCATACGTCCACTACTCACTTAATCTCATGCTAGTGATATGAGTATATGTTACCTCTCTGCGTATAGTATTATCCCCCACCATCACTCCTCATTAGTGTTGGGCGAACACCTGGATGTTCGGGTTCGGGAACGTTCGCCGAACATGGCCGCGATGTTCGGCATGTTCGGGCCGAACCCCGAACTCCCCGAACATCCCGCTTTTGGGGGCTCTATGGGGTTGCAGGCATAAGGGGGGAGCATGCCCCGATCGCGGGTGGGGTCGGAAATTCCCCCCACCCCCTTCGCTAGCGCTCCCCCCTCTGCCCGCTTCCCCATACAAAAGTTTAAGGAAAGTAAAATAATACCGGTGGTAGTGGCTGGCAGTGGCACTGTGAAGTGAGTCAGGAGGAGGAGTCCGGAGAGTGACGCATTGAGGGAGGCCGGGCAGCGGGCGGTTCAGCGGTAGTACCCTTGTGGTACTTCCGCCCTTTCTCTGACCTCACGTCCTCTGCGTGATGACGCATACGAGGGTACGCGTGACGCGTACCCTCGTATGCAGAGGACGTGAGGTCAGAGAAAGGGCGGAAGTACCACAAGGGTACTACCGCTGAACCGCCCGCTGCCCGGCCTCCCTCAACGCGTCACTCTCCGGACTCCTCCTCCTGACTCACTTCACAGTGCCACTGCCAGCCACTACCACCGGTATTATTTTACTTTCCTTAAACTTTTGTATGGGGAAGCGGGCAGAGGGGGGAGCGCTAGCGAAGGGGGTGGGGGGAATTTCCGACCCCCCCCCCCCCGCGATCGGGGCATGCTCCCCCCTTATGCCTGCGACCCCATAGGGGGGACGTATTCGGCCAAACAGGGCCCTGTTCGGCCGAACAGGGGCCCTGTTCGGCCAGGCATTGAGCCGTTCGGGCGAACCCGAACAGTTTGGCCGAACACCACCAGGTGTTCGGCCGAACTCGAACATCACCCGAACAGGGTGATGTTCTGCAGAACCCGAACAGTGGCGAACACTGTTCGCCCAACACTACTCCTCATCATTAATAAACATGGGGAATTTTATCCCTCATTCTCTAAGAATCGTGAGTATACCCACTCAAATGCATCCTCATATTCCTCTACCAATCAGCCGCCTTGTATAAGATGTTCAACCTTTCACATGTTGATCTTCATAATGTTGTGGTTTTATGTTTAATACCTCTGTTTCTATACAGTGATAGTAACAAAAATAATAATAATTTGCCAACTGTAAGCATTCTTATATGTTATCTGTGTTTATATATTCTAACTCTGTTCTGGCACAAATGTACTACTGCTCAAACTTTTTACAATAAAAAAATTAATGTTTCAAAATAAAAAAAAAAAAAAGATGTTCTGTACCGGCTCACCGGAACGGAATTGCCAATTTCCGTCTGGAATCGCAGAAATCTCCATTCTGCGGAATCCGACGAGCAACCCTAGTGTGTATGCTTGACTCCCACCTGTTGCATGGCACCATGTGATTGTCATCTCATCTGCACCATGTTGTTGATGTTGTTGTTATTGCACTACCTTGTTGTTGCTGTTGTTGTTGTTGCACTGCATCAAGTGTCAAGTCGCTGGCACTATGTGATTGTCATCTGCACTACATTGATGCTGTTGTTACTGCACTATGTAATTGTTATTGCACAATGCCAATTGCTGTTGTACCACAAACAATTCCGGGCGCGGCACCTGTCACACCTGGTGAATAAAGCTTATTCTATTCTATTCTAAATAGTAACAGAAAATACATTGTTTTGTAGTGTAAAAAATATCAGAACATATGCAATGTGTTAGCCAAAAACTATTCTGGTTTGAGTTGCCAAGAACAGGAGGTTAGAGGAAATTTCCACAAATGAACACACAGACAGCAACAAAAACTTCTAAAGATTCTAACCTGTCTCCATCCTATTTTAAATGAAAATAAAAAGTTGTTCTAAAATAAGACTTTATGAAATCTGTGTACATATTGCCTGTATCAGGCACCAGAAGGCAATAATTACAATATTTGGCTAAAAAAAATATCTCCCAACATGCAAAATCTGATCACGTACAGCAAAGTGAATAAGTAAATGGTCATCAGTTAGCTGTGTACAAGCACACTTGAAGTAAGAGGGATATGGAGGCTGCCAGATTTATTTCCTTTTACATAATACTAGTTGCCTGGTAGTCCTGGTGATCTTCTTATTCTAATATTTTTAGCCATAGATTCTGAGGAAGCATGCAGATCCGATGTGTCTGACAAAAATCTGTCACGATTATCTGCATGTTTATTTTAGGTGTGTGATTCAGACACTACTGCAGTCATAATGATCAACAGCACGACAGGCAACTGGCATTGTTTAAAAGGAAATAAATATGGCAGCCTCCATATCCCTCTAACTTTAGGCTGGGTGTGCACATAGCAGAAACGCTAGTGTTGCTTAAAATGTTTTATTTTATGCTGCAATGTCAATGGGATGCAGAAAAAAACACAGAGACCTACAATTTACAGTATGTGTTTCTGAAAACGCTGGTTTTGTTGCATAATAAGCAGGAATTATGCCAAAATGCACCTGAAAGTCAATGGGAATGCAATGGTATGCATTTTTCATGCGTTTTTATATGCATTTTTCCCCAAAAAAATCTTTTTTTGCTATATTTTGGCTTCCTGTTGTCTTCCAAGTGATTTGCATAAATGGTAATTTAACAATTTTTCACCTTATGCATCAGAGCAATTTTCACCTCCCATTCATTCGCTAATAACTTTATCACTACTCATCACAATTTATTGATCTATATCTTGGGGTTTTTTTTGCCACTAATTAGGCTTTCTTTGGGTGGTACATTTTGCTCAGAATAATTTTTTATAAATGCATTTTAACAGGATTAATGAGGAAAAAAAAGGAAAAAATTCATGATTTCTTAATTTTCAGCCATTATAGCTTTAAAATAATCCATGCTACCATAATTACAACCTATGCATTTTATTTGCCCATTTGTCTTGGTTATGACACCATTTAAATTTTGTCCCTATCACAATGTATGGCGCCAATATTTTATTTGGAAATAAAGGTGCATTTTTTCCATTTTGCATCCATTACTATTTATAAGCTTATAATTTAAAACATGTTCAAATGCATATTTAAAAAGTTCAGACCCTTAGGTAACTATTTATGTCTTTTTTTTTTATTGTAATTTTTTTTTCCATTAAAAATTTTATTTGGGTAATATATTTGGTGTGGGAAATAAACAGTTAATTTTTAATGTTATTGTAATGGATGTCGGAGACACCGCCGCGCGGTCTGACAGCGAGGCGGCTGGAGCCGCTTTCAGACCGGCGGTTTCTCCGCAACAGCAGCGTGCGCCTGATTTGTCTGAGCCTAGTAGTGCACACAGATGGAGAGCTATGTGTGCGTGTGCTAACAGACAAGCCCTTTATGCCAATAGGAGAGGGATCAGCTGATCTGGATGATCAGCTGATCCCAGCGCAGCAGGTGATTGGCTGAATCGGACTGGGCGGCGCTGAAGAGCACTCTGCTATATATACTTCTTCCCTGTTAGTTGCCAGTTGTCTGCCGTTGCAAATGCTTACGTGTTAGCACTCAGACCTTAGTCAGATGCTTTAGTGTGGTTGAACCAGGTGGACCTAGGAATCCACACTTAGCCAGATTACTGTGTTATCATTGTGTTATACATCAGACTAGTTCCAGGGTGTTGAGACCACGGACCTCACACCCAAGTCTAGGGATACTGTGTCATTACTGTGTTATTCTTAGACCAGTTCCTGGGTGTTGAGAACACGGACCTCACACTCTAGATTAGGCCTATGCTTGATATCTGTTATGACCTATTGCTTTCCTGACCCTCCTTCTGCTCTCTGATTTGGTACCTATGCATATCTGATTACTTATTGCCAGCCCTGCCTGTCCTGGTTACCGAATCAGTCTTCTGTCTCTGTACCTTATCTGCTCGTGTGTTACCGACCCGGCCTGGCCGACCTCTCTCACTGTCTGCAGAGACTCCCTATCTCTTAAAGGGACCTCTCTGCAAATCCAGTCAGGGACTCCATCTCTTAGGTGTCCCTTGACTGCAGTAGAGTCTGATTCCCAGCTGTCAAGGAATCACTGGCTCATATACTGTCGCACCAAACACTTACACTTTGTCAGGTGTCCAGAGGTTAGTTATACTTGTATTATTGGTGATTCTGCAGATCATCAATAATCAGGTGTATATCTGTATTCTTGGTGATACTGCAGATCACCAATAATCAGATTCTTGTTACAGTTATTATATGTGTAAATTGTAATGTAAAAAAATATGTAGATGTAGTTTTACTATTTGGCCACAAGATGGCCACCTTGAATTTTTTTTCCCCTCCTTGTGCTTCTCGCTAAGCGGAAGCACAAGGGGGATGCGGAAATTGTTATGTGCAGAAAGACTGAAGCGTCTAGTAAGAGCTCTTCGGTTTTTCTGCTGGGTACACGGATTAGTGATCAGGAACCATGTTCCCGTTCACTGATTCCAGGGCTACCAAGGGACACCACAGGGGAGTGGGAGTGCGCCGAAGCATGGCACCGCAGCAGAGCAGTCGCCCGGACGTGAGCTTCACGTCCGGGCGGCAGAAATAGTTAAAAACACATCCGCTATAGTGCTAAGGCAATTCCGTTCCGATGCGATGGAACAGAATCACCAAATTCCGGCTGGAATCGCGGAAAAAAGAATTCCGCGGAACGCGGTGAGTATCCCTAACTAAAAACATATCTGCTTTAATGTATGTGCTTTAATGCATGAGCTTTTAAAGTACTTGTTTAATACATACCTTGTCATGTACTTTTGTATGTATTTGGTCCACAACACACAAAAAGAGGATCCAGCAGTGTGTTGTAAAAAAGGCTTTTAGCTAAAATGCAAATATGTATACTGACCTATAGTGAAACATTTCCTTCACTTGCGATGTGCATTGCTTTAAAGCTCACATTCACTGAGTGTAAAGCAGCCCCTAATGTGCAGTACAGAGTAAGTCAATCAATGCTGAAAGAAGTGTACTCAGCAGTTCCAAAGGTTCCTTTTCCCAGTCTGAGCAATTTTTCACCGTGACAACACAAATATATTTCTACACCCCGCCCACCACACCCCCATCCCGACCAACAACATTCACTGACAAAGTTTCCGTGAAAGTCTTCAGAGCACATAAAACAAAGCAAATGTTCTACTGTAGCTACTAATAATTCTGCAGCTTACATTCACATTTCTACTAGAATTTTGACATGGTGTCTTCACCCATCAGACTACTACCAGACAAGCATCCTATCCTATGGTTTATTTTTAGGACTTTGGTCTACAGCCAAGTCTTGGCTAAAACCACAAATGGAATTGAAGCTTCAAACCCTCAAATGTCTATTCACCACCTGTCCTTATACCAAAGAGCCATTACACTAACACCGCCAAAATGCAGTTTACACTCTTATGGAAACATGACTTCAATCAATTTTCTTTTTGTCAGTAAATGTTAATGTGATAAGTGAGACAATTTTTAATGCCAATGTAGAGATCATCATTGTGATTTGTTTGCCTAATGCGCAGTAGCAGTGATGGATTCCCCCCTCCCTCGAATGCACAATAGCAATTATCCTGGATTTGTGCATGTATGTGTGAATTTGAACTATTGCTCACATTTGCCAGTGATTTTTTTTTGCCCTGCCCAGGCCCAGTGGTGTATGTAGGTAAGATAGCACCCATTGCCCCCAGTACAGCTAGTATATTTGCCACCAGTATAGCTAGTATAGTTGCCCCAAGTATAGCTAGTATAGTTGCCCCAAGTATAGCTAGTATAGTTGCCCCCAGTATAGCTAGTATAGTTGCCCCAGGAAGGAGAAGCAGCACAAGAAGGAGGGGCAGTGGGGATTGCAGCCAGAACCCCGTCTCCCTCACCTGGGTCCCCCTCCTTCTACCTCTCTCCCCCTCCATAGATTATCGGCAAGTGTAGGCTTGGCGGGAGAAGAATTACTCACCTCACTTCCGCGTTCCAAGCACTGGAACACAGCCTCATGTCGTCACAGGTCTCTGCTTTCAATGCCTCTCATTGTGCATCCACTAATCAGGAAGCACAGTGGGCAGCATTGAAGACGGTGACCTGTGACGACATGACGCTGCACTCCAGCGCTTGGAACGTGGAAGTGAGGAGAGCAATTATTCCCCCGCTGAGCCTGCACTTGCCGATAATCTATGGAGGGGGAGAGAGGCAGAATGAGGGGACCCAGATGAGCGGGGGGGGGGGGTTCTGGCCGCCCTCCCGCCACTGTCTCCACTGCTTCTCCTTCTAGCGCTGCTTCCCCCTCCTGCTCTGCCAATGTGGGGGTCGTGGCGGCACCCCCCTCGCTGTGCGCCACGCCCCCCTGCGCTCAATGGTAGGAACACCCCTGCCCATCATATACATGAATTAAGTAGTCATTAAGTAGATAGTTGTGCCTCCCTATAATATTAATGAGCCAGGAATACCCCCTGCCCCCAGTATTATGTAGCCAGAGGTACCCCTAGTATTAGGTATATATAGATAATGAGAGGTGCTCTCCCAGTATAAGAACTGAGAAGTATGTCCCCCAATATAATTAGTGAGAGAGTTATCCCCAAGTATAGGTAGTCAGAGGTACCCCCCATGTGGGTTGACAGAGGTTTCTTCCCAGTATAGGTAGTAAGAAGTGCCCTCCACCCCCCAGTATAGATAGTGAGACATGCCCCTAAACCTAGTAAAGTTAGTAAGAGATATCTCCCTCCAGTATAGTCGTGCCAATAAAGCTTTTTTTTGGATAAGTAATAAAAGGTTTGTCCACAGTATAGGTTGCTAGGGATATCTCCCTCCAGTATATGCAGTGAGAGATGTCTCTCCCCTGTATAGGCAGTGAAAGGTATTCCCTCCTTGCCTCCCCACTCTTTCCCAGTATAGTCAAATGTTTACATTACCAGTAAGCAGTGGCGGCGCCAGGGGGGTGCTTTGGGGTGCTAAAGCACACCTTAAAATTCTCCAAGCATCCATAAAGCACCCCCCAGCGAGAAACGAACTGACTTTCGGCGTCTAATAGACGCCGTGCCAGTTTACCGGCAGCAGCAGTCTGCAGCTCCCGCGAACCTTCGCCAAACGTTCGATTTACGCGAACTTCCGCGAACCGCAATAGACTTCAATGGGGAGGCAAACTTTGAAAACTAGAAACACTTATGCTGGCCACAAAAGTGATGGAAAAGATGTTTCAAGGGGTCCAACATCTGCATTTTTGCATGGAGGAGTGGGATAGATGCCAAAAGTCCCAGGGAAAAATCTGAATATGACGCAAAGCAGTGTTTTAAGGGCAGAAATCACATTGAATGCTAAATTGGAGGCCTAAAGTGCTTTAAAACATCTCGCATGTGTATACATCAATCAGGGAGTGTAATTAGAGTACTGCTTCACACTGACACACCAAACTCCCTGTGTAACGTACCGCAAACAGCTGTTTGTGTAGTGACGGCCGTGCTGGACTGATAAGCACCATGGCCAGAGTGAAGGCCGTGGTGGTTTTTCAAGCCCAGTGCTTTAAAACACCTTGCATGTGTATACATCAATCAGGGAGTGTAATTAGAGTACTGCTTCACACTGACACACCAAACTCACTGTGTAACGCACCGCAAACAAATGTTTGTGTAGTGATGGCCGTGCTGGACTGGTGCGCACCATGGCCAGAGTGCAGTGGCGGTTTTCAAGCACATATAGTCGCCGGGCTGTGGTAGCTCAATGATAGAATAACAGTGACTGTCAGGTAGGTATATGCAGTGATGGGTATTATAATGTGCACCTGTCACACACAGACAGATAGCGGACAGGCACAGTGACACTGCGTGTGCTCACGTAGGTAGGTGGGTAAACTGTGAACAACAGGTATGAGGAAAATGTACTGCGCTCCACTGGACAAGCTACCAATACACCAGGGGAGCGCAGCAATAAAACAGGACACTTCACCTTTAACAATAATTTTCACAAATCACTGCGCCTTTAGCACCCTGTAATAAAAATCAAAGATTGCACATAGTGCCCAGTACTGCCACGTCAGATCAATCCAGACACCCAGTGCCGCACTCCAGGGGGTAGTGCCACCACCTTATAGGGAACAAAGGCCTGATCTCCCCCTTTGTGGGTGCACTCACCAAAAGCGCGTCTTGAGTCACTGCATATAACAACCACATCTCTGGCCAGCCAAGAAGTAGAGGTACGCGTTGTCACAGCACTCACTTTATTAAAATCCTTGCTCGCAGGCTTACAGTACAGGCGTATCGGCTCCAGCCACGGACACTATCGAGCCACACGTCCCTGACCTTCCTGCTTCCTGGTATGACGTCAGCGCGCCTCCGACTCCTCCCTACGCGTTTCGTTACACTACGTAACTCACACTATTACAACAAGTTCATTATTTCCATTCTATTGATTGCCTGACCCTATATAACCAATAAAGTGACATCGTGCTCTCTTTTATTTCTCTTAAAGTGACATACACCTTAACGTGTTGGTGCATATCATATATCACCCTATTAAGTGACACCGTGCCTATATTCTATATTGCATCAAGATAATACGACCAATCAAGGTGCAACCGTGCTCTATCTACTACTCTTAACTAAAATATATACCTACCTAATTATATACGAAGTGACGGTACACACCATCACTTCATTCCTACTCATAGTGACAGTGCTTTACATCCATCACCCAGCTCAATTACCATTATATACCTCTATGGAGAGATGGATGCCCCTTGTCTTAAGTGTACATAGGCTTAATGCATCACATATCTCATCCGTGATACCATCAAAACCCCTAAGTGACAGTGCCCATTCAACCCACTTCAGTGACTCAAAACTCCTACTTAGAATGTATTATAACACTTCTGTGCTATTAACATTACCCTATAACCCATAAATATCTTTATATTGATACATTACAACAATTCTATTTCCATAATTAACATCCGTCATACAAAAACTCATTACAACCTGAAAATATTCATAAAAATATGCATAAAAATTATAACATATCACACAATGTGTTACAATATCACCCTACCCCACCCTACCCAACCCATCTTTTATCAACCATTTGCAATAAAACAGTTAATGTCCAATTCTATATTCAAACCTCTTGGAGTGAGGGTGCCTAACCTGTGTATCCACTCGGTCTCTTTTCTTACAAAGCTGCTGCAGTCTATTCGACCCGCCCCAATGCGAACGTACGTGCTCCACTGCAACAACTTTCAAAGAACCGGGGTCTCTATCATGTACTTTTAAAAAATGAGATGACACACTGTGCCACTCATACCCCTTTTTTATATTATAGATATGCTGATATAATCTTTTTTTCAGTGGTTGTGTGGTCCTGCTCACATACTGTAGGCCACACCCACAAGCCAGCACATATACCACATAAGTTGTTGCACAAGTGATAAACTGCCTAATTTTGAAAACCTGCTGGTAAACATTGGACCGAATACAGTCTGCTGGCGTACTCACAGTTTCATTACATATACAACACCCCCTACATGTATGGTAACCCGGTCTCTGCCAAGGTATATTTCTCCTCACCGGCGGGTTCACACAACTCGGCACCAATAAATCCCTTAGATTAGGTGCCCTTTTATAAATAAATTTGGGTTTATTCGGTAAGATAGAATTAATTTGAGCATCCTGCTGTAGGATTGGCCAATATTTACAAAAAATTCTTTCAACTTCTCTATATTGAGTATTGAACGTGGATATAAAAGGAATCTCTGGGGGTTTTCTTACCACCTTCTCATTGCCTCTAATTAACCTCTCCCTCTCTATCCCTGCTACCTCTTCCTCCAATTGACCCATCCTTCCAGGGCTGTATCCCTTCTCCACAAATCGTTGCGTCAAGACAGACGCCTGATTGCGGTAATCAGTTTGTTTTGTACAATTTCTTTTGATCCTCTGAAGTTGGCCTTTAGGTACTGCTCTTATCCAGGAGGGGTGATGGCAGCTCGTTGTTGGTATGTAACCATTGCGATCATTTTTTTTTTAAAAAACGCCGAGTGGAGAGTCGTCCATCCTCCTTGAAGATGGTGAGGTCCAAAAAATCTACACTGGAAAAACTGATGACCGCCTCTAACTTAATATTAGGGTACATGGAGTTGACATATTCCAAAAACTGTATCCACTCCTGAACTGAACCCTTCCATATAATAAACAAATCATCGATGAATCTTCGCCATTCCATCACCCCTCCCTTTCCTCCTCTTATGGCCAGTTCCTCCCACTCTGACATGTAGATGTTGGGGGAGAATGGGGGGAGATTCCCTGTGGAGAATGGGGGTCCTCCGGAGCTCCCAGTGTATAATAGATTCGAACCCCTACAATCTTATGTGAATGAGGATATCCCCCCTTTTTTTCACAAACCACGTTACCGTCAAGACGAGTGGTATACAGAACCCTATCCCACCCCAAAAGCTGCTCGGAAAAGAGAGCCAGAAGAGGAGTCAGAGGAGTAAGGAGGATACAAGAAAAGAAGGTAATAGTTAAGGGTGAAGGTATTTACAATCTAAGTGGGAAAGAGTTGAACAGAGCAGAAATCAAGTTACTTGATAAAGGTTTAAAATATGCCCCTAAAAATAGTTTAAATAAATTCGATACCTTCATAGATGTACATAAGTTCGTTCGGAGATTGAATTTGAAGCGGTACTATTTGGATAAAGAGGGTCCTTCAAGTAAGGCCAATCAGGGTGGGGAATATCATCACACTGATATGAGGAACAATTCAGTTTTTAATCCTATTAATAATGCTAGTAAACAGACCATAGAGGTGTTTAAAAATCTGGTGATTGGTGATTTGGAGCGGGTGCAGACCGCCCGGATCAAAAGTCACGATCGGGCCGTGTGTAAACTGCTCAAGGACAAAGAACTAATCATCAGACCAGCTGATAAGGGAGTGGGGGTGGTGGTTTTAAATCATGACCAATATTTTACAGAATTAGATAGACTTGTTGGGGATGTAACTGCCTACAAAAAGTTGGATGGTAACCCGGTTTTAAGTTTTAAGAGGGAACTTATTGGGATATTGAAGGGGGGACTGGATGAGGGGTTAATAAATGATAGGGAGTTTGAGCATCTTGTGCCAAAAAATCCTAAGACCCCTATCATATACCAGCTACCTAAGGTTCATAAATCGATCGAGTCACCTCCAGGAAGACCTATTATTAATGGTATAGACTCCATAACATACAGAGTTGGGAGATATTTGGATATATTTCTACAACCCCTGGTGGCCAGGCTGCCAAGGGTTCTCAAGGACACAACCCATACCCTCCAGGTAGTAGAGGGGATGAAGGTGGACGATGCGGCACTGTTGGTGACAGCAGATGTCGCACCGTTGTATACTAATATAGATCATCAAGGGGGATTTGGGGCGGTTGAGAAGGCCCTAAGACGGGAAGGCAGTCTGCCGGGAAGGCAGATTGAATTTTTGATGCAATTGTTGACCTTTGCCCTGTCCAGGAATTATTTCTGGCACAGGGGGAAATATTATGCGCAGATTAAAGGCTGTGGGATGGGGGCTCCTTTTGCTCCGGCCCTGGCTAACATCTACATGTCAGAGTGGGAGGAACTGGCCATAAGGGGAGGAAAGGGAGGGGTGATGGAATGGCGGAGATTCATCGATGATTTGTTTATTATATGGAAGGGTTCAGTTCAGGAGTGGATACAGTTTTTGGAATATGTCAACTCCATGTACCCTAATATTAAGTTAGAGGCGGTCATCAGTTTTTCCAGTGTAGATTTTTTGGACCTCACCATCTTCAAGGAGGATGGACGACTCTCCACTCGGTGTTTTTTTAAAAAAAACAATCGCAATGGTTACATACCAACAACGAGCTGCCATCACCCCTCCTGGATAAGAGCAGTACCTAAAGGCCAACTTCAGAGGATCAAAAGAAATTGTACAAAACAAACTGATTACCGCAATCAGGCGTCTGTCTTGATGCAACGATTTGTGGAGAAGGGATACAGCCCTGGAAGGATGGGTCAATTGGAGGAAGAGGTAGCAGGGATAGAGTTAATTAAGATTAATTAGAGGCAATGAAAAGGTGGTAAGAAAACCCCCAGAGATTCCTTTTATATCCACGTTCAATACTCAATATAGAGAAGTTGAAAGAATTTTTTGTAAATATTGGCCAATCCTACAGCAGGATGCTCAAATTAATTCTATCTTACCGAATAAACCCAAATTTATTTATAAAACGGCACCTAATCTAAGGGATTTATTGGTGCCGAGTTGTGTGAACCCGCCGGTGAGGAGAAATATACCTTGGCAGAGACCGGGTTACCATACATGTAGGGGGTGTTGTATATGTAATGAAGCTGTGAGTACGCCAGCAGACTGTATTCGGTCCAATGTTTACCAGCAGGTTTTCAAAATTAGGCAGTTTATCACTTGTGCAACAACTTATGTGGTATATGTGCTGGCTTGTGGGTGTGGCCTACAGTATGTGGGCAGGACCACACAACCACTGAAAAAAAGATTATATCAGCATATCTATAATATAAAAAAGGGGTATGAGTGGCACAGTGTGTCATCTCATTTTTTAAAAGTACATGATAGAGACCCCGGTTCTTTGAAAGTTGTTGCAGTGGAGCACGTACGTTCGCATTGGCGCGGGTCGAATAGACTGCAGAAGCTTTGTAAAAAAGAGACCGAGTGGATACACAGGTTAGGCACCGTCACTCCAAGAGGTTTGAATATAGAATTGGACATTAACTGTTTTATTGCAAATGGTTGATAAAAGATGGGTTGGGTAGGGTGGGGTAGGGTGATATTGTAACACATTGTGTGATATGTTATAATTTTTATGCATATTTTTATGAATATTTTCAGGTTGTAATGAGTTTTTGTATGATGGATGTTAATTATGGAAATAGAATTGTTGTAATATATCAATATTAAGATATTTATGGGTTATAGGGTAATGTTAATAGCACAGAAGTGTTATAATACATTCTAAGTAGGAGTTTTGAGTCACTGAAGTGGGTTGAATGGGCACTGTCACTTAGGGGTTTTGATGGTATCACGGATGAGATATGTGATGCATTAAGCCTATGTACACTTAAGACAAGGGGCATCCATCTCTCCATAGAGGTATATAATGGTAATTGAGCTGGGTGATGGATGTAAAGCACTGTCACTATGAGTAGGAATGAAGTGATGGTGTGTACCGTCACTTCGTATATAATTAGGTAGGTATATATTTTAGTTAAGAGTAGTAGATAGAGCATGGTTGCACCTTGATTGGTCGTATTATCTTGATGCAATATAGAATATAGGCACGGTGTCACTTAATAGGGTGATATATGATATGCACCAACACGTTAAGGTGTATGTCACTTTAAGAGAAATAAAAGAGAGCACGATGTCACTTTATTGGTTATATAGGGTCAGGCAATCAATAGAATGGAAATAATGAACTTGTTGTAATAGTGTGATGAACTCACTTGATAAATGGGTACGATATTAATTAAGAAGAGAGGGGGATTGCATTATGTCACTCTAATATGAGGAAGATAGTGGTGATAGGGATATGAGTAATTACTGTAGGATTAGGTGAAACATATATTCATTAATAGTGGTGATGTAATAGGGAGTACAGGGACCGTCTTCTATTGGGTATGGGAGGAGGGGAGATCCAAGGAAGCAATGAGGTGTAGGAAGTATATGAGTAATTGGTCATATTTTATATATGTATTTTTATGAGATTATTAACTTTTTAACCCTATTGTAAACTACGCTACATCGTGGATATTCTCGAGCCAGCACGCTCTGGCTGATGCCTAGCAACAAGAGAGGGCGGTGCGGCGGGTTGAACCAGAGCGGAGGAGGCGCGATGTGGCTACTTTAGCCTGACGTCGGGACGCAGTCTCCAGCCCCTGAATGAGTTACGTAGTGTAACGAAACGCGTAGGGCGGAGTCGGAGGCGCGCTGACGTCATACTAGGAAGCAGGAAGGTCAGGGACGTGTGGCTCGATAGTGTCCGTGGCTGGAGCCGATACGCCTGTACTGTAAGCCTGCAAGCAAGGATTTTAATAAAGTGAGTGCTGTGACAACGCGTACCTCTACTTCTTGGCTGGCCAGAGATGTGGTTGTTATATGCAGTGACTCAAGACGCGCTTTTGGTGACACAAAAAATTGGATCACAGGAACAAGATTAGCTTTTTTAGCAATAAGAATCAGCAAGGAGCAAGCTAAGTAGCCTACACTAGCCTAACTAAGCTTTCCCTATGAGAGTCTGCAGCAGCTTTCCCTTCTCTAATTAATGCAGGCACATGAGTGAGTCCAATGCCTGACGCTGCCTACCTTTTATAAGGGGGGGAGTGGCTCCAGGAGGGAGTGTAGCCTAATTGGCTACATGTGCCTGCAGACTGTGATGTAGAGGGTCAAAGTTGACCCTAATGATGTAGTATAGGAGGCGAATCGAACCGCCATAAAGTTTGCGTTCTTGGGTGAATGCGAACCATCGGAAATTCGCCTGGAACAGTTCACCGGCGAACTGTTCAGGTCATCTCTTCCAGTACGTAGTCGTGAGATAGTGAGGAAGGGCAGTGGGGGACAAAAATGCAGACAGCAGGACGCGCACAGTGTGACGCGCACAAATCATTCAGTGACAGAGTTTTGTCTGTTCCATAACAGCTCCCACTGCTACTCCATCTCCCAGTGTCAGCCCCCTCGTCACTAGTCCAGCCTCCTGCACATCCCGTAGCAAGCCAGCGAAAGCCAGCAGCCCAGCACATACTTACTACTGTATCTCTGTACCGAATGGACAGAAGCATCTTCTCTCTTCATTGTTGACTGGCCTGAATGATTACTACCCATACACTGCAACTGCAAACTTTGTGAAGTGGATAGCAGCAGTTACTGACTGGGGCTGAGGGCGCCAGAGCATAACTACATGCATGCATACTTCACAGGACAGGGTAGGGGGGCGGGATACTTTCTCTGCCTGCACCCTGCCGCTACTTGTATTCATACTAGTAATAATAATGCCTGGTGGCGCTCCCCCTCCAGTCAGGGACGGATCTAGACCAAGTTGCCCCAAGTTGCGCCTGGGGCAAGGTCAGGTTTTGGCGCCTAAACTGCCATTCCCCATCCACATTTTGCCGCCTTTTTAAGAATTCAACAAACTGCGCCTGGGGCAAGAGACCCGCTTGCTCCCCCCTAGATCCGTCCCTGCCTCCAGTTGTTAGAAGAGAGACAACCCCATGGCAGGAGCCATACGTGCACCCCTGTAGATGCGCGTCTACCCAGACCAGCATATCCATTAAACTTGGGGCTTATGGGTTGGTATGGGCATTAGGAAGGGAATTTGTCCAATACAATCATGTTGGGATTTTCCAATTTGCGAATGCTTCTATGTGTGTTCGCTGTTCGCCTGGTGAAATGCACTGCAGGAATTTAAGCAATCGTTACTCAGTGGTACAACTACAAATAATGTGTCCCCTCAGCACAACTTTAAGTGGGGTCCCCCATATACCCACACTCCCAAAACCTTCTTGTCAAGATGATACTTATGGCCATGGGGTCCATCGGCACGTACAACAAAAAAAGGTGCTGGTGAAATTTAGGTGCCGGGTGAAGCTGGTGGTAGAATTTTGCCAATGCAGCCGATATTCTACTATTCAGAACTGGATAATCATGACATTAAAATTGTAATATTTCTTTCACACTAGCCATCCCTTTATTTACTCCCAACACTATCCTACTGATTTCTAAAACTAACACTAACGCCTTCCCCCCCTCCTACTGCTTATGCTAATTTACCAGTTACTTAGCCTAAATATGCTCACCTACTGCTATATAACACTAACCTACCCCACTTACTCCTAACACTAATCTATGCCTACACTCATCACTGTTATATCCACAGCAATCTCTGGGTACCCCGTTGCTTTGTCGATATTGTGCACCTCCCATGCCCCAATAGTCCAATGGGTGCTGCTATAGCCACAATAAGTAATGCGGTCTATGTGGCTGCCATGTTTTCCCATATTAGTGCAGCCACCATGACCTCCCCTTCCCACCCATAACAAGTGTTGCCACAACAATACCTTCTCTGTTAGGGGTTGAGGCCTGTAACAAAGCAAGAGATTTTAAGGAGTTGACGTTCCCCATGTTGAGGCTCTACTGTGGCAGCAGGAGCTGCTCCCACCCACAGTAATAGCACCTCGCTTTATGTTTGCACTAAGATTTTTAGAAGTTTTAGCCAGACTTGTATATCAGTTCTGATGCTATATTTGCAAGCCTTACATTTCTCTTTGAACACAATCTGATGTGTCAGCATCCATTTTGTTTTGTCATTCACCTTGGAACGTTCAGAGTTATGCAAGAAATACTTTCATTAACCTATTCTTCAAATGATTTAATGTGACGTGCAAACCTAGCTAAATGCATTAACCTTTGTTTTGCCAACTCAGTTTTTAATGACTGGAAACAAAAGAGACATTTACAGACATATAGCATAATTAAGTTGAAAAGCATCTCTGCAAAAATAAGCTATTATTTGAATTGTTATTACGCTGAATTTTAAATTCAATAAGGTCGTTGTAATCCATGATCTTTTTTTTAATGAGCAAATTTGATTAATTATTTCTTGAAATTCAGGTCAATTACTTCAAAAGCATTCTGACATTATTTAATGGAGAAATTAAATGCGTGCTAACCATGTTTCTTTCTATGAAAAAAACATGTATGTAAAAATAAATTATATATACTTAAGTACTTGAAAGCATATAATAGATATGCCAATCACACCTTCCCCAGAGTCAGCTGGATAAAACAATCTTGCTATACATCTAATTACTATAATTATGCCACTACAAACATGTTTCCCAAGCTTATCAAAATATGTCACCTTTCTTATAGACAGACACAAGTACATATTTGATAAAACAAATTAAGCTATTCTTTTCTAAACCTTTTGTTGAAAGGCATTTACAAAGCAGGCATATTTATTGGCTTTCGGAAGGAGCATACATAAAAGAATAACTGCCAACAGAGATAAAACAGTTGTTTTACAAATCTGTTCATTTGTGTTGGATAGGGTTGTTTATTGTCATGCAGCAAAACTGCATTTTTAGCTATTAGTAAATATGGTAACCGTCCTCTGCCATTGGAGTATAATACTTACACAGCCGGGTACACACAGCAGGAAGTATCCTCACACTGGAGGCTACAAAATGCTTTCCGAAGCAATCCATGAATCAGGTGGAGGGTAGTGCCCCAGCACCGCCAGTCACTACTGCACATTGCTCTGCTCCATCATCTAATTGGAGCTGATGGTCTCGAAGCAGAGCTCCATCATTGAGATCAATCATTCGCTTTAATGACGGAGCCATGGTCCTGCCTCTGAGACTATTGGCTCCAATTAGAAGATGGAGCAGAGCAGTGCACAGCGAGGATTGTCTCAGACCACAGCTTCATCATTGAGACCAATCACTCGCTCCAATTACGGACATGTAGTTCCATCCCTGAGACCATCTGAGACCATCTGACCCAATTAGAAGATGGAGCAGAGCAGAGCGCAGCGAGAATTGGCGGTTTTGGGACAGCATTCCCCACCTGATTTGTAGATCGCTGTGGAAAGCATTTTGCAACCTCCAGTGTGTGGTTACTTCCCCACCAGCTGCGTAAGTATTATACTCCAGGGCCGGCTGTGTAAGTATTATACTCCAGGTCCAGAGAACAGACACCGGAGGACACAGTTGGAAATACAAGGTGGCAGAGAATGGACACAGGGGACACAAGGGGACATGGGGGGGCATAGGACAGACACAGGGACACAGTTGAACATGCAGGGGCAGAAGATGGACATAGGGACACAGGAGGACATGTGGGGGGCAAACAGTGATGCATGGAGGGGAACAGGAGGATATGCTTGGGGGGGGGGGGGGCTGTCCGTATTCTTTGTACTATAAGAGGCACTGACTTTTTCCCCAAAATTTTGAGGGAGAGAAAGTTAATCTTATAGTCTGAAGAATATGGTAAATAATTGTTCCATGCCCCCTTGCATAAAACTGCATATTTCTTCAGGTGTGAAATATCAGGAGAGAGAGACTCACTAAGTCACACTTCAAAATCAGTAATTGTAGAAAAAGGCATAAGCATTTATAATTTCCACATATGTTGCAGACAAAGCCTTGCACACGTCTTACTAAAGGTGCGTACACACGCACTACCGCCAGCAAGGTCGGGTCTGCCAGACCCTCCCGCTGGGCGGACGTTCAGCAGACAGTAGCATGTGTGTACGCGCTGTAGGCGGACTGATAAGGCTGTTTCTGAACGATCCGCAGAGTGGATCGTTCAGAAACATCCTTACCAGTCTGCCTGACAGACTGTACACACGCATTACTGTTGCTGGAACGTCTGCCCAGCGGGAGGGTTTGGCGGACCCATCGTCGCCCTTGGTAGTGCGTGTGTACGCACCTTTAGTCTTAGGATTGCAAAAAAATTATACTCCTTAGCATGGCCCCTCACACACAATCACAGGTCAAGTAGTGATTGTCTGATCAGTGCCTGTTATCTAACAGGCTAAAATGGCATTGAAAAGGATAAGCCGAACCCATTTAGCCAAGTATACCTAAGGTCTTATGTGCTGAAATAGTATATGACTACCATTATAACCAAACAATGTTATGGTAACTCTCTGCAAAAATACACATCTCATCATGAGGGCATGTGCCAGATTCTCTCACAGACAATCAGGGATGCTCGGATGTGCCTCATCCACGAATTCGGAAATCCGCGTGGTTGCAAAAAAAAATCCGCATTCGGCCCCGCCGCATGCGGATTTTCGTCCGCGTCCACGCAACCACGCGGATTTTTTCCCGTGAATGGCGTAATCACGCGCGGATTCACGCCCGGAGGCGGATTTTCTTTTAACGTTAATAACAAAGCCCCCATACATGCTACAGTCCCCCAAATAGCATGGATTATCGAGGTGATAAGGGGCAACATAACTTCAACATAAAAAATTCCCCCCAAAAATTTTTTTCTAGAGAAAATGGATTTTAAAGTGAAATCAACACTTTAAATGGGGCTATTAATTGGTAATAAGTGGTTTTAAAAAGGGATATACGCGTTAAGCAGTCAAAGTGGTGAAGGCGAGTTCCAATGGCACTTGGCGGCGAAGGTACCGCTGGAGGAGGATGAGTGGCTGACGGCAAAAAGGCTCCAGAGAGGTTTTTGTAATTTTTTTTTTTTTTTTTTTTGCATCAATTAGTAATGACATCGCAGCAGAGTTGTCAGTGGACACGGGCAGTGTGAACGCAGAGTGCAGTGGTGGTAGCGACTGAGTCAGGAGAAGGACTATGCGGGCGGTCAGTTCAGCAGCACAGAAGGACCACGGCAACATACTGGTGGTAGTAGTAGCAGCACAGCGTCATAGTGCTGGCCAAAAAATTAAATGCACCCGGTGACCCAGGCAGTGTGAACGCAGAGTGTAGTAGCGACTGAGTCAGGAGGACAAAGCGGGCGGTCAGTTCAGCAGCAGCAGCAGCAGCACAGTAGTAGTAGCACAGCGTCATAGTGCTGGCCAAAAAATTAAATGCACCCGGCGACCCGGGCAGTGTGAACGCAGAGTGTAGTAGCGACTGAGTCAGGAGGACAAAGCGGTGCGGTCAGTTCAGCAGCAACAGCACAGTAGTAGTAGCACAGCGTCATAGTGCTGGCCAAAAAATTAAATGCACCCGGTGACCCGGGCAGTGTGAACGCAGAGTGTAGTAGCGACTGAGTCAGGAGGACAAAGCGGGCGGTCAGTTCAGCAGCAGCAGCAGCACAGTAGTAGTAGCACAGCGTCATAGTGCTGGCCAAAAAATTAAATGCACCCGGCGACCCGGGCAGTGTGAACGCAGAGTGTAGTAGCGACTGAGTCAGGAGGACAAGGCGGGCGGTCAGTTCAGCAGCAGCAGCACAGTAGTAGTAGCACAGCGTCATAGTGCTGGCCAAAAAATTAAATGCACCCGGTGACCCGGGCAGTGTGAACCCAGAGTGTAGTAGCGACTGAGTCAGGAGGACACAGCGGGCGGTCAGTTCAGCAGCAGCAGCAGCACAGTAGTAGTAGCACAGCGTCATAGTGCTGGCCAAAAAATTAAATGCACCCGGCGACCCGGGCAGTGTGAACGCAGAGTGTAGTAGCGACTGAGTCAGGAGGACAAAGCGGGCGGTCAGTTCAGCAGCAGCAGCACAGTAGTAGTAGCACACCGTCATAGTGCTGGCCAAAAAATTAAATGCACCCGGTGACCCGGGCAGTGTGAACGCAGAGTGTAGTAGCGACTGAGTCAGGAGGACAAAGCGGGCGGTCAGTTCAGCAGCAGCAGCAGCACAGTAGTAGTAGCACAGCGTCATAGTGCTGGCCAAAAAATTAAATGCACCCGGCGACCCGGGCAGTGTGAACGCAGAGTGTAGTAGCGACTGAGTCAGGAGGACAAAGCGGGCGGTCAGTTCAGCAGCAGCAGCACAGTAGTAGTAGCACAGCGTCATAGTGCTGGCCAAAAAATTAAATGCACCTGGTGACCCGGGCAGTGTGAACGCAGAGTGTAGTAGCGACTGAGTCAGGAGGACAAAGCGGGCGGTCATTTCAGCAGCTCAGAAGGAGGACCATGGCAACTTACTGGTAGTAGTACCATAACACCAAAAAATTAACCAAGGTAGGCACTAGGCAGGTAGTAAATGTCTTTATAAAGGCAGGCATAGTTAACAACAGCACATGCAGCAGCCACTTCATGTCCCCCTGTGTCCGACAATAGGGGCCAGAAACTCACCTTCCACCCAAGCCTGGTTGATTTTCAGGAAGGTGAGTTTGTCCACAGAGGCGTGGGAGAGCCGAGAGCGCTTCTCTGTGACCACGCCACCGGCCGCACTAAAGCATCTCTCTGAGAGGACACTGGAAGGAGGGCAGGATAGGAGTTCCAGGGCGTACTGGGAAAGCTCGCTCCAGATGTCCAGTCTCTTGACCCAGTACTCCAAGGGGTCCACGGGGCTGTCGGTGTCATTGAGCCCGCTGGATGACCCCATATAGTCAGACACCATGGTGGTCAGTCGTTGCTTGTGCTGGTTGGTGGTGGATGCTGTGGCGGGCACCTCTGTTCTGGGCTGCTGCACTGCATACAGGCTCTTGCTTAGGCTCTTCAGGTCTCCGGGGCGCCAGTTGCTGCTGCTGCTGCTGGTGGTTGTTGTTGTGCTGCTAGTGGCAATGGCAGGCACCTCTTGCTGGCTTGGCAGAGCAGTTACAGTGGGGGTGGAAGGCTGGGGGAATGCTTCCAGTAGTCTGCGCACAAGGGCCTCCTTCAACTCCCTTGTGCGTTGCTCGGTGGTGGATGGCGTCATTAAGTCTCCCAGCTTCCCCTTCAGACGGGGATCAAGCATCAAGGTAATCCAGATGTCCTCCCTTGAACGCATCTGGATCACCCGGGGGTCCCTGCGAAGGCAGCGCAACATGTGCACAGCCATGGGAAACAAGTGGGCCCTGCCAGCAAGATCTCCCTCGTCCTCGCCATTGTCCCATAACGCATGCCTGTCCTCTTCCTGTGCCATGTCGTTGTCCTCCTCAAACCGCCATCCACGTACAACGCCTGCTGCACTCTGCTCCTCCTCCTCCTCCTCATTCAGGTTAGGGACCTCCAACTCTTCCACTACCTGCTGTGAGCCCTCCTCTGAGCTGGACTGTGCTGCCATCTGCTCCTGTTCTTCCAACTGCCTCAGGGCTTCATCCCCACGCTCAATTAAATTGTCCATTGCCTGCTCCAGTAGACAAACCAAGGGCACCCACTGGCACACAGAGGCCCGCTCCTCACTGACCATCTTGGTTGCCTCCAGGAAGGGACTCAGCACCAGGCATACTTGCTGCATCAGTGTCCACTGAGTGGCAGTAATCATGGGGACTTGCTGGTTGCTGGGGACACTTGGGTCTAGCATGTAGGCCCTAAGAGCCAGCCTGTGCTGACACAGCCGCTCCAACATGGCCAGAGTCGAATTCCAGCGAACTGGCATGTCGATGATCATCCGGTGTTGTGGCCTTCCATACTGCTGCTGTAAGGTGGACAAGAGTGCAGAGGCAGTGGCTGACAGGCGGAAAAAGCGTACCACCGCCCGGGCATCCTGCAGCAGCTCGCTCATCCCCTGGTAGGTGCACAAGAAGCGCTGCACCACAAGATTGAGCACGTGGGCCAAGCAGGGGATGTGCTGGAGGTTTCCCTGCTGCACTGCTGCCACCAGGTTGGCCCCGTTATCGGCTGCCACATACCCCACTTCCAGGCCTCTGGGGGTCAGCCACCTCCGCTCCTGCTTCCTGAGGGCGGCCAGGACGTTGGTGGCCGTAAGCCTCTCCTTCCCCAGGGTCACCAATTTTAAAAGGGCTTGGCAGTGCCGAGGCTTGGCGCTGCTGCTGCCGAGGCGGGCTTGCTTTCCGGGTGCTGAGGGAGTGTCGTGACAGGACCCTTCTGCATCCCCCCTGATCCCGCGTGGTGGCACCACTAGCTGGGCTGATGCGCTCTTGTCCTCCCTCCCTTCCATCAGTGTCACCCAGTGGGCCGTAAAGGACAGGTAGCGACCTGTCCCAAATCTGCTACTCCACGAGTCCATGGTCACGTGGACCCGCTTGCCCACAGAGTAGTCCAGGGAACGGGCCACGTTTTCCACCGCAAACTTGTGGAGTGCTGGGATCGCGCTCCTGCTGAAATAGTGGCGACTGGGGACTTGCCACTCGGGGATGCCAAATTGGAGCAGCGTCCGCTTGGCGCTCCCCTCCTGCACCAGGGAGTAGGGAAGCAGCTGTGATGCCATGGCCCGGGCCAGCAAGCCATTTAGTTTGCGGATCCGCCTGTGGCTTGGAGGCAGAGGCTTGGTCAGACCCTGAAAGGTGTCGCTCAGCAGGGTCTGACGACGCTGGGATGCAGGGGAGACAGAGGAGAGAGACGAACACTGGCTGCCAGCCTCAATGTCTGTGTCCTGAGCAGCCGAGGTGGAAGAGCGCTTGCGTGCTACTACTGCTGCTGCTGCTGTGGGGGATTCACGACCCTGAGGGAGGGAGGATGCTGCTGCGCTGGTGGGCCTTCTGCTCTCAGGAACCCCTGCCAGCAGTGCCTGCTTCCTCTTAAAGTCCGCATACTCGCGGCAGTGGCGGCTTCTCAGGTGGCCCTGGAGGGATGAGGTACCCATCTTGCTCAGACTTTTCCCACGGCTCAATCTTTTGCTGCATAACCTGCACACCGCATACCTTTTGTCATCAGTACATTCCTCAAAGCAATCCCACACTGGTGACTTTAATTTACTGCGGCCCCCACTAGCAGAGGGTGCAGCGGAGCAATGTGTGGTAGTAGTTGCCGGGGGTTGCATGGTGGTGGTGCCGGCTGAAGCAGTGTCCTGTCTACTTCCTCCACGCCCACTGCTGCCGATGCCCCTGCCCCTGCCTGACATATGGCGATATCCTTGCCTAGGCCGAGGTGACTCGTCATCCTGCTCTGACCATTCTTCCACGGACTCAGCAGGCTGCACATAGTTAGGGTCCACAACGTCATCATCAGCAGCATCATCATAATCCAGCTCTTCCTCTGACTCCCCCGCCTCCTCTTCTGTCCCTACATCCCCAGACACAGACCCCTCTTCTTCATCACCAGAACTCAACAACGCTTGTGATTGTGGCCCGATCTCAATCTCTGCCACATCAGTCCCCAGTAAGTCCTGTGCTTCTTGCATCAGCAGGTTCCCAGATGCCGGACTGAGGGACAGAACGCTGTCATCCTGGGAGGGCTGCTGACCAGTGGGTGCTGGGGTGGATGTCACAACAAGCGTGGGATGTTGGCTGCTGCTGCTACTGCTTGGAGTGGTGCTCACAGTAGAGGTCTGGGAGGAAGTCATGATGTCCATGAGTACGTCAGGTTCCATTTGCTCAACCACCACACGGGGACCAGAAACTTTAAAATATTTGGACAATGGCGTCCGCTGACTCGGCCCAGGCTTTGCTGCCCCCTTTTCTGCTGCATCACGACCACGTACAGCTGGGCGTCCTCTCCCTGAACGTGGAGCAGTCCCAGAAGTGGCTGAGGCAATTGAACTCCCTTTCCTCTCACCCCGCGAAACCCTGCCAGACATGTTGCTAGTAATGAATCACTGGATGCAGTGGGCACAGTACAAGGTCACTGAAGGATGCAGTGGGCACAGCACAAGGTCACTGAAGGATGCAGTGGCCACAGTACAAGGTCACTGAAGGATGCAGTGGGCACAGCAGTGGGCACTGGATATACAACTAGGTCACTGAAGGATGCAGTGGCCACAGTACAAGGTCACTGAAGGATGCAGTGGGCACAGCAGTGGGCACTGGATATACAACTAGGTCACTGAAGGATGCAGTGGGCACAGTACAAGGTCACTGAAGGATGCAGTGGGCACAGCACAAGGTCACTGAAGGATGCAGTGGCCACAGTACAAGGTCACTGAAGGATGCAGTGGGCACAGCAGTGGGCACTGGATATACAACTAGGTCACTGAAGGATGCAGTGGCCACAGTACAAGGTCACTGAAGGATGCAGTGGGCACAGCAGTGGGCACTGGATATACAACTAGGTCACTGAAGGATGCAGTGGGCACAGTACAAGGTCACTGAAGGATGCAGTGGGCACAGTACAAGGTCACTGAAGGATGCAGTGGCCACAGTACAAGGTCACTGAAGAATGCAGTGGGCACAGCAGTGGGCACTGGATATACAACTAGGTCACTGAAGGATGCAGTGGGCACAGTACAAGGTCACTGAAGGATGCAGTGGGCACAGTACAAGGTCACTGAAGGATGCAGTGGCCACAGTACAAGGTCACTGAAGAATGCAGTGGGCACAGCAGTGGGCACTGGATATACAACTAGGTCACTGAAGGATGCAGTGGGCACACAAGGATGTCACACTGTGTAATGAGATGCTCATATGCCAGCGAGCGAGCGAGCAGTGGGCACTGGGCACGGCACAAGGTCACTGACAGAATGAATGAACAGCGCTGGCAGAGAGTGGCGGCGCTGGCAGTGTGACTGGCTGCCTGCAAATAGTACAAGTGTATAACTGTCACTGGAATATACAAGTGAACACTGCAGCTGCACTAACCTGCCTGCCTGCACTCTACACACAGATAATCCCCACTCCCACTACACTGCAGCACTGAACCTGCCTGCACAGCACTACACACAGTTAAATAATCACTAGACTCCCACACTCCCACTACACTACACTGACTACAACTAACTACAGCAATCACTCACTGACTAGCTAACTGTGTACAGTATAAGAGCAGTGTTAGCAAAAAAAACGCTTTGTTTTTAACACAATAAATGCACTTGCTCAAACAACAATGGCCTGGAGATAATCCTCTCAGCACCACAGTCTAGTAGCAAGGACAGAGCTTTTCCATCATGGCCGCCGCTTTATATTCAGGAGGGGAGGGCATAGCTCCCCTCCTGTGATTGGTTGCTAGGGCCTGGCTGGGGCACTCTGATTGGCCTGCAATGTGTCACTTCCGCATAGTTTGACGCATTTCCGCAAACCACGACTTCAGCCCCGGGTTTCACGAGCGTGAATGCGGATTTCTGTCCGCATTCACGCGAAGCCGAAGTAGATTTTCGTGGTTGAAAATCTATTCACGGCTTAGCGTGTCCGAGGCGGAATGCGTCAAAATGGTCGTGAATCCACGCGTAAGCGTGATCACGACCTGGCGGTGAGCACCACTGCAGACAATGCCATTCTTTGACATGGTGCCATCTACACTTCAGTCTAAGCAGTGTGGCAGTATGCTAAAAAATCTGCACTTTGACACATGGGATCCAGACAGCCAAATTCACTTGTATACAATATTATACAATGCTGTGTACCCTACATGGCTAACAGCATGCTGTGTAAACAGGCTCTTACTGCCAGGAAGCTAGCATTTTTACACATGACATGAGATCAACTAGATGGCAACATCCTATGCTCTCTAATAGCAGGTATACTCTGCACGATAAATACAGTGTTTTCAGTTACTTCAGGGTTTTTGCTTTAACTACTAATGAAGTTTTACCTGTCATGTGTGACAATTCTTCTTTAAACAGTACAACAGACATTCCATGAAAGAAAATCATGTCCAGTGCCCACATCAAAATGTGTCATCAATAGATAGATAGATAGATAGATAGATAGATAGATAGATAGATAGATAGATAGATAGATAGATAGATAGATAGATAGATAGATAGATAGGTGTATTTCTGCAGACAAGCATTGTTCTCTTACATTTATAACAAGAATGAGCAGAAGTTCCTTAAGATCAGTATTCACCTTTAATTACTCATGTCCTTAAGTCAGGACAATAGTCACCTAGAGGACACTAAGATTGAAGAGGTAAAATTGTAGCTACACATTAAAAGCCAGATAATTACCTCTAGCTCTTCAAATGTGGGAAAAGGATGATAGACAGTACTTGGGGGACATCATTTGTATAACTTGGAAGTAAGTTGGCTGGCTAAAAATACAATGGGAGCACAAAAATAAAGCATGCATATGTTAGCACTATATCGGCAGTAATGATTTCTCGGTGTAGGACATAAATCAAGCGATTCTAAATCTTAATTGTTTTGAAGTATGTCATAGAGCTTTAACATTTTTATTAAACCTAATAGCCATCATGCCATACATTGAAAGAACCTTGAAGCAAATTATATATCATAAAATACATTCTTTCCTTGACAGGTACAAAATTAAGGCAAGATATTTTACTGATACTTTGGGAAATTATGTTATAGCCACTGAGCTGGATTTTTGTTGAAGTCTGGTACAGCAGCACATTTAAAGGGAACCTTAACTGAGAGGGATATGGATGTTTCCTTTTAAACAATACCAGTTGCTTGTCAGTCCTGCTGATCTCTGTGGCTGAAATAGTGGCTGAATGACACACCTGAAACAAGCATGCTGCTAATCCAGTCCGCAGGACTTCACTAGAGCTGCCCATATGCTGTGAAACTCTCTCCCACTGCCCATCAGGCTCGCTCCCACCTTCAACACCTTCACAAAAAGCACTCAAAACTCACTTCTTCAAGGAGGCCTACATCAACTCAACACTACCCTAATCCTTTCTGCCCATAACTTCTTGATGCACCCCCTCCTTTTGTGTCACCAACCCCTCCCTCTAGATTGTAAGCCTTTGGCACGGCCCTCTCCCCTTGTGTATCATACTTGACTGTGTGCACTGTACCTAGAATTTGGAACTGGTAATTTTTTACCACTACCATTCCAGTTTATGATCTGGCATTGTACTCCTATCTGCATTGTGTTGTGTATCTTATTGCTATTACCTGTATTGTTGTATCTATGGTCTGTTACCTGTATTGGTCTGTCACCCCTGTTATCATTGTCTGTAATCCTATTTATTGTACAGTGCTGCATAATATGTTGGCGCTATATAAATCTAATAAATAATAATAATGACTTCAGTCAGAGCATCTGATCTGCATGCTCGCTGAGGGGCTGTGGCTAAAAGTATTAGAGACACTGGATCAGCAGAAGAGTCAAGCAACTAGTATTATTTTAAAAGGAAAAATCCATATCCTTCTCAGTTTAGGTTCCCTTTAAAGCAACACCTCAAAAACAGAGGCTTCAATGCAGATTTGCCTTCCCATTCTAAATTAATGATAAATACTGTATGTAAATGTGACTTTGTATATATTATGTAGGCTTTGTAATACTGGCAGCAAATAAAATGTACTACAAATGATTCATTAGCCAATCTTTAGATTGTAAGATCACAAGGGCTGGGCTCTCTCCCCCTTTTGTGTCTTTAAAATTATTATACACTAGCTGACCCGCGGCGTAGCATACGCCGCATAATGGGGTAGAGGGCAGGATGGGGGTAGAGGGCACAGCGGCGGGTAGGGGGGTTGGACCCCCCTCAACTGGGTCCCCCATGTGTGCTCTACCTCCAGCTTAAGCTCAGCAGGAACCTCCCCCTCAACTGGGTCCCCCATGTGTGCTCTACCTCCAGCTTAAGCTCAGCAGGAACCTCCCCCTCACCTGGGCCCCCCATGTGCGCCCCCCCCCTCCCCTCCCCTCAGTAGCAGCCGCCACTATTAGAAAGAGGCAGCGGGCGGGGATGACTCACCTCTTCCGTGTTCCATCGTGCGTTCCACTGTCGTCACTTCCTGCAATGCCGTACACTGTATTGGTGTAATTTGCCTTTTTAAAACAGAAGGAAATCTGCAATAATTCAGGTATAAGTGAACATTTGTGGTTACCCACAATGCACTGCTACTAAATATGCAAATTACCCCTTTTCCCCTTGGTAAGCCAAACAAGCATCCAGAGCTGCTGGTGTATAGCAAGCATATAGCTTTAAATTTTACACAGTCATATCAAACCCACATGTAGACAGCCTGTTTTCAGCTGTTTGGTCCTCATCTGTACATGGCACGGATTGATATGGCTGTGTGAGATAGTGCTTGGACCAGTACAACAGAGTAACCAAGCAGCTCAGGGTGACCCAAACCACTCGGAATGTATAGGGGGATAAAAGGGACCAAAAAGACCTCCTACTAAAAAAAAAAAAGCAAAGCTTGGTGTAATTTGCCTTCCTAAAACAGAAGGAAATATGCAATACAATAATTCAGCTATAAGTGAACATTTGTGGTTACCCACAATGCACTGCTACTAAATATGCAAATAATTCCGTTTCACCCTTAGTAATCCAAGCAAGCATCCAGAACCACTGGTGTATAGCAAGCTTATAGCTTTACGTTTTACACAGCCATATCAAACCCACATGTGATGGCCTGATTCAGACTTTTGGTCCTCATCTGTACATGACAAGAATTGATATGGCTGTATGAGATAGGGCTTGGACCAGTACAACAGAGTAACCAAGCAGCTCAGGGGGACTTAAACCACTCAGAATGTATAGGTTGATAAAAGGGACCAAAAAGACCTTCTACTAAGAAAAATCAAAGTTTGGTGTAATTTGCCTTCTTAAAACTAAAGAAATTCTGCAATAATTCAGCTATAAATGAACATTTGTGATTACCCACAATGCTCCACTACTAAATATGCAAATTATTCCTTTTCACCCTTGGTAATTCAAGCAACTCTATAGCTTTAAGTTTTACACAGTCATATTAAACCCTCATGTGACAGCCTATTTCAGACTTTTGATCCTCATCAGTGCAGAGCTAGATACAGCTGTATGAGATAGGGCTTGGACCAGTACAACAGAGTAACCAAGCAGCTCAGGGTGACCCAAACTACTAAGAATGTATAGGAGGAAAAAAGAGACCAAAAAACCCTCCTACAAAAAAAAAAGCAAAGCTTAGTGTAATTTTCCTTTTTAAAACAGAAGCAAATCTGCAATAATTCAGCTATAAGTGAACATTTGTGGTTACCCACAATGCACTGCTACTGAATATGCAAATTATCCCTCTTTGCCCTTGGTTTGATATGACACTACTTCTACTTCTTGCTTGGACCAGCCCCTTCTTCTTGCTTGGACCGGCCCTGGGGGCAGGGCGCTACTTCTTCTTCTTGCTTGAAGGTTGAGGCACTTACTCTATTATATATATAGATTTAATTTATCATGTTACTTTTATCACTGTCATTACCAATTCTGTATTTTGTATTCTGTATTTTGTCACTAAATATGTATCTTGTATATTGGTGTACACTATTGTCTGTATTATTATGTACCCCATGTTTGTTTCTTACTTTGTACAGCGCCACAGAATATGTTGGCACTTTAGAAACAATAATAATAATAAGTCATAACAATTCTTCGGATGTGATGTTATGCATTTATGAGGTCAGGATACAGTGTGTTTGCTTACACCCTGATGATCTATGTATCTTTGCCTGAGCAGAATATACAAGAGTAAGGAATGGAATGGATCATGAAATATCAATGTTCTTAAGCCCCATCTACACGATACGATTCTTTGTGCGATTCTATTATGATTCTATTTACGATCTGATTAAATTTGACATGTCCGATCGGGATTTGATTCAATTCCATTTGCCATTGTTTTGCAATGGCAAATTGAATTGAATCGATTTGAATGTCGGATTTAATCGTAACGTAAAGAGAATCGTAATCGAATCGCACAAAGAATCGTATCGTGTAGATTGGGCTTTACAAAGGGCCTTCTAATGGTGGGCATACACGGTGCGTTTCTTTCTTATCAATCGAGCCGCTGATGGGTTCGATTGATAATATCCGACAGGTCCGATCACGAATGGATCGATTCCCACGGGCGGACAATGGCAGGGAATCAAGCGGAAGATAAGTGGCGCCGGCGGGGATGAGCGGTAATCGATTCGGGCGCACGAGCGGACGCGGCGGGAGTCGATCCGGTGGCAAATCGAGCCACTGGATCGCACCGTGTATGCCCAGCATGAGTCTCCATTCTGAACTAGTCCTGCACTGGCTATTCATTCAGCTACTAATATTCTGACTATAGACAAGAGGTGGGAATCTTTCAAAGATTGTATTGTACTTAAATATTAGCCCATCAACCTAACATACAATTGGCTAACAGCTGATTTGACAGTGGCTGGTGAGGTTAGAGTTAGGCATTGCAGAGAAGAGCTTAGTACTAGGCAAAGGAGGAGAAAACGTTAGTGCTTGGAATTGCAGAGGAGAGGTTAATTTTATCCATCAGAGAAGAAAGATCAGTATTAGGTATCAGCGAGAGTTTAGTATTAGGCAATCAGAAAGAGGAGCAGTTAGTTTTAGACATCGGGGAAGGGAGGTTAGTGTTAGGCAGAGGAGAGGTTAGTGCTCCTCTGATGTATTTCCCTTTCCACTAATAATAGCACTCAAAATCAAATCAGCTGTTGAGCTGTTGGGTTGATGGCTAATCCATAAGAACAGAAGAAATACACATCTGAAAGCTGTGGTGCAGATGCTTATCACCATAACAGTATATGTTCTCCTTAAAGTGGCATTGTCAACAAATCTAATCTACAGGATCTTCTCAAAAAATTTGCATATTGTAATAAAGTTCATTATTTTCTGTAATGTACTGATAAACATTAGACTTTCATATATTTTAGATTCATTACACACAACTGAAGTAGTTCAAGCCTTTTTATTGTTTTAATATTGATGATTTTGGCATACAGCTCATGAAAACCTCAAATTCCTATCTCAAAAAATTAGCATATTTCATCCGACCAATACAAGAAAAGTGTTTTTGAAACAAAAAAAGTCAATCTTCAAATAATTATGTTCAGTTATGCACTCAATATTTGGTCGGGAATCCTTTTGCAGAAATGACTGCTTCAAAGCGGCGTGGCATGGAGGCAATCAGCCTGTGGCACTGCTCAGGTGTTATGGAGGCCCAGGATGCTTTGATAGCAGCTTTAAGCTCATCCAGAGTGTTGGGTCTTGCGTCTCTCAACTTTCTCTTCACAATATCCCACAGATTCTCTATGGGGTTCAGGTCAGGAGAGTTGGCAGGCCAATTGAGCATAGTAATACTATGGTCAGTAAACCAATTACCAGTGGTTTTGGCACTGTGAGCAGGTGCCAGGTCGTGCTGAAAAATGAAATTTTCATCTCCATAAAGCTTTTCAGCAGATGGAAGCATGAAGTGCTCCAAAATCGCCTGATAGCTTGCTGCATTGACCCTGCCCTTGATAAAACACAGTGGACCAACACCAGCAGCTGACATGGCACGCCAGACCATCACTGACCGTGGGTACTTGACACTGGACTTCAGGCATTTTGGCATTTCCCTCTCCTCAGTCTTCCTCCAGACTCTGGCACCTTGATTTCCGAATGACATGCAAAAGTTGCTTTCATCCGAAAAAAGTACTTTGGACCACTGAGCAACAGTCCAGTGCTGCTTCTCTGTAGCCCAGGTAAGGCGCCTCTGCCGCTGTTTCTGGTTCAAAAGTGGGTTAATGCTTCCATCTGCTGAAAAGCTTAATGGAGATAAAGATTTCATTTTTCAGCACGACCTGGCACCTGCTCACAGTGCCAAAACCAATGGTAAATTGTTTACTGACCATGGTATTACTGTGCTCAATTGGCCTGCCAACTCTCCTGACCTAAACCCCATAGAGAACCTGTGGGATATTGTGAAGAGAAAGTTTAGAGACGCAGGAACCAACACTCTGGATGAGCTTAAGGCCGCTATCGAAGCATCCTGGCCCTCCATAACACCTGAGCAGTGCCACAGGCTGATTGCCTCCATGCCACGCCGCATTGAAGCAGTCATTTCTGCAAAAGGATTCCCGACCAAGTATTGAGTGCATAACTGAACATAATTATTTGAAGGTTGACTTTTTTTGTTTCAAAAACACTTTTCTTTTATTGGTCGGATGAAATATGCTAATTTTTTGAGATAGGAATTTGGGGTTTTCATGAGCTGTATGCCAAAATCATCAATATTAAAACAATAAAAAGGCTTGAACTACTTCAGTTGTGTGTAATGAATCTAAAATATATGAAAGTCTAATGTTTATCAGTACATTACAGAAAATAATGAACTTTATCACAATATGCTAATTTTTTGAGAAGATCCTGTATAGTCTAAAGCATTAAACACAGCAAAAAAAATGAGCAGCTAAAACAATGTGACTTTTTGTCAATAGTTAAAACTCATGTTTTAAGGTGCGTACACACTTCTGATTGACGCAAGCTGGCAGTCATCAGTCCTGCCCGTGGTGCGGACGTTCTGACCACAGTGTCCATGTGTGTACAGTCTGTCGGCTGGCTGATAAGGCTGCTTTTGACTTATCCGCTTCAGTCAACTGAACTGCTCGAATGGCACTTGTGGCTTACCTGGCTGCCAACCACAAGCGCCGTTGGGCTGCAATTTTATACAGCCGAGTGGAAGAGTTTCATGGTTGACACATGGATGCATTACCAGCAGCAAAAAAGTATCTTGGCACATCGGGGCATGGCAACTGGCATGCTCACATGGGGGAGCAGCCTGTTCTCTACCCATGCAAAGCACTAGCCAGTGCCTTGCCAGTGGACAGGAGCAGCTGATATGTGGTGAACTCAATGCCTTCAGCTGCTTGTGGAAAAAAGTCCTTAGAGAAGTGAAGTCTTTAGACTTGCTGATGGATAACTAGGCTCTAGGGGTGTGACTGCACAGCAAACCATGCAGCCTTCTAGCAAGACATTGATGACCCCCTCCCGTACAATGTGCACACATTTTCTTGTCTTCCCTTTGTGACCACCACAGTCTGGGGATCTATCTGCCTGGGGTCATCATGATCTACTGACCCCATACCATGTATGACAACAGAAGTACTTAACCTGAAGGGTAAATGGGGCTCCCACAGCTCTGTCCCCCCTCCCCCCGTGGTTTCAGAGGCTACTTGCCCTATAGTTGCACCTATGTTAAGCTTTATTGAGCCTATTAGTTAACCTCCTTGGTGGTAATCCCGAGCAAGAGTCCTTTTTCCTTTGTATCAAGCTTTGCTTTTTTTTTTAGTAATTATATAGCACCAACATCTTCTGCAGTGCTGTACAGAGTATATTGTCTTGTTGATCTAATCCCTACCATAGTCATATGTCTATGTATGTATGGTGTAGCGTATGTATAGTAGTCTAGGGCCAATTTAGGGGGAAGCTAATTAACCTATCTGTATGTTATTGAGATGTGGGAGGAAGCGGGAATGCATGGAGAAGACCCACGCAGACACAGGGAAAACATACAAACTCCATGCAGATAGTGCCCTGGCTGGGAATCGGGATTTGATAAATACAAATAGAGTAAGGTAAGCATATAGATTTTTATTACTATTTGTGTCCCTTTTGGGATATATACTAATATATTAGGGATATACATTCGAGTGACACAACAATAATAAGAACCTGACATTTTGTTATGTTTACAGTTCTATCCAAAGAGTTAAAAATTGCATATCCTTTATATTCAAAATATTCTGAAGTCAGAAGTCAGTTTTTCTTACTGTTTCAGGCAATATCCATATATCTATTCATCCTGTTTAAACAAGACACCTGGACATAAATAGGATATTGATAGAAGTTTTTTCAGATCTAGTATGCAAGTCTTTTTCTGTGGATAACCATTGACCAAGTCCTGCACAAATAGATTGTTACATGAAATATGAAAGTTTCTGTAACAAGTTATCCAGTGCTGAAAGTGATATTGTTACATATCTGGCATAACAAAATGTTCTCATTTAAGCTAATGGGCAGCACAACATAAAAACTGTTCGATAATTTGAATTCACAGAGAGCAACCTCTATTGTTTCTGCCCAAGAGCATAGCCCATCAATTCTTTTCTTCTTGTTATTGAATATTGATGGGAGACTTTTCTTCTGACGGGCAACAAAAAAAATTAAGTCAGCACTTAGCCAGTCAAATCAGTTGAATGAATAAGAAGGAAAATGCCTGAAACTAGGTTTAAATTACTTTAGTTTCCAGGGGTAATTACATTTTTTTAGCATTACATTTGTTTAAAAAGGAACATGTTTGATTTCAAGAACCTGAAGGCCAAAGAATATGTGATGGAAAAGTACCATATTTCACCCGAAGAAAATTCAGCATAGTTAAAAAAAGGTTAACAGAAGGAACAATTTAATGACTCCAGCAACTGCTGGAGGAAGCACTGGAACAATTAATACTGGAATCAATAACAAGGTTTGTTAGTGAATTTAACTATGGTAAGTTCAAAAGAACAAAGCATGTAAATAATCATGACTAAACACAAACACGCTAAGTTCCCTCATTAACACTAACAAGCCAGGAAAGACTCAGCATTTCCATTATGCAAAGCCAAATCAAGCTTGTTTGTTGGAACTTACTTAACACGGCTTGTCATTGACACATAGCTAGATAATTGAACAAGACATTACACAGACAAGTTATTTAACTGGTATTGTCTGCCCTTTTTTTGTTGGCCAAGGCTGCAGTCTTCACATTTCAGAATGCTATTGTTTAGTAATGAGAAATGACATCGCAAATATTGAAGAGACAACATTGTAAGTGCTATGGCTCAAGGATCTTGGCGTTTTTAATGTCTCTCTGTGCTCATGCAGGAAGTTGCCAAATATTTATTATTTTTCTCTGAATTAAATTGATCGCTTTCCAGTGATATTGAGTGTAGGTATAGCAAAATCTTCAAATTTGATCTCTTAGGTAATCAGTTCCAATCTCATGAGATCAGCAGCCAAAGTCTCGCCATGAAACCGCGCTACGCAAAAACAAAATGTTTTTTATTTTTTTTACATAAAAACAATCAACAATAAAAGTAATAAAATATAAAAAGAGTAAGAATGTTAGTATGATCATTTGATTGATTTTAAACCTTAAAGAGATCTTGAGATGAGGGGGGGGGAGGTAAAATAATTCATACTTACCTGGTGTAATGATTCACTCAGCTGCCTGCGCAGGCAGGCAGCTTTTTGACCACTGTTCAGGTCTGCATTCTGCAGGTCTCTGGAAAAGAGACCTTTTGTCAGTTTTACAGCTTGCTGCTGCTGAGGAATTTGCATACATTTGTCATGCAAATTGCCTAGCCACATCCTTTGTAGGCTGGCTCTATATATACTATGTGATTCCACAGTACTTCGCTGGTCATAACGGTTTGTTAAATCACTCCTGGAGTGTCAGCCTTCCTGTTGGATTGTTATAGTTAGTTAGAGTAATTCTGGGGACTGCACTAGGCAGCTTCTCTAGTGCAGTTAGCCTGCTTATCTGTTTTGTCTGTATTGCCTCTCTGTTGCGATTGTCCTGTCGCCAACGGTGGTCGTCAGGAAATCGTTCTGTCTGTCTTGGAGTATAGCTGGAGCAGCGGTTGCTACCAGCTATCTCCTCTGTTTGTCTTGCTCAGATCGCACTAGCCTCTAGTAAGAGCAGTGGATCCTGCTAGCTTTGTTACTTTACCTGGATCGCACTCGCTCTGGCGGAAAGAGCAGTGGATCTTTCCTATCCTGTTTCCCGTTCATCTGTCTGTCTTGTCTGAGACGAATGCTTGCTGTAGCCTCGGTGAGGTAACCGTTAAGCAAGCGCTCGCGTTCTCTGTTTCATGTTTGGGTGGCGGGGGTTAGTTAGGCGTGCTTGTCTCTGTTGTGCTTAACACACGGAGACCGCGCAGTAAACGCGTTCGCTGTTGCGAATGAGTGCGGCGTTCGCGTTTAGTTAGCGTTTGTTATTTTCCTTATCTTCTCATTGTATGATTTGCTGTGCCTTTGCTACTGTTGTCCCCTGTCTTGCTTAAGCCTTGTGTCACCTCTGGCAATCGCCTCTCTCGCAATTGCGTTCCTACTTTGTTTTTGCTGTTGTGTGTGCACCGTCGCGGGTTGGCGACTAGATTGGTACACATACATACATTCTGTCCCTGTGCTCATCCTCATTCGCAATCACTTCCCTTGCGATTGCGTTCTCACTTGGTTTCCTCTGTTGTGTGTCCACCGTCGCAGGTTGGCGGCTAGATTGGTGGATATACATACATTCTGCATCTGTACTTATTCAGTCTTGTGTAGTGTTAGCAATCGCCATCTCTTGCGATTGCCTTCTCACCTGATCTTCATGGTTGTGTGTTCATCGTCGCAGGGTGGCGACTAGATTGGTGTACACACATACCCTCTGTCGCTTTGATCTCTCTCTTTCAGGGCTATCTCGCCCTGCATTTCTTCCCTTCGTACAATTCCTGTCTGGCGTCTGTGGCAGGGCAGAGGAGCTGTTCCTCTGCACTCCACAGCTCAACCTGCCGACAGGAATTTCCCTCTACAGGTGCGTTGCACCTTTTTCTGGGTTCCCTCAAATTATACGCTTGTGGAGGATTTCCGCAGTGTCAGCGCACGTCCTGTGTGCTGATCACGGAGAGAATTCCACAATCGTTACACCTGGGGCTTCCTCCATCCCCATGACCACCATTGCCTCCTTTAATATCTGTAACGATTTGGGTCAGCAAAAAGGCAGAATTCTGATTATTAGGTGATCTGCAGTATCACCAATAATGCAGAAGTATACCTGATTATAAGATGATCTGCAGAATCACCTATAATGCTGGTATATCAGAAGTTGCCGTGACAACAAATACAAAAGGTTTAACAGGTGTAACGTGTTTGGTGCAACAGTGAAGCAGATAGCTCACCAGAGGAGCTGGTGAGTACTATCAGTAAGGTAAGCCTCACCAGAGGAGCTGGTGAGCAGGGATGGTCATAGTCAGCCAACTTCGCTACGCTGGAACTACACGTATTTTTACACAAATACGCTTCGCAATCTACGGCTACGAAATCAGAAACTTCGCTACATTTGCATTCCGTAGACTACACGTTAAATTACGCAAACTTCTCGTAGTGCGAAGCGTAGTTGATGCGACCGATTATGCCCTTATGCGGAAAAAATTCCACAATAATCTGCTACCTATGTGCATATATAAACTAATATAAGCGTACATTCCACCTTCCAATGCGGAATTGTATGCGTATAAAAGGGCAATAATATTTCTGCGCATGCGCAATGATCATTATAGATGCAGTTACCGCATGCGTAGTTGACTTTGCAATACATACGTCAACTACGCGTAGCGGGCAAAGCTTCGCTTAACGGGACTATGCCTACGCAGAAATGCGTACGTGTAGTTCTCAAACTTCGCCTACGAACTACGATGCATAGTTGCGTACTACGACGCGTAGATTCGCACTGGCGTAGTTTACTAGCAACCCTGCTGGTTAGCACTTATCAGTGCAGGAGCTATTTCCAGAGGAGCTGGTGAATGATAACAAATACAATAGTTCTCACCAGAGGAGCTGGTGTATGTTAACAATGTAATAGTTCTCACCAGAGGAGCTGGTGTATGATACAATGTAATAGTTCTCACCAGAGGTATTGGTGGAGACTATCAAAACAGAAGTCCTCACCAGAGGAGCTGGTGGGCGCTAATAGAAGTAACCTCACCAGTGACAAGGGCTCACTGGTGAGTAGAGTAGTCAGACAGATCGGGTTGGCAACAGACAGGAAGATACAGTACAGAATCCTCAGGCAAGAGGATCAAGGTAATACAGGCAGAGTTAGTGTAACGATAGGTGTCAGCAACCAGAGAGAATCTGATTATTGGCGATCTGCAGTATCACCAATAATACAGATCTATACCTGATTATGGATGATCTGCAGAATCACCAACAATACAGATATAGTACTAACCTCTAGACACCTGAAGCGTGTAAGTGTTTGGTGTAACAGTAGGAATTGAACCACCGGGGTAGCAGGTGGTCCAATAAGTAGAGAAAGACTCTACTGCAGTCAAGGGCTCCAGGAGGGAGAGTCCCCGACTGGATTTGCAGCAGGGCCCCCCTCTGAGGAGCAGGGGACCCCTGCAGGAGGACTGAGCACCCAAATGTTGGGTGACAGCCAGAAGGGTCGGGCAGGCCGGGTCGGCAACACACAGGCAGATAAAGTACAGAGACAGGAGACAGATTCGGTAACCAGGGACAGGCAGGGTCGGCAACAGTAGATCAGATGTGCGAAGGTACTGAATCAGAAAACAGAAGAGAAGTCAGGAGAGATACAATTCATAAACAGATATCCAATAATGCCTAGTCTTGAGTGTGAGGTCCGTGGTCTCACACACAGGGACTGGTCTAAGGAATAACACAGATGATATACAATATTCCTAGTCTGGGGTGTGAGGTCCGTAGTCTCTACACCCTGGAACTGGTCTAAGGAATAACACAGATGATATACAATATTCCTAGTCTGGGGTGTGAGGTCCGTGGTCTCTACACCCTGGAACTGGTCTAAGGAATAACACAGATGATATACAATATTCCTAGTCTGGGGTGTGAGGTCCGTGGTCTCTACACCCTGGAACTATGCTAGAGAATAACACAGTTAATAAAACAGTGAACTGGCTAAGTGTGGATTCCCAGGTCCTCCTGGTTCCACCACACTGAAGGATCTGACTAAGGTCTGAGTGCTAACACATAGGTATTCGCAATGCCAGACAACCAGCAACTGAACAGCAAGAGATATATATATAGTAAAGCGCTCCACAGCACCACCCAGCTCCCATCAACCAATCACCTGCTGAGCTGGGATCAGCTGACCGCCTCAATCAGCTGACCCTTCTCCTATTGGCATAAAGAGCCTGTCTTGCGGCGCATGTAGCTCTCCATCTGTGTGCACTACTAGGTCCAGGCAAACCAGAAGCATGTTGCTGCGGGGAAACCGCCGCTCTGTGTGCGGATTCCGTCTAGTGTTGAGCGAACAGTGTTCGCCACTGTTCGGGTTCTGCAGAACATCACCCTGTTCGGGTGATGTTCGAGTTCGGCCGAACACCTGATGGTGTTCGGCCAAACCGTTCGGGTTCGCCCGAACTACTAAATGCCCGGCCGAACAGGGCCCTTGTTCGGCCGAACAGGGCCCTGTTCGGCCGAATACCGCCCCCCTATGGGGTCGCAGGCATAAGGGGGGAGCATGCCCCGATCACGGGGGAGGGGTCAGAAATTCCCCCCACCCCCTCCGCTAGCGCTCCCTCCTCTGCCCGCTTCCCCATAAAAAAGTTGGCGTAAAGTTAAATATTACCGGTGGTGGCTGCTGCAGTGGCTGGCTGGCAGTGGTGTGAATGAGGAGGAGGAGTCCGAGTATGACGCGTTGAGGCCAGGCAGCGGGCGGTTCAGCGGTAGTACCCTTGTGGTACTTCCGCCCTTTTTCTGACCTCACGTCCTCTACGTGATGACGCATACGAGGGTACGCGTCACACGTACCATCGTATGCGTCATCACGTAGAGGACGTGAGGTCAGAGAAAGGGCGGAAGTACCACAAGGGTACTACCGCTGAACCGCCCCCTGCCTGGCCTCAACGCGTCATACTCGGACTCCTCCTCCTAGTCCTCACTCACACCACTGCCAGCCAGCCACTGCAGCAGCCACCACCGGTAATATTTAACTTTACGCCAACTTTTTTATGGGGAAGCAGGCAGAGGGGGGAGCGCTAGCGGAGGGGGTGGGGGGGATTTACGCCCCCCCGCGATCGGGGCATGCTCCCCCCTTATGCCTGCGACCCCATAGGGGGGCCGTATTGCGGCATGTTCGGGTCCCCATTGACTTGCATTGAGTTCGGGGTTCGGGCCGAACATGCCGAACATCTGGCCCATGTTCGGCCTGTTCGGCCCGACCCCGAACATCCAGGTGTTCGCCCATCACTAATTCCGTCGCCTCACTGCCAGAACGCGCGGCGGTTTCTCCGCAATCCGTCACAGTCAGCAACAGGATCAGATGGCTATAGTACAAAGGCGTTCAGTGAAAGGGAAGTCAGGAGAGAGAGCCCGAGTCCTACACAGGTATCAAGCAATATATATCAAATAACAATAATAATCCTAGCCTGTGTGAAATTCCCAGTTTCCTCCCGGATCAAAGCACACCGGATCTATCTAAAGGTCTGAGTGCTAACACGTAGCATTCGCAACAGCAGACACTTTGCAAGTGAAAGCACGCCGCTTAAGAAGCGGAGGAGGCCCCTCGGCCACGCCTCCGCTCATCAGCCAATCGGAGACGCCGAAAGTCTTCCGCTGACGTCAGCCGACCAGCTGGTCAGCTGACGCGCCTCCTTCCCACATAAAGATCTCATCTGTGCGCACACGCGACAAAGCTACTCTGTGAGCCACTGACAGTCCCCTCCTCGGCGTGCTAGATGCCGGAGGGATGGTAGACCTGCCTGATAGTGAAACCGAAGCAGCTGCGGAGGTATCCAGACTACCCGCAGCTGCTTCTCCAGGGATTGTTACAATATCCTCCCGGATGCCTCTATTTGCCTGCCATTAGCTCCAGTAATCACGTCAGTTGAGCAATTCTGCACGCCTGCCACATTCACGTCACCGGCAGCATTCTGCGCCTGAACAGTGCTACCTGCATGCGTGGCCAGGCTGTGCATGTGCAGAAGAGCCTGACCGGTGCGACTGAAAGTGGATTACTGGGGCTGATAGCAGATGAACGTAGGCATCCGGGAGGATGGCAAGGGAGGCAACAGCGGTCATGGGACTGGAAGGAATACCAGGTAAGTATTTGTTTTTTTACCCCCTCATCTCAGGTTAGCTGCAAAGGGAACCCAAGGTCAGAGTGATATGGAGGCTGCTATATGTATTTCCTTTTAAACAATAGCAGTTGTCTGGCAGTCCTGTTCCTCTTCTAGCATCAGTAGTGTCTGAGCCACAATTCTGAAACAAGCATGTGGCTAATCCAGTCAGACTTGAGTCAGATCACATGACCTGCATGCTTGTTCAGCGGCTATGGCTAAATGTCTTAGAGACACAGCATCAGGGGGCACCTCTGTGGTGCCAAGCGTATTTTGGACTCCGTGCTGTGTATTACTCCAGTTGTTTATTGCCTGAGGAAGCGGGATTTTGCCCGTGAAACGCGTTGCAACTTGTCTTTGGAGTATATAAATAAATTATTTATTACTTGAATCGACAGTACCTGTGTCTGTTTTGGGTTGGCTGGTCCACCACCGCATCCCGAACGTTTTAAACGTTTTAGTGACTTTTATCCTACTGGCGCCTCTGTACAGCTCTACATAGTATGGATATCTGTCTGTGATTAGCAGGTGTTCCCTTGCAGTCAACCACCTGGCCTTCCTATTTAAGACATGAGATATAATGGATTGCCTCAAAAACACCAGCTGGTGGAACTAGAGATGGACAAAACTGTTCTGACGCCAAATAGTTTGCAGCAAACAATGGGTGTTCGTGTTCACCCACTCAGGCAAACAAATGGCGTGTTAAACCTGACCCCTATACATTATAATGGAGCCAAACTTTAACCCCTCACCCCAGTGTCAGCAGACACATGGCAGCCAAACAGCTATCCCTCTCACGTGGACCGCCTCCCAGGGCCGGGCCGAGGCATAGGCTGGAGAGGCTCCAGCCTCAGGGCGCAGTGTAGGAGGGGGCGCAGAATTCATTCAGCTGTCATTCCTAATTGTGTATGAAGCAGAAAGAAATAAGAAAAGGGGATACATAGCAGTGACTGCAAGCCAGATAAATAGATATTAAGGTGTTGGGGAGGTTGTGGGCCCTATGGCCCTCTTAGTCTAATAGCAATCCGTGTGTGACAGCTGAGGTGGGAGGGATAGAGGGGCGCACTTTGGTGTCTCAGCCTTGGGTGCTGGAGGACCTTGTCCCTGCTCTGCCGCCTCCCACCTATCGGAAAGCCAGCTCAGCATCCATTTATCAGTCTGTGTTTGGTTTCTGTGCTAGGCAGATCAGGGAGAGTGTGCTGCAGATAGGGAAAGTGTTAGTTAGGCATGTGTTCTGTGTCCCCAGTGGAGTCCCTTGCTGCTACAATACCAATTCACTATCTACATAACCCCAGAGCCCTTCTAAAGGCTCTGTTTTGATCTTGTGATATTGATGTTCAGTGTGTCCACACAGTGCCCTTTAGCTGTTGCAGTCTGTGCTTAGTGCTACAGTAGTTCACCCTTCCAAGGGCTGTTTTTCTTATTTTAGCAATTGTTATTTTGCAATCGTGTGTGTCCAGTGCACACGTTAGCTGTTGAAGACAGATTTTCTGGTCCTAGTAGTGTACCAACCATAACCCGATAATCCTTCACCACCACTACTGGCATCTAGTATCCACTAATGTCCCCTGTTTAAGGCCTTAGTTCAGAATCAGTGGGTTTTTTTTTGGGCTCTTAACTGTCATTGAACTACCTTAGCCCAGCTGTAGGGGAAGGTGAACTGTGATTGCCTGCACTCCTGCTAATGTGTGCACAAGCACGGTGGCCACTACACACCACTACACAAAGACTGCCGCCGAAAGGACTAACATTTATGTCCTGAAGGAGTCAACTAGTAGAAACAATGATTTTCTCACCTGACGTTATCACTAAAGCTCTTTGCAATTTTTTGAGGTGCGTTACAGGCTGCATTTCATTTGTCAGTGTGAACCGGGCATAACCCTTACACTACTTTATGGCTGTGTATGCACACCAGACGTTTTAAAGCACTTAATACCACAAATTTAGGAATGTACTGTGATTTTTGCCCTTTAGAGATTAAAACCGAACTCTGCATCAACTACGTATATTTTGGTGGGACCTTTCTACTTTGTTTGCCAAAATTGCCTTTTCGCAAACTTTTGCGGAAAAATTTGCATTCATAAACTGAAAATGTCATGTTTGTTACATCCCTAAAGGGAACTGCCTGTCATCTGTGACTTGCTTGTCTCTATGGCTGCAAAGCTATAGTATCATCCAGGATACACAAAAATGTGGACAGAGAAGCACACTATAGTAGCACACTATAAGTACTGTACCTTCATTAACTGGTGAGATCTATGCTTCCTGGGCAAGCTGTTGTACGATTTTTGCATGAAAATTCCTGCATATTGAGCACTCTGCATTTTGATGTAGCTTAGATGCTGTCTGTGCTCACTTGCTGACACATTAAAAAGAAAAATTGACAAGGTACAGTATTTTAATATATTTTATGTGCTTGAATATGACCATTTCTGATATAGTAAACTACTTTGCCCGGTCCCTTGGAGTTTACTTTAAAGGTATTTTACCGTATTATATATACTGTATGTAGCACTTACATCCTCTGCAGTGCTTTACTGAGTACATAGGCATGTGAGATCCAAATCTTAGGGCATGTGGGCCCCAATCGCCGCTGGGCCCTAAGTGCCCCAGTCTAACCCAGGGCCACAGTATCACTTCTAATAATGCTACTGCAATTTTGACAATTACAGCAGGGTACTGTGCCTACTGCCTACCACTGGGGTACCCAAAAACCTCTGAGCCACTGGTTTGGTTCTATTAACATCAATTTTAATGAGGGAATCCCTCACCCTCTTTCCTCTTTTCATGGTAAAAAAAAATCAGTTTCGAGATGTTGATGGTTGACAATTGGGGATTAGCTTTCACCACTGAGCAGTGTTTAAATTAGGGATGGTTGGAAATGCCAATTTACGATTCCAAGGAAATTTTTGAAAATTACTGAAAACGCTAATTACAGATTGTGCAGATTTCCACGGAAATCCGAATTTCCAATACCAATTAACAATTTCTGTGGAAAGGTTTTTCTTTGTCATTTTTGTAAACAAAGCTGTGAAATATTTTTTTAGTACAAAAGTTTTTTTTAATATTTTGCGGATGTCCACTATTAATCGTACTTCCTTGATGCACTACCACATTTTTTGAATGGCAAAGTTTTTTTTAATATTTTGCGGATGTCCACTATTAATCGTACTTCCTTGATGCACTACCACATTTTTTGAATGGAAAAATACTTCCGAGATGGAAGCTTTGGACCAATCACAAGCTGCAGAATGTTTCCATATTCCGAGGTAGACCTGCACATTCTCTGATTGGTCCATTACTACAAATTATTTCCTGTGATTTCCAATTTTAGGTCAATCACAACACTCAAAATTGGAAAATACTCAGTAGTATTGGACTAATCAGAGAATCCTGTAGTTAACTACAGAAATGAGAAAACTACAGAAATTCAAGACCAATCACAAGACTTGGATACTACTGAGTTTTACAGAGTCTTGTGATTGGTGTAAAATTTCCTCAGTATTCCAATTTCCCTAGTAAAATTTCTGAGCTGTAGTAATGTTCACACCAAATTCTGATTTCCCAGTCCTATTTCCAATTACTGCTGCGGTAAGCCCATTTCCAATCGCAAATGTAGACACTTCAATTTCGTGGAATACGAATGAGTATTCCCAGTTTTAATATTATTCTCAGCAAAACAATGAAACAAACAAAGGTACATTATCTGAATCCTTCTGATCCCTGGTTCTCCGAGATCTGAGAACGGCTCTAACTAATGTCATCACTTAGGCTGCTGTATTCTCACATAGGTCTCTCTCTCAACAAAGTCACACAACTGAGTACATCAGTCTAGGCGCCGAGCTCGCTGATATAATACAGATGCTGTGACTCCTACTGTATTTTGCCTGAGGAAGCGGGATGTATGGCCCGTGAAACGCGTTGCATTGTTTTTTGGAGTTCCGAATAAATTGTTGACTGTCTGAATCACAGTCCTTGCCTGTGTCTGTTTGGAGGGGGTAAGACCACCGCTGCCTCCTCTGTTTAACCAGTTGGTTTTTTAAGTTCATTTAATTACCTTTTATTCTTTTGGCGCCTCTGTATCTTGTAGAGTACATCAGATGGCCCGAACCTCCAATTTTCAGTTTGTGAACCGTGTTCGCGAACTTCCGCAAAAGTTCGGTTTGCGCGAACTTTCGCGAACCGCAATGGACTTCAATGGGGAGGCGAACTTTGAAAACTAGAAACACTTACCGTATGCTGGCCACAAAAGTGATGAAAAACATGTTTCAAGGTTTCTAACACATGGAGGGGAGAATGGCGGAGTGGGTTACATGCCAAAAGTCCCGGGGAAAAATCTGGATTTGATGCAAAGCAGCGTTTTAAGGGCAGAAATCACATTGAATTCTAAATTGCAGACCTAAAGTGCTTTAAAACATCTTGCATGTGTATACATCAATCAGGGAGTGTAATTAGAGTTCTGCTTCACACTGACACACCAAACTCACTGTGCAACGCACCGCAAACAGCTGTTTGTGTAGTGATGGCCGTGCTGGACTGGTGCGCACCATGGCAAGATTGCTCTTCCTCAGTGATATCAGGTAATGTCTGACTGCCTTATCAACTTTCGATGGTTCTTTCTCTACCATTGTTAAAGCTTACATCTATTTTTTTTTAATTACATTTTCTGCTGGCATTTCTACCTGTAACGAGAATCTGTTATGGAGGACAAGTCTGCCATTGTGAGTGACCACGGGTAATGGCCGGGGAATCAGGGTTTGATTTCAGTCCAGAGTGGGAGCCTGAGAACCGGCTACCACCACCAGACATCCAAGTAAGGACCCATTTGCTGTATAAGTAATGTACCTGCTTTGACCGGGCTTTGCAGACGAGGCATTTGTGGTCAGATGGACCCTTGACCCAGCGCTGTGTGCCAGAGATGACACTTGCCTTTAATGAGAATCTGTTATTGAGGACAAGTCTGCCATTCATTCAACTGTGTGAAGCTTTCGATGGTACTTTCTCAGTAGCATGGGGACCATGGGTAATGGCCGGGGAATCCTAGTTTGATTCCGGTCTGGAGTGGGAGCCTAAGAAATGGCTACCACCACCACACATCCAAGGAAGGCAGCAGGCACGCTGTGGGCAAAAGATCAGGAACGGCTACCACACATCCAAGGAAGGCAGCAGGCATGGCATGCACGTCCCGAGGTAGTGACCAAAAATAACAATACAGGAGGACTTTCTAGGCCCTGCTGTAAATGACACTACCTGTAATGTGAATCTGTTATGGTGGGCAAGTCTGCAATCCATTCTAGTGAAAGGTATGCACTGACTGCCAGGTATAATACAATGTGCAGTCACAGATGCAGTGAAAGATATACAGTGACTGCAAACAGCTTTTTGTGTAGTGACGGCCGTGCTGGACTGGTGCGCACCATGATGAGAGTGCAGGTGATGGCGGCTTTCCAGCCCACATGGTCGCCGGGCTGAGGTAGCTGAATGATAGGACAGTGACTGTCCAGCTGATCAAATTTGGTCTGTCTACAATGAAGCAATGACCTTATTATCGTGGGTGTGCCCCCCCCCCCTGAGACACTCATATAGCCGGTGGTCATTGCTTCATTGTGATACGCAAGCCCCTTTACCCTGGCAAGGTAATGATCACGAAGGGGAATTGGCACATGTACATGCCTTATGTTTTGTTGTTGCAGCTGCAGTGCAGCCAGAAAATTTAGGCAGGCATGTACATGCACCACAAAAATTATTATAGCGGCCGCTGCTAGCAGCGGCCTTAAACATTCAGGAATCCACCTGGAGTTGGTGGTGGCGGAGAAAGCAGTCAAGTGGTCTGTGGACAGAGGTGCTGTGTGGGGAGTGACTTAGTCTTGGGGCAGGCAATTCATTTTGATAAAGGTGAGGTACTGAACACTTTTGTGACTTAGGCGACTTCTCTTCTCAGTGACAATGCCTCCAGTTGCGCTGAAGAACCTTTCTGACAGGACGCTTGAGGCAAGGCAAGACAGAAGTTGGATGGCAAATTTTGACAGCTCTGGCCACAGGTTAAGCCTGCGCGCCCAGTAGTCCATCGCTGCTCATACTGTTGATGGTTCTTTCTCTACCATTGTTAAAGAAAGCGCATGGCCGGGGAGTCAGGGTTCAATTCCAGTCCGGAGTTGGAGCCTGAAAAATGGCTACCACCACACATCCAAGGAAGGCAGCAGGCATGGCATGCAAGTCCAGAGGTAGTGACAAAAAATAACAATATAGGAGGACTTTCGAGGCCCTGCTGTATATGACACTACTAATCGACTTTACTACCTTTAACGAGAATCTGTTATGGAGGGCAAGTCTGCCGTCCATTCAAGTGAAAGGTATGCACTGGCTGCCAGGTATAATACAATGTGCAGTCACAGATGCAGTGAAAGGTATGCAGTGACTGGTATTACAATACAATGTGCAGCTGTCACACAGGTGCAGTTAACAGGTATGCTCGGAGTGGTATATTACACAGTGTGCGGTCACACAGGTACTGTGCACAATTATGCAATGACTGGTATTACAAATGTGCACCTGTCTCACACACACACACAGGTACCGGACAGGCACAGTGACACTGCGTGCGCTCGCATAGGTAGGTGGGTGCACTGAAGTGAACAACAGATAGTAGGTATATGTAGTGATGTGTATTACAATGTGCACCTGTCACACACAGACAGGTACTGGACAGGCACAGTGACACTGCGTGCGCTCACATAGGTAGGTGGGTGCACTGAAGAACAACAGGTAGTAGGTATATGCAGTGATGGGTATTACAATGTGCACCTGTCGAACACACACACAGGCACCAGACAGGCACAGTGACACTGCGTGCACTCACGTGGGTAGGTGGGTGCACAGTGAACAACAGGTAGGTATATGCAGTGATGGGTATAACAATGTGCACCTGGCACACACACAGGTAGTCATAGTCACTGAATGTGCTGGGCCTGGTAGTGGCACACACAGTAGGAATTACCAAGGCTGTCTTGAACAAAAACTATGTAAAATATTTGCTTAACATGTTGAATGTCTGTACAGAGATTACGGGTTATAATAAGAATCTGCCTGCTGTGTGTGTTCTTATTTGTAGTCTGTAGATTTTTTAATTCAAACTTTCAATCTTTCATGGGGAACAGGAAAAAGAAGGGAGTTTGTACCCTGCATTTGTCTATCTCAGAGTCTGTTCCACTTCCAATTAGCAATGTTTCAGTGTTTATATGAAGAAATATGTCTGGTTCCTATGAGCAACAGGTACAAATACCTCCCACACATCAGAAACTGGACTGAAACCTGGAGTCTCTTAACTCAAATGCTGTTCTAGGCTAGCTTATGGCTGGGGCCTGTTAATCCCGTCACTAGCATTAGACGACTGGAACTTGTGACAGATAGCCAGTTTAGTGAGGCAGAAAGGTATAGACAAAATGCTAATTTATTCTTTGCGCCCACAGCACACCACTTTGTCTTCTTTTTTATTCCTACAATGCAAAATTGGAGTTAATCCTGCAGTAAAGAAGAATTTGAATATAGTGTCTTTCTCCTGGTTTTCTTTCTATATACTAAACACTCTTGCTTGCAACTTTTCTGGAGTATGGATCGCATCTCGAGCAGCTGTTTGCCAGGATTGCTGCATAAGGCTGAGATCATTTTATCTATTTTTACACAGCCAGTGTAGTGTCATAGACTGCTCTTTGCTTTTCTATATACAATTTCATCTAAGGCTTAAGTCACACTCCATACACATTGTAAAAAGGCAATTTCAGAGCAAAGAAAAATACACTAAAATAAAGCTCGGACAATTATAAGAAAGCAACCTGCAGCAACATTTTCACATTCTGACACAGATCCCTTTAAAGGGAACCTGAACTGACCTGAAAACTGAATTCCTGAACTTACCTGGGGCTTCCTCCAGCCCCTATAGTCAGAGAGGTCCCTCAGTGTCCCCTGGACTCCCTCTGTTTTCCCGCTGGCTGCTCCATTAACTGCACAACCCAGCTGGCAGTTGTGTGCATCAATAAATAGGTGTGGCTATGGACCAGGGTGTGGGTGTGGTCACGGGTGGAGCCAAATGTACATGAACTTAGCAATGGTGGGACACTAGACTAGGTTTATGGTAGGGATTATATATTGTGAGAGCCTCCAAAACAGGTGCCCCCCAGTTTAGGTATTGACAGGGACCCCCCAGTTTAGGTAAAGACAGGGACCTCTCATGTTTAGTGACAGAGATTCCCCCCAGTTTAGGTGGTGACAGGTGCCCCCCAGTTTAGGTAGTGACAGGGACCCTACCAGTTTAGGTAGTGACAGGGACCCCTCATGTTTAGGCTGTGTGCTATGCACGATGATCTCACAGTGGAAAACTAGTCGGGAAGAAGATGGGCGGCACTGCTGCCTCTGGGACTTTGTATACAAAGTGCATTTTAACTTCGGTATTCTCTGTTGCATAGTGCCCCATATATAAGTTTCATACTTTTCTAACTTGTGCATTGTTTTCATTAAATGAAATAGTTTACACTTAGACCAATTTCTACTTCTTTTCATATATTACCCTACATGGTGTAATCTGTTTAGACTAATGAGGGTTAACAGTCATATGGAACCCTGTGAGAGACCTGCCTGAGGGCCATAGGCCTATTGTATATATCCAGGAGATTGATTTGGGCTGATATGGGCTGGTAAGCCTTGATTTTACTTGTTATTGGTGATTAGTCCCTGAAGCATGCATAACACTGCATGTAACATCGTAGTCTGTTGAACTGTGCAATTCTGGACTTTAGACTAACTAGTCTTTCAATCAGTTTCTTTTATGTTTCTTTTATGATTTTTATTGTTGCCTTGTTCTTCATGGTGCGTACACACGCACTACTTCCGCCAATGGCAGGTCCGTCAGACCCTCCCGCTGGGCGGACGTTCAGCCAACAGTAGCGCTTGTGTACGCGCTGTTGGCAGACTGACAAGGCTGTTTCTGAATGATCCACTCAGTGGACCCGTCGTTGGCGGAAGTAGTGTGTGTACTTCAGTATGCCTGGATTAACTTGCTAATTTTTGAAGTATTTATTTTTCATTTTGTAAAAATCCTTATAATATTTTTTTTGTTTAGGGCCCGTTTCCACTATAGCGTTGCGGAATCGCCGGCGAATCACCGCAGGCAAATCGCGTGCGGGTGCGATTCCGCATGCGTTTTTTGCCGCAATTTCGCATGCGATGTCGCATAGGTAAGGCTGTATGCGAATTTAACCATGTCACTGCCTGTGTAAATTAACATTAATACCTATGCGAAATCGCATGCGAATTCGCGGCAAAAAACGCATGGGGAAAACGCATGCGATTTCCCTATTAAATACATTGCCTGCGATTCGCCTGCATTCCACACGCAGGCGAATTCTGAGGGCCCTACCATGCAGATTTTTTCTGCACAGAAAAACGTGCGGGGAAACGCACAAGTGGAAACAGTCCCATCCACTTGTACTGACTGTACTGACTGTAAATTAACATTAATACCTATGCGAAATCGCATGCGAATTCGCGGCAAAAAACGCATGGGGAAAACGCATGCGATTTCCCTATTAAATACATTGCCTGCGATTCGCCTGCATTCCACACGCAGGCGAATTCTGAGGGCCCTACCATGCAGATTTTTTCTGCACAGAAAAACGTGCGGGGAAACGCACAAGTGGAAACAGTCCCATCCACTTGTACTGACTGTGCGAATCCGCATGCGGGCAACGCATGCGGATTCGCGATAGTGGAAACGGGCCCTTAAAGAAAAGTAAAATATTAAGCAAATTTTGGACAACCCTAGCACAAACCTTAGGCTCAATTAACATCAATTGTAATATATTTTGCTTATGGATGCTGTTTATCATACATGTCCCAGGAGTTTCATACATCAGTATTTGCATATCAGACACACCCTCACCAGTACAGAACATGGTTTGCTAATATCATTGCTATGCATATTGTGAGCCTAGATCTTTTTTTTTCCTTTTTATTTCATCTGGAGATTTAATCGGTCAGTGGAACTATTCATTACATTTCTTATACTGTTTCATTTACATGCATTGTATATGTATAATGCATATGCAGTTGTTAATTCAGCAAGGGCACTAGAAAAACCTGACATGAAAATAAACTTTACACCTGCACTTCACTTTCAATGACAGACTAAAGAGCTTGCCTATTATTATAGGTAATTGTAACTTTAGATGTATGGCAGTTGGAATAAAAAGAAAAGGGCTATGCTTGGTGTGTCAATTGTTAGATCTGCGGTTAGGAAAAAAATGAGGCAGCAGAGAAGTAGGATATTCTAGTAATGTCTCTCTGACAACTTTTATTGTACAACCCTTCTTGTGGAATTTAAAAAAACTTCTATCTATCTATGGATGGTATTACCCAAGGTATAGTCGTAATTTATTTTAGTATTACAATGTTTTTCTTTTACAGGCATGCTATATGATCCTGTTTTATCAAGGAAGGTGGCAAGCTAAGTAACAGCCATGGTTCTTTTGTATAGTGAATCTGAGAAACAGAAGCTTGTAGGGTTCATTAAACTTCTTTAAAGTGGACCTAAAATCTTGCACAGCAGACAATGAAAACAAATATTTGCTGAGAAATTGACTCAGTTTGCATTTACAGTGAACAACTTGTTTAATCCCCCCTTGTCTGCAAGTAATCAGCAAGTGTAAATCAGGGCTGCCTGTCAGCTGTGTCTGAACTGTGCCGAGGTGTGTTAATATGTAAACACTGGAGGTTAACTATTTCTGTGCTCCCAGGAATCCCAGGACGTAAACATTGCTGGACCTATGTAGGAGTTCTATAAGTTGTAAAGAAGAAACTTTTTTTTTCTCTAAAGGTTATTATGCTGCTGCTTATCTTTTAGAGCAGAGAGGAAGCTCTGAGTTTAGATCCACTTCAAACTTCATTTCTGCCTATTTTTGTTTTATTTAGCTTTTTTACATTAGTATTTTGGATCGGGAAGGGGAGGGGGATTTATTTATAAACTATGTATTATCAACATATGGAGACACTTTCTGGAGTCCCTGAGTGATTCTTAGTTATCCCAAGAGGATTTCCTATGTCTCCCTAAAAGCTTCATAATATGGCCCTACCCAGTGCCGGCGAGGATCATAAGCTGCTAATTAGGATTATGTGAATTTTTGCATAAATGTTTTTAATTACAGCCATACATAATAACAATTTGAAAATTTAATTGATTTTGCGCTATTTAGTCATAATTTCGCATAATTAGGCATAATTTCCAGTAAATTCATGCTGACTATTAGTGGTTAATAGCAAAGCCTCATACAATCTATCATTACTAAAATGTCTACATACAGTAAGGGGATGATAACTTGCTATTAACACCATAAATTACTGTGATTGCAAAATTATGGTTCCTGACTATGGTTAAAAACTGAATTGGTTATGATTTTGTTTCCGATTTTTTTGCATTGTAACTGCGAATAACAATGCAAAATTACGATTGCAGAAAATTTGTTCTCACCCTGCAATCGACATATTTCCCTTCTTTTCAAATTAACACAACATTTATTAGACATTATGTTTATCAGACATTATGTTTATGTTTATCAGACATTAGGTGACCCTACCCATACCATCTGGTGTATTTAACTGCTGTAGTTTCTCTCCAGAGACCAAAACAAGACAACAGAGTTTCTAATTAACTTAAATTCTGTTCAGATTCAGAATGTAATGAGCTTGAAAAAATTGGACCATGGTGTAGAGCAGGTCTGATAAGTCAGTTTAAGATATACAGTATAATGGGAAATTGCATTTATGTACTCCGGGTAATTATAGCAGAAACCAGGACCCATATTATTATGTTAACATACAAAAAATAATATTGTTCCCTCACAATTACAAATACGGGATGTGTTTAACAGGGATGCATTGGCATTTGAAAGCTCCATATTCCTCATATTGCTGGCGTCTATTCATAATAATTGGTGCAGGAAAAGGATAGGCCTCACTAATAAGGAGTGTATCAGGCCTGGAACCGACTAGAAAGCGCAAAGCGCTATTGGAATCACTAGCAATTTGTGATAGCATTCTCCAAGTGATTTTGGGAGTCATTTCCCTGCTGCTTTACAGTTCATTAGAATGGAAACGCTCCCAAAATGCTGCATGTCCTACCATTGCAATTTCCTTACTTATTAAAATTTGCATGTATTTTGCAAATGTGCGAAAATGCATTTGCTGCACATCTAATGAAAGTCAATGGAGAATCGCACTTCTTTTGAAATTCAAGTTCTTGTATTTGCGTTATCATCTGCATGGAAAAAATGTATTTCTTGCAGCATAAATTTGCACATTGCATGCAAATTCCCATTGACTTTTATTAGCCATTCTGAAAAAAAATGCATGACAAAATATGCATACAAATGCAAATTGTAATGCGAAAAATGTGTGCAAAAAAAAAATATCAGTTTCCCGCAATGATAAGTGTAAAGCGTACCTAATAGAAATTATTGTCAGATGACAGGTATTGTCAGTGTTCTTTGGGTTTTTAAATCAATCCAACTCTAATATATACTGATTATCTAGTGGATATTTAGTTGTCACGCCTTACAGTATGTATACCATTGTAAGTAGCAGCTAAGGTTAAAATATACAAAATGATCTCAAATAATAATCTTCTGCACCCAGGAAAAATGTTTCAATTGCTACTGGAACATAAAGTTGAATTGTGCTTCTTCTAAGAACCATCTTTTCAAGTATCCATCAAGGCTGCCTATGATTAGGTTCCATATATACTTCCACTGAATCTTCCTTGTCTCCCATTATTTTCAGACTTCATTGTTTCGTGAGCTATGCAATGTCACTTTCATAGACATTCTTTCCTTCTATTTCATTAAGTCCACTTCTATCATTTCTTATTTTGTAGAATTCCTATCAAATTGTTTCTTTAGCCCAGTTCCCTGTTAACAGTTTACATTTGTAAAGGATACATTCTATAGAGGAGTTTAGTCAGACTGACAGTGAGAAATGAAAAAAATACATACATTATTGTATAAAATTCTCTTTTGTTTCCCTGAGAGTATCCTGAATGTATATATGGTCCGTGTTTTCGAATGGCAATAACAAAATGTTTATTCTATACCTTAAATACAAAGGAGCTCCCCTGAGACGAATACGTCCCCATGTCCTTTTCCTTATAAACTATGTTTTAATTTATATTTTAGAGATTTATTATGTCATTCCTTATGTCTCTCTACAGAAAGAAAACTAAAACTATTGTAATTATGCTGATACTTTGCATAATATCACACTTGATTAAATGTTGTATTTATTTACCCCTTTGATATTACAGAAGGCTAGTTTGTTATGACTGTATTCATACATGCTATGTCCTAACACTTTCTTTTGCATTAAACATTACTCCCCCCCCCCCCCCCCCATTCACTAAGCAGTTTAGACTAGTCTACCAGTTGCATCAAAAGGGGAATTCACTATTACCAAATGTTTTAGACCTGTTTTTAGACCTGGTCTAAACCATTTGGTAATTAGTTAGGTAAAGCAGGGGAAATGATCAAAAGATGCAATTCACAACCGAGTAGCTATGGCTGACATCCTTCTCCTTTGATGAGCTCTCCTCTGCATACAATTAAACTCCTTCATAATTATGTGATGTGGTGGGGGTGTCTTGGCACCCTGTGAGAAAAAAGTATAGGAGACAAAATCCCAGTAGTGTAATATGTCAGTGTACAAGTAGATAGTAATAAGTCAAAATGCTACTCACAAAGGAGGGTTGCAGGGGGCAACCGACCACAGAAAGCAGGTGGAGACCATAAACCTGACTCCACTCGGGGTAGTCCCAGCCGGGACCTGGATGTGGTCACTCTCTTCAGAAAAAAGGGGACAGGGGTCCACCGTGGTGGAACACACAGGTGGTCTGTCACCACCCCTTTGGACAAAGAGTGTGCGGAGGTAAACTAAGCCCAATTAGGGGGAAAGAGGTGCCCTGGTAGAATAAAAGTGTCTAAAAACAGCTTAATAACAATAACAGTGCCAAATGAAAGAGTCAATATGGCATAGGGAGCCCCTCAAGAGGCTCCCTATTGACTCTTTCATTTGGCACTGTTATTGGCCTGATGAAGCGGGCTCAGACCCGCAAAACGCTTTGCCTGTGCTAAATAAAAAATCTTTTGTTACACACAAAGATTTCGTCATTGAGGTAAGCTACCTCATATCCTTTTCTCATTTTAAGCTGTTTTTAGATGCTTTTTCTCTACCAGGGCACCTCTTTCCCCCTAATTGTCCTGCATAATTAATTCAAAAGGTTCAATTTTCACAGCTAAAATACCTCACAGAATTACTTTACCTACAGAAATCAGCTGGTCTAATCGCTGTCAGAAAAGGTGGGCGTGGTTACTTCTTGTTTGCCTCTGTGAATTGTGAAATTACTGAATGTTAGACCAGGTCTAAAACAGGTCTAAAACATTACACCAAACCATCAGTAGACTAAAAACCATCTGTAGACTAGTCTAAACTGCTCAGTGATTAGAGGCCATAGTCTCCCTTTGATTACTTATTAAAAAGCCAAAGATATTGATTTTCTGCGCTATTTGAACTATTTTTATATTGTGTCATTATCACCATGAAAGCATTTTCTGATGGATTTAGACTTAACTTACACAGGTCAGAAGAACATTTACTTAATTTTATTAACATTATGTCTTATTTATTGTTACCCCGAGCCCGGTGTAAGTCATTATATTAATTTTCTATGTGAATGGGCAGTTTTTATACTGCTTTTATACTGCTAACACGTGCGGTAACTCTTTTTTGGGTGAAAAATTACCTCTAGTGATAATTACCGCTTTTTTTGAGTATTCACTAAAAATGTTCCGAGTGTGATAAATGTTTGATAAAAGTGCAGTAAAACAGGTGATAAAACAGTCAGTAATATGTACAGAAATAAAGCTTTTTTTGACCACTGTAGGGCAGCACATATGCTTGCCACCCATTACACACAGACGACCCAGGAAAGCCTGTCACATTTAAAGTGGGAAGGAGAACATATAGAAATGCACCCTGTATGTATATAATTTAGCCCGTCTAATTTCCCCTCATCTGTGAATAATCACAACTGTAATTTGAGCTCTCAGCTGTGCCAGCTGGCTGCCTCAGCAGAGCAGCTATTTTGTAAACACAGGATGTTAACCCTATGTCTGCTTCCATGAAAGCAGGATGTACATACACTGGAGATTTTTTGCTGGATTTGTATCAGCTGTAACAAAGAAATGTTTTTCTTAAAAGGTTATTATGCTGTTGCTTATCTTTTAGGCATCTTATCCTTGGCATCTATTAAATCATCTAAAAGACTGTACGAGGTCTGTCTTCTCTGTATTCTGTGTAAAATTGACATAAACTAAAGCAAACAAAGATCAAAAGCCTCCATCCTAAAGGCCAACAGCAGAGAAGTGAAAATTATCACCTATCATTTGTAGGTGATAAAAAAATCCTTAATTAACACCAACTATTCAATTCAGAATCTCAAATTGGAGATAAAGTTTGAGGTAATTACCACACTTTTACCGCATGAGGTAATTTAGGGAGAAAAAAAATGGTGAATTTCAAAATGGAGATATTTTGGTCGCTATTTATCACTACCTAAATTACCTCATGCGGTAACTCATTGTGAACAGAGCCCATTGTTAACTTTAAGGTGGCCACACACGATACAATAAAATTATACAATTTTACGGCAATTCGATAAAAACAATCGGATCTCCCGAAAAAAATTGAAAACTTTTTTTTCATTCAACTGAAAAATCAGATCGGATTTCCCTTTTTTTATTTTTATCTATCTGGAATGCCAGATATTTTTCTTCAATTTCTCTAAAGATTGTATGGTGTGTGTTAGATTGTCAATTTATTAATATACACACCCAAGCAATTTTCTCAGAGTTTCCAATCCTTTTTTTCATAATTGGGGAAAAATGTAACATATGTGTGTGGTACATTGGTCATATTTTTGAAATGTACAATCAGTCAGAAAAATTGATTGCAGTTCTTAAATTGAACAGATATTTAAAAAATTGTATGGTGCGTGTCCACCTTTACAGATACATGTTCTTTCAGGGCCTGGAAACACGCATGAACTTCTGTCTGCTTTTCAGCATTATAGATTGACACACCTTGCTGCACATTAGTGTGTTCAGGCCCTTAGGCCTCGTTCACATCTGCTGCGCTGAAAAACGTGTTAAAGCGCATGGTAAAAAACGCATGCGCTTGTGCGCGCTTTAGTCCGCGTTTCTGTGCGTTGCGCTGCGCTTCTTTAAAGCACGTTTTGCTTACTGTAGCAGCAGCAGTTGTCAATAAAACTTTGTTTTTGTATGTAAATGTATTTTTTTCTCCAATTAGGGGTAAAAAACGCATGCGCTTCTATGCGCTTGTACGCGCTTCTATGCGCTAAAAAAGCGGACCCATTCACTTGCATTGCTGTGCGCTTTCCAGCTCAACGCACAGAAATGCCTGCAACACTACGTTTCTGTAACGCTGCTCAGCGCAGCGCATAGATGTGAACCAGCTACATTTAGTTACATGGAAAAATCAATACCTTGCTGAACGCACAGGGCAGTGCGCTGTGGAAAGCGCACAGAAACGGCCCTGATGTGAACGAGGCCTTAGGGTTTGTTCACACTATGAGTGTTTGTGTATTTTTTTAAGCGCTGGCGATTTTAGAAATCGCCCTAAAAGCACTTGTTCTATGATTCCCTATGAGAGTAATTACATATGAGCGGTTCAATTACGATCCGCTTCCAAAAGCACTGCCTGTACCAGTTTCTGAGCGCTTTGGCTCAATGGAAGGTTTGGAGAAATAGGTAAGCGCTTGAAAAAGCACTTTGTATATAGCGATTTCCCAAGTGCTTTTAAGCATAAATACATTATACTTATTTTTTTTTCTGGGTCAGTTCACTTCCTGATTTCAATCGCTCATCAAAAGCGCTTACAAAAGCGCTTACACAAAATCGCCCGACGCTCAGAAAATGTCCCTTGTTGATTTTTGGAATGAATAGCTCAGAACTGTATGATCTCCGTGTTAGATAATATAGTCAAAAAAGGTAACCCTTATTTTTATCTATGACGATATCTATCACAGATGTGTCTGTAGTGACTTTAACTCCCTAAACTAGCCTAATAGTAGCATTTACTCACCCTTTAATCTAGCCTCACCTCTCCACTGGGCTCCCTCCTTATCTTAACTGGAAGGATTAGTTGTTACCACTACAGAAAGCAATTTATTGGTATGTGCAAACTGCCAAACAGAGTGCTGTTTCGCACATAGTGCGTCTTCCGAGGCAGATATATTACTGTATAGCCTAGAAACAACCGCAAACAATTTATTGGTATTTACAAATGATAAAACAGTTGTCAATATTGAAGTAAATTCACACATACTGAAGTGAATCACTAATGGGTGCAGATGATAGGCAGGGCAGTTTCTAGGCTGAATTTCACCCAGTTCGAAAGTCAAAAAATATGCCCCCCCCCCCCCCACTGGCCTGACCCCACAACCCCCCTCCCAGTACATATTGCAATCACACTGGTCTGACTCCACAGCCACCCGCTTAGATAACTTAACAGTCTAGCCAGGGAGTCACAGTCAAAATCAGACCATGGTGGTATGGTGGTCTGACCACCAGCCCAGGGCAAAAAGAGCGACCCCCTCCCCCCCTAGCCAGGGAGTCACAGTCAGACCATGGTGGTATGGTGGTCTGACCACCAGCCAGGGCAAAAAGAGCGACCCCCTCCGCCCCCTAGCCAGTAGTGTTGGGCGAACAGTGTTCGCCACTGTTCGGGTTCTGCAAAACATCACCCTGTTCGGGTGATGTTCGAGTTCGGCCGAACACCTGATGGTGTTCGGACAAACCGTTCGGCCGCATGGCCGAACTAAGAGCGCATGGCCGAACGTTCCCCGAACGTTCGGCTAGCGCTGTGATTGGCCGAACGGGTCACGTGGTTCGGACCCGAACGCGCTCTGATTGGCCGAACTGTCACGTGGTTCGGGTAAATAAATACCCTTTGGATAGGCAGGCAGGGTAGTTCGCGCTCCAGCCACGCTAGCCAGGGTCCCCCCAGTCATTGTGTCGCTGCTGGGAATAGTAGTACACCGCTCGCTCAGCATTCTGTTTACTGCCACTCTGTGTACCTCGCTCAGCCACACTATATAGCATTCTGTTTACTGTTCTGTGTCTGCTGGGAATAGTAGTACACCGCTCGCTCAGCCACACTATATAGCATTCTGTTTACTGCCACTCTGTGTCTTCTGGGAATAGTGGTACGCCGCTCACCCGCCACTGTATAGCATTGTGCTCTGTGTCGCTGCTGGGAATAGTGGTACACCGCTCAGCCACACTATATAGCATTCTGTTTACTGTTCTGTGTCTGCTGGGAATAGTAGTACACCGCTCGCTCAGCCACACTATATAGCATTCTGTTTACTGCCACTCTGTGTACCTCGCTCAGCCACACTATATAGCATTCTGTTTACTGCCACTCTGTGTCTTCTGGGAATAGTAGTACACCGCTCACCCGCCACTGTATAGCATTGTGCTCTGTGTCGCTGCTGGGAATAGTGGTCCACCGCTCACCCGCCACTGTATAGCATTGTGCTCTGTGTCGCTGCTGGGAATAGTGGTACACCGCTCAGCCACACTATATAGCATTCTGTTTACTGTTCTGTGTCTGCTGGGAATAGTAGTACACCGCTCGCTCAGCCACACTATATAGCATTCTGTTTACTGCCACTCTGTGTACCTCGCTCAGCCACACTATATAGCATTCTGTTTACTGTTCTGTGTCTGCTGGGAATAGTAGTACACCGCTCGCTCAGCCACACTATATAGCATTCTGTTTACTGCCACTCTGTGTACCTCGCTCAGCCACACTATATAGCATTCTGTTTACTGTTCTGTGTCTGCTGGGAATAGTAGTACACCGCTCGCTCAGCCACACTATATAGCATTCTGTTTACTGCCACTCTGTGTACCTCGCTCAGCCACACTATATAGCATTCTGTTTACTGCCACTCTGTGTCTTCTGGGAATAGTAGTACACCGCTCACCCGACACTGTATAGCATTGTGCTCTGTGTCGCTGCTGGGAATAGTGGTCCACCGCTCACCCGCCACTGTATAGCATTGTGCTCTGTGTCGCTGCTGGGAATAGTGGTACTGTATAGCATTTCTGTACTGCCACTGTACTGCTGCCAGTCAGCGTGTACTGTAAGGATAAGTGAAATGAGGAAGAAATCCGGTGAAAGAGGAAGGGGCAAGGGAAGAGGTGTTTCCCCTGACTGTTCACGTACAGGCCACAGGGGAGCACCCAAGAAAACCCACTCAATACCGCCCATGTTGTCCAGGACAACAACCCTCACAAATCCAAAAGAACAGGACCAGATAATTACTTGGATGACCTCTCAAGCGTCCAGCAGTGGGTTAAGCAGCACCAGCACATCATGCACGAGGTCCGAGTCCTCAGCCAGTTACAAGGAGCCAGTGGGCACAAAGCTGACACAACCGGCAGCGACACCACGCACACAACTGCCAGATAACCAGTCCGATGAATTACCTCAGGACACAATGGGGTATTCGCAGGAGCTATTCCCAGCCCAACAAACTTCCACCTTTCAAAGGTCAATGGAGGAACAGCCAGAAATGTTGTGCCTGGATTCACAACCATTAACTGTGGGAAATGCACCGCGCACTGAAATACAAGGCGAGTCCGAGGAGGACTCGGAAACCCAAATCCCAGAGCAAGTTGGGCAGGAGGGGTTGCAATTGCAGGAGGTCGGCCGACAAGGTCTGGAAGACGACGTTGGAGTGAGCTGCGCAGAGGTTGTTCTGGGGAGCTCTACTCCACGGCGGCGGCCCCCCACAATGACATATGACGAGTTTGAGGAGATGGAAGAGGAGGGTATGGACAATGTGGACAGAGACCCAGATTTTGTTTGTGAACGAGAACATCGCCGTCGTAGCAGCAGCACAGATGAGTCTGTTGAAGAACCCACTGCTGCACGAGTTCGCCTTGTGCCACAAGGTAGGCGGCGCGCAATTTCAGGCACCACAAGCGTGGAAGTTCAAGTGAGAGGCAAAAGAGGAGCAAACAGAAATCGCCAGCAAGGCAGGTGCTCCAAAGTCTGGGCTTTCTTTGAAGACTGCACTGAGGATGTTACCATGGCGATTTGCAAGGTGTGCAAGACCCGCCTGAGCAGGGGGAAAAGTATTAACAACCTCTCCACCACCAGCATGAGCCGCCACATGCTATCCAAACATCCCACTCTGTGGGCAAACGCGGCAGGACAGGGTACCAGCAACACTGCCTCCCTTGGGTTCACCAGACTCACCACCAGACCCGCCTCAGCAGCAGCAGTAGCCCAGCCATTGCGTGGTTCACAACATTCACAAACATCAGACGACGCTGACACTGTCACTTTCCGGAGTAATGCTCTTGAGGTCTCCCAGTGTTCATCAAACACAACAACCAACAGCCCTTCCGTGTGCAGCGCTACGGTTCAGTTGTCTGTGTCGGAGATGTTTGAGCGCAAGAGGAAATTGCCAGCAAATGACCCCCGGGCCGTGGCAGTAACAGCCAGCATAGCCAAGCTTCTGGCCTGCGAAATGCTGCCATATCGAGTGGTGGAGACAAACAGCTTCAAGGGCATGATGTCAGTGGCCATCCCACGTTACGTGGTTCCCAGCCGCTACCACTTTGCGCGCTCTGCAGTGCCTGAGTTGCACGAGCACGTGGTCAGCAAAATAACCCGAAGCTTGAAGAATGCCGTTGCCTGCAAGGTTCACCTCACCACTGACACCTGGACGAGTGCGTTCGGCCAGGGTCGATACATCTCCCTTACCGCACACTGGGTGAACCTTGTGGAGCCTGGCAGCGATTCCTCACCTGCTACGGCGCGGGTGTTGCCCACGCCGCAAACAGCTGCACCGCCGTCCCTCCCACTGGATAACAACAGCAGCACCTACCTCTCTGACTCCTTCTCCTCCAACGCATCTCAAAGCTGTACCTCATCCGGAAACGCTAACCCAGCAGCAGTAGGATCGTGGAAGCAGTGCAGCACAGCTGTTGGCATGCGTCAGCAAGCGTTGCTGAAGCTGATCTGCCTTGGGGATAAGCAGCACACAGGGGAGGAAATTTGGAAGGGAATAAAGGAACAGACGGATTTGTGGCTGGCACCGCTGGACCTGAAACCGGGCATGGTTGTGTGTGATAATGGGAGTAATCTCATTCGCGCTTTAAGGTTGGCTAAGCTGACACACATCCTGGCGCACGTGATGAACCTAGTAGTTCAGCGGTTCCTGAGGACATACCCAGGCGTGGCCGATCTTCTGTTGAAGGTGCGTCGAGTGGCCAAACATTGTAGAAATTCCAGTACTGCTTCGGGGGCACTCGCCAAGATGCAGGAGCGCTTCAATCTCCCCCACCATCGCTTGCTGTGTGATGTCCCTACGCGCTGGAATTCTACGCTGCACATGCTAGCCCGCTTTTGTGAGCAGAAGAGTGCAGTGGTTCAGTACATGACGGCGCAGTACCGAGGCGCATCCGGACAACTGCCAAGCTTCTGTGGATCCGATTGGGCCAACATGTTGGACCTCTGCCAAGTCCTCCAAAATTTTGAGCAATCCACGTTGCTTGTGAGCAGTGACAACTCTTCAGTCAGCATTACCATACCACTGCTGTGTTTACTGAAGAGGTCAATGTTGAAAATCAAGGAAACAGCTGTCATGATGCAACTGGGGGAATCTGAAGGAGAAAACGATCAGCGTGATGGTACCAACATCAGGCCATCCGCCTCAGGGAACGCTGGCCCCAGCAGCTATGACGAAGAAGAGGAGGAGGAACAGCTGGAGTTGGAGCAGGAATTTCATGCCACCACTGACGAGGGCCAGAGCGGTGCACGTTGGACTTTCACAATTCAGCGCGAATGGTCAGCAGAAGCAGACCAGGAGGAAGGTGACGACTATGATGCATCACAACAACTATCACAACGCTCACAAGAGGATGATGAGGATTCTGGTAGGACTCTGGCACACATGGCTCAATTCATGCTAGACTGCATTGAACGTGACCCACGCATTGTGCGCATTCTGGACAACACCAATTACTGGGTTTATACCCTTCTGGATCCACGGTACAAACACAATGTTCCAAAACTGCTTGAAGAAAGAGTCAGACAGGTCAAAATGGAAGAACACCAGCAGGCCCTTGTGGAGACTTTAGAGAGGAGATTGACATCCTCACCCTCCTCTAGCCAGTTGTACGCCGACAGACTGACTTCCGCAAACCCAGGACGACCAGGAGGGCAGCAAACAACGCAAGCCGCAGCTAGTGCCCAAAAGGGAATGGTATCGGCAGTGTCCTTGTAATGGGAAAATTTTCTGACACCCATGCAGCAGCAGCCCACTGAACAGCAAGCGTGCAGATCCACCTCCAACACCGATCGCCTGGAGAAGATGGTCAAGGACTACATGTCAGATGACGTAGCTGTGTCGAACAATCCATCTGCACCCTTCAACTATTGGGTATCGAAGCTAGACACCTGGCACGAACTGGCAATGTACGCAATAGAGGTGCTGGCTTGCCCAGCAGCCAGCGTTATGTCGGAACGCTGTTTCAGTGCTGCCGGAGGCATCGTCACAGATCGGCGTATCCGCCTCTCCACAGAAAATGCAGACCGTCTGACTCAAATTAAAATGAATCAATCCTGGATTGGAAATGACTACGCAACACTCCAGGACCCCAACCAAGTAACATGACCAATGAACATCTGGGATGGTGTAGCGTTTCCGGTCCCTGTTTATTGAACCTCTCATCTGTATTACATTTATGACTGCATGGCGGTACAAAGCATGCTATCCGCACGCTTCTTGTCCTCATGCAAGGCCTGGGTTGTTGTGTCTCACAAAGCATGGCCTTCTCCTCCTGCGCCTCCTCCTGTTCCATCACGTCTGCTGCTGCTGGGTTAGCGTTGCCGCGTGGTCCCTGTTTATTGAACCACTTATCTTTATTACATTTATGACTGCATGGCGGTACAAAGCATGCTATCCGCACGCTTCTTGTCCTCATGCAAGGCCTGGGTTGTTGTGTCTCACAAAGCGTGGCCTTCTCCTCCTGCGCCTCCTCCTGTTCCATCACGTCTGCTGCTGCTGGGTTAGCGTTGCCGCGTGGTCCCTGTTTATTGAACCACTTATCTTTATTACATTTATGACTGCATGGCGGTACAAAGCATGCTATCCGCACGCTTCTTGTCCTCATGCAAGGCCTGGGTTGTTGTGTCTCACAAAGCGTGGCCTTCTCCTCCTGCGCCTCCTCCTGTTCCATCACGTCTGTTGCTGCTAGGTTAGCGTTGCCGCGTGGTCCCTGTTTATTGAACCACTTATCTTTATTACATTTATGACTGCATGGCGGTACAAAGCATGCTATCCGCACGCTTCTTGTCCTCATGCAAGGCCTGGGTTGTTGTGTCTCACAAAGCGTGGCCTTCTCCTCCTGCGCCTCCTCCTGTTCCATCACGTCTGCTGCTGCTGGGTTAGCGTTGCCGCGTGGTCCCTGTTTATTGAACCACTTATCTTTATTACATTTATGACTGCATGGCGGTACAAAGCATGCTATCCGCACGCTTCTTGTCCTCATGCAAGGCCTGGGTTGTTGTGTCTCACAAAGCGTGGCCTTCTCCTCCTGCGCCTCCTCCTGTTCCATCACGTCTGCTGCTGCTGGGTTAGCGTTGCCGCGTGGTCCCTGTTTATTGAACCACTTATCTTTATTACATTTATGACTGCATGGCGGTACAAAGCATGCTATCCGCACGCTTCTTGTCCTCATGCAAGGCCTGGGTTGTTGTGTCTGACAAAGCGTGGCCTTCTCCTCCTGCGCCTCCTCCTGTTCCATCACGTCTGCTGCTGCTGGGTTAGCGTTGTCTCGTAGTGCCTGTTTATTGAACCACTTATCTTTATTACATTTATGACTGCATGGCGGTACAAAGCATGCTATCCGCACGCTTCTTGTCCTCATGCAAGGCCTGGGTTGTTGTGTCTGACAAAGCGTGGCCTTCTCCTCCTGCGCCTCCTCCTGTTCCATCACGTCTGCTGCTGCTGGGTTAGCGTTGCCGCGTGGTCCCTGTTTTTTGAACCACTTATCTTTATTACATTTATGACTGCATTGCGGTACAAAGCATGCTATCCGCACGCTTCTTGTCCTCATGCAAGGCCTGGGTTGTTGTGTCTGACAAAGCGTGGCCTTCTCCTCCTGCGCCTCCTCCTGTTCCATCACATCTGCTGCTGCTGGGTTAGCGTTGCCGCGTGGTCCCTGTTTATTGAACCACTTATCTTTATTACATTTATGACTGCATGGCGGTACAAAGCATGCTATCCGCACGCTTCTTGTCCTCATGCAAGGCCTGGGTTGTTGTGTCTCACAAAGCGTGGCCTTCTCCTCCTGCGCCTCCTCCTGTTCCATCACGTCTGCTGCTGCTGGGTTAGCGTTGCCGCGTGGTCCCTGTTTATTGAACCACTTATCTTTATTACATTTATGACTGCATGGCGGTACAAAGCATGCTATCCGCACGCTTCTTGTCCTCATGCAAGGCCTGGGTTGTTGTGTCTCACAAAGCGTGGCCTTCTCCTCCTGCGCCTCCTCCTGTTCCATCACGTCTGCTGCTGCTGGGTTAGCGTTGCCGCGTGGTCCCTGTTTATTGAACCACTTATCTTTATTACATTTATGACTGCATGGCGGTACAAAGCATGCTATCCGCACGCTTCTTGTCCTCATGCAAGGCCTGGGTTGTTGTGTCTCACAAAGCGTGGCCTTCTCCTCCTGCGCCTCCTCCTGTTCCATCACGTCTGCTGCTGCTGGGTTAGCGTTGCCGCGTGGTCCCTGTTTTTTGAACCACTTATCTTTATTACATTTATGACTGCATGGCGGTACAAAGCATGCTATCCGCACGCTTCTTGTCCTCATGCAAGGCCTGGGTTGTTGTGTCTCACAAAGCGTGGCCTTCTCCTCCTGCGCCTCCTCCTGTTCCATCACGTCTGCTGCTGCTGGGTTAGCGTTGCCGCGTGGTCCCTGTTTATTGAACCACTTATCTTTATTACATTTATGACTGCATGGCGGTACAAAGCATGCTATCCGCACGCTTCTTGTCCTCATGCAAGGCCTGGGTTGTTGTGTCTGACAAAGCGTGGCCTTCTCCTCCTGCGCCTCCTCCTGTTCCATCACGTCTGCTGCTGCTGGGTTAGCGTTGCCGCGTGGTCCCTGTTTATTGAACCACTTATCTTTATTACATTTATGACTGCATGGCGGTACAAAGCATGCTATCCGCACGCTTCTTGTCCTCATGCAAGGCCTGGGTTGTTGTGTCTCACAAAGCGTGGCCTTCTCCTCCTGCGCCTCCTCCTGTTCCATCACGTCTGCTGCTGCTGGGTTAGCGTTGCCGCGTGGTCCCTGTTTTTTGAACCACTTATCTTTATTACATTTATGACTGCATGGCGGTACAAAGCATGCTATCCGCACGCTTCTTGTCCTCATGCAAGGCCTGGGTTGTTGTGTCTCACAAAGCGTGGCCTTCTCCTCCTGCGCCTCCTCCTGTTCCATCACGTCTGCTGCTGCTGGGTTAGCGTTGCCGCGTGGTCCCTGTTTTTTGAACCACTTATCTTTATTACATTTATGACTGCATGGCGGTACAAAGCATGCTATTCGCACGCTTCTTGTCCTCATGCAAGGCCTGGGTTGTTGTGTCTCACAAAGCGTGGCCTTCTCCTCCTGCGCCTCCTCCTGTTCCATCACGTCTGCTGCTGCTGGTGCTGGGTTAGCGTTACCGGTCCCTTTTCCTGGAGCCTCTTCTCTGTATTACATTTATGACTGCATGGCGAAAAAAACATGTTACCTGTGCAAAGAAACATGACATTTTCCACATTTAAAAGACAGTTTTTCCTTTAAAACTTTACAATCAATTTTCTCAAAAACTATAAGCTCTTTTTCAAATATTTTTTTCCCTCTTGTACCCACTTCCAAGGTGCACATACCCTGCTAATTTGGGGTATGTAGCATGTAAGGAAGCTTTACAAAGCACGAAAGTTCGGGTCCCCATTGACTTCCATTATGTTCGGAGTTCGGCGCGAACACCCGAACATCGCGGCGATGTTCGGCGAACGTTCGCGAACCCGAACATCTAGGTGTTCGCCCAACACTACTAGCCAGGGAGTCACAGTATGGTGGTCTGACCACCTGCACAGGGAAAAAAGAGCGACCCCCTCCCCCCCTAGTCAGGGAGACACAGTCAGACCATGGTGGTCTGACCGTCAGACCACCATGGTCTGACTTTGACTCCCTGGCTGTGGGTGGTAGGGGGGATACTCTTTTTGCCCTGGGCTGGTGGTCAGAGCCCACCATGGTCTGATTGTGACTCCCTGGCTGGGGATGGGGGGGTACTCGTTTTGCCCTGGGCTGGCTGGTTGGTGGTCAAACTCTGGGCTGGTGGTCAGAGCCCACCCCACCATGGTCTGACTGTGACTCCCTGGCTGGGGATGGGAAGGGTTCTCTTTTTGCCCTGGGCTGGTTGGTGGTCAGACTCTGACCACCAGCCCAGGGCAAAAAGAGCACCCCCCTACCCCCAGCCAGGGAGTCACACTGTCAGACCATCACCATGGTGGGCTCTGACCACCAGCCCAGGGCAAAAAGAGCGCCCCCTTCCCCTCCCCCAACAGCCACGTCAGAAAGAGAGAGGCAGTGCAGTGTACTCATAGACTGCCTGGCTACTTACCATGATGTTGTCCACCATCATGGCAGGTGGAACTGGATTCTGGAAAAAGGCGCTGGGCCAGGATCAGTGGGGGTCCGGGCGGGGGACCACGAAGGCGGCTGGGGTCACCCAGAGGCGTATCTGGGTAATATGGCGCCTATGGCAAAGACTGAAATGCCCACACCCACCACCACCCCAGGATACAGAGATTCAGAAGCCATGGTGCTCTAGATTTTACAATTAGTTAGCCGTGTGCCTCAAAACTAAATAGTCACTTGCTTCCAGATAAACTAGTAGTCGCATGCTTGCAGATAAAATAATTAATAAGTTCCATGCCTCCAGATAAAATAATCAAATAATTCTATGCCGCCAGATAAAATAATCAAATACTTCCATGCCTCCAGATAAAATAATCAAATACTTCCATGCCTCCAGATAAAATAAGTAGTCATGTGCCGCACAATAAAAATAAAGTTGTCACAATCATCGAGATAAAATAGTGAAGTAGTTACACACCTCCAAATAAAATAATGAAACAGCCAGGTGTCTTACAACAAACAAATTACATAGGCAGGTGCGTCAAGATAAAATTATTAAGTAGCCAAGTTTGCCCTGCATAAACAAATTAACTAGCCATGTTCCCCCGATAAAATAATTAAGTAGCCACGTGCACATATACAGTATTAGTATTAGGTTGCAAGATGTATCCCCATGATATTAGGTAGCCAAAGCTGTCCCCAAATTGCTGGCTTGGCGCAGGGTGCTTGCTGAGGGCTGTCGGCAGGGAGCTGCCTGGAGTAGGATGCTGGCTGCCTGAGGCATAGTGCAGGCTGAGGTAGGGTGCTGCCTGGGGGCACACTGCTGCCTAGCGCAGGGTGCTGGCTTGGGCAGGGTGATGGCTGGATTGGGCAGGTTGCTGGTTTGCTAAAGCAGGGTGCTGGGTTGCTGGGGCAGGGTGCTGGCTTGAGCAGGGTGCTGGTTTGCTGGGGCAGGTTGCTGACTGGCTTGGGAAGGGTGCTGGTTTGCTGATGCTGGGTTCTAGCTTGCTGGGGCAGGGTGATGGCTGTTTTGGGCAGGGTACAGGCTTGCTGGGGCTGAGTGCTAGATGGCTTGGGCTGGGTGCAAGGTGCAGATTTGCTGGGGCAAAGTGCTGGCTTGCTGGGTGCAGGCTTGCTGGGGGGGGGGGGGGTCTGGCTGCAGGCTTGCTGGGGGGCTGGGTGCAGGCTTGCTGGGAGGCGGCTGGGTGCAGGCTGGCTGGGAGGCAGCTGGGTGCAGGCTGGCTGGGAGGCGGCTGGGTGCAGGCTGGCTGGGTGCAGGCTGGGTGCAGGCTGGCTGGGTGCAGGCTGGCTGGGAGGCGGCTGGGTGCAGGCTGGCTGGGAGGCGGCTGGGTGCAGGCTGGCTGGGGGGCTGGGTGCTGACTGGGTGCAGGCTTGCTGGGGGGCTGGGTGCAAGCTTGCTGGGGGGCTGGGTGCAGGCTTGCTGGGGGGGCTGGGTGCTGACTGGGTGCAGGCTTGCTGGGGGGGCTGGGTGCAGGCTTGCTGGGGGGGGGGGCTGGGTGCAGGCTTGCTGGGGGGCTGGGTGCTGACTTAGTGCAGGCTTGCTGGGCGGCTGGGTTCAGGCTTGCTGGGGGGCTGAGTGCTGACTGGGTGCAGGCTTGCTGGGGGCTGGGTGCTGACTGGGTGCAGGCTTGCTGGGGGGGCTGGGTGCTGACTGGGTGCAGGCTTGCTGGGGGGATCTGGGTGCAGGCTTGCTGGGGGGCTGGGTGCAGGCTATCTGGGGGGGCTGGGTGCTGACTGGGTGCAGGCTTGCTGGGGGGCTGGGTGCTGACTGGGTGCAGGCTTGCTGGGGGGCCGGGTGCAGGCTTGCTGGGGGGCTGGGTGCTGACTGGGTGCTGGGTGCAGGCTTGCTGGGGGGCTGGGTGTTGACTGGGTGCAGGCTTGCTGGGGGGGCTGGGTGCTGACTGGGTGCAGGTTTGCTGGGGGGGGTGCAGGCTTGCTGGGAGGTGGCTGGGTGCAGGCTTGCTGGGGGGGCTGGGTGCTGACTGGGTGCAGGCTTGCTGGGGGGGCTGGGTGCAGGCTTGCTGGGGGGGCTGGGTGCAGGCTTGCTGGGGGGCTGGGTGCAGGCTTGCTGGGGGGCTGGGTGCAGGCTTGCTGGGGGGGCTGGGTGCTGACTGGGTGCAGGCTTGCTGGGGGGCTGACTGGGTGCAGGCTCGCTGGGGGGCTGGGTGCAGGCTTGCTGGGGGGGCTGGGTGCTGACTGGGTGCTGGGGGGTTGGGTGCAGGCTTGCTGGGGGGCTGGGTGCTGACTGGGTGCTGGCTTGCTGGGGGGGGGGGTGCTGACTGGTGACTGGGTGCAGGCTTGCTGGGGGGGGGGCTGGGTGCAGGCTTTCTAGGGGGGCTGGGTGCAGGCTTGCTTCGGGGGCTGGGGGCTGACTGGGTGTTATTACTGACCTCAGATCTGCGGCGACCAGTCCTCCGCTGATGAATCCAATCAGTCAGTGCCGCCCCCGCCGCTTGAACATCCACGTTATTGCAGGCAGTATCAGCGCGTAAGCAGTAACAGAAGGTACGCACGCTACTCGCGCCCAGAGTACTCCACATGCGGAAGTGACGTCATTAGTCCCTTCCGCATGTGGTGTTCACTGTGCGCGAGTAGCGTGCGTCCTTCTGACACTGCTTATGCGCAGATACTGCCTGCAATAACGAGGATGTTCAGGCGGCGGGGGCGGCACTGACTGATCGGATTATTGCGAGAGGGGGGCGCAGGCAATGGTGGCAGCGGCTGGTGGCAGGTATGGCGCCCATAGCACAAGCCATACCTGCATGCACCCCACCTGGTGACGTCACATCCTTCTCCTTCTGCCTGGCGCCCCCCAATCTGTCTCTCATCGGCGCCCCGTTCAGCAGAAACGGCTGAACGGGGCAAGAAACGGCCCTGATGATAAGTGTGGGACACAGAAAGCCTGATGGCTTTTTCCCTCTCCATGCTTCTTCCAAGGCTATACAGAATACCTATATAGCCTCAGAACATTCTATGTGTGAAATGGCCTACAGGATTTCTATGCCCCGCACCCACCACTTGCATCTTCACCTGTTTGGGATCCACTTTGGTATGTTTGAATCTGTTACAATATTGGCGTACATTTGACCTCTTGCACATACCAATACATTGTTTTCTGTAGTGGCGAGCACTCATTCTTCCACACCATTCTTTTCCAACTGTTATCTACGGTCAGAGCAAGTTAAATATAGTCTTGTGGATCCCTCTACAATGAGCTCATACCACTCCAGTGTAGAGGCGGCAGATGTTCCTTTTCCCTTCCTGCTATGATAAAACTTTTGTTTCTACAGCATGTGGCACCGCAGTCCACTACTTTACCTGATTTAAGATTTGCTCAGTTGTTTTTAGTTTTCTTTTGTCTCAACGTGGGTATTTAGTAATTTATGAAACTCTTTGATCACAGCTGATGTGTTGAGATACACAGGCTACATATGTTAGTAACTATGCAGAGGGAAGATTAATATATTTCAGTGAGTAAGAGAAGTATTTCTAAAAAATGCAATTAAAAAAAAACATACAACTGGCAGCTGTGCTGCAGTTAATTGAAGCTTGTTGTCATGGCTGCATAGAGGCTGCATTTTATAAAAGTTGGCTGTATGCTAAAAAAAAATAAAAATAATAATAATTAAAACAAATGTAAACACTCTGTGTGGAATTGCAATTTAAAATCATGTATATGTATTAGTAGATACTATCAGGGGTCTAGTCCTGGGAAAAGAAGTTAGTGGACTCACTTGGAGAACCTCTGAGCGACGCGCCAAAAAATGGGCGTGGACAAGCACACCATGTGCGTGGTCATGGGTGGGGCCAAATATACATGACCTTAGCAGTGATGTAAAAGGTCTGCCGAGGAAGTTTGAGCTCTGCCGTAGTGTATCCCCCAAAAATAGATGTAATCTGACAGCATTTCACCAAAAAAACACATAATCTGGTAGAAGTTCCTCCAAAATACATATAATATGGAAGTGGTTCCCCCAAAATAGACAATGGGCTTGATTCACAAAGCGGTGCTAACTGTTAGCACGCCTGTGAAAACCCCCTTAGTACGTCTAAACAAGCTTTTCGCGCATAAAACTTTACGCGCGCAAAACTTTATGCGCGTAAAACTTTACGCGCGTACTGCACAGAGCACAGGGCGCACCGTGCGAAGTGCCCATTAAAGCCTATGGGACTTAGCGCGCGCAAAACTTTGCGCGCGTAAAACTTTACGCGTGCAAAGTTAGCGCACGATCTGATTGAGAAATCCGGTGCTAACCTACTTAGCACCCTGGTTAGCGCGTCTAAAGACTTTAGATGTGCTAAGTAGGTTAGCACCGCTTTGTGAATCAAGCCCAATGTGGCAGCAGCAGTTCCACCAACATACACATAATTTGGAAGCAGTTCCCCAAAATACGCAAAACCTGGCAGCGGATCACCCAAAATACACGTAACACCCAAAGGACATATAATCTGGCAGTAGTGGTCCCTCAAACATACACAATCTGGCAGCAGTTCCCCAAAATACACGTTATCTGGCAGCAGCCGTTCCCCTAACATACACATAATCTGGCAGCTGTTCCCCAAAATACATAACAGCGGTTCCACAAAAATGCAGATAATAGGTATATGTGCCCAGTATATGTAGCCAGGGGTATATGTGCCCAGTATATATAGCCAGGGGTATATGTGCCCAGTATATATAGCCAGTGGGATATGTGCCCAGTATATATAGCCAGTGGGATATGTGCCCAGTATATATAGGCAGAGGTATATGTGCCCAGTATATGTAGTCAGGGGTATATGTGCCCAGTATATATAGCCAGGGGTATATGTGCCCAGTATATATAGGCAGGGGTATATGTGCCCAGTATATGTAGTCAGGGGTATATGTGCCCAGTATATGTAGCCAGGGGTATATGTCCCCAGTATATGTAGTCAGGGGTATATGTGCCCAGTATATGTAGCCAGGGGTATATGTGTCCAGTATATATAGTATATGTAGGCAGTATATGTAGGCAGGGGTATATGTCCCCAGTATATGTAGGTAGGGGTATATGTGCCCAGTATATGTAGTCAGGGGTATATGTGCCCAGTATATGTAGTCAGGGGTATATGTGCCCAGTATATGTAGTCAGGGGTATATGTGCCCAGTATATGTAGGCAGGGGTATATGTGCCCAGTATATGTAGCCACGGGTATATAAACCCAGTATATGTAGCCAGGGGTATATGTACCCAGTATATGTAGCCAGGGGTATATGTGCCCAGTATATGTAGGCAGAGGTATATGTCCCAGTATATGTAGGCAGGGGATTATGTGCCCAGGTAGCCAGGTGTGCCCCCAGCAGGAGGGGAGCAGCGCAGAGAAGGAGAGCTATGGGGACAGCGGGGATGGGCGGGCATCTCCCCCCCCATCCCTCACCTTCGTGCTCCCCTTCCTGCCTCTCCCCTCCGGTGTTTTGAAATGTCGGGCCCGGCTGCGAAAGTGGGCGGAGACTTACCGCGGTCCAGCCGCAAGGGACGCTCTGCTCTGTGTGCGGCTAATCTGGTCTTCTAGCCGCACACAGAGCAGAGCGTCCCTTGCGGCCGGAAGAAGGCGGAAAGTCTCCGCCCATTTTCATCAGGGAGAGGCAGGAAGGGGAGCCAGTGGTGCTCGGATACTCCTTTTTATTATTCGAGTTTGGTCGAATTCGAATAGTAAGTTATTCGAGTTCGGTCGAATATTCGAGTCGAATATTTTTTACTATTCGATTCGACCTCGGACTTCGAGCTCACTATTCAAATCGGTATTCGAGCTCATTATTCAAGCTGACTATTCGAATTGGCCTTAAATAGCTTCCAACACTTGTTTTGAGGGTGAATGATGCAAGAAACATCTTTTTTTCCAAGTAACAACAGCAAGTGATTATGTGGGGATGTTCCTTTAAAAAAAAAAAAGGTGGAAAGAGAAGTTGTGTCCAAAATTCTGTTCAGTACAGTGTATATACTTCTTCTTCTTCATCTTCTATATCTTCTTCTTCGTCTTCTATATCTTCTTCTTCTTCTTCTATATCTTCTTCTTCTTCTCCTTCTTCATCTTCTTCTTCTTCTTCTATATCTTCTTCTTCTATATCTTCTTCTTCTTCTTCTTCTATATCTTCTTCTTCTATATCTTCTTCTTCTTCTTTTATATCGTCTTCTTCTTCTTCTTCTTCTTCTTCTTCTTCTTCTTCATCTTCTTCTTCTTCATCTTCTTCTTCTTCTTCTTCATCTTCATCTTCTTCTTCATCTTCTTCTTCTTCATCATCTTCTTCTTCTTCTTCTTCTTCATCTTCTTCATCTTCATCTTCTTCATCTTCTTCTTCATCTTCTTCTTCTTCATCTTCTTCTTCTTCTTCATCTTCTTCTTTTTTATCTTCTTCATCTTCATCTTCTTCATCTTCTTCTTCTTCATCTTCTTCTTCTTCATCTTCTTCATCTTCTTCTTCTATATCTTTTTATATATCTTCTTTTTCTATATCTTCTTCTTATTATTATTTTTCTATTTCGTCTTCTTCTTTTTCTATATCTTCTTCTTCTTCTCCTTCTTCTTCTTCTTCTCCTTCTTCTTCTTCTTTTTCTATATCCTCTTCTTCTTCTATATCGTCTTCTTCTTCTTCACTTATTTCTCTTTTATTTTATTTTTTTAAAGAAATGCAGCTATTTTTGAGCGTAATAAATAGCTGGTGGCGCACGCATGTTGGAAGCGCCATTGTATGTGCTCCCTGGCAGTGGAAACACACAGACAGCAGGAGGTAAATTCAGCAGCAGCAGCAGGAGGAGGAGGATGATTGTGTGGCAGCAGGCAGTCAATGAGGCAGGCAGCGAGACATAATAGGCAGTGGTACCTAGCGGTGGTACCAGGCCGTAAATACACAGCATGAGGTTCCAGACAGCGGTCGTGAAGCCCACATCATGTCCAATACACAACTGGGACAACACAGTTTTCAACCTGGACACCTCTAAAAATAATATCACAAAGTATTAATAAAAAGTATATATATTTTTATCTTTCTTTTAAAGAAATGCAGCTATTTTTGAGCGTAAAAAATAGCTGGTGGCGCATGGTGGAAGCGCCATTGTATGTGCTCCCTGGCAGTGGAAACACACAGACAGCAGGAGGTAAATTCAGCAGCAGGAGGAGAAGGATGAGTGTGTGGCAGCAGGCAGTCAATGAGGCAGGCAGCGTGACATAATAGCCCTGGTACCTAGCGGTGATACCAGGGCGTAAATAAACACAACAGGAGGTCCCAGACAGCGGTCGTGCAGCCCACATCATGTCCAATACACAACTGGGACAACACAGTTTTCAACCCGGGCACCTCAGAAAAATTAAACCTTTTTTTTTTTTTGTTAATGGTTTACTTTTTTTTTTTTTTACAGCAAATTACACAGATATAGCTATTGTTTGACGTAATAGCTGGTGGCAGAGTGGCAGCAGAAGGTAAATCTGTGTACCCTTGGCAGTGGGAAACACAGACAGACAGCAGCAGAAGCAGGAGGAATGGAGGAGTAGTGTGAGTGTGGCAGCAGGTAGGTAGGCAGCATGACATAATAGCCCTGGTACTTAGTGTTGATACCAGGGCTGTAAATAAACACAACAGGAGGTCCCAGACAGCGGTTGTGCAGCCCACATCGTGTCCAATACACAACTGGGACAACACAGTTTTCAACCCGGGCACCTCAGAAAAATTAAACCTTTTTTTTTTTTATGGTTTACTTTTTTTTTTTTTTTACAGCAAATTACACAGATATAGCTATTGTTTGACGTAATAGCTGGTGGCAGAGTGGCAGCAGAAGGTAAAATCTGTGTACCCTTGGCAGTGGGAAACACAGACAGACAGCAGCAGCAGCAGCAGGAGGAATGGAGGAGTAATGTGAGTAGCTATTGTTTGACGTAATAGCTGGTGGCAGAGTGGCAGCAGAAGGTAAATCTGTGTACCCTTGGCAGTGGGAAACACAGACAGACAGCAGCAGCAGGAGGAATGGAGGAGTAGTGTGAGTGTGGCAGCAGGTAGGTAGGCAGCGTGACATAATAGCCCTGGTACCTAGTGTTGATACCAGGGCTGTAAATAAACACAACAGGAGGTCCCAGACAGCGGTCGTGCAGCCCACATCGTGTCCAATACACAACTGGGACAACGCAGTTTTCAACCCGGGCACCTCAGAAAAATTAAACCTTTTTTTTTTTTTTTTAATGGTTTACTTTTTTTTTTTTTTTTACAGCAAATTACACAGATATAGCTATTGTTTGACGTAATAGCTGGTGGCAGAGTGGCAGCAGAAGGTAAAATCTGTGTACCCTTGGCAGTGGGAAACACAGACAGACAGCAGCAGCAGCAGGAGGAATGGAGGAGTAGTGTGAGTGTGGCAGCAGGTAGGTAGGCAGCGTGACATAATAGCCCTGGTACCTAGCGTTGATACCAGGGCTGTAAATAAACACAACAGGAGGTCCCAGACAGCGGTCGTGCAGCCCACATCGTGTCCAATACACAACTGGGACAACACAGTTTTCAACCCGGGCACCTCAGAAAAATTAAACCTTTTTTTTTTTTTTTATGGTTTACTTTTTTTTTTTTACAGCAAATTACACAGATATAGCTATTGTTTGACGTAATAGCTGGTGGCAGAGTGGCAGCAGAAGGTAAAATCTGTGTACCCTTGGCAGTGGGAAACAGACAGACAGCAGCAGCAGGAGGAATGGAGGAGTAATGTGAGTAGCTATTGTTTGACGTAATAGCTGGTGGCAGAGTGGCAGCAGAAGGTAAATCTGTGTACCCTTGGCAGTGGGAAACACAGACAGACAGCAGCAGCAGCAGGAGAAATGGAGGAGTAGTGTGAGTGTGGCAGCAGGTAGGTAGGCAGCGTGACATAATAGCCCTGGTACCTAGCGTTGATACCAGGGCTGTAAATAAATACAACAGGAGGTCCCAGACAGCGGTCGTGCAGCCCACATCGTGTCCAATACACAACTGGGACAACACAGTTTTCAACCCGGGCACCTCAGAAAAATTAAACCTTTTTTTTTTTTTAAGGTTTACTTTTTTTTTTACAGCAAATTACACAGATATAGCTATTGTTTGACGTAATAGCTGGTGGCAGAGTGGCAGCAGAAGGTAAAATCTGTGTACCCTTGGCAGTGGGAAACACAGACAGACAGCAGCAGCAGCAGGAGGAATGGAGGAGTAGTGTGAGTGTGGCAGCAGGTAGGTAGGCAGCGTGACATAATAGCCCTGGTACCTAGCGTTGATACCAGGGCTGTAAATAAACACAACAGGAGGTCCCAGACAGCGGTCGTGCAGCCCACATCGTGTCCAATACACAACTGGGACAACACAGTTTTCAACCCGGGCACCTCAGAAAAATTAAACCTTTTTTTTTTTTTTTTTTTTTTTTTAAAGGTAAATACAGGCAGCAGGGGCAGCTATTGTTTGACGTAATAGCTGGTGGCAGAGCAGCAGCAGAAGGTAAATCTGTGTACCCTGGCAGTGGGAAACACAGACAGACAGACAGCAGAAGGGCAGTACACAGCAGCCCACTGTAGATGTAAAATGGCGACGTAATAGTCAAAGTGAACCAGGCTGGCTTAGTGAGCAGGAGCCAGGAGGTGGTAAAGGGTGGTAAGGCACATTAACGATGGATCTTCCGGCAGCCAGTTCATGTCCCCCTCTCGCCGACAACAGGGGCCAGGAACTCGCCTTCCACCCACGCCTGGTTCATCTTGAGAAACGTCAGTCTGTCCACAGACTTGTGAGACAGACGTTAGCGTTTCTCGGTGACCACGCCACCAGCTACACTGAAGCAGCTCTCGGACAGCACGCTGGAAGGGGGGCAGGACAGCACTTCCAGGGCGTACTGCGCCAGCTCGCTCCAGATCTCCAGGCGCTTGACCCAATACTCTATGGGATCAACAGGGGCATCGCTGTCAAGCCCGCTGTAGGACCCCATGTAGTCAGCCACCATGCGGGTCAGGCGCTGGCTGTGACCGGAGGAGGATGCTGCTGCATGCACCTCCTCTCTAGTCACTGCTGCCGGAGCCTCTACAGTCCTGTAGAGCTCGTTGCTGAGAGACAGCAGGTCTGTGGGGCGCTTGCTGCTGGATGCAGGCACCTGCTGCTGCCTCTGTGCTGGCAGGACAGTGGGGGTTGAAGGCTGGGGGAAGGCTTCCTCCAAGCGCTCAACAAGGGTCTGCTGCAAGCTCCTTATTTGTTGCGCTGGGTCTCCTCCTGCAGGCGGCAGGAACTGGCTCAACTTCCCCTTGAGGCGTGGGTCCAACATCATGCTGATCCAGATGTCCTCCCTCTGCTTCATCTGGATCACCCTGGGGTCCTTGCGCAGGCACGTCAGCATGTGCGCTGCCATTGGGAAGAGGCGGGCCACGTGTGCTGGCACATCGACGGCAGTGCTGTCCTCATCCTCCTCCTCTGCCTCCTCAGCCTCATCCTCTCTCCACCCCTGCACCAACTCAGCTGCACTGTGCTGATCCCCCTCATCAGCAGCAAGGTCAGGGACCTCCACCAAGTCCTCCTCCTCCTCCCCCTCAGAGGTGGACTGTGCAGCTGCATGCCGCTCCTGCTGGGCCAAGGCTGACGCTCCCTGTTCCAGCAAAGCATCGAGGGCCCTGTTCAGCAGACAAACCAGGGGCACCCACTCGCAGACCATAGCATGGTCCCTTCTCACCATGTTAGTGGCCTGCAGAAAGGGAGCCAGCACTAAGCACACCTGCTGCATGTGCCTCCAGTCATCATCGGGGATGATGGACGGGATGTTGCTGGTCTTGTCCCTTTTCTGAGCAGCGGAAACAGTGGCCAGGGCAAGGTACTGGTTGACAGCGTGCTTCTGTTCAACCAGATGCTCCAACATCGCCAGGGTGGAGTTCCAGCGAGTTGGAACGTCAAGGATCAGCCGATGACGTGGCAGCTCCAGCTCCTTTTGCACGTCTTCCAGGCTCGCACAGGCTGCAGCCGAACGCCGGAAGTGACGCACAACATTCCTTGCCGTTTCCAGCAGTTCGCCCATCCCCTGGTAGGTGCGCAAGAACTTCTGCACCACCAGGTTCAGCAAGTGGGCAAGACAGGGGATGTGGGTCAGGTTTCCCCTGTCAATTGCGGCAACCAGATTGGCCCCATTGTCGGCCACCACCTCTCCGACTCTGAGGCCTCTGGGGGTCAGCCAAATCCTCTCCTGCTCCTGGAGTTTAGCCAACACATGGGTTGCCGTCAGTTTGGTCTTCCCAAGGCTGACCAACTGCAGCAGCGCTTGGCAGTGGCGGGCCTTACGCTGCTGCTGAGGCGGGGGGTTTGGCCAGGTGTGCCGGAGGATGGCAGAGGATCGGAGGAACCTGCTGCAGTTCCCCTGACCCTGCGGGGTGGCACCACCCACTGTGTTGCTGCTGCTGCTGTGCCCGCTGCTGCTCTCCCATCCTCACCCCCTTCCACCAAGCTGACCCAGTGGACAGTGAAGGACAGGTAGCGGCCTGTCCCGAAGCGGCTGCTCCAGGAGTCCATGGTGATGTGGACCCTTTCACCAACCGCGTGCTCCAGCCCTCGCTCCACATTGGCCATCACAAAGCGGTGCAGTGCAGGAATGGCCTTGCGGGCAAAGTAGTGTCTGCTGGGGAGCTGCCAGTCTGGGGCTGCACAAGCAAGCAGCGCATGCATGTCGCTCCCCTCCTGCACGAGCGTGTACGGCAGGAGTTGGGAGCACATGGCCCGTGCCAGCAAGCCGATCAGCTGACGCACGCGACGGCTGCTGGGAGGCAGAGCCCTAACCACCCCCTGGATGGACTCGCCCAAAAGGCTCTGGCGTGGCCTTTTGCTAGCACGGGAATCAGCGGACACAGCAGAGGAGGCCACTGAGGACTGGCTGCCAGAACAGGCCTCAGTGTCGGCGGCAGGAGTTGCAGAGGGGGGAGGAGCAGTGCGTTTCCGCACTCCTGCTGGTTCTGCTGGAGGAGCAGGAGGGCGGGTGGCTGCTGTTGCTGCTGCTGAAGGCTGTGCAGTGATGGGTGTGGTGCCACTGCCAGCACCAGATGCCTTCAGCCTCTGGAACTCCTCATGCTGGTGGAAATGTTTAGCAGCAAGGTGGTTGATGAGCGAGCTGGTGCTGAACTTTAAGGGGTCTGCACCTCTGCTCAACTTCCACTGACAGTGGTTGCAAGTGGCGTACTTGCTGAAAACTGTGGGCATTGTGAAAAATCGCCAGATTGGTGACAAGAACAACCCCCTACGGCCTGGAGCCGCTGCTGCCTGTCTCCCTGTGGTGGTTGGGGGGGGGGGGGGGGCTTGGGGGCGGCTGGTGGTGGTACTGGCAGATGCTGCTGCTGCTGCTGCTGAGCCTGAGACACCAGCAGGCTGTGGGACCTGCCTACTGCTGCCAATGCTTGCAATGATGCGTCTCCTTGCAATGCCCACAAGCGCATCCTCCTCCTCCTCCTCAGAGCTGCTGATGATGACATCCCCAGGTGCTGGTGGTGGCGGCACCCAGTCTTTGTCTGTCACCACGTCATCATCATCATCATCATCCTCCCCCTCCTGAAACATGTCCTGCTGGGATGATGACCCCCCAAACTCCTCTCCTGATGCATGGATGGGCTGCTTGACTGTCGCCACAGTCTTGCTGTCCAATCCCTCCTCCCCCAAAGTGCCCATCAGCATCTCCTCCTCCAAATCGCCAAAAACAGCAGACAATACTCTGATGGTGCCTGGGGTAAAAATACTGCTGAGTGACAGGTCGCCAACTTGTGACGGTGAACTGGCCTCCTCCCCAGGCCCTGCTGGGCGGCTGCTGCGAACAGGGGTGGTGGTGGTGGTGAGGGTGGAGGCCTCGGATGCAGAGCTGATGGCGGGCTGCTCATCCTCCGTCATCAGTTGCACCACAGTGGCTGCATCCTTTTCCTCAATGGGACGTTTCCGACCCGGCTGGAGGAAAATAGGAGCAGGTACTACACGCCACTGCTGCTGTGTCTCTGCAGCGTGAGTTGCTCCTGCTGGGTGGCACGGCCAGTGGCTATAGGAGGAATGTTAGCCACTGACGCAGCTGCTGCTGCTGCGGAACTGTGCATGGTGGCGCGGCCGCGGCTTGCCACAATGCTGCTCCCTCTCCTCTTGATTCCCTTGCTGCCCTTCCCCTTGCCCAAACCGCGCTGGCTGCCACTTCCAGACATCTTAGATGTTTTGGGCGTAAACAAAAAAGTTTTTTAAAAGGGCGGGTAAAAAAGTGGGGTACTTCAATGGAGTGGGTTGGTGGGTGAGGTGACACTAATCACTAAGTGATTAGATCGCTAAGTGATTACTAGTACAGTACTAATACAAAATACAATAATTCAGTAATCAGTAAGTGTGAACAGTGAACAGTGAGTGTGTCCCCTAGTACACTAACTAGAAAATACAATAATCAGTAGTAATCAGATTAAGTAGAAGGAAATAGAGTGTGTGTACTGAGTGCACGCACACACACGCAGGAGCTAGCCTATGAACAGTGACTGAGTGTCCCTAGTACAGTAAGTAGTAACAGTAAGTAGTACAACTAGAAATTTCAATAAGTAATCAGAAGGAAATAGAGTGTGTGTACTACTGTGCACGCGCACGCACACACACACGCAGGAGCTAGCCTATGAACAGTGACTGAGAGTCCCTAGTAGTAAGTAAGTACAACTAGAAATTACAATAATCAGTAGTAATCAGAAGGAAATAGAGTGTGTGTACTGCACGCACACACGCAGGAGCTATGAACAAACAGTGACAGTGAGTGTCCTAGTACAGTTACAGTATAACTACAAAATGAAAATACAATCACTCAGTAGTAAAGGACAGCAGAAACACTGGTATAATAAACTAACAGAGGACAGGAGGACAGCTGCCCACACAGGCAAGGCCCTGAGGCCTAAAGCTGTGTAAGCTTGCCTGCAGCAGCTGCCTGTCTCTATGTAACACACAAGCTACTAACTAAAATACAATGTCTATCTAACTAACAACAATATAGGTGTGTATAGGAGGTGTATGTGAGCAAAAACGCTAGGTAATTGACCACAATAGAGCACTTGCTAAGCCAAAGCACAAAGGAGCAGATCTCTCTCTGTACAAAGTCAGGCAAGGACGGAAAAACGGAACATGGAGGCCGCTATTTATAGGGTAGGGGCTGGCCAGGGTCCCCCTCTGTGATTGGCTGCCGTCAGAGGGCCTGGGAGCCCTCTGATTGGCTCTAAGGACATCAATCTGGGCTATGACGCTATTCGAGCTCGGTATTCAAGCTCGAATAGCGCTGTTTGCTCGAATAGCTCGAATAGTGAGTGGGCTATTCGAGTTCACTCAAATAGCCCATTCGAATAGCTGCAGCTATTCGAGCTCGGTATTCGAGCTCGAATAGCTAAAAAAAGAGCTCGAATATTCGAGCTACTCGAATATTCGAGCTCTGCTGAGCACCCCTGAGGGGAGCACGAAGGTGAGGGATGGGAGGGGAGATGTCCGCCCATCCCTGCTGTCCCCATAGCTCTCCTTCTCTGCGCTGCTCCCCTCCACACAAGCCAGGGTGGACGGCATCCACGTTGAGGAAAAAGTGGGTGGACGCCGTTCAGCCGCGTCCACGCAGGACTCGATCCCTGGATACTATGTTATATCATAACCAGTTTAAAAACACACTGAGGAATTACGTATTGAAATCATGTATATTTCATGTGTATTTACTAGTAAATATTACTTCAAAACACTTAAAGGATTTACGATGCGAGAATTGTAAAAAAAAGTTAAATTCCTGGTTGCAAGTTTTATCCACAGAAGACACCATCTACATTCTCTGTTTCATTCCACCGTGATCTCTTGCTTATTTTCTCCCTGAGGTCGAGACCCGACCCAATCCTGTGGGTCGACTGCATTAGCCCCATCAAATATGGCTGCCAGTTCCTGCCACGGCTATGAGTCCTCCTCCAGCCCCGTCATGGCTCCCGGCAGACAGTCTCATGGACGTAAAGCGCATGAGACTGCCGGGAGCCATGATGGAGCTGGAGGCGTAATCAGAGCTGCACAGCCACACTCGTGGCTATGAGAACTGCCCAGGTGCGGCAGGACCTGGTGGACATATTTGATGGGACTAATGCAGACCTCAGGGGGAAAATAAGCAAGAGATCACAGCGAAATGAAACAGAGGGCGTGGATGGCGTCCTCTGTGGATAAAACTTGCAGCCAGGTATTTAACTTTTTTTTTACCATTCTCGCATCGTAAGTCCTTTAAACACTGTATTCAAATTATTCTGTTGCATTAGAATATGATTTTTTTTTTGGTTTGGCCATGTGCAATTATCTTTTAAGACGTAAGTTTCATATTCTCTTTAAAGTAACTTTTAAACATTTTACCATTGAAAAATTACCCAAAAGTTGGTGAAAAAAATACTTTCAAAATTATTATCAATATTTTCCTGCTTGCTGGTGGTTTAAAGGGCATTTTATGACAATTATCACCTAGGAAAAAAAGTCAGGAGAAAAGGGGAATTGCATATGGGCCATTATTTATAATGTGAATATATATATATCACCTAGGAGAAAACATAGAAGAAAAAGTGAATTTGATCAGCCCATTGTGTGAATAAGGTCTAACATGGTAAATCTAAGTACTTGTCAGTACCCACATAGAAATAAAAAGAAGAACACAAAGAGAAAAAAAACGCACCTGATAGATGAAACTGATCTACAAAGCAATCAGCAAAAAGCACTTATTGTAATAAAAAACAGAAAAAGTGCCAGAAATGGAAGTTTACAATGGAGGTTCCTAGGTGACAGTAATACCCAAGTTGGTCCTTATTGACCATGTTTTTAATGATGTCACTTGGGATCCCCAGCAGGAATTTTCACTTATCTGGATTTGGAGATCTGTCATGTAGCAGAGGTGCAGTAATTAAAAATAGGTGAGTGAAGTGTGATTGCTGGACATTGTGATTGACAGTGGCACAATGGATTGACAGCTCTTTGTAACTTGATTGAAGGATACATGACTGGACAATATGATTGAATGATGATGGATGTACTCTTGGGGGACATAAATAAAATGAAACTAAAAAAAACAACAAAAAAACAGGTAGATATGTTTGTGCTTTATTTTTTTTTTTTTTATTTTTTTTTTCATTTTAAGATGAGTTTTCATTTTGTTTTTTCTTACTCTGTACTCATTAGGCTCAATTTAATCCTCAGTGTTAAGAGCTGGTGATTGTCTAAAGGGGCCCATACACCTAACGATTTTCCCACCGATATACAGCCGTTTCGATCACAGTGATCGAAACGTCTGTGAAATCGCTGCGCACACCGCTGACAGAACGATTGTTTTCAGTCCGAAATCGATCGTTCCCGTCGATTCCCGTCGACCCATCCGTGTGGAAGATTTTTTTCGGTCGCCGGCGGGTCGGGAGTGCGTCGTTAGCGGCGTTCAAATGCCCGATGACCGACGCAATACAGCGGTAATACATTACCTGCTCCAGCCGGCGCGAGTCCCCTGGTCTTCGGGCTTCGTACTCCAGAGCTACACAGAACTTCCTGTCCCGGCAGGAAGTTCAAACAGTAGAGCGCCCTCTACTGTTTAAACTTCCCCTGGACAGGAAGTTCAGTAGCCGGAGCGTGGCGGGGCCGGAGCGGAGAAGAAGACCAGGGGACTCGCACCGGCCGGAGCAGGTAATGCATGCAGGGGGTGGCAGCAGCGGCAGCTCCACAGATTGTGATCGGTTTCAGGCTGAAATCGATTCACAATCTGTTTGCAGTAAAGGTGGCCATACGATCCCTCTCTGATCAGATTCTGTTGGTCAAATCTGATGGCAAATTGACCAGTGTATGGCCACCTTAACTCATCCAAATATCAATTTGCATAAAACATTTATCTAAATAGTGCTGAAGGAATATTACCATGGCTGGCCATGGAAGAAAGAACCCACTTGTATATCTTTTTATCCTCCTTTTCATTGGATTAATTTAGTAAATTTAGAAGTAGAAATGAGAGCTGGTGAGCAGTATGCTTATCACTTGCTTTAGCCATGAATTAACACCTATAACCCATCTCAGAATGGTGTTTTTTGCACTTTTTAAAATTATATTTCAAATTGTTTTTCAAGTCATAGCCCTTGTTATAATTTAAGTAGGCCTCAGTTATTTTGCCTGCGGTTTAGGTAAAAGGCTGTTCGCAGAGTAGAGTATACCTTTAAAGAGTTTTCGAAGATGCAGTCAGAAGCATCTCAGTGTCTGCTTGAGGCAGATGATGCAAGCAGATACTGAGAACATGTTCCTGAAGGAAGGCCACAGGCCTACACTGCCCCAGACAAATGGACTACGAGAACAATCAACATAGGCAATATTTACAAAATACCACATTCCTGTATGTAAGCAAAAGGCATCATTAAATATTAATCGAGTAGGTGGGTATTATGACACCACGAGGGGTCTAAGCCAATAGTCGGGTCTGGGGGATGGCTAAGATGAGGTCACATTTAACTCTTTCCTAGTCGGTATTAAAGTGCCAGAGGGGCCGACGGAGGGCTCTCTGATTCCTGCTTTCATGCTCTCTATATGCTGACTGGACCACCTAATTATTTCCTTTCCTTATGTAATCTGATATAATGTATGCTGTACATAGGTAGTCTAGAAGAGGTAACTTAGAATAGACATAAGAGGACCTGATTATCTTCAGCAGGAAGATAATCACGCTGCTGTAACGCAACATGTAACGCAACATGAGGATTTGTGTAATGATCCGCTCAGCTGCCTGTGCAGGCAGGCAGCTTTTTGACCACTGTTCAGGTCTGCATTCTGCAGGTCTCTGGAAGAGAGACCTTTTGTCAGTTTTGCAGCTTGCTGCTGCTGAGGAATTTGCATACGTTTGTCATGCAAATTGCCTAGCCACATCCTTTGTAGACTTGCTCTATATATACCATGTGATTCCACAGTAAGTCGCTGGTCATAAGGGTTTGTCCTGTGAAACACTCCTGCAGTGTCAGCCATGCTTATCGTTTGAAGATTAGCTTAGAGTAATTCCTGGGACTGCGCTAGGCATCCTTGCTAGAGCAGTCAGGATTGTATTATTTGTATTGTCTGTTCTGTCTCTCTTGCTGTACTTGGATCGCACTTGCTCTGGCGGAAAGAGCAGTGGATTCAGCTCGCCCTGTTTCTATACTTGGATCACACTCGCTCTGGCAGTAAGAGCAGTGGATCCTGCTAAAGCTATCTTGCTATACTTGGATTGCACTTGCTCTGGCGGAAAAAGCAGGGAATCCTGCAAGCTTTGTTCCTTACTTGGATTGCACTCGCTCTGGCGGAAAGAGCAGTGGATCGTATCTCTCACTTATTCCTGTTTTCGTGTATCTGTCTTGTCTGATACGAACGCTTGCTGGAGGCTCGGTGAGGTAACCGTTAAGCAAGCGCTCGCGTCCTCTGTTTCATGTTTGTCTGTCAGTGGTTAGCTAGGCGGGCTTGTCTCTGTTGTGCTTAACACACGGAGACCGCGCAGGAAACGCGTCCGCTGTTGTGAATGAGTGCGGTGTTCACGTTTAGTTAGCGTTTGTTATTTTCCTTATCTTCTCATTGTATGATTTGCTGTGCCTTTGCTACTCTCGTGCTCTGCCTTGCTGTAGCCTTGTGTCACCTCTGGCAATCGCCTCTCTCGCGATTGCGTTCCTACTTCATATCTGCTGTTGTATATGCACCGTCGCGGGTTGGCGACTAGATTGGTGCACACACATACAATCTGTCCCTTTGCTCAATCTCATTCGCAATCGCCTCTCAGGCGATTGCGTTCTCACTCGGTTTACTTTGTCGTGTGTCCACCGTCGCAGGTTGGTGACTAGATTGGTGCACGCACATACATTCCTCCTCTGTGCTTATTCTGTCTTGTGTCACTGTTAGCAATCGCCATCTCCTGCGATTGCCTTCTCACCTTATCTTCATGGTTGTGTGTTCATCGTCGCAGGGTGGCGACTAGATTGGTGGACACGCATACCCTCTGTCGCTTTGCTCTCTCTCTTTCAGGGCTATCTTGCCCTGCGTTTCTTCCCTTCGTACAATTAGTGTCTGGCGTCTGTGGCAGGGCAGAGGAGCTGTTCCTCTGCACTCCACAGCTCCACCTGCTGACAGGAATTTCCCTCTACAGGTGCGTTGCACCTTTTGCTATGTTCCCGCAAATTATACGCTTGTGGAGGATTTCCGCCGTGTCAGCGCACGCCTTGTGCGTTGATCACAGAGAGAATTCCACAATCGTTACAATTTGCTTGGCTAGGATATGATGAACTATATCTGTATAGCTGTGTACTTAATAAACTCCATCAAACTTTGAAGACGACTGAGAAAGCCTATCTCCTGCTTGCTGTGATGAGTCGTGTTTGCAACTCTTGCTGATGAGGTTGCTGGTGCCGGAGTAAAAGGTGATTTATAACAGTGGTGCCGAGAACCCAGCGCTGTCTAGCAGAAAAGGCAGGCAAGGACCGGGCCAGATGTCAGTCTGTTATCTAGTTTTTCCAGGACTTCCACAGTAACAAGCGGAGGAGACACTGAGACGCTCGCTGGAAACTTTTCGAGAAGAGATAAGTGGTGCTGCCAGGCTGCGAGGAAGCCGGGCGCACGGAATGACGTTCAAGTAATTACAGCGGCGAAGGCTCGTGGACTGAATAATATAGGTGTGATGTACACACGCCTAACGCCAAAATACAGATCGTGGGCTTTCCTGGCGGCGGCTTTTGCAAGTGCCGTAGTGGAATCGATCGGGTGAGCAGAGGTATCAGTAGCCCGAGGGGGTCCAGGAGTTCGCGAGCAAAACTTGACCAATGCTGTAACGAACGGTCATTCAGGAAGAACGTCTCAAGGAACTAGCAAGTATAAAAGTTTTGTTTATTTGGGTTGTACAGTGAGGTATTGTATTTGGAGTTGATAATGTATTTTGCGTGTTATGTGCAGCTGCAGATTTTTCTCTCTCTCCCGTGGGTTTTGGGGGAGGGGGGGCTGACAGGGCCGGCAGTGGCTGCTGCGGTTTCAGTGTGAGCAGCGTACATAGGTTTCTCTTGCTGTTTTTCTTTTGTATTTTTTTCATCTCTGTTTTCCTTTCGTTTTCTCTGGTGTTATGCTAGTGGTGGCTGCAGTTTCAGTTTTTTTTTCTCTCTCTCCCTTGTTTAACAGTGATAGTCTGGGAGGGATGCCAGAGGTATGTGAGCCCCCACGGCAGTGAAGGGGGGGGCGACAGTCTGCAGGTTTCAGTTAATAGACGGGAGTGAGAGAGGCCAGAGAGATGGAGAGAGGGAGAGAGAAGATTGCGTAGAGAGAGAGAGAGAGGCCAGCTGTATTAATTGTTTGTGTGTTTTTGTTATGTTTTTGGGCTGCGAGGCTACTTAGTTGTCAGTGGACAGCGGAGTTTAGAGAGAGCTGTACAGGACTTCTAGTAGAGCTGGTTTCAGTTCAGTATCATGTGTTTTTTTTTAAATTCACAGATCGCAGAGCGTAGGTTTGAGGGCACGGGGTTGAGTGCATGTTTTTTTTTCTCCTCCGTCTACATGTCCAAGATGATTTGCATTTTTTCTGAGGAGGAGATAGGAAACTTCACAAACTGCGGTGTTATTTGTCTGGTATGTGTTTTGTTTGCAGGCATCCGAGGGATATATATGCTGGAATGTTTAGTGTGCACGTACATTGTATGTTCTAACTGTTTTTTTTCCTAAAGGTTCATAGGATTAAGAGGTTGCTATGGGGGATGACATAGCAGCCATCTTTGCTGGCAAGCCATGACTCAACATGGAGTTGTAATTCTGAGAAAGCCACTCCCACCTTCATTATGTATTAGGAAGGGGGGGAAGCGCCCACTGATAGGCATGCCCCAATGGCAGGGGGAGGATGTGCTGGGGGATCCCACGTCCTACGTCACAGCAGTGCACACGGTGCCGCGCACGGAAGCAGCTGGAGGGAGGGGGGTCCAGAGTGGGGACAGAAGAGAGATTCTACTGAGTTTCTCGGCTTCCAGATGATTTCTTCAGAAGGAGTCTGGGCACAGGGAGTGTCCGCATACGTGAGCCAAGCCAGTTGCATGGTCACGGTTAGGAAGTGTTTACCAGCCAGGGACATGGAGACACGTAGAAGTCAGATATTTCCCAGGGAGTGATTTTCAAGAGCGGATCAGGGGGGGTATCTGTACTGGGTTGCTTATGGGATTATTCCTTTAAGTGAGGCACCTTAAAGTGCGGTGCAGCATGTGTTCCCAATAGAGACAGGGGGACAGTGCATAGTTGGAGAGGGAGAGAGGAACAGAGAGAAAGAAAGGAGTTGACCAATCCAGGTGTACTCGCTGCGACTTTTTTCCCGGGGGTTTTTTGTGTCAGGGACAGGACCAGAGATTGACAAAGAAGTCATTGCTGGGCTGTTAGCGTGTTTTTCCTCGCCCACCGATTGGTCAAATATATATATTTTTTTCTTTCTCTTCTTTTCTCCAGCTCTGCTTAAGTTTAGCACAGAACAGAACTGGAAGCAGTTCAGGAGGCATTTATAAAGATGAAGAAATTGCCATTTACAGAGTGACAGTGTATCAGTACAGTGTTTGCCATGTGACTACCTACCAAGTGGGCATTCAGGGATCTGCATACAGGCAGATGACGCTGGAATGATAAGCCCTGCACCCTGTGTAGTTTAAGTGCAAAGTGCTCCTTCCTACAGGGAGGCAGCCATTTTTTTGTAGTCTGGGGGTAGTAGCACAGCAAACATTGGTCAGAGGGTACACTAAACAGGACGTCGAGCAGTGAGGGCTGCGATCGATGAAGTTCTAGGTAAGTCAATGCGAAAATGAGTAAGAGCATTGCAAGCTCACCTGCAAAGCAGCAACAGGTGTGCGGCATCCGTAACCTGTGCATGCGACGGCCGCATATGTACAGAAGGGGGGATGTGGAGGGAGTTTGCAATGAAGTGAGAGCTTCCAAAGGTGAAGTCCGCGGGAGCAAAATTTTAAACAGGTAAGTACTTAGGATAGTACTTAGGTTGGGGAGAGGAGTTTAACTCCAATCTGCCAAAAAGTGTAAACAGAGTTCATGAGAACCATAAAGCAACGAGATCAATTACGGTATATATATTGATCAATTTAAAGTGTACAGAGTACAAGCCACAGGGTGAAACCCAAATCATGAATAAGAATTGATTTGTTTGTATTTCGATTTCAGGAATTTGGCAATATGGAAGCAAGAGCACTGAGGTGCTGGCAGCCGAGACAAAGATGTCAGTCGGATAAGCGAAAGGCTCCAGATGCAAATCCGAGTTTGGAGAACAGCGAGATTTCTGAGATTGGAAAGAGACTAAAAAACGAGATTTCGGAGATCGGAAAGAGACTAAAAAACTGGCTGAGCAAAGCATAATGCAAAGTGCTAATGTTTTTCTTTCCCAAGGAGGTGCTTTTATAATGAAGAGTACCGTGCTGATGGTGATCCTAGGCTGCCATTTCGTCCTAGGAGAACGAAGAGAGGACATTCTCATAAACAATAAGGGGTTAATGAGAACACAAGGCCCAAGCATGTTAATGTTTAGTGACAAAGGTACTGATCCTTTCACACCTCCCTCTGATTGGCACAGATGGACCAAGCAGGGATGGAGGAAAAGAGCACTTGTGCCAGGTGGAAACAAATTTCATGGCACAATGTTGGTGAAAGGTCTGAAGGGTCAGGTGTGCTGGAAGTCTGAATTGAATGGCAGGGTAAATCTGCTCTTGAATGTCACACTCCCAGAATTGATGCACCGATCCAAAGTTTGGTTAAAAGGTACATTGCAGTACAATGGGTACATGCAAACGGTGGAGTGTGTGATTCCGGGGTACCTTGTCTTGGTTATCCAGAGTGAGATGGTTCCAGATTGGAGAGGAACAAGCAGGAGGCGTCAATTCTCCTACCGGCGAGACGCAGGGGACAACATCACACTCTGGGGTTACCAACAGAGGGTGTCTCTGAAACAACTATACACACATAAAGGCTGGAAAGCCGAGGGTTCGTGGTTTTCGAAACAAGAAGTAAAAATCGAGACCAAGACACATTTCCAGGTGACAAAGAGGGTGGGGAGAGCGATCCCGGGGGAGGGAAAGCCAACACAGGGAGCCCATTCTCACTACACGGATCACAACAGGGGACGATATTACACAGTCCATATGCAGCCACTTATCCTCATGCTAGTTGGGTAAGTGAAGAGGTACTCTTAATTGAAAGATTGCAGAGAGTACAGTCTTCCCGACCTCAGGTACATGATAAAATGAAACTCGCGCAAAGTTTTGCGCGCGCAATCGTGGAATTGAGTGATTACGCGCGCTAAACTTTGCGCGCGGGACTTTGCGCGCGATAAAGAGCACAAAGCTGTGCTAACTCAGTGGTGCAAAGGTTATCACGCCTAAAGTCTTTTAGGCGTGATAACTGAGTTATCACCGCTTTGTGAATCAGGCCCATTGTGCCTCAGGACATAAGGGGGGGAAGAGGTCCAATCAGGACAGTTGGGGACATATTTTGTCAGGGAGATGCTAAAAGATCCTGTACAACTGAGATTGGACAAGGAGAGGTTTATCGATTTTTCTGGAGAAGGATCTTTTGCATTAAAGCTTCGAGATGTTTGGGTGAACAAATGGAAAGGGTGCAACATTTCTTTAGGCACCGCCACTTCCTTAGTTCCCACCTCAACACATGTCTTACACCGTGACCTGAGAGGTCAACATGTTTTGGTGCTAGACGGGTAGGTGAAACAAGTAGAGTGGCCCTAATATGGGCAATTCTCACAGAGGTACCTGTGTTTGCCAGGGCAAGTCAAATTCAGTGAAGAAACCTGCTGGCTCAATAACACAGAAGGCGAGGCTACCATTCAAAAGATCCGCCCTGAAGCCAAACCAATACTTCCGGTGGCTGAAGGAAAGGTTTGTTTTTTTAACATAATGTCTAATGACACATTCAAGGTACATTTTCATAATTGTTCCGATATGGTGGATCTTTCAAGGGGAACATATTGTGTGAGCGGAGATCCCCTATGGATCAAGTCATCCAAGTTTGATGACGTTATTTCTCAAATTGTTAAGAGAACTCTAAAGTTCAAAGTTTCACGGGAAGTTCCCATCCTGAAAGATAACACGACATGGGACAAATGGGAACAGGTTTTGACCCAAGACGGCCACACTTTGTTACAACGGTTAAACAAACAGAACACTAAGTTAGAGGTAAGATTTCACCATGATCCAGGTGATCTTAACGAGGTAGAATACAAAAATAAGCAGGTGAGTTCCAGTGTGACCTGGTGGGAAAGGTTTCCGGCGATGTTCCAGGGACACTCGGACTGGGCCTCTGCAGTTCAAAAGTTGGGGATGACAACTTTGGGCATCATTGTCCAGGTGAGGTTGTGTGTCAAATTATGCAAAACAAATTAGCCTGGTCAAGAGATTGGTGCCTCATAAACAATCTCATGAACCAATATTTCCAAATTAAGGGACATACAGGGTTACGGGTATAGGTTTAGTAGTACCTGGGATGGAGCTGATTGTATAAAGGCGCTCTTTTAGAAGGCACCTGGCACTGCTCCGTTGCGTAACAGAAACGAGTTTCACTTTTCTGTGATCCTGCAAGTTTGTGAGTGATACGCAAGTGACGCAAATGCTGAGAATGTGGTATAGAGGGACTTAGAACTAGGGCTTGCCCTCTCTTCCAGGGATAACCGCCTAGAGCAGAGAAGTTGTGTGAGCACGAACATCGAAAAGTGAAACATAAAGAAAAGAAACCAGGTACTGTTGGGTTCAGAAGCAGGGATCTGCGGATCAAGCCATTTTAGGGGGGATTGTTATAATTTTAGTAGGCCTCAGTTATTTTGCCTGAGGTTTAGGTAAAAGGCTTGTTCGCAGAGTAGAGTATACCTTTAAAGAGTTTTCAAAGATGCAGTCAGAAGCATCTCAGTGTCTGCTTGAGGCAGATGATGCAAGCAGATACTGAGAACATGTTCTTGAAGGAAGGCCACAGGCCTACACTGCCCCAGACAAATGGACTACGAGAACAATCAACATAGGCCATATTTACAAAATACCACATTCCTGTATGTAAGCAAAAGGCATCATTAAATATTAATCGAGTAGGTGGGTATTATGACACCATGAGAGGTCTAAGCCAATAGTCGGGTCTGGGGGATGGCTAAGATGAGGTCACATTTAACTCTTTCCTAGTCGGTATTAAAGGGCCAGAGGGGCCGACGGAAGGCTCTCTGATTCTTGCTTTCATGCTCTCTATATGCTGACTGGACCACCTAATTATTTCCTTTCCTTATTTAATCTGATATAATGTATGCTGTACATAGGTAGTCTAGAAGAGGTAACTTAGAATAGGCATAAGAGGACCTGATTATCTTCAGCAGGAAGATAATCACGCTGCTGTAACGCAACATGTAACGCAACATGAGGATTTGCTTGGCTAGGATATGATGAACTATAGCTGTATAGCTGTGTACTTAATAAACTCCATCAAACTTTGAAGAAGACTGAGAAAGTCTATCTCCTGCTTGCTGTGATGAGTCGTGTTTGCAACTCTTGCTGATGACGTTGCTGGTGCCGGAGCAAAAGGTGATTTATAACAGCCCTCTTCCACCCAAACCTCTCTTAATCCCGTGAGCACACTGAGGTTGGTATTGCCAGAACAGCTGAGCTGGCCAGTGAGGAGCTCTGCAGCCTAAACAATACAAGCTGTCATGGGCAATGGGGAAAAAAATCTACAAGAGGGGTGCATATATCTTCTGACCCTCTTACAAACATCTTTATAAATAAAAAGAAAGCACACTGGATATTTAGAATAAAAGTCCTCTTAAGGTCAATAATCTTTATTTAGACAATTATACATATACACGTAATAAGGTAAATCACTCACACACACACTTTAGGAGCAAGCTGGTTCTCCTTCAAAAAGAAAAACACATTGTTCTCCTAAAAATTGTGCAATGTTAAGGCTTATATGCAAAAGTAGATAATAGGAGATAAAAAATAGTGCCCAGTTTTAGCAAGAATAAAATAGGTTATAGTAATGCTCCAACTCTGGGTTGTCTAATATACAGGATCTTCTCAAAAAATTAGCATATTGTGAAAAAGTTCATTATTTTCTGTAATGTATTTATAAACATTAGACTTTCATATATTTTAGATTCAAATACACACAACTGAAGTAGTTCAAGCCTTTTATTGTTTTAATATTGATGATTTTGGCAACTCTCCTGACCTGAACCCCATAACTGAACATAATTATTTGAAGGTTGACTTTTTTTGTTTTTAAAAACACTTTTCTTTTATTGGTCGGATGAAATATGCTAATTTTTTGAGATAGGAAATTTGGGTTTTCATGAGCTGTATGCCAAAATCATCAATATTAAAACAATAAAAGGCTTGAACTACTTCAGTTGTGTGTATTTGAATCTAAAATATGTGAAAGTCTAATGTTTATCAGTACATTACAGAAAATAATGAACTTTATCACAATATGCTAATTTTTGAGAAGACCCTGTACATTGTAAATGGTATTATCATTGAGAGAAACAACTGTTCCCATATATCAGGATTTCCGGTAGATTGAATAACAATTTTCAATGTATAAAAGTATTGTGTTGGACTTCGGTGGTACGTACTTAGATGCAAAAACATACCACTCTCTGATTAGAATCATATGTCTCTCTTAAAAACAATAAGTCCCACGGTCCATCTGGTATGAAGTAACAAAGTTCCAAGGGTGAGCTTGCAACTGCATGCCAAGATCCAGTCAGCCGTCAGCAAGTAGCATTACTCCGGCTTTGGCGACTGGGTTCCGGTCCTCAATGAGAAGTCACATCCTCCATGTGTCTCACTCACTACTCCTATGCCACTTCCTTGCATTCCAACCTGCGTTCTTCCTGCTTATAGATATTAAGATTTTGCAGCGCAGTAGCTAGCAGCAGCAAAGGGTGGCAAAATCTGGGAACAAATGGTGCGCCCCTCCATATCCACAGATAGTGTTAGATCAACATGTTTCAACAAGAGATCAGTAGTTTTCCTCAGGATCAAAGAAAAGGAGCTTATTCCCACCTATTGACTGGGAAAGTGGTGGCAGTCACCTCTATGCATGTGAAGTAAGGAGGGGGGGGGGGTGATGGTGGAATATGGAAGCCCTTGTAATAATAAAGTGACCCCCAGATGTTCACTCCTAGTCAAACGGGTATAAGAGGTCATTTTTGATTCCTAACCTATTTACAGTGAAGGTTGGGATGGTGATGGAGCTGCAGGAAAACAACAGGCGTGGATGTGCAGGAGGTAGCTTTGCAATTGAGATTTTAGGAGAAACGAGAACAGGTTAGATAAATAACAAGAAACATAAACATAAAAAAAAAAAGTTTTTAAGAGAGAAGAAAGAAGTTTGTGTCTGAAAATGTCAGAAGACATAAATTTGCAAAAAATAAGACAGCAGTATACAGATGGAAAAAGAGAAGGAAATATATTGTTTTTATTATTTTTAATAATTATAATATTATTGGGTTTTATTTAAAATAAAGTTTTACATTGGAGAAGAGCCCCTTATATTTGACATGTCCTTGACACACTGTACTATAAATATGCAGTGGGAGTTGTTGAGGTGGCAGAGCCCCATATTAGTTGGCTAATCTGTTCTGGCAGTGCCAGCCTCCAAGCAAGCAAGGGGGCTAAAATAATTTCTATTACAGTGAAGCACAAGTTTACAAATGTTGGATGGTGCTGAAGACAACTCAGCAAAAGGAAGAAAAATGATCCAGCAATTTCACCTTTTAACACTGAAGGTAATTAGTTGAATTTGCACAGCCATTTGGCGTGTTAATTTGAGGCCTCTTTCACAGTGCGACGTGAAAGTCGCACGTTAGAAAATGTTCCAACGCAGACTAACGCACAGCAATGCAAAGTCTGTGCGACATTCACAGTGCACACGCTGCATTGTGTGTAACGTGTAGCAATATTTAGGAAGTGCTGCATGCTGTGCGTTTAGCAATACATTTGCTGCGTTATGTGTGTTGCACATGCTGAGTAATGTTTTTTTTGTTTTTTAAAGTAACGCATGCGCTGTTTTCATTCCATCATTATGCAACGAAAACGGCGCACCAAGAGACACATAACGTAGTACAAAATAACATCCAATTTTATAACCTACATGCGCTGCATTAGAGGCACGTTGTGCGACTTTAATGTCGCATTAAATGCACCGTCCCACTGTGAAAGAGGCCTGAAAATTGACTTTACTGATAGCTTGTGTGTGATATCAGGTAATAGAAGACTTGCTTAAAGTGTGCATGTTATCAATGGGGATTACACTGTGTCTATGGTGTTAGGACAAAAAAAAGAAATATAGTGAAACCAGTTGTGTAAATCTAAAACAGAGTATTAAAATAAAGATCAGGGACTTCATACTACTTATAAAGAATACAAATGTGTTTATATAATACAATCTTATGAGTAACAATTTTAAATACAAGTCAAACCTAGTTCACTTAAACTTTCTTTGTTTCCTAAGTTATTTGCAAGAAGGGAAAAAACAAACAAACAAAAAACAACAAAAAAAAAACACTTTTAACCACCCCATTAGTAATGAGCAAATATTTATTTTAGCCAAAATGGTCACACAAGTCTCATATTTATGCACATGATCTATACCTTGTTTCTTCCACCCCTATTAGGCTTTCTTTTGGGTGGTACATTATGCTAAGAATTATTTTCATTTCAAAATTTCATTTTGTTGTGATAAGTAGTGATAACGTTATTGGGGAATAAATGGGAGAAGCACTGAAATGTGAAAATTCCTCTCATCCATAAGGTGAAAACAACCCACGGGCTGAAATGGTTAATATAATATCATGCTTTGCCACCCTCCTTGCATGGATAGGCTCCCATATGCAACATTAAATGTATGGCACTTTGTTTTTGTTTTTTGTTTATTTTTGCAGAAACCTACAAGGATGTGGAGGGTTAATAAGTGTCTCTTCATCATATTGTACAGTGTGACACCACTGTACAATCTGATGAAGAGACACTTATCAACTCTCCACATCCTGCTTGCTTCCCACTGGTGCCATGTTTGGTGTAAAAAAAAGCTCCATAGCAGTTCCAAAAAGATTCCCTTGTGCCTAGTTTATCTCTAATTTTCTCTACTTGGGAAGAAATTATAAGGAAAAGCACAATACTAGGCTGAACACATTTTCTTTTCCTGTGGTAAAAATACTTGGTTTGGAAACATTATGAGGCAGAGTGTGTGCTTTTCATAAACAGGCACATGCCAAAATACCAAGATTTTATTCTGTAAGGATCCATAATAATATCCAGTATTCCATTAAATTAGCATTTCTTCCCCCTTGAGGGTGCAGGAAAGGAGGGAAGAATCTGAGTGTTATATTTCCACGTTCAGATGCATACATAATTTTATAGAGGTGAATTTTGTCCTTTCAGAAAGACGTTTACACTGTTAATCTCTTCACAATGAAAAATGCTTCTGCCTTTCTAAGATTCTACAGACTGAAGGCCACCACCCTGCTGTTTCTTCTTTTGAGGGTTTTAACCTTGAAAACTTTATCCCTGGAGGTGATTCTAGCTTTGTTTGATCATCTGACAAGTTCACACATCTCTCTCTCTCTCTTTTTCTCTTACTTATACACACACACACACACACACACACACACACACACACGCACACACACACACACACACACACATACACACCATTTTAGCAAGAGGAATATAAAAAATTACTCTTATCCAAAATGAGTATGTAAATGAGATGGCCAGATCTATGACTGGATTCTTGTTACAAATGTGTGACTTAAAGGGACCCTGAGCAGAGTACTAAAATAAAAAAACTGCACTTACCTGGGGTTTCCTCCAGCCCACCATAGCCCACAAGGTCCCTCAGTGTCCGCTGGGTCCCCTCCGTTGTCCCGCTGGCAGCCTTGTTAGTGTGGCAACTTCGGCCGAAGTCATCTGCAACTGCGCATGCACTGCCCAGCTGCGCTCCTGGCTCGATCATGCATGCATCGCCGTAAGCCTCCTGCACGAGTGCAGTTTTCGAAGTACATGCAACGCGTGCGTGATCGGGCCAAGAGCATGGCCAGGCTGCAAATGAGCAGTTGCAGGTGACTTTGAACAAACTAATGTGGCCGCCAGTAGGACCACGGAGGGGACCCGGAGGATGCCCAGGGATCTCGTAGGCTATGGGGGGCTGGAGGAAGCCCCAGGTGAAGATTTTGATTTTAGTACCCTGCTCAGGGTCCCTTTAAGGTCACTCAAGTACACACATGCAATGATTGTTTTCAGTTAGGGATTGGGAAACAATCCCTTGGGTGACAAATCAGGGAGCAATACTGTAAAGATGCATTGCAAGCCTGTAGGCTAGTGATCTAATCTGTAGCTATGGGGGGGAAGGGACAATGATCGACGTACAACTGAGCAGGTGGGGTATAGTGGAAATAACATTGCTGTTGGGCATGCTTGGATGTCGGAGTTGTTAAGATGTTGGATCTTTAAGTGGCTTCGGATGTATGCTGTACACACACTAGATTGGTGAACAATCATCGGTTAAAGAGGCCGTTATTGTCCATTTTGGCTGACTTCTCTCTAATGTGTGTACAGGTATGTAGACTACTGAATTTGAAAGATTGGCGTGATAGCTGAGCAATTAGAATTTTTTTTTTTAAAGCTTAAGTTTTGTAGAAAAATTACTATAACTAGGGGAGTAACTGAGGGTGCCCCTGTGAAACTTTTACAGGTCCCACCTTCCTGCATTCAAACTCCCCTTGGTGCCTCATGGGGAGAAGGGGCCTGGACTTCTTTCTTCCTCTTCCACTAGAGTTACCTTCCTCCACCTGTGCTCCCCTGCCTGTCTCCATTCATTCAGACCCACAGATCAGTATGGCAGCAGTGATGGTCAGACCTAACCTCTTCCCCGATTGTTCTATCCAGCACTTCTGCTAAAGTCACTAAGGCACATATGCAATTCACTTTTTCGCCTGAATTTTCTCCTAGGTGATAATTTTTCATCTTCTATTTATAATTACTTTTTATCACTTTGCAATGGAAAAAGTACCCCAAAGTAGGTGAAAAGGTACTATCAAAATTATTTTGAGTACCGTATTTTTCGGACTATAAGACGCTCCGGACTATAAGACGCACCTAGTTTCAGAGGACAAAAACTATGGAAAAAAAATAAAAAAAAGAGACCTGGTGCGTGTATAGTGCAGGGGCGTCTTATGATCCATTTTCCCCCAAGCTGTCTATATAAACTACACTGCCCAGCTAAACTAACCCCAGCTGACCCCACAACCTACACTAACCCCAGCTGACCCCACAAACTACACTAGACCCTGCTGACCCCACAACCTACACTAGCCCCTGCTGCCTCCACAGCCTACACTAAGCTACACTGACCTAGTGTTGGGCGAACACCTAGATGTTCGGGTTCGGGCCGAACAGGCCGAACATGGCCACGATGTTCGGGTGTTCGAGCCGAACTCCGAACATAATGGAAGTCAATGGGGACCCGAACTTTTGTGCTTTGTAAAGCCTCCTTACATGCTACATACCCCAAATTTACAGGGTATGTGCACCTTGGGAGTGGGTACAAGAGGAAAAAAAATTTAGCAAAAAGAGCTTATGGTTTTTGAGAAAATCGATTTTAAAGTTTCAAAGGGAAAACTGTCTTTTAAATGCGGGAAATGTCTGTTTTCTTTGCACAGGTAACATGCTTTTTGTCGGCATGCAGTCATAAATGTAATACATATAAGAGGTTCCAGGAAAAGGGACTGGTAACGCTAACCCAGCAGCAGCACACGTGATGGAACAGGAGGAGGGTGGCGCAGGAGGAGAAGGCCACGCTTTGAGACACAACAACCCAGGCCTTGCATGAGGACAAGAAGCGTGCGGATAGCAATTTGCGTTTTGTCGCCATGCAGTCATAAATTTAATACAGATGAGAGGTTCAATAAACAGGGACCGGAAACGCTAACCCATCACAGATGTTCATTGTTCATGTTACTTGGTTGGGGTCCGGGAGTGTTGCGTAGTCGTTTCCAATCCAGTATTGATTCATTTTAATTTGAGTCAGACGGTCTGCATTTTCTGTGGAGAGGCGGATACGCCGATCTGTGACGATGCCTCCGGCAGCACTAAAACAGCGTTCCGACATAACGCTGGCTGCCGGGCAAGCCAGCACCTCTATTGCGTACATTGCTAGTTTGTGCCAGGTGTCTAGCTTCGATACCCAATAGTTGAAGGGTGCAGATGGATTGTTCAACACAGCTATGCCATCTGACATGTAGTCCTTGACCATCTTCTCCAGGCGATCAGTGTTGGAGGTGGATCTGCACGCTTGCTGTTCTGTGTGCTGCTGCATGGGTGTCAGAAAATTTTCCCACTCCAAGGACACTGCCGATACCATTCCCTTTTGGGCACTAGCTGCGGCTTGTGTTGTTTGCTGCCCTCCTGGTCGTCCTGGGTTTGCGGAAGTCAGTCTGTCAGCGTACAACTGGCTAGAGGAGGGGGAGGATGTCAATCTCCTCTTTAAAGTCTCCACAAGGGCCTGCTGGTATTCTTCCATTTTGACCTGTCGGACTCTTTCTTCAAGCAGTTTTGGAACATTGTGTTTGTACCGTGGATCCAGAAGGGTATAAACCCAGTAATTGGTGTTGTCCAGAATGCGCACAACGCCTGGGTCGCGTTCAATGCAGTCCTAGGCCGAATAGGTCATAGCCTAGGGTCACAAAAACCTGTTTATTTGGGCTATTTCAATGGTAGTGATGGTGACGTACATAAATCTCAGCCATGGCCGTTAGCAACGTCTGAATTTCACGAAATGTCTCATGCAGGTAGAAGACATATTGTTAGACTTGGATTCCAAAGATGGGGTCCCTACATCTCTGCAAACCAGAGTTACAGGGGTCCAAAATTGGTAAAATCCCCCATAGACTTTCATTGCCTCCCTATTTCACTTTCCAAAATCTCACATCTTTTGAAAGGGCAATGGCTCAGCAGTACCAAATTTTCTAGCATTGTAGGGACCCTTAGGGGGAACATGACTGGTGAGTTTCGGGCCCCTAGGCCAAAGAGGTCATAGCCTAGGGTCACAAAAACCTGTTTATTTGAGCTATTTCAATGGTAGTGATGGTGACGTACATAAATCTCAGCTATGGCCGTTAGCAACGTCTGAATTTCACGAAATGTCTCATGCAGGTAGAAGACATATTGTTAGACTTGGATTCCAAAGATGGGGTCCCTACATCTCTGCAAACCAGAGTTACAGGGGTCCAAAATTGGTAAAATCCCCCATAGGCTTTCATTGGGCCTACTATTTACCGTTCCAAAATCTCACACCATTTCAAAGGGCAATGGCTCAGCAGTGGCAAAACTCACCAGTCATGATCCCCCTAAGGGTCCCTACAATGCTAGAAAATTTGGTACTGCTGAGCCATTGCCCTTTGAAAAGATGTGAGATTTTGGAAAGTGAAATAGGGAGGCAATGAAAGTCTATGGGGGATTTTACCAATTTTGGACCCCTGTAACTCTGGTTTGCAGAGATGTAGGGACCCCATCTTTGGAATCCAAGTCTAACAATATGTCTTCTACCTGCATGAGACATTTCGTGAAATTCAGACGTTGCTAACGGCCATGGCTGAGATTTATGTACGTCACCATCACTACCATTGAAATAACCCAAATAAACAGGTTTTTGTGACCCTAGGCTATGACCTCTTTGGCCTAGGGGCCCGAAACTCACCAGTAATGTTCCCCCTTAAGGGTCCCTACAATGCTAGAAAATTTGCCACTGCTGATCAATTGCTCTTTGAAAAGATGTGAGATTTTGGAACTGTAAATAGGAGGCCCAATGAAAGCCTATGGGGGATTTTACCAATTTTGGACCCCTGTAACTCTGGTTTGCAGAGATGTAGGGACCCCATCTTTGGAATCCAAGTCTAACAATATGTCTTCTACCTGCATGAGACATTTCGTGAAATTCAGACGTTGCTAACGGCCATGGCTGAGATTTATGTACGTCACCATCACTACCATTGAAATAGCCCAAATAAACAGGTTTTTGTGACCCTAGGCTATGACCTCTTTGGCCTAGGACTGCATTGAACGCGACCCACGCATTGTGCGCATTCTGGACAACACCAATTACTGGGTTTATACCCTTCTGGATCCACGGTACAAACACAATGTTCCAAAACTGCTTGAAGAAAGAGTCCGACAGGTCAAAATGGAAGAATACCAGCAGGCCCTTGTGGAGACTTTAAAGAGGAGATTGACATCCTCCCCCTCCTCTAGCCAGTTGTTCGCCGACAGACTGACTTCCGTAAACCCAGGACGACCAGGAGGGCAGCAAACAACACAAGCCGCAGCTAGTGCCCAAAAGGGAATGGTATCGGCAGTGTCCTTGGAGTGGGAAAATTTTCTGACACCCATGCAGCAGCACACAGAACAGCAAGCGTGCAGATCCACCTCCAACACCGATCGCCTGGAGAAGATGGTCAAGGACTACATGTCAGATGGCATAGCTGTGTTGAACAATCCATCTGCACCTGTTCTGTTTCGAATTCCCGCTTTATGTGTGAGGCATACTCCAGAAGACCCAGTCTGTATAGCAGTATGACTCCCCACTGATTCAGAAACCTCCACAGGCAGTTTACTCGATGAAATAATGACTCCAAGTATAATCTGTAGTATCTTTACTTGCGTTGAAAGCATACAAAGATGTTTTTTAGAGCATATTCATAGGTAAAAATATGATGCGACTACAAGCACAGCAGGATCTCCTCACTAACTGAACTCAACTGTTGCAGAAACATCTAGACAAGGCTGTTGAGCAGGGAGTTACAGTTGGGAAATGCTAAATAACTAAATCTTGCAGGGGGACTGGAATATACTAATACAAAGAATATAAATAATGTTAAATAACATTAAAGGAGGCTGTTGTGACAGCACACTCCCCGCTTGGTATCGGTAGATACCACTATATATAATACAATTTAACATTGAAAACTATAAGTATAATTAAGACTTGTAGAGAAGAGAGAAAACATAAAACATAAACATTAATTCTTGAATGCAGATCTTTGAAGAATCTTCCATCACTGGAGAAAGGATGTAACTCAGTAGACTCGAAGGCATATCAGGCTGTTCCCTTGGATCGAGTAGATAAGACATCTTCATTTGAAGGCAGGAGTAAGACTGTCTCCGTGATGGGTCTAAACAAAGTCTTAACACTACCATTTCTTGCTGTCTTCACTTTCACCTTGCGAACCTTTCCATCATCGCTAGTGATTGCCTTTATAAAGTGATCATTCATATCGGGTTTGTTCTTCAGAATTTTTTTAAGTGAAGTTAGCCTAGAAATAACTTGTTTCTTGTTATTTGGAAGCCTAATTCTTGGTGAACGAAACGGTAAAGGAGCTACCCAACTGTTAGTTTCATCCTTGAAGAATTCATTATTCAAGATGTTTATGAACTCTTTATCCTCAATGGAAGGAACTGTCTTATTGTCATCACGAGTTATTTGGAATATAGTGTCACTAAAGTCTTGATGAGAACTGTTCTTACAACTGATTTGCTTTTGTAGATCGCATGAAGTCTTTAAACTGAAACTCTCCTGAACTTGAAAGTTAAAAGGATGTTTAAGTGAATGAAAGGTGCATTCAGATTCTCTGATGCTGGTCTTGCATGAGAACACATCATAAGACTCTTGAAATGTATTTAAGCAAACATCTCCTATTATGACCCATCCAAAATCTAATTTCTGTGCATAAGGGGCATAATTTGGTCCATTGCATTGTTGTCGCACCTTATGGACTCTTGGGATATCTCTGCCTAAAAGAAGGAGAATCTTTGCATCATCATCAAGCGGTGGAATGTAACTGGCTATGTGTTTCATATGAGGATGATAAAGAGCCGCTTCTGGTGTAGGGATCTCTTCTCGTTTGTTTGGCAACTGATCACATTCGATAAGTGTTGGAAGTGAAAATTCTGTGTTTCCATACTCAGATGCTACCACAAAACCATGTGCTCTTCTTCCAGATATCTTAACCAGGCCTGAGCAAGTTCGTAAAGTATAGGGCCAGGTTTCTCCTTGAATATTGAACACGTTGAAGAATTCTGGACTTGCTAATGAACGATTGCTCTGGTCGTCAAGGATAGCATACATCTTCACTGCACTCTGTGGTCGTCCTTCTGGATATACCTTGACCAGACATATTTTACTGCATGACTTTCTGTGGAATCCTTCTTCACATACCTCAGTACATTTTGTGGATACAGATGCTGTCATTTCCTCAGTACTCTCCCCGCCATAACTTGGTGTGGTCTTTGAGGCTTGAGCAGTTTGAAGCACTTCTTTGGGAGAACTAGGATGATAAGCCGTTATGTGTTTATCACTGTTGCAGTCAAAACATTTGACAGGAACTTTACAGTCTTTAGCAAAGTGGTCTGTAGATGCACAACATCTATAACAAATATCGTGTTCTCTGAGGAAAGACTTGCGCTCTTCAAAGGGCATTTGTTTAAACACACGACAATTTCTAAGAGGGTGTGGCTTGTTATGAATAGAACATTGATACCTAGGATCATTTTCCTTGACTTGCTGTGATTTAAAATCAGAGTCTTGAGAACTTGAGAAGATTCCAGTATTCTTGACATAGATAGAGTTCCGTGAGTCCTTAAACTTGCCTTGAGTATCGCAATTTAAAGGTGTTGAAGGAAGAACTGTAGTATCAAAAAATAAAAAGCTTGGGTCATTCTTTACAGTAGCTATGTCTCTAATGAATTTGGAGAAAAAAGAAAAAGGTGGAAAGGATACTTTATAGTCCTGTTTATATTTAGATCCTTTCTTTGCCCATTCACTCTGAATATTCGGTGGCAACTTCTGTACAATTGGGTTTACACCATGAGCTGTATCCAAGTAGACAAGACCTGGAAGGTGTGGGTCTGCCTTGGCTCTTTCTACTTCAAGAAGAAGGTCGCTTAATTCTTGAAACTTGTGGTTGTCCTTGTTAGACAGTTTTGGGAAGTTTCGAAGTCTCTTGAATAAGGCAAGCTCAATAGCTTCAGAACATCCATAAACTCTCTCTAATCTCTCCCAAACTATGTTAAGACCCGTTGCTGGATCATCGCAATGAACAGATTTCAGTCTTTTAACTTGTTCTGATGACTGCGGTCCCAACCATTTGATAAGTAGGTCAAGTTCTCCTATAGGTTCAATCTCCAGGTTCTGGATTATAGTCTTGAATGTAGCTCGCCAACCTCTGTAGTTTTCTGGTTGATCATCAAATTTCGTTAGTCCAGAGTTAAGAAGCTCTCGGCGAATCATATACTTGCCAACTTCTTCAATTTCAGACTTTTCTGATTTTATTTCTGTACGTGGAAATGCGTCACCACTGCAGACAGTATGTGGCTTGTGCTGTTCCAGTGGTGATGTAGAGAATGGAGATGCAGATGTGTTTACTCCAGGCGAGGGTTTGATCTGTATGATGTTTGGAGCATGGGAGCTTGAAAAAGACTGTGTTATGAGATTCATGAGATTTGTTCCAATTGGTTGTGATATTTCTTTGTGATTATATCTTGCTGAGGTCTGACAAGGTGTATAGATTTGTTCTCTTGGACTTGTAGTGTTGGACAGCATAGCAGAATCCTTCAAAGGTACAGTGTTAAGCTGAGATTCATGTTTTAATGGTATGCATTCTGGCTGCTTACTTGCTGAACAGGTAGGTGTAGAGACTTCAGCTGTATGCAGGGGAGTATATCCATTGTTCTGGTTCATAACAAATTGCAAAGTTCGTTTAGCAGGATCATCAGCAGACTTTAGGTTAGGGTAATTAATTCCTTCTTCCTCTTCCACAGCTTGTTCGAAGACCTTTAACCTTGCTAGAGCTGCTGCTTCTTCTCTTTTCTTTTGCAGAAGTTCTAACTGGGCCTCTGTCTCTGCCTGTACACGTGTTGCTTCTGCCTGTGCTTCTGCCTGTGCTTCTGCCTGCACACGTGTTGCTTCTGCCTGCACACGTGTTGCTTCTGCCTGTGCTTCTGCCTGCACACGTGTTGCTTCTGCCTGTGCTTCTGCCTGCACACGTGTTGCTTCTGCCTGTGCTTCCGCCTGTTTGCGTGCTGCGTCCGCCTGTTTGCGTGCTGCGTCCGCTTTAAGAGTCGATTCTTGTTCAAAGCAATAAGATTGTGCTTTCGCAGCCTCTGCTTCTGCACGGGCTTTGACTAACTGAATGCTTAATGATGACCTCTGGGAGAGTGACTGCAGCGATTTGCATGATCTAGTAAATCTGTGAGAGGTTGCTTGCACTGACAGTTTTTTTGAGTGTCTAGAAGAAATAGAGGTACAGGATGTAGTTTCGATCAAATTTGCTATCCTATTCTCTAACTGTAACTTTGCTTCCATAAACGTAACATGTCTCTGTTGATCAGCGGTGGTAAAGTCATTCAACTCTTTTGACGCTTGTTCTGTACTAACTTGCGATAGAAAGGAAGAATATTTTTCAGAGAGTTTCCTGTAATTTTCATATGTCTTCTTAAGTCTTGTAAGTGTATTGTTTAATTGCTCTCCATTACTGCCAGTCTTCTCAATATCAGATATGTGTTGCAGCGTTTTTATCCACAATTCAGACAGACTATGAAACATTCCTTCACTTTCTGCTTCATACCTCTCTCTTGCCTTTAGAGAAAGATGTATTGACCGCCTTGGTCTCTCAGGTAGTACAACATGTTTATCTGAATCATCTTGACCGAGAATTAATTCATCTTCCATGTTAATAGAATGCGCAGAAATAGACATGCTCTATGGCTGCAGATATGATGCTTATAAATCTTATCACTGGGTGATTTTTTTTATTTTTTATTTTTTTTTTTTTTAAACTTAATAGCAATAGTCCCAAACAGAAGAAATGTACAATTTCTGAAGCAGTCTGTACTCACTGTATTCACTGTAGGAAGGCAAACAGGCAATTCTTGTACTTTTTTGCTGAATGTCTATTTACTCTTTGTAGATTTGTGTTTGATGTGTAGCTAGGTAATCCTTTATTGTATTGCAGATCAGTCCTTTACTGATGAGTTGACAGGAAATCCCATTACCTTCTTGCAGATATCGTATTTTTACTGTTCTGTTTCGAATTCCCGCTTTATGTGTGAGGCATACTCCAGAAGACCCAGTCTGTATAGCAGTATGACTCCCCACTGATTCAGAAACCTCCACAGGCAGTTTACTCGATGAAATAATGACTCCAAGTATAATCTGTAGTATCTTTACTTGCGTTGAAAGCATACAAAGATGTTTTTTAGAGCATATTCATAGGTAAAAATATGATGCGACTACAAGCACAGCAGGATCTCCTCACTAACTGAACTCAACTGTTGCAGAAACATCTAGACAAGGCTGTTGAGCAGGGAGTTACAGTTGGGAAATGCTAAATAACTAAATCTTGCAGGGGGACTGGAATATACTAATACAAAGAATATAAATAATGTTAAATAACATTAAAGGAGGCTGTTGTGACAGCACAGCACCCTTCAACTATTGGGTATCGAAGCTAGACACCTGGCACAAACTGGCAATGTACGCAATAGAGGTGCTGGCTTGCCCGGCAGCCAGCGTTATGTCGCAACGCTGTTTCAGTGCTGCCGGAGGCATTGTCACAGATCGGCGTATCCGCCTCTCCACAGAAAATGCAGACCGTCTGACTCAAATTAAAATGAATCAATCCTGGATTGGAAACGACTACGCAACACTCCCGGACCCCAACCAAGTAACATGAACAATGAACATCTGTGATGGGTTAGCGTTTCCGGTCCCTGTTTATTGAACCTCTCATCTGTATTACATTTATGACTGCATGGCGACAAAACGCAAATTGCTATCCGCACGCTTCTTGTCCTCATGCAAGGCCTGGGTTGTTGTGTCTCAAAGCGTGGCCTTCTCCTCCTGCGCCACCCTCCTCCTGTTCCATCACGTGTGCTGCTGCTGGGTTAGCGTTACCGGTCCCTTTTCCTGGAACCTCTTATATGTATTACATTTATGACTGCATGCCGACAAAAAGCATGTTACCTGTGCAAAGAAAACAGACATTTCCCGCATTTAAAAGACAGTTTTCCCTTTGAAACTTTAAAATCGATTTTCTCAAAAACTATAAGCTCTTTTTGCTAATTTTTTTTTCCTCTTGTACCCACTCCCAAGGTGCATATACCCTGTAAATTTAGGGTATGTAGCATATAAGGAGGCTTTACAAAGCCCGAAAGTTCGGGTCCCCATTGACTTCCATTATGTTCGGAGTTCGGCTCGAACACCCGAACATCGCGGCCATGTTCGGCCCGAACCCGAACATCTAGATGTTCGCCCAACACTACACGTGACCCGTTCGGCCAATCACAGCGCTAGCCGAACGTTCGGGTAACGTTCGGCCATGCGCTCTTAGTTCGGCCATATGGCCGAACCGTTTGGCCGAACCGTTTGGCCGAACCCGAACATCACCTGAACAGGGTGATGTTCTGCAGAACCCGAACAGTGGCGAACACTGTTCGCCCAACACTACACTGACCCCACAACCCACACTAAGCTACACTGACCTCACAACCCACACCAAGCTACACTGACACTGACCTCACAACCCACACTAAGCTACACTGACACTGACCTCACAACCCACACTAAGCTACACTGACCCCACAACCCACACTAAGCTACACTGACCTCACAACCCACACTAAGCTACACTGACCTCACAACCCACACTAAGCTACATACTAAACTACACACTAAACTACACTGACACTACAACCCACACTAAGCTACACTGACCCCCACAACCCACACTAAGCTACACTGACCCCAACCCACACTAAGCTACACTGACCTCACAACCCACACTAAGCTACCCTGACCACACAACCCACACTAAATACAATTCTTCCACCATTTATCATACTTGCAGTGGCTGCAGGTCTGGAACCATGGAGTCTCCAGGTCCTCTGCAGGATCGGGCCAGGTCTCTTATTAGGCCGTGGAGAACTGCTCCAGTGTTAGAGCAGGAGCCAGGAGCTGGACTTGAAACTGCCCACATGGTGTGCCCCCGATCACACGTGGAAGCCCGAGCGAAGGTGAGAGTCAGCCCAGCAGGAAAATCGATCCGGCGGACGGGAGGAGAAGCTGTCACAGGCAGCTGCAGTGGAGCCAGAGCCATTGAGAGTGCCGCTCATCAGTCCTACAGGATCGGCCAGTGCTCCTACAAAATATTATGTCTGCCTTCTTTGACTCTATTTCCCGACTATTCTGTCCTGTCCTTGTGAGGAACGCCACCTCTGCAATCGCATTGGCTGCCTCATTCCAGTCTGTCTTGTTATGGACGCTTGCTGTCACTTAAGTAGTGACTAGTTAAGCAAGCGTTCATTCTGTTACCTGTCCTGATCCTCTGAGTTCTGGTTTATGCGCTCAGCGCTTCCTTGCTCTGAGCCACTATAGTGAAAGGATTGTTTGTGGCTGTTCGGATCTACGCCTGCTCTGTGCGCCACATCTCCTGTTGTAGTCAGTCCTCTCCTCCACTAAACTGGGGATATCCTGGTTACTTGTGCTAGCGTGTGTACCTCCTTCATGTCAGGATATACACCACGTGCTGACTGTGGAGGATACACCACCAAGCGTAACACATTCTATAAGTGTGTGGCAAGCTTCAGAAGCACTCCAGTAGCGCGCTTCTGTTTTATTAAAATTGCCACATTTTGTCTCATCCCCACCAGTGTTTTAGTCTTTTTATATATTCTCATTTAGCTCTTAAATATACTGTATTACTTAGACAGTTGATGGAGGTGTGCATAATTAAATTCCATTGTATTTCAATAATTAATTCATTTCTGTTGTCGTTTGTATTGTAATTCTGTGTATCTAACCTTAATCATATTTCCCAGAAAAACGTCTGTATATTCTGCCATGGATGTTTACTGTCTATACTGTGGCTTCCTGTGTGGGTTATGGTTTAAGTATAAGCTTATCATTATTGTTAGTTTCAAAATAAGGGTTGTCTGATCTTCTACGACCATTAGTACTTGACAATGTTCTTTATGATAATTACTGTAAATTTAACAAGATGGTTCCACTTAAATAGACAATTATATATTATAATTTTTAAATGAGGCTCCATTTAGCTTTCCAATACATTAAAAATGTATGCATAGTTTATTTTGTGAACTTTCGCTCATCAGATCATAGAGCTAAATAAGCAATCGGTAAAGTCCAACTGCATCCTACCGCTGTCTGCGAGGATACTTATGTCCTCTGCTGGAGCTAATTGGGTCTAATTTATGGTCATACACCAATGCCATCTCCTGGCTAATGCTATAGAGCTTGTGCTTCAAGAGACATGATCTATATGTCTTTGACATCACATGACATGTATATAAAAGTTTTTGTAACCAAACTTTTTCAGGCGTTTAGAAAAGTAGCTTCTTACAAAATCTTCACATCATGTGATCCCAAACAACCCCCATAACACTGTTTTCTTAGGCTTGCTGCAGTTGGACAGTAGTGGTTATCATCAGACCCATGGCAAGTTGTCACAGAATGAACATGTAAACCTGATGGATATCATGGACTGACACACAGTAATGACCATTAGGATAACTCAAAGTGAGGTTTTAGCTTACAAAGTTCATTGCATCGTGGACAGCATTTCCATATCGTCTTGTGTGAGTGTGTTGTGTGGACTAGTTTGTTTTGAACTTTTTGTCAGAATAAATTAAATTACATTTGTTATTGTAGCCATAAAAGACTGTTAAAAAGTAGTTGGTGTATTATCACCCTTTTATGTCTTGACATATAGTTTTTTTTTTTTTTAATTATCCCTTAAACCTGTAGCTGACATTTAAAGAGGATGCTATGACTTGGTTAAACAAATGCAATAACATGCCAGTATAAATATTATGGGAATGTTGCTAAACTAACATTTATTAATATAAACTTTAATTAGCATTTCTCATTATAGAATTGTATTTGTTTTGACTGTACCTGAAATAAATGGAAGACTCGCTGTCATCTTTTATGAATAATTAAACATGACCATTCATCGTCTGCTTTCACCAAACTACAAATATTTCTGTTGGAACTAGAATTGATTTTCATGGCTTGGAAAATCCTAAAGGGGTGAATTTATTTTTGTTTGTTTCTTTTCCACTCCAAAAAGCAGCCTTTGCCTGGAATACCGGGAATAGTTTAATAATGGCAAATTTATAAAAATAGGATGGGCTGAATAAATCAGAAAGTACATTAATAGCTAAAAAAAAAGTAAAGATATTGCTGTATGTGCAAAAATATATTGATTTGGATTTTCTAGCAGACACTGCAGGAAATTGTTGTCATGTGTCAAGGTAAGAGTGCAGTCTATATCACAACTGGATGCTTCAGCATCTTTCTGGATTTAGTACAGGATGAGTAGGCAGAGTGGAGAAGCAATTGCACAGTGTTAGAGTACTGGTATAATATTTAGACTTAGCATTAAGGATGGAGCTATTATAAGTGCAATTCAGATATTAATAAAAAAAAGTTTTAACGTTTGAGTAATCAGGTGGTAGTAACTAGTGTGCAAACAAATGTGGGCCATTTCTATAAGGTAAGATGAGAAGTGGTAGAAGCAGAAGGACCCTAAAAAGGCAAAAGAAACAAAATAAAGTCAAGTCACTTACTGCTGGTGCACCAATATGGTTTATTAATTATCAAGATGAAACTCCTAGAAACAAGAGAAAGTTCACAATCACACAAAATAATAGGAAATCTCAGTTTAAAAACAACTTCAGTTATGTTGAACATTCTTTTGTATCATTAGTTTCACTTTAACTGTCTTGCTGGTTTGTTTCTTCCTTATGACTCCCTCATGCTACCCTGCAAATGACTCATACATCAAATAGCACTGTTCTTTGTGAGTACAGGTCCGTGACAACCCCCTTTTTGTTGTACTGGGGGCAGTGTACAAATTGACAATACTGTTTATCGTCCTTCTCATATGTGAAGAACATCAAAGCAAACTTGTATGGAAAAAAAAATAAAAGTTAGATACTTACATCAGTAGAAAGAAGCTTTAGGATAGTCTAGAGGTTAAGCATGTCCACCTTGACCCACCACTGCTGGAAAGGCCCTCTTCCTCTTTGTCCCTGTCCATGCACAAGTGTAGTCATACTGTAGCACAAAGCCACTCACACACAGAGAAAAAAGCCATGCATGAGGTTTGTGCTACTATGCAATGGGGAGACCATACTTGATGCAAAAAAACTGTGCTGCTACTTAGAGCCCTTATTGGATAGACTGAGAGGGTCCCAGTGCTGGATCGGTGGGCTCAAGGATGACATGAGAAGCCTCTGGACTATCCAGACGCTTCCCTCAACTGAGGTAAAAAATTAACTATTACTTTTTCTCCTTCAGATTTCCTTTAGAGTTGATGAATAGAGAGCATAGATCTTGAGGCTGCTACTTTGCACTAAAATGCAGTCATTTAAAAGCCACAATAAAGAAAAAAGAAAAGAAGGCTCTAGCAAAACTGCTGTCTTTAGACGTTGCAGTGATTCCCTTAATTGTAATCCCAGAGTACCACTTTAAAGCAGACCAGTCACACAGTTAAACCATCACTTCAGTGTAGTTTACATACAGACATATATTAGATTACTACATGTGATATTATTTTTATTTGCAATATTTGTCATTTCTAAAAGACTTGTTTTCATTAATTCTTCCCTTAGTCAGTTCTTGCATGGATGCAGCTGCCAAGCATAATGCAAGAACATATTTTGTCTTTTAGTGCATGTAAGAAAGTACAAATTAAATTTAAAAAAGAGCTTGATATATAAGGAGCTAAAGAAGGAAGGTTAAGGAAAAATAGGAAGTAAGATCAATATTAAATCCGGTTAGTGTTTACTGAAAAAGTGATCCTACTTTCAAAAGATTTCAAGTCCTGTACTTCCCCAAAAATAATATTTCAGAGCCATAACATTGAGAGCCATAAGATTCTCAGGACTGTGCCCTAACTGAGAATAACAATGGGCAATGTTGGCATAGTAGTTATTTTCTCTTTGTTCTTTTGTTCTTTTATTGTGTTTCTAAGTAGAATTCTTCTTCTTCTTCCTTTTTTCTCCCCAATTTTTGTGATTTGTCCCTGTTTGGGAATAATTATGACTAACTGTAGTAGACAAGACAAATAACATTTATACTGCACTTTTCTCCTGGTGGGCTCAAAGCTTTTGAAGCTGCAGCCACAAGGGTGCGCTAAATAGGCAATAGCAGTGTTAGGGAGCCTAGCACAAGGACTCCTTACTAAATAGGTGATGGCTTACTAAACAGGAAGAGCCAAGATTTGAACCCAGGTCTCCATTACACTATCCAACCATTAGTGGTGAAGTATGCATATTGTCATGTAGTTCATTACTTTTATCTGTTTTTGAGAGAAACTCTGCAGCATACTTGAAGTGAAAGTCAATGTATAGGGATGAACCAAATATGTCTGTTTTGAGATAGGTAGGCTATAATGATGCTGCACTGCCACCAAGCAAGCAATCATTGAAATTTAAAACAGTGGCTGTACTAAGCTTGGGCAATTAGTTAGGAACATTGAACTACCAGGCTCATCACAGTGGCCAGGTAAGGTACGTGGTCAAGTGAAAAGGTTGTCAGTAAGATGGGTCCATTATCACATACAACCTTTCCTGGCTGGAACTTAAGTGAGGTCATCCATGTGTTGGCCTGGGGATGAAGAGCCATAGAAGCTCTTGGTTTGTGTGGCTGCAATTATCTTGATAAAGGAGTGTAAAGAGGACCTCCAGAGAAAATACTAAAATCCATCAGCCTGCAAGTAAAAGAAAGTTATATTTACCTTTGAGAAGGCCCAAGAAGCCTTGCCCCCCCGATGCCAATTTACTGTAGTAAATAGCTTGATATTTTTCTCTGTGGAGATAGAGGAGGCAAGGCCAGGCGCGGAAGTCAGGTGATGCAGGGACTTTGGGACAGCATTGCGGGACAAGGCTTCTTGGTTAAAAATAACTTTCTTTTACTTGCAGGCTGCTGAATTTTAGTATTTACTCTGGAGGTCCTGTTTAAGAAAAGTGTGGAAATTTTTTTCCTCTGCAGCATTGTGCACTCTGGGACACTGAAGAGGTGCGGATGATAGTGTCCAGAATGTAGAATTGGTGTCTCTGGATAAAGGGAAACACGGGAAGTGGTGGAATACTGAAACACATTTTCAAACTGCTTATTGCTGACTGTTAGAGATTTACACTGTGTATGACACATGGCATAGAAGAAATGAAAAAAAAAAAAAGAATTTGTTGGAGGATTCATGGCCTTGTAAGGATTAAAGTAAATAAATAAAATACAAAAAAAAAAAATAGGGAAAGAGAGAAAATGAAGTAAAAATAGTAAAAAATATTAGATAAAAATTAAAATGCAAAAAAACCCGAAATATTGAGTACCTTTCTAAAATACCAAGAGTTTAGACACTGCCTCTAGGTAGGTTTGAGCTAGATAGTGAACCAGGAGATTGTTGAATAGCCTGCTGAGCTCCATCATTTTTATTCAGTTTTCAATAAATGAAATCAGCAACATTTGTGACAAAAATAACTTAAATCTGAATCTGAACAGCAATACTGATGAAGTTACACTGGAAAAGGGTAAAAACTGAAATAGTAAATGGTTGCAAAGCCCAGGTTTACACTGCGATATAAAATGTCATTCAGAAATCAGTTATTGTATATAAGATCCATTCAAAGTGTTCCAGAAACATCCAAAATACTGAAGCTCATGTGCACGTCCCTAACTGTTCTAAACAAGTACAAGCTGTCGATGTTGATAGTATGAACATGACTTATCTAGTCGATGTTGATAGTATGAACATGACTATTGGTAGGAAGGTGCCCCAAAGGATGTGTAAAGAGATTGAAAAACAAGAAAAACTCCTCCAAGATGAGGATTGATATAAGATACACAAAGAATTTAATAAAAAAAACACTGGACAAAATGTTTCAATAGGCGCTCTGAGCCAATTAACCGTTACCTATGTTTTATTGACTTAAGGATTGGATGCCTGCAAAATGTGTTGTCCAATGTTTTATTCATTTATTATTTTCTCTTGCCTTTTAAACTGTTTTTAATAATTTTACACATACTTTGGAACCCCTCCTTCCCGGTATTACACCTCCCGTTCCCCATGGGAGTCGTTTTTTAGTTTGGACAGCTGTTTGTTTTTACATTTTCCCATCTATTATCCCTTTTTTTGAAATGAGACCTAACCACACCAAAGCCAGACCAGTCAACCCTCTCTTGGTGGTCAGTGACACCACCTTCAAGTGAAAATCCATGTTTGAGGTTCTGAAATCCAATTTTGTGAGTACCCTATTTATTTTCTTTCCTTTTCTTTCTGCATTACTTTACATACTGTACTACACTATAAGGGTGCTAGGTTCTCTCCATTTCCTTTTATCTCCCCTCCCCCTTTCCGGAAGAACAACATGTACTCCAGACCCTTATTTATTATTTATTTATTTATTTAAGTATTTATATAGTGCCGACATATTACGCAGCACTGTACAGAGTATATTGTCTTGTCACTAACTGTCCCTCAGAGGGACTCACAATCTAGTCCCTACCATAGTCATATGTATGTATCGTGTAGTGCATGTATGGTCTAAGGCCAATTTTTTGGGGGGAAGCCAATGATCTTATCTGTATGTTTTTGGGATGTGAGAGGAAACTGGAGTGCCCGGGCGAAACCCACGCAGACACGGGGAGAACATACAAACTCCTTCCAGATGTTGACCTGGCTGGGATTCGAACCGGGGACCCAGCGCTTGCAAGGTGAAAGCGCTAACCTCTATGCCTCTTCTTAAGGCGTGCACACATGCCGCACTTCTGCAAACGACGGGTCTGTTATACCCTCCCGCAGTGTGGTCGTTCTGCCGACAGTTGCACGTGAGCACAAGCTGTCGGCAGAAACTGTTTTTGACTGATCTGCTCAGCGTTTAAAGAAGTACCACGTGTGTAAAGCGCCTAAACTTTTTGCCCTCTATCTTAGGCAGATCTAGCAGAAGTCTCCTCAGTTCTGTCCCCTCCCCAATGCGTATAGTGTGTCTATCAGTCTTACTGGTGATAGCATGATGGAATCGTACTCTCCCAGCCAGCAGTTGCATACCGTCTCTACTTGCCAATCTAGCATATCAGTTGCTCAGTAATGTTAGAGCTTGTGTGACTCTACTTGAACTATATTAAAACTCTGTGTCAGTACTTTGTGTCCTAGCATGTAATAATGGTGCTTATTAAAAAGGGCGGCTCATTCACATCAATGCAAATCTTTTCTCTATTGGCGCCGGGTGTGTAAAAAGGGCACAGCGTTGAAATAAAACGATAATATCATTTGTAAAATTGTTTGTAAAAATATAAAACAGCTATATAAATTTGTTAAATTTAACTTTCATTTGCATGAATGTATGAATTACAGTAACCCATCATTTAACAAATACCGTAGTTGTTTCTAGAGCTGTATAATTGTTTCTAAAACTGTTTACTATGCTTTCTCAGAAAAAAATAATTTACATTTCAACTTTTTGCACCCCAATAAGCAGCTACCGTTATTTTTACCTATGTTACATATATATATATATATATATATATATATAGATCCTACCACACTCGCCAACTACCGCCCAGTCTCACTTCTCCTATTTGCATCTAAACTAATTGAACATGCAGAATTAAGCCATTATTTATCAGTTAACTCCCTACTTGATCAGTTACAGTCTGGCTTTCGCTCCAACCACTCCACGGAAACGGCCCTTACCACAGTGGCCAACGACCTTCTTACAGCTAAATCCAAAGGTCAATTTTCCATACTCATTCTTCTTGATCTGTCATCAGCATTCGATACGGCCGACCACATCTTACTCTTATAAATACTTTCAAATGTAGGAATAAAGGGTCTTCCTACCTCTCTGGAAGGTCCTTCACAGTCTCCTACTCAGATCAGATCTCTTCTCCTCATGCTTTGTCTGTCGGGGTTCCTCAAGGCTCTGTCCTTGGTCCCTTCCTCTTTTCCATCTACATGCACGATCTTGATGACTTCAACTCATTCGGGTTTCAATACCACCTGTATGCAGACGATACGCAACTGTACCTCTCGGTCTTTAACTCCCTCCTCAAACGTGTTCCTGACTGCTTGTCTGCTATATACTCCTTCATGTCCTCTCGCTTCCTAAAACTTAATATGAGTAAAACAGAACTAATAATTTTTCCACCGTCTCTGGCCACCTCTCTGCCTGAAGTAACTATAAATGTTAATAACACTCCCATAACTTCAGTTCCCAAAGCACAGTGCTTGGGGGTAATATTCGACTCTTCTCTCTCTTTTATTCCTCATCTTAACTCCATAACCAGCTCCTGCCCTCTCCAACTCAAAAATGTATCTCGCGTCCGTCCCTTTCTCACTCAAGACACAACCAAAATGTTAATACATGCTCTTATAATTTCTCGTCTGGACTACTGCAACGTACTACTTTGTGAACTACCTTCTAACAAACTGGCCCCGCTCCAGTCGGTACTGAACTCAGCTGCTCGTCTCATTCATGTTTCTTCTCGATCTTCCTCGGCTGACCCTCTCTGTCATGTTCTTCACTGGCTGCCAATTAACCAGAGGATCCAGTTCAAACTCCTAACACTAATCTACAAAGCTCTCCACAATCTCTCTCCCCGGTACATATCCTGACTAATTTCCAGATACAAACCCAATCGCAATCTCAGATCCGCACACAATCTTCTGTTGTCCTCCTCTAGAATCACCTCCTCACATTTATGCTTACAAGATTTTGCACGCACTTCACCGCTTCTCTAGAATCCCCTCCCACAACACATCCGTCCGTCACTCGCCAACCTTTGTTACTTTTAAACGCTCTCTAAAAACTCATTTGTTCCGACAAGCATATGTGCTACCCTAGGCCACTTCCCTTTGTCCTAACACCAAATTGCACTCCTACTAGGTATCCTAAAACACACTGCCTTTATATATTTTATCGTATACTACCCCTCCTCTTGTTTCCCCCCATTCCCTTAAGATTGTAAGCTCACAAGGGCAGGGCTCTCTCCCCCTTTTGTGTCTTGGAAATCATTATACATTTTATTCATCATGTTACTTTTATCACTGTCATTACCACTTCTGTATTTTGTATTCTGTATGCTGTATAATTTTTTGTATTTTGTCACTAATTACTGTATATATCTTGTATATTAGTGTACACCATTGTCTGTATTATGTACTCCATGTTTGTTTCTTACTTTGTACAGCGCCACGGAATATGTTGGCGCTTTATAATTCAATAATAATAATATATATTTATTTATATACATTGATTTTTACATATGAATTACTCCTCAATTATAATTTTTTTAAATTCTATGTTAAATCAAACCATAAAATAATATACACATTTATTTTACTCAAACAATACAAAGATAGGCGCCCTCCAGGGGGGAGTTAAGGTTAGGTGACACCAGGGGGTCTTAGGGTTAGGCACCACTAGAGGGGATCTTCGGGTTAGGCACCAGCAGTGGGGTCTTAAGGTTAGGCACCACCAGAGGGGTCTTAGTGTTATGCGGGGAATACACCATACATTTTTTCAGCAGGTAGATGGTTCGATAAATAATTTCCGACATGTCCAACTTTATTTTCAATCGTTTTTCTAAACTATTTCTCATAGAAGTGAATGGAAATTGTTAAGAAAAGATATGAAAATCAATTGGAAAATCGATTGAAAATAAGATCGGCCAGTAAATCGACTGAAAAATATCATTGTGTATTCCCAACATTAAGCACTACCAGGGGGGTCTTCTAGGCTTTCGTATTTAGTGCATTTAAATGGTCACAAATGGCCCTGTTTGGGGAAAAAGGCATCTCTTTAAAGAAACTTGCAACATATTTTATATGCTAAAACTATCCATTTTGAACAATGATTAAATACTAATCCACAGACATTTAAAAATATATATTCTAGGTTTGCAACTGTCTTTTCAGCAAACACTTCAACCTTTATCAGATAAAAGCTGTACATGCAAATACTTTCCATAGAGAATGTTATGTGCCTTCAGCTATATTGAGATGCTGTACCGTAGTATCATTGGCAACCAATTTATCATGCTCCAGGAAAAATCAGTAACTATAAATTAATCTTCACTTGCTATAGCATTGTGTTATCTGTATATGAAACTTTGTTTTGGAAAATTGATTGTCTTCTCAAGCCTTCTTCACCCTAATTATTTAGCCATGCAGCATCCTGGTTAATATTTATGTCCTTGTATGCAGTTCATTCTCATCTGAAAAAAAGAACAACTGGCTGGATATAAAGACAGAATAGGATTGTAAAAGGCTCTGTGGTGCATGTATTTTGAATATGATTATACTTCTTCTCAAACAAAAATGCTTGTTTTTACTAATAAATAAATAAAAGATAAGAACATTTTTTACACCTTTTAATACATTTCTCATTTCTTTCATTCAGTAACATTGAAGGAAGGAATACCAGACCAGAGGAAAACTTAAAATCTTGAGTTGTTTACAACAATGGCTGATCATTCAAACAAAACAGAGCATCAAGACAAGATTGACATCTTAGGAGCTTAAAAGACTCTCACACAGAAAAGAAAATAGTGGTGGAATGGGGGGGGGGGGGGGGGGGTGAGGACCAGGAAGGCCCTATGGCATCCTGAGCCTTTCCTCTTCTTTGGTGAATATTTAAGTTTGTTTGTTTTTTCTATTTGTTTTTTTTTTAGATTGCTTCAAGTTCACTTTAAAGAAGACATATAACAACTCATAGCAGAACATACAAAAATACTCATTTTTATGTAAATTTCAGCATCAAACATTATTTTATATATGTATTTATTACTGTATATTGGTATGTAACCCTGATCTTACAGTGTTGTTTAGCCTAGGTTAGGATGTCACAGCTTTCTTCCACAGAGCATTTTGGGAGACAAACTGATGTTCCTGTTCACTTGCCAGAGAGGAAAAAAAAACATCTCAGTGGTTCACCATGCCAGCAGTAAAGATGCTGACATCACTGATAAATTTAAAGGATATCCTAGGCGAGTGACCTTAAAAAAAGTAATTACTGTTTTAGTTGCATAAACTTCCTGGGATGCGGTCTGCGCCCTCATTTACCCCCATTTTCCTCCAGTCCCCTGCACCTGTGCAGCAGAGCAGACCTGACTGAGCTTGGCTATTGCCGCTGGAGCCCTGAGGGGAAGCTTGTACTGCACCTGTGCAGGAACGCAGATAGGTAAATATTCCCACAGGCTGAAGCCCCTACTTCTGTGCCATGGGCCTGCCAACACTGGATCTCTGAAGAGGATGGGGGAAGCCTCTTTAGGCTCTAGAGGCTTCCCCATCCCAAGGTAAGTACCCCATAGAGGCACTTTTGGGTCATTATGCTGGTTCTTTATGCTGTGTAACAGTTGTGTAACATGAAAATAAATTCAAGCATTGGATAAAGCATCCACAAAGGGTTGAGTTATGATTGGGAATTTGTATAGACTGGAAGTTTAGAGGTGTGACGACCCTCTTTGCCGCCAGAACTCCCTGCATCATTTTCTTATTCCTGAGCCACGGAAAACAAATATGTTGTTATCTGACATCACGAGTACAAGTGACAATCAAGTGGAATACCTTACTCACACATGCCCAGTTGTGATGTGTTTGTCCATGGTGCTGGAAGAATTAGAAACCTCTTAGACCCACTTACAGAAGATACCTTGACACCATTAAGACTGTCATCAGGTCAACCAAAAGGTGGTCAGAGGAGGCAAAGCTGGAGCTTCAGGCATGCTTTGATTGCACCGACTGGTCAGCCTTGGCAGCTCCCTCCCTGGAGAAATGGCCAGAGAATGTCACCTCCTACATCAGTTTCTGTGAGGACACATGTGTCCCAACCAAGACCTTCAAGGTGTACCCTTATAACAATCCTTGGTTCTACAGCAATCTGCACCAGCTCAGGAAACTGAAGGAGGTGGCACACAAGTCTGACTCCCTTGAGGAGTTCAGAGTTGCCAGGAACGCCTTAAACTGAGAACTGAAAACCGCAAAGAGTGCCTACTCGGACAAGCTGAGTCTGAGCCTTCAGTCCAACAACTCATGAGAGGTATGGAAAGGCCTGAGGGCTGCTATAAACTTCAAACCTCCACCCCAGCAAGCAGCCCCTCAGCACTCAACTGGCCGATGAACTCAAGGAGTTCTACTGCAAGTTCGAAAAACAACCCAAGCAGCCTGGCACATCAGCGGCCATGGAAAAAGAGGCCCACTCCCTTCCACCTACCCCAGAAGATGGCAGTGCCACACTGATTGCAATCCATGAGGAGGAGGTACTGCAACAACAATGCAAGCTCAACCCTAGGAAAGCCTCCGGCCCAGATGGCGTGTCATCGATCTGTCTAATAACGTGTGCAGACCAGCTAGCTCCTGTCCTCACCACCCTATACAACAGGACTCTGACAGAAGGCAAGGTCCCCGCCTGCTTCAAGAGGTCCACAATTATCCCAGTCTGCAAAAAACGGGAAAAACAGTTCTCAACAATTTCAGGTCAGGGTCCCGTGCATTCGGTTCCTTGGCACAGCCACTACTAATAACCTAAGATGGGGGCAGAACACACCACCAAAATTCAGAAAAAAGCACAGCAGAGGTTATTTTTCTTGCGCCAACTGAAAGTAATTTGGCACCCCATGCGAGTTGCTCTGGAGCATTTATACTGCTACTGTGGAATACATCTTTTGCTCCTCCCTCATCGTCTGGTATGCAGGGGAAACTGCTAGTGTCAAGTACAAACTTCACAGAGTAATCAGCACTGCAGAAAAGATCATTGGACTTCCACTGCCACCCTTAGATCTCCTCTACACTGCCAGAATAAGGATGAGGGCCACCAAGATCTCGCACGACTCCTCCCACCCAGGCAGTCTCTTCTTCAAGCTCCTCCCAATGGGCTGCTGTTTCAGTGCCAACCCCTCCAGAACCACCAGGTGCTGGAGTACCTTCTTCCCTCAAGCTGTAGTCCAACTGAACTCATGCCTTCCATAACAGGTTTGGCTAGCCCATGGACAGTTATTTTACCTAGGGTGCCCGACTCAATCTTTCTTTCTTACTGTGTGGATCTGGCTTCTTATCCCAGCTACTGAAATGTATGTCTATATCCCTTGGTTGAGCGCATGCTTCTTAGGCCTGTATCATGATCATTCTCATGTAGTCAATTCTATTTCTGTGTCAATATATGTACAACTGCCATGACATGTGTTCCAAAAACAATTCAGGTACATCACTCAACATACTTGGCGAATAAAGCTGATTCTGATTCTGAAGTCACATTGCATAGAGAGACCCTGTAATGATAAAGTTGGCTGCAGGGGGACCCGGGAATTCTTTGGAGCATGTAGAGACTTCACACTACCAAGGTAAGTATATATATATATATATATATATATATATATATATATATATATATATATATACAGTGGAGGAAATAATTATTTGACCCCTCACTGATTTTGTAAGTTTGTCCAATGACAAAGAAATGAAAAGTCTCAGAACAGTATCATTTCAATGGTAGGTTTATTTTAACAGTGGCAGATAGCACATCAAAAGGAAAATCGAAAAAATAACCTTAAATAAAAGATAGCAACTGATTTGCATTTCATTGAGTGAAATAAGTTTTTGAACCCTCTAACAATAAAAGACTTAATACTTAGTGGAAAAACCCTTGTTTGCAAGCACAGAGGTCAAACGTTTCTTGTAATTGATGACCAAGTTTGCACACATTTTAGGAGGAATGTTGTTCCACTCCTCTTTGCAGATCATCTCTAAATCCCTAAGGTTTCGAGGCTGTCTCTGTGCAACTCTGAGCTTGAGCTCCCGCCATAGGTTTTCTATTGGATTAAGGTCCGGAGACTGACTAGGCCACTCCATGACCTTAATGTGCTTCTTCTTGAGCCACTCCTTTGTTGCCTTTGCTTTATGTTTTGGGTCATTGTCGTGCTGGAACACCCATCCACGACCCATTTTCAGTTTCCTGGCAGCCTGGCAGAGGGAAGGAGGTTGTCGTTCAGGATTTCACGATACATGGCTCCGTCCATTTTCCCGTTAATGCGATTAAGTTGTCCTGTGCCCTTAGCAGAAAAACACCCCCAAAGCAAAATATTTCCACCCCCATGCTTGACGGTGGGGACGGTGTTTTGGGGGTCATAGGCAGCATTTTTCTTCCTCCAAACACAGCGAGTTGAGTTAATGCCAAAGAGCTCTATTTTGGTCTCATCAGACCACAGCACCTTCTCCCAGTCACTCACAGAATCATTCAGGTGTTCATTGGCAAACTTCAGATGGGCCTGCACATGTGCCTTCTTGAGCAGGGGGACCTTGCGAGCCCTGCAGGATTTTAATCCATTGCGGTGTAATGTGTTTCCAATGGTTTTCTTGGTGACTGTGGTCCCTGCTAATTTGAGGTCATTCACTAACTCCTCCCGTGTAGTTCTAGGATGCTTTTTCACCTTTCTCAGAACCATTGACACCCCACGAGGTGAGATCTTGCGTGGAGCCCCAGAGCGAGGTCGATTGATGGTCATTTTGTGCTCCTTCCATTTTCGAACAATCGCACCAACAGTTGTCACCTTCTCTCCCAGCTTCTTGCTAATGGTTTTGTAGCCCATTCCAGCCTTGTGCAGGTCTACAATTTTGTCTCTGACATCCTTGGACAGCTCTTTGGTCTTTCCCATGTTAGAGAGTTTAGAGTCTGCTTGATTGATTGATTCTGTGGACAGGTGTCTTTTATACAGGTGACTAGTTAAGACAAGTGTCCTTAATGAGGGTGACTAATTGAGTAGAAGTGTCTAACCACTCTGTGGGAGCCAGAACTCTTAATGGTTGGTAGTAGTTCAAAAACTTATTTCACTCAATGAAATGCAAATCAGTTGCTATCTTTTATTTAAGGTTATTTTTTCGATTTTCCTTTTGATGTGCTATCTGCCACTGTTAAAATAAACCTACCATTGAAATGATACTGTTCTGAGACTTTTCATTTCTTTGTTGGACAAACTTACAAAATCAGTGAGGGGTCAAATAATTATTTCCTCCACTGTATATATATATATATATATATATATATATATATATATATATATATATATAGTATATATATTGCACTTCAGGTGTCTTTTCAATCATCTGTTTTTGTTTACATTTCACACAGAGGCCTACCTTTTTGGGAAATATCTGCTTGCCATAGATTCCTGCTTATGTTCTGCTGTCTCCTGGTGAATTTGTGGACTATTTTACTCTCTAAATAGTAGTAATTTAATTGATTTCCTTTTATTGTACTTTTTAGAGGGAAACGGCAATTATTTCATTTTAGAAGAATTGTGTTTCTGCAAAAGTTGTGTTGATGTCTACAGATCCAAATGATGTTATGATAAAGAAAGTGCCCTTAGCTACATATGCCTCAATAGTTGCGTTCAGAATGCAGCACTGCCTTTTTACATTTTCACAGTGTATTTTAGATTACTGGTGGATCCTCTCCTGGGGTATTACATACCCTCTATCATGCGTTGTCCCATCATTATGCTTTCTTTTCACACATTGTTTATGAGCATACAAGCACATCTACATCTTATTTACTTCTCTTATAGAATGCACTTCATTTGCACTTTATTGTTGTGATTTACGCACTTTCTGTAACCACTAGCACTTTAATACTTATTATATAGCACTTAATTGAGCCCAGGTGGGGTGTACAGTGCAGTAGAATAGGGTTATTTATGTGAGCTGAAGTACTTATTATTTTATTGAAGTCCCCCTGCACAGAAATGTGTTAGGGATGATTTGTTACTGTGATGTCCAGTACATCTTGATAAAAGAGTTTATGATTGTAATTACCTCTGGGTCCTGTGTGTTTTTGGTTGTGTCAATCCTGCAATCCTGTGGCTTGCACACCTTGCATAACTTGCATATATGTGGAGTGCATATAGTGTGTGTGTGTGTGTGTGTATATATACAGTATATATATATATATATATATATATATATATATATTATACAAACTTATAGATGTTTCTATTTTTATAAATTGTTATTATAGACTAAAAGCTAACATTAATACGCTTCTTTCTAAAGTTCTGCTTGTACAAAGTCTGTTGTACTTTGCACCTGTACATCTATGTGAAAAGAGGGAAGACAGAATCAGCAGCAGGCATGGTAGCAGAAGCAAAGTACAGCTGTTGATTAATATCAGCCTAGCATCCGACACCGTCAATATTTGTATTTTCACCCACAGCAGGAAAGTGCTTATTCATGTGACACATTGACTAAAAGAAAGAACACTGCTCAGTTACACTCCTCTTCAGCTCCTTCCTTATAAATAAGGATGTCAGCCATCACCTTAACCAGCTGATTGGCAATTGTAAAGGAACCAATTGATCCCTTAATAGTTAAAGAAAAACTCTTACTTTCCTTATACCTTTTTTAATAGTTCCCTAGGGATGAGCATGAATGCCTCTTCAAATTTTCTTCAAATGTTAAATTGTTCTGTGGATATTTTTTTTTCAGAAGCTATTCTGCAAGTTCTGCAATTCTGCTAAGTTTTTTTTTTTTTTGGGGGGGGGGGGGGGTACCACAGTTAAATAGAGATGGCCCGAACGGTTTGCCAGCGAACGGTTCCCAGCGAACTTCTGTTGTTCGCTATCGCGGAGAACCGCAAACTTTTCCGGAAGTTTGGTTCGCCCCCATAGTGCATCATGAGGGTCAACTTTGACCTTCTACATCACAGTCAGCAGGCACATTGTAGCCAATTAGCCTACACTCCCTCCTGGACCCCCACCCCCCCTTATAAAAGGCAGGCAGCATCAGGCATTGGACTCACTCATGTGCCTGTATTAGTTAGAGAAGGGAAAGCTGCTGCAGACTCTCATAGGGAAAGCTTAGTTAGGCTCTTGTAGGCTTGTTAGCTTGCTCCTTGCTGATTCTTATTGCTAAAAAGCATCCCTCAACAACGAATCATCGACAGTATGAGCAGCGATGGACTACTGGGTGCGCAGGCTTGATCTGTGGCCAGAGCTGTCACAATTTGCCATCCAACTTCTGTCTTGCCCTGCCTCAAGCGTCCTGTCAGAAAGGACCTTCAGCGCAGCTGGAGGCATTGTCACTGAGAAAAGAAGTCGCCTAAGTCACAAAAGTGTTCAGTACCTCACCTTATCAAAATGAATGAGCAATGGATCCCGGAGGGCTACTGCCCACCCCAAGACTAAGTCAGTCCCCACACACAGCATCTCTGCCTGCACGCCATGTGACTGCCTGCCCCGGCCAAGACTAAGTCGCTCCCCACACAGCACCTCTGCCCGCAGGCCACTTGACTGCCTTCTCCGCCACCACCAACAGGGTCCAGGAGTCCGCCATAATAATTTTTCTGGTGCGTGTACATGCCTGCCTAATTTTTCTGGCTGCACTGCAGCTGCAACAATAAAACAAAAGGCATGTACATGTGCCAATTCCCCTTCGTGATCATTACCTTGCTGCGGTGAAGGGGCTTGCGTATCACAATGAAGCAATGACCGCCGGCTATATGAGTTTCTCGGGGGGGCACATCGAAAATAATAATGTTGTTGCTTCATTGTGGACAGATAAAATTTGATCAGCTGGACAGTCACTGTTGTTCTATCATTGAGCTACCACAGTCTGGCGACCATATGGGCTTAAAAACCACGACGGCCTGCACTCTCGCCAAGGTGCGCACAAGTCCAGCATGGCCGTCACTACACAAAAAGCTGTTTGCGGTGCATTACACAGTGAGTTTGCTGTGTCAGTGTGAAGCAGTACTCTAATTACATTCCCTTATTGATGTATAAACATGCAAGATGTTTTAAAGCACTGGGCTTGAAAACCGCCACGGCCTGCACTCTGGCCACGGTGCGCACCAGTCCAGCATGGCCGTCACTACACAAACAGCTGTTTGCGGTGCGTTACACAGTGAGTTTGGTGTGTCAGTGTGAAGCAGTACTCTAATTACACTCCCTGATTGATGTATACACATGCAAGATGTTTTAAAGCACTTTAGGTCTGCAATTTAGCATTCAATGTGATTTCTGCCCTTAAAACGCTGCTTTGCGTCAAATCCAGATTTTTCCCCGGGACTTTTGGCATCCATCCCACTCCGCCATGCCCCCCTCTAGGTGTTAGACCCCTTGAAACATATTTTCCATCACTCTTTTGGCCAGCATAAGTGTTTCTAGTTTTCAAAGCTCGCCTCCCCATTGAAGTCTATTGCGGTTCGCGAAAGTTCGTGCGAACCAAACTTTTTGCGGAAGTTTGCGAACCAAAAATCGGAGGTTTCTATAATTACTGCAGGCACACGAGTGAGTCCAATACCTGACGCTGCCTGCCTTTTATAAGGGGGGAGTGGCTCCAGGAGGGAGTGTAGCCTGATTGGCTACAATGTGCCTGCTGACTGTGAGGTAGAGGGTCAAAGTTGACCCTAATGATGTAGTATAGGAGGCAGCCATTTTGAAGTCCGACATTTTGAATCCAACTTTTGTTTTTTCAATAGGAAGAGGGTCATGTGACACATCAAACTTATTGGGAATTTCACAAGAAAAACAATGCTGTGCTTAGTTTTAACATAACTTCATTCTTTCATGAGTTATTTACAAGTTTCTGACCACCTATAACATGTGTTCAATGTGCTGCCCATTGTGTTGGATTGTCAATGCAACCCTCTTCTCCCACTCTTCACACACTGATAGCAACACCACAGGAGAAATGCTTGCACAGGATTCCAGTTTCCGTAGTTTCAGGCGCTGCACATCTCGTATCTTCACAGCCAGGGCCAGAGCTACCATAGGAAAAAAATGGGCAATTGCCCCAGGGCCCCAGAGACTGTAGGGGCCCCCAAGGTGTCCCTCCCCATCTTAACTGTTGTACCCCAGGGACTCTGCAGAGTCTGTTAAGTTGGGAGGTGATTGGGGGAGGGTCAGCAGCCAGCTCAGGGGCCCAGGAGGGAAATTTGGCTGCAACAAAGGGCCTCTAATGAGGCTTTTTGGTCGGGGGTGTCTGTTGGGGGGCCCCGAGGCTAATTTTGCCCTAGGACCCAATTGTTACTTGAACCGGCCCTGTTCACAGCATAGACAATTACCTTCAGATGACCCAAAGATAAAAGTCTAAGGGAGTCAGATCGGGAGACCTTGGGGGCCATTCAACTGGCCCACCACCACCACATCACCAACAATTCTCAACCATGTACTCATTAGAGGAACAGATTTAGATAGTTAGATAGCGCTCATCCAGGGTAAAATATGACCAATTCATCACATTATTTTTTACATTTTCTTTATAATGACTCTGCCCTACACCCAGGGTCTTAATGTATTCCATCCTCTTTGCACTTGTTCCAGATTTCCTTTTCACTCTTCCTCTTTTTACTTTCCTTTTTTGTTGCTTGTTTTTCTTACCTTTTGTTCGTAGAGCCTTTGTAACACTTGTTACATTATCCATTTTGCTCACACCCATCAGTTTATCATCTTTGAAGCTAACTGATTTTTTGTTTGATGTTGAGGAAATTGATGTGTCAGCCTTATAGCTTGATGCTTCCAAGGTATTATTAGGGTTTTGACCTTTTAAATTATTCTTCTTTCTCTATTTTCTTGAACAATATCTAGGATCGAATACTTGATCTTTATCCCACTTGTAAAGAGATCTTTCAGAGACTTGGAAGTCAAGGCAATACTATGTAATATCAGCAAGTTCAGCTGTGGATAAATGTTTTGTTTTCTAAATTATTATTTTTTTATTTTAGCAAATAACTTGCTAACCTCTAGAATGCCTTTTGTATGTTTATTGTGAGATGTTAAATGCAGTACTGGTCTTCACAAGGTAGATTAGTAGTATCTTGTTAGAACAATTGAAAAAAATCTATAGCAGTAAAATAGAAATTGCTTGAGCTATGTAATACCAAACAGCATAGGAGTTTACAACACTATGAAGTTGTATGTTTTTCCCGTCTTTCAAAATGTTTTTATTTAAATAAATGTACTATACTATCTAATAACATACTGTGCTCAAGAGTGTTGCATCTCTGTTAACCAGGTTTAATGTAATGATGATGACAACACTTTTCATATTCAGCTGATTTCACTCTCATTCTGAACTACTATTACAGCAAACTGGATTTTTATTTATTTATGGATTTATTTATTATTTTTAACCTCTCTCTGGTCTTCAGTTATTTGCTCTCGCATTGGCCTCCAGTGATCATGCTTATCCTTGGCTGCAGGACAACTTACTACTAGTAATGTCTGGTAATATGAACAAGTCATCTGCTCTAACAGCTGCCAAGTATAGTCAAGCTTATATTAACTAAATATCCAAATAAACTGTCAATGTAAATAAAAAATGTAAAAAAAGGAATTGTTGATCACGGATATGTGAACACATATATATATATATATATATATATATATATATATATATATATATATATATATATATATATATGTGTGTGTGTGTGTGTGTGTGTGTGTGTGTGTGTGTATATATGTATATATACTGTATATATATATATATATATATATATATATATATATATATATATATATATATATATATATATATATATATATATATATATATATATATATATTACACATATCCAAGATCAACAATACCTTCTTTTTACATTTTGAATTTAAATTGACAGTCATATTGTATACAGGTTTATAATTCTTATGCAGTAAAATTAATTTACTTTTGTGCATATATACAGTATGTAGTGTTAATGTGTTAAAATAGAATTTTAGCCTATCTGCCAAATCATTGTGTCATTAATGCTATGTTTACATCTATTATCTAATTATGTAAATTTGTACATGTTGTAAACACTGTAAGATGGCATGTTGCCCTCATTAAATAAAGCACTGAAGATGGGGAGGGGGATGCACTAACTAGACAGCTGATATGATCATAAACAACATTTTGGCCATCAAAAGTTTCATGTCAGTAGTAGTACGTATCTTGCATACATTCGAGCATTAGATTGGCAACCAAGTTGCTATAATTTTTTAAAAAGAAGTCAGCAAGGAAAGTCTTTGTATGTTTCTTAGTGTAGTTAGACCCCTAGGGTTTGATGTGGTACAGAGCTCATTTATGAGAATAAATACATAGATCACTCAAGCAAAAAACGATGCTGCTCCCAAAACTAACCAATCAGGTTTCAACTACAAAATGAAAAAGGATTTAAACTGCCTCCTTTGTTTTAACTACTTAAGTGCCAGCGGTCTCTGCCCCCTTAAGGACCAGAGACTGCAGGGGACAATAACGACAGAATCTCGATGAATCACCGCATATACCTGCCGAAACCGCCATCACCGCTGCATGCCGGGATCCTCAGGACATCCGCTCTGCCGTCTCTATGACGGCAGAGTCATGTGAGCCGGTCACGGTCAGGAGCCGCTTTCATTGGCTCCTGACCATGTCTATCAATGTAAGCCTATGGGAGTTGCTTACATTGATAGACACGGCCAGGAGCCAATGAAATCGGCTCCTGACCAGCACACAGGGCTCTGCTGTCATAGACACAGGCAGGGCAAGTGAGCTGCGATGGGCGGAGATTCAGCGGCGAGATCGACGGGAGCAATGAAAACGGCGGTTGTGAGCTGCGGCAGTGATTGAAATCTATGCCCTGCCAGCCAGGTAACCACCAAGACAGGGCGTAGATTTCATTCACCTTGGTCCTAAAGTAGTTAAATTGGCTCCAGCTTTATTTTATTATTATTATTATTTAGTATTTGTATAGCGCCGACATCTTACACAGCGCTGTACAGTATATATATTGTCTTGTCACTAACTGTCCTTTAAAGGAGCTCACAATCTAATCCCTACCATTGCCATATGTCTATATTATGTAGTGTAAGTACTGTAGTCTAGGGCCAATTTTTTTAGGGGGAGCCAATTAACTTATCCGTATGTTTTTGGAATGTGGGAGGAAACCGGAGTGCCCGGAGGAAACCCACACAGACACGGAGAGAACATACAAACTCTTTGCAGATAGTGCCCTGGCTGGGACTCGAACCAGGGACCCAGCGCTGCAAGGTGAGAGAGCTAACCACTACGCCACCGTGCTGCCCAATGATGCTTTGATGTCTTTTGTACCAGGGTATCCATTGGTGCAGTTCACCAATGGATACCCTGGGATATTTTTGACAGGCACTATAAAGACAAAGAAAGGAAGTGCTCCTAATGTGCACTGTATGAAAACAATGTACAAAATGTTCAATGTAAAATGGCTTATCTTATTGACAGAGGAAATCCTCTAAACTCTGTGTAACATCCGACTTTGACACCTTGCATCTTATGGCATCAAAACACACCATCACCATGGCAAACAGAGCCAGCTCTTAGAGGACCACTCCATTCCTGACAGTGTTTAGAACGCTCACCTCAATCGGCCACAAAGCTGTACGGAGCATGGAAGATGATCTTTGTCTATTAGATAAGCAACATTAATTTCTCCTTTACTCTTAAAGGACATCCGAGGTAAAAAATAATCTAATGAGAAAAACAATTGTATTTGTCCATTTTCTCTTAAAAATGACCTTCTTTTTAGATATCCCACGGTTTTATTTTGTATTAAAATCTAGTTTTTAAGATTGTACTATTTCATTGTAACTGCTCAATGACACCTTCATTGAAGTATGCCTGAGCTCAAATCTATGAATTATTGACCCTTTTTATCTCCTTCTTGCTCTCAGAAGCCATTTACTGACAGAAACAGATTTTATGGTTGTAATTACTTATCAGTGAGGGTTATGCTATAGTCTGACCCAGTCCCGTCCCGGACAGAAACTGTCACTTGCATACCTGATGTTTAACTCTTTCAGGCAGAGAAAGAGAAAAAGGAACATAGCCTAGTTATTTGTGTGCTTGGCACCGTACATACATGTCTATCTCATTGTGGCACATGTCACCTCGGCTGTCCTTTAAGTTTTCTCCTAGGAGATATTTTTCATCTTCCATTTAACCACTTCCCGACCGCCTAACGCACAGCGGCGGCCGGGAAGTGGAGCCCTTAAGGACCAGCTCACCCACAGAGGCGGCGGTCCTTGTAAGGGCATGGGCGGAGCGTTCGCGTCATCCGTGACGCGATCCTCCGCCGGCGCCTGTCACCGCTCGCCCGCCGCAACATCCCGCCGGCTATACGGAAGCGCCGGCGGGATGTTAACCCCGTGATCGCCGCATACAAAGTGTATAATACACTTTGTAATGTTTACAAAGTGTATTATACAGGCTGCCTCCTGCCCTGGTGGTCCCAGTGTCCGAGGGACCACCAGGGCAGGCTGCAGCCAACCTATGTCGCACCCAAGCACACTGATTTCTCCCCCCCTGCCCCAGATCGCCCACAGCACCCCTCAGACCCCCCCTGCCCACCCCCCAGACCCCTGTTTGCACCCAATCACCCCCCTAATCACCCATCAATCACTCCCTGTCACTATCTGTCAACGCTATTTTTTTTTTATCCCCCCCTGCCCACTGCCCCCTCCTGATCACCCCCCCCACCCCTCAGATTCTCCCCAGACCCCCCACCCCCACTGTACTGTGTACTGTATGCATCTATCCCCCCTGATAACCTGTCAATCACCTGTCAATCACCTGTCAATCACCCATCAATCACCCCCTGTCACTGCCACCCATCAATCAGCCCCTAACCTGCCCCTTGCGGGCAATCTGATCACCCACCCACACCAATAGATCGCCTGCAGATCCGACATCAGATCACCACCCAAACGCAGTGTTTACATCTATTCTCTCCTCTAAACACCCACTAATTACCCATCAATCACCCATCAATCACCCCCTATCACCACCTGTCACTGTTACCCATCAGATCAGACCCTAATCTGCCCCTTGCGGGCACCCAATCACCCGCCTACACGCTCAGATTCCCCTTAGACTCCCCCTTATCAATTCGCCAGTGCAATATTTACATCTGTTCTTCCCTGTAATAACCCACTGATCACCTGTCAATCACCTGTCAATCACCCATCAATCACCCCCTGTCACTGCCACCCATCAATCACCCCCTGCGACTGCCACCCATCAATCAGCCCCTAACCTGCCCCTTGCGGGCAATCTGATCACCCACACCACTAGATCGCCTGCAGATCCGACATCAGATCACCACCCAAACGCAGCGTTTACATCTATTCTCTCCTCTAAACACCCACTAATTACCCATCAATCACCCCCTATCACCACCTGTCACTGTTACCCATCAGATCAGACCCTAATCTGCCCCATGCGGGCACCCAATCACCCGCCTACACGCTCAGATTGCCCTCAGACCCCCCCCTCCCCTTATCAATTCGCCAGGGCATTATTTACATCTGTCCTTCCCTGTAATAACCCACTGATCACCTGTCAATCACCCATCAATCACCCATCAATCACCCCCTGTCACTGCCACCCATCAATCACCCCCTGTCACTGCCACCCATCAATCAGCCCCTAACCTGCCCCTTGCGGGCAATCTGATCACCCACCCACACCAATAGATCGCCCGCAGATCTGACATCAGATCACCACCCAAGCGCAGTGTTTACATCTATTGTCTCCTCTAAACACCCACTAATTACCCATCAATCACCACCTATCACCACCTGTCACTGTTAGCCATCAGATCAGACCCTAATCTGCCCCTTGCGGGCACCCAATCACCCGCCTACACGCTCAGATTGCCCTCAGACCCCCCCTTATTAATTCGCCAGTGCATTAGTTACATCTGTTCTTCCCTGTAATAACCCACTGATCACCTGTCAATCACCCATCAATCACCCCCTGTCACTGCCACCCATCAGTCACCCCCTGGCACTGCCACCCATCAATCACCCCCTGTCACTGCCACTCATCAATCAGCCCCTAACCTGCCCCTTGCGGGCAATCTGATCACCCACCCACACCAATAGTTCGCCCGCAGATCCGACGTCAGATCACCTCCCAAGTGCAGTGTTTATATCTGTTCTCTACCCTAAACACCCACTAATTACCCATCAATCACCCCTGTCACTGCTACCTATCAGATTAGACCCCTATCTGCCCCTAGGGCACTCAATCACCCGCCCACACCCTCAGAATGCCCTCAGGCCCCAGCCCTGATCACCTCGCCAGTGCATTGCTTGTATCTATTCCCCCCTCTAATCACACCTTGAGACACCCATCAATCACCTCCTGTCACCCCCTAGCACACCTACCCATCAGATCAGGCCCTAATTTGCCCCGTGTGGGCTTCTGATCACTCGGCCAAACCCTCAGATCCCCCTCAGACCCCCTTCCGATCACCTCCCCAGTGCATTGATTGCATCTATTTTGCCCTCTAACCACCCCCTGAAACACCCATCAATCACCTCCTGTCACCCCCCTAGCACTCCTATTCATCAGATCAGGCCCAATACAACCTGTCATCTAAAAAGCCACCCTGCATATGACCGTTTCCACAAAATTCGCCCCCTCATAGACCACCTGTCATCAAAATTTGCAGATGCTTATACCCCTGAACAGTCATTTTGAGACATTTGGTTTACAGACTACTCACGGTTTTGAGCCCGTAAAATGCCAGGGCGGTATAGGAACCCCAGAAACTGACCCCATTTTAGAAAAAAGACACCCCAATGTATTCTGTTAGGTGTATGACGAGTTCATAGAAGATTTTATTTTTTGTCAAAAGTTAGTGGAAATTGATTTTTGTTTTTTTTCACAAAGTGTCATTTTTCACTAACTTGTGACAAAAAATAAAATCTTCTATGAACTCGCCATACACCTAACGGAATACCTTGGGGTGTCTTCTTTCTAAAATGGGGTCACTTGTGGGGTTCCTATACTACCCTGGCATTTTAGGGGCCCTAAACCGTGAGGAGTAGTCTAGAAAACAAATGCCTCAAAATGACCTGTGATTAGGACGTTGGGCCCCTTAGCGCACCTAGGCTGCAAAAAAGTGTCACACATGTGGTATTGCCGTACTCAGGAGAAGTAGTATAATGTGTTTTGGGGTGTATTTTTACACATACCCATGCTGGGTGGGAGAAATATCTCTGTAAATGGACAATTGTGTGTAAAAAAAAATCAAACAATTGTCATTTACAGAGGTATTTCTCCCACCCAGCATGGGTATGTGTAAAAATACACCCCAAAACACATTATACTACTTCTCCCGAGTACGGCGATACCACATGATTGGCACTTTTTTGCAGCCTAACTGCGCTAAGGGGCCCAAAGTCCAATGAGTACCTTTAGGATTTCACAGGTCATTTTTGTTTCAAGACTACTCCTCACGGTTTAGGGCCCCTAAAATGCCAGGGCAGTATAGGAACCCCACAAATGACCCCATTCTAGAAAGAAGACACCCAAACGTATTCCGTTAAGAGTATGGTGAGTTCATAGAAGATTTTATTTTTTTTCACAAGTTAGCGGAAAATGACACTTTGTGAAAAAAAAAAATTAAAATCAATTTCCGCTAACTTGTGACAAAAAAATAAAAACTTCTATGAACTCACCATACTCCTAACGGAATACCTTGGGGTATCTTCTTTCTAAAATGGGGTCATTAGTGGGGTTCCTATACTGCCCTGGCATTTTAGGGGCCCTAAACCGTGAGGAGTAGTCTTGAAACAAAAATGACCTGTGAAATCCTAAAGGTACTCATTGGACTTTGGGCCCCTTAGCGCAGTTAGGCTGCAAAAAAGTGCCAATCATGTGGTATCGCCGTACTCGGGAGAAGTAGTATAATGTGTTTTGGGGTGTATTTTTACACATACCCATGCTGGGTGGGAGAAATACCTCTGTAAATGACAATTGTTTGATTTTTTTTTACACACAATTGTCCATTTACAGAGATATTTCTCCCACCCAGCATGGGTATGTGTAAAAATACACCCCAAAACACATTGGACTACTTCTCCCGAGTACGGTGATACCACATGTGTTGCACTTTTTTGCACCCTAACTGCGCTAAGGGGCTCAAAGTCCAATGAGTACCTTTAGGATTTCACAGGTCATTTTGAGAAATTTTGTTTCAAGACTACTCCTCACGGTTTAGGGCCCCTAAAATGCCAGGACAGTATAGGAACCCCACAAATGACTCCATTTTAGAAAGAAGACACCCCAAGGTATTCTGTTAGTAGTACGGTGAGTTCATAGAAGATTTTATTTTTTGTCACAAGTTAGCGGAAATTGATTTTTATTGGTTTTTTTCACAAAGTGTCATTTTCTGCTAACTTGTGACAAAAAATAAAATCTTCTATGAACTCACCGTACTACTAACGGAATACCTTGGGGTGTCTTCTTTCTAAAATGGGGTCATTTGTGGGGTTCCTATACTGTCCTGGCATTTTAGGGGCCCTAAACTGTGAGGAGTAGTCTTGAAACGAAATTTCTCAAAATGACCTGTGAAATCCTAAAGGTACTCATTGGACTTTGGGCCCCTTAGCGCAGTTAGGGTGCAAAAAAGTGCCACACATGTGGTATCGCCGTACTCAGGAGAAGTAGTATAATGTGTTTTGGGGTGTATTTTTACACATACCCATGCTGAGTGGGAGAAAGATCTCTGTAAATGGACAATTGTGTGTAAAAAAAATAAAAAAAATTGTCATTTACAGAGATATTTCTCCTACCCAGCATCGGTATGTGTAAAAATACACCCCAAAACACATTATACTACTTCTCCTGAGTACGGCAATACCACATGTGTGGCACTTTTTTGCAGCCTAACTGCGCTAAGGGAAAAAAAGTGGCCGGTCCTTAAGGGGTGTAAAGCCCACGGTCCTCAAGTGGTTAAAATATTTTTTCAGGCTTATGCGGTTCAAAAAGTACCAAAAGTAGGTGAAAAAGTACTGTCAAAATTATTCTGAGGATTTCCTTGCTTGCTAGTGGCTTAAAGGGCATTTTATTGATATACAGTAGTTAAAAATATCACCTAGGAGACAACTTAGGAAAAAAAGTGAATTGAATAAGAGTCTGAATTGTTATTTTCATACCGCACACATTGCTTGATAATAAAAAGGGAAATACACTATAGAAGTGTTCCCTTCAGAGATTCCCATTTACATTTTATGACTAGAGATGGCCCGAACCTCCAATTTTCGGTTCGCAAACCGGGTTCGCGAACTTCTGCAAAAGTTTGGTTCGAGGGAACTTTCGCGAACCACAATAGACTTCAATTAGGAGGCGAACTTTGAAAACCAGATACACTTATGCTGGCCAGAAAAGTGATGGAAAGATGTTTCACCTGGAAGGGGGCATGGCGGAGTGGGATGGATGCCAAAAGTCCCGGGGAAAAATCTGGATTCGACGCAAAGCAGCGTTTTAAGGTCAGAAATCACATTGAATGCTAAATTGCAGGCCTAAAGTGCTTTAAAACATCAATCAGGGAGTGTAATTAGAGTACTGCTTCACACTGACACACCAAACCCACTGTGTAACGCACCACAAACAGCTGTTTGTGTAGTGACGGCCATGCTGGACTGGTGCACACCGTGGCGAGATTACTCTTCCTCAGTGATATCAGGTAATGTCTGACTGGTCTGCCATTGTGAGTGACCACGGTAATGGCCGGGGAATCAGGGTTTAATTCCGGTCCAGAGAGGGAGCCTGAGAACCGGCTACCACTACCACAAATCCAAGTAAGGACCCATTTGCTGTATAAGTAATGTACCTGCCCTGACCATGCTTTGCAGACCAGGCATCTGTGGTCAGATGGACCCCTGACCCAGCGCTGTGTGCCAGAGATGACACCACTTGCCTTTAACCAGTGGTGCTCAGCAAGATTTCGGCTATCCAAACTACCCAGATAATCCAAACTTTTTCCACTATCCGAACTTTGAATAGCAAGTCAGATATTTTTAAAATCTGAATAGACTATCCGAGCAAACTCGGATTTCCCATCTGAAATCCGAAATCCGGGCGGATAGTTGCTTCAGATATCTGAGCAGAAGCCAAAATCACTTTGAATGGCACAAATCCCTTTTGAAGGCAGTCAGGCCTAGAGAGAGAGAGAGAGAGAGAGAGAGAGAGAGAGAGAGAGAGAGAGAGACCTTTGAAAGGGGTTTTTTAACATTTGAAGAGACTTTTGGAAGCATTTTAAGCCATTTTCAGGTCACTTCCCGTTTTCTATCCGGATATCCGAATCAAGCCGGATATCCAGAATATTGGGTTTACATATCCGAGTTTACTCTGAAACCAAAAAATTCGGATTCGGATATCTGATTCGGATCCGGATATCTGGGTATCCGGATCCAAATCAATTCGGATTTTAAAAAGGGGTATCCGAGCACCCCTGCCTTTAATGAGAATCTGTTATGGAGGGCAAGTCTGCCATTCATTCAACTATGTGAAACTTTTGATGGTACTTTCTCAGTAGCATGGTGACCACGGGTAATGGCCGGAAAATCCTGGTCCGCTTCCGGTCCAGAGTGGGAGCCTAAGAAACGGTTACCACCACCACACATCCAAGGAAGGCAGCAGGCACGCTGTGGGCAAAGGAGCAGGAACGGCTACCACACATCCAAGGAAGGCAGCAGGCATGGCATGCACGTCCCGAGGTAGTAACCAAAAATAACAATACAGGAGGACTTTCTAGGTCCTGCTGTGTATGACACTGATCGACTTTACTACCTGTAACGAGAATCTGTTATGGAGGGCAAGTCTGCCATCCATTCAAGTGAAAGGTATGCACTGACTGCCAGGTATAATACAATGTGCAGTCACAGATGCAGTGAAAGGTATGCAGTGACTGCAAACAGCTGTTTGTGTAGTGACAGCCATGCTGGACTGGTGCGCACCATGACAAGAGTGCAGGTGATGGCGGCCTTCCAGCCCATATGGTCGCCGGGCTGAGGTAGCTGAATGACAGAACAGTGAATGTCCAGCTGATCAAATTTGGTCTATCCACAATGAAGCAATGACCTTAGTATCGATTCACCCCCCAAGACACTCATGTAGCCAGTAGTCATTGCTTTATTGTGTGTGCAAGCCCCTTCACCGCGGTAAGGTAATGATCATGGTCATGAAAGGGAATTGGCACATGTACATGTCTTTTGTTTTGTTGTTGTTGTTAGGTGACTTCTCTTCTCAGTGACAATGCCTCCAGCTGCGCTGAAGGTCCTTGGAGCCTGAGAAACAGCTACCACCACACATCCAAAGAAGGCAGCAAGCATGGCTTGCAAGTCCTGAGGTAGTGACAAAAAATAACAATACAGGAGGACTTTTGAAGCCCTGCTGTATATGACACTACTAATCGACTTTACTACCTTTCACGAGAATCTGTTATGGAGGGCAAGTCTGCCATCCATTCAAGTGAAAGGTATGCACTGACTGCCAGGTATAATACAATGTGCAGTGATAGATGCAGTGAAAGGTATGCAGTGACTGGTATTACAATACAATGTGCAGCTGTCACACAGGTGCAGTTAACAGGTATGCTCGGCACTGGGGTACCAATAGGGGATGCAACCCCTGCCGTCACGGTAGGGCCCGGGGCCCCCCTAGGGCCCGCTCAGGGACTTTTGGGGGCAGGAGGGGTCGCAGCATAAGAGGAGAGCGTGGCAGATCAGTGGGGAGTGGGGAAATTCCCCCCCTCCCTCACCTTGTGTTCTCCTCTCAGCGCTCCCCCTCCTGAAATCATTGGTGGCAACGGGCAGGCAGCAGCAGTGGTGGCAGCAGGATAATACATTACAAAAGAAGAGCAAATGGTTGGCACTACAGCGGTATGACATGCACAGCTCAGCTTGAAAGACATGCAGACTGCACAGGAGGATTAGAATAAACACACTCCTTCTCTAGAACCTCTTCAGTGTGCTCAAGCAAAAGCATCAAGTTGCAAGCAAACAGAAGAAAGCAGGAAAGCTGGCACTGCTGCAAGTGTTCAATTTATTGTAGCGTAGATAAAGTGCAAATGAGCAACATCTTGCAAAAATGGACATAGATAAAACACATACCCTTGTGAGAGGAGGCGTGGATGGTGGTGGGTGCTGGGCACAGGATGCCTGACAACCGTTTTGCGCTAGGTAGCACTTCTACGGAGGCTGCAACTGTATTGGGCAAAGGCTCTTGGTTAAATACTGTCCAGAGCCGCCGTTTGGCATTACTTCCGGTGGCAGCGCCGCTCTTACTTCCGCATCACGTGCGCGAACGTATTGACGCATTGCGTCTAACGCACTACGCATGCATACGTATTTCCGCATCACGCCTGTAGAGTACGCATGTCGACTGGATCCATGCGTACTGCATTATTATGCATACGGCGCATGCGTAAAAATGGTCGCGTATAGGTGAGTGGAGACTCCACCTAGCGGCCAAACATGAGTAGGGCCGACTCAGGCAAACCCACACCTAAGGTTAAAAGCGGGAAAGAAAAAAGAATGAAAAGGGGAAAAGAGAAAGAGGGAAGGAAAGGTGGCTATGAGATCAGGAAAGCCTGAATAAGTGAAGTAAAGTGAAACCCTTTGTGTCGATGTGACTGAGTCGTGCTCCATCAAATCACTATAATTACTTGATAAAGCACCTAATGCTACATTAAGCTGAAATAAGTGCCATAAATAGGGGGGAAGGAAGCAGGGAAGCAAAATTACGTGGAGAAGTAAAATAGCCCACATCCCTTGGCGGATTCCCACCAACTGGGATGAGCAAGATCTGGATGATATCCCTTTTATCATCCAGATCTTGCTCATCCCAGTTGGCGGGAATCCGCCAAGGGATGTGGGCTATTTTACTTCTCCACGTAATTTTGCTTCCCTGCTTCCTTCCCCCCTTTTTATGGCACTTATTTCAGCTTAATGTAGCATTAGGTGCTTTATCAAGTCATTATAGTGATTTGATGGAGCACGACTCAGTCACACCGACACCAAGGGTTTCACTTTACTTCACTTATTCAGGCTTTCCTGATCTCATAACCACCTTTCCTTCCCTCTTTCTCTTTTCCCCTTTTCATTCTTTTTTCTTTCCCACTTTTAACCTAAGGTGTTGGTTTGCCTGAGTCGGGCCCTACTCATGTTTGGCCGCTAGGTGGAGTCTCCACTCACCTATACGCAACCATTTTTACGCATGCGCCGTATGCATAATAATGCAATACGCATGCATCCAGTCGACATGCGTACACTACAGGCGTGATGCGGAAATACGTATGCATGTGTAGTATGTTAGACGCAATGCGTCAATACGTACGCGCACATGATGCGGAAGTAAGGGCGGCGCTGCCACCGGAAGTAATGCCAAACGCCGGCTCTGGACAGTATTTAACCAAGAGCCTTTGCCCAATACAGTTGCAGCCTCCGTAGAAGCGCTACCTAGCGCGAAACGGCCGTCAGGCATCCTGTGCCCAGCACCCACCACCATCCACGCCTCCTCTCACAAGGGTATGTGTTTTATCTATGTCCATTTTTGCAAGATTGCACTTTATCTACGCTACAAAAAATTGAACACTTGCAGCAGTGCCAGCTTTCCTGCTTTCTTCTGTTTGCTTGCAGGATAATACATTACCTCCTTCTCGCTGGAGGACTTCCGTTCTAAGAGCTTCTTGCAACTTCCTGTGTAAACAGGAAGTTGCTCTTAGAGAACGGAAGTCCTCCAGCGAGAAGGAGGTAATGTATTATCCTGCCGCCACCGCTGCTGCTGCTGCCTGCCCGCTGCCACCAATGATTTCAGGAGGGGGAGCGCTGAGAGGAGAGCCCGAGGTGAGGGGGGGGGGGATTTACCCCCTCCCCGACGATCTGCCACACTCTCCTCTTATGCTGCGCCCCCTCCTGCCACCAAAAAAGACCCTGAGCGGGGGGGGGGGGGGTCAGATTTTTTTTTTTGCAGGGGACCCCGGGGATTTCTAGGTACGCCCCTGATGCTCAGAGTGGTATATTACACAGTGTGCGGTCACACAGGTACTGTGAACAATTATGCAATTACTGGTATTACAAATGTGCACCTGTCACACCCAGACACAGGTACCGGACAGGCACAGTGACACTGCGTGCGTTTAGTGTTGGGCGAACAGTGTTCGCCACTGTTCGGGTTCTGCAGAACATCACCCTGTTCGGGTGATGTTCGAGTTCGACCGAACACCTGATGGTGTTCGGCCAAACCGTTCGGCCATATGGCCGAACTAAGAGCGCATGGCCGAACGTTCCCCGAACGTTCGGCTAGCGCTGTGATTGGCCGAACGGGTCACGTGGTTCGGACCCGAACGCGCTCTGATTGGCCAAACGGGTCACGTGGTTCGGGTAAATAAATACCCGATCCACGTCATTTCTCCGCCATTTGTCTGTGGGTTTAGCTTTGGGTAGGCAGGCAGGGTAGTTCTCTCTCCAGCCAGGCTAGCCAGGGTCCCCCCAGTCATTGTGTCGCTGCTGGGAACAGTAGTACACCGCTCACCCACACTATATAGCATTGTGTTTACTGCCACTCTGTGTACACCGCTCACCCACCACTGTATAGCATTGTGTTTACTGCCACTCTGTGTCTCTGCTGGGAACAGTAGTACACCGCTCACCCGCCACTGTATAGCATTGTGCTCTGTGTCGCTGCTGGGAATAGTAGTACACCGCTCACCCACCACTGTATAGCATTGTGCTCTGTGTCGCTGCTGGGAATAGTAGTACACCGCTCACCCACCACTGTATAGCATTGTGCTCTGTGTCGCTGCTGGGAACAGTAGTACACCGCTCACCCACCACTGTATAGCATTGTGCTCTGTGTCGCTGCTGGGAATAGTAGTACACCGCTCACCCACCACTGTATAGCATTGTGCTCTGTGTCGCTGCTGGGAACAGTAGTACACCGCTCACCCACCACTGTATAGCATTGTGCTCTGTGTCGCTGCTGGGAACAGTAGTACACCGCTCACCCACCACTGTATAGCATTGTGCTCTGTGTCGCTGCTGGGAACAGTAGTACACCGCTCACCCACCACTGTATAGCATTGTGCTCTGTGTCGCTGCTGGGAATAGTAGTACACCGCTCACCCAGCACTGTATAGCATTGTGCTCTGTGTCGCTGCTGGGAATAGTAGTACACCGCTCACCCACCACTGTATAGCATTGTGCTCTGTGTCGCTGCTGGGAATAGTAGTACACCGCTCACCCACCACTGTATAGCATTGTGCTCTGTGTCGCTGCTGGGAACAGTAGTACACCGCTCACCCACCACTGTATAGCATTGTGCTCTGTGTCGCTGCTGGGAATAGTAGTACACCACTCACCCACCACTGTATAGCATTGTGCTCTGTGTCGCTGCTGGGAACAGTAGTACACCGCTCACCCACCACTGTATAGCATTGTGCTCTGTGTCACTGCTGGGAACAGTAGTACACCGCTCACCCACCACTGTATAGCATTGTGCTCTGTGTCGCTGCTGGGAATAGTAGTACACCGCTCACCCAGCACTGTATAGCATTGTGCTCTGTGTCGCTGCTGGGAATAGTAGTACACCGCTCACCCACCACTGTATAGCATTGTGCTCTGTGTTGCTGCTGGGAACAGTAGTACACCGCTCACCCACCACTGTATAGCATTGTGCTCTGTGTCGCTGCTGGGAACAGTAGTACACCGCTCACCCACCACTGTATAGCATTGTGCTCTGTGTCACTGCTGGGAATAGTAGTACACCGCTCACCCACCACTGTATAGCATTGTGCTCTGTGTCGCTGCTGGGAATAGTAGTACACCGCTCACCCACCACTGTATAGCATTGTGCTCTGTGTCGCTGCTGGGAACAGTAGTACACCACCCACCCACCACTGTATAGCATTGTGCTCTGTGTCGCTGCTGGGAATAGTAGTACACCGCTCACCCACCACTGTATAGCATTGTGCTCTGTGTCGCTGCTGGGAATAGTAGTACACCGCTCACCCACCACTGTATAGCATTGTGCTCTGTGTCGCTGCTGGGAACAGTAGTACACCGCTCACCCACCACTGTATAGCATTGTGCTCTGTGTCGCTGCTGAGAATAGTAGTACACCGCTCACCCTCCACTGTATAGCATTGTGCTCTGTGTCGCTGATGGGAATAGTAGTACACCGCTCACCCACCACTATATAGCATTTCTGTACTGCCACTGTACTGCTGCCAGTCAGCGTGTACTTTAAGGATAAGTGAAATGAAGAAGAAATCCTGTGAAAGAGGGAGGGGCAAGAGAAGAGGTGTTTCCCCTGACGGTTCACGTACAGGCCACAGTGGAGCACCGAAGAAAACCCACTCAATACCGCCCATGTTGTCCAGGAAATCAACCCTCACAAATCCAAAAGAACAGGACCAGATAATTAATTGGATGACCTCTCAAGCGTCCAGCAGTGGGTTAAGCAGCACCAGCACATCACGCACGAGGTCCGAGTCCTCAGCCAGTTACAAGGAGCCAGTGGGCACAAAGCTGACACAACCGGCAGCGACACCACGCACACAACTGCCAAATAACCAGTCCGAAGAATTTCCTCAGGACACAATGGGGTATTCGCAGGAGCTATTCCCAGCCCAACAAACTTCCACCTTTCAAAGGTCAATGGAACAGCCAGAAATGTTGTGCCCGGATTCACAACCATTTACTGTGGGAAATGCAACGCACACTGAAATGCAAGGCGAGTCCGAGGACTTTGAAACCCAAATCCCAGAGCAAGTTGGGCAGGAGGGGTTTCAATTGCAGGAGGTCGGCCGAGAAGATCTGGAAGACGACGTAGGAGTGAGCTGCGCAGAGGTTGTTCTGGGGAGCTCTACTCCACGGCGGCGGCCCACAATCACATATGACGAGTTTGAGGAAATGGAAGCGGAGGGTTTGGACAATGTGGACACAGACCCAGATTTTGTATGTGAAGGCGAACATCGCCGTCGTAGCAGCACAGATGAGTCTGTTGAAGAACCCACTGCTGCACGAGTTCGCCTTGTGCCACAAGGTAGGCGGCGCGAATTTTCAGGCACCACAAGCGTGGAAGTTCAAGTGAGACGCAAAAGAGGCGCAAACAGAAATCGCCAGCAAGGCAGGTGCTCCAAAGTCTGTCCTTTCTTTGAAGACTGCAGTGAGGATGGTACCATGGTGATTTGCAAGGTGTGCAAAACCCGCCTGAGCAGGGGGAAAAATATTAACAACCTCTCCACCACCAGCATGACCCGCCACATGGTATCCAAACATCCCACTCTGTGGGCAAACGCGGCAGGACAGGGTACCAGCAACACTGCCTCCCTTGGGGTCACCAGACTCACTACCAGACCCTCCTCAGCAGCAGCAGTAGCCCAGCCATTGCATGGTTCACAACAACATTCACAAACATCAGACGACGCTGACACTGTCACTTTCCGGAATAGTGCTCTTGAGGTCTCCCAGTCTTCATCAAACATAACAACCAACAGCCCCTCAGTGTGCAGCCCTACGGTTCAGTTGTCTGTCTCGGAGATGTTTGAGCGCAAGATGAAATTGCCAGCAAATGACCCCCGGGCCGTGGCACTAACAGCCAGCATAGTCAAGCTTCTGGCCTGCGAAATGCTGCCATATCGAGTGGTGGAGACAAACAGCTTCAAGGGCATGATGTCAGTGGCCATCCCACGTTACGTGGTTCCCAGCCGCTACCACTTTGCGCGCTCTGCAGTGCCTGAGTTGCATGAGCACGTGGTCAGCAAAATAACCCGAAGCTTGAAGAATGCCGTTGCCTGCAAGGTTCACCTCACCACTGACACCTGGACGAGTGCGTTCGGCCAGGGTCGATACATCTCCCTTACCGCGCACTGGGTGAACCTTGTGGAGCCTGGCAGCGATTCCTCACCTGCTACGGCGCGGGTGTTGCCCACGCCGCAAACAGCTGCACCGCCGTCCCTCCCACTGGATAACAACAGCAGCACGTACCTCTCTGACTCCTTCTCTTCCAACGCATCTCAAAGCTGTACCTCATCCGGAAACGCTAACCCAGCAGCAGTAGGATCATGGAAGCAGTGTAGCCCAGCTGTTGGCATGCGTCAGCAAGCGTTGCTGAAGCTGATCTGCCTTGGGGATAAGCAGCACACAGGGGAGGAAATTTGGAGGGGAATAAAGGAACAGACGGATTTGTGGCTGGCACCGGGCATGGTTGTGTGTGATAATGGGAGTAATCTCATTCGCGCTTTAAGGTTGGCTAAGCTGACACACATCCCTTGCCTGCCGCACGTGATGAACCTAGTAGTTCAGCGGTTCCTGAGGACATACCCAGGCGTGGCCGATCTTCTGTTGAAGGTGCGACGAGTGGCCAAACAATGTAAAAATTCCAGTACTGCTTCAGGGGCACTCACCAAGATGCAGGAGCACTTCAATCTCCCCCACCATCGCTTGCTGTGTGATGTCCCTACGCGCTGGAATTCTACGCTGCACATGCTAGCCCGCTTTTGTGAGCAGAAGAGTGCAGTGGTCCAGTACATGACGGCGCAGTACCGAGGCGCATCCGGACAGCTGCCAAGCTTCTGTGGATCCGATTGGGCCAACATGTTGGACCTCTGCCAAGTCCTCCAAAATTTTGAGCAATCCACGTTGCTTGTGAGCAGTGACAACTCTTCAGTCAGCATTACCATACCACTGCTGTGTTTACTGAAGAAGTCAATGTTGAAAATCAAGGAAACAGCTGTCATGATGCAACTGGGGGAATCTGAAGGAGAAAACGTTCAGCGTGATGATACCAACATCAGGCCATCTGCTTTAGGAAACACTGGCCCCAGCAGCTATGACGAAGAAGAGGAGGAGGAACAGCTGGAGTTGGAGCAGGAATTTCATGCCACCACTGACGAGGGCAAGAGCGGTGCACGTTGAACTTCCACAATTCAGCGCGAATGGTCAGCAGAAGCAGACCAGGAAGAAGGTGACGACTATGATGCATCACAACTATCATAATGCTCACAAGAGGATGATGAGGATTCTGGCAGGACTCTGGCACACATGGCTCAATTCATGCTAGACTGCATTGAACGCAACCCACGCATTGTGCGCATTTTGGACAACACCAATTACTGGGTTTATACCCTTCTGGATCCACGGTACAAACACAATGTTCCAAAACTGCTTGAAGAAAGAGTCAGACAGGTCAAAATGGAAGAATACCAGCAGACCCTTGTGGAGACTTTAGAGAGGAGATTGACATCCTCCCCCTCCTCTAGCCAGTTGTACGCCGACAGACTGAATTCCGCAAACCCAGGACGACCAGGAGGGCAGCAAACAACACAAGCCGCGGCTAGTGCCCAAAAGGGAATGGTATCGGCAGTGTCCTTGGAGTGGGAAAATTTTCTGACACTCATGCAGCAGCCCACAGAACAGCAAGCGTGCAGATCCACCTCCAACACCGATCGCCTGGAGAAGATGGTCAAGGACTACATGTCAGATGGCGTAGCTGTGTTGAGCAATCCATCTGCACCCTTCAACTATTGGGTATCGAAGCTAGACACCTGGCACGAACTGGCAATGTACGCAATAGAGGTGCTGGCTTGCCCGGCAGCCAGCGTTATGTCGGAACGCTGTTTCAGTGCTTCCCGCAGGCATCGTCACAGATCGGCGTATCCGCCTCTCCACAAAAAATGCAGACCGTCTGACTCAAATTAAAATGAATCAATCCTGGATTGGAAATGACTACGCAACACTCCCGGACCCCAACCAAGTAACATGAACAATGAACATCTGTGATGGGTTAGCGTTTCCGGGCCCTGTTTATTGAACCTCTCATCTGTATTACATTTATGACTGCATGGCGACAAAATGCATTGCTATCCGCACGCTTCTTGTCCTCATGCAAGGCCTGGGTTGTTGCGCCTGAAAGCGTGGCCTTCTCCTCCTGTGCCTCCTCCTGTTCCATCACGTGTGCTGCTGCTGGGTTAGCGTTGTCGATCCCTTTTTACGGAACCTCTTATCTGTATTACATTTATGACTGCATGGCGACAAAATGCATTGCTATCCGCACGCTTCTTGTCCTCATGCAAGGCCTGGGTTGTTGTGTCTCAAAGCGTGGCCTTCTCCTCCTGCGCCGCCCTCCTCCTGTTCCATCACGTGTGCTGCTGCTGGGTTAGCGTTACCGGTCCCTTTTCCTGGAACCTCTTATCTGTATTACATTTATGACTGCATGGCGACAAAAAACATGTTACCTGTGCAAAGAAAAATGACATTTTCCGCATTTAAAAGACATTTTTTCCTTTGAAAATTTACAATCAATTTTCTCAAAAAACTATAAGCTCTTTTTCAAATATTTTTTTCCTCTTGTACCCACTCCCAAGGTGCACATACCCTGCAAATTTGGGGTATGTAGCATGTAAGGAAGTTTTACAAAGCACGAAAGTTCGGATCCCCATTGACTTCCATTATGTTCGGAGTTTGGCGCGAACACTCGAACATCGCGGCCATGTTCGGCGAACGTTCACGAACCCGAACATCCAGGTGTTCGCCCAACACTACGTGCATTCACGTAGGTAGGTGGGTGCACTGAAGTGAACAACAGGTAGTAGGCATATGCAGTGATGGGTATTACAAAGTACATCTGTCACACACAGAACGGTACCGGACAGGCTCAGTGACACTGTGTGTGCTCACGTAGGTAGGTGGGTACACTGAAGTGAACAACAGGTAGTAGGTGTATGCAGTGATGGGTATTACAATGTTCACCTGTCACACACACAGGTAGTCAATGAATGTGATGGGCCTGGCAGTGGCAAACACAGTAGGAATTACCAAGGCTGTCTATGCAACACAAGTGTTAGTGGGACACACACACACAAAAAAAAAATTATCACAAGAACAAGATTAGCTCTCAAAAGAGCTGTTCAGGGGTGCTTTTTTAGCAATAGAATCAGCAAGGAGCAAGCTAAGACGCCCACAAGAGCCTAACTAAGCTTTCCCTATGAGAGTCTGCAGCAGCTTTCCCTTTTCTAATTAATGCAGGCACACGAGTGAGTCCAATGCCTGACTCTGCCTGCCTTTTATAAGGGGGGGGGGTGCGGCTCCAGGAGGGAGTGTAGCCTAGTTGGCTATAATGTGCCTGCTGACTGTGATGTAGAGGGTCAAAGTTGACCCTCATGATGCACTATGGGGGAAAACAGAACTTCCAGAAAAGTTCACGGTTCTCCGCGATCGCGAACCACGGAAGTTCGCTGGGAACCGTTTGCCGGCGAACCGTTCAAGCCATCTCTATTTATGAGCAGCCTACCAGAAACTTAGATGCTATGGACCCAATCCAATTTACTTTTTCTCCCTTGTCTTCTTCTAGGAGATCATTTCTCATCTTCTGTTTAAAATAACTTTTGCACTCTGCAATTGAAAAAGTACCAACAAATAGGTGAAAGGCACATTATTCCTGCTTGCTTTTAGCTTAAAAGGACTCTGAGCAGTGCCCTAAAAAAAGACATTTGGACTTACCTGGGGGTTTCTCTATCCCTCCGTAGGCCATCAGATCTCCCAGCATTCTCTTCTTCAGTCTTTAGTGAACCACACATGTGCAGGATGCTTACGGCGACTGGCATGATGGTGCGACGGGTGCGTGATGGGGGTGTGCATGTGCAACTTCAGATGAAGTCGCCGGATTACTAGAGGCTCCGGCGGGGACGCGGAATTGAGGAAGAGAATGCCGGGGGACTTTGGCCTACGGGGGACTGGAGGAACCCTCAGTTAAGTCCAAATCTCTTTTTTTAGGGCACTTTTTAAAAAGCACTTTATTCAGAATGGGAAAATTGTACCTGAGACCAGTTATACACTAGCAACCAGCATCTTGGATGCGGTGTGATTGAATGATTGCCCCACACTGCAATGCTATAAAGAAGGCTTGTATACACCTGCAGCCCGCGTTGCTGCATGGTAATGTACTTTATGGCAGCAAACCAAACTATAACTGAGGCTCTCTAGTGCTCACTTCCTGTGGCTGAAATACAAATTGCATGGAAGTGTATTGAAAAAATATGCTTCAGCGTTTGTGCACCACAATGCAAACGCGAAACAGCTTAAAATATCTGCAGCTCCATTGACTGTATATGACTTTTGGTTAACACACATTGTCACTGATGTTTACCCATAATGTGCTGATGCTTCATGTCAGATCGGATACGTCTGGCGCATCGCACCATGTTTGAAATGTCCCATAGACTTTCATTGCTTTAGTGTTACCTTATGGTAAAAAAAAGGTAACACAATGCAATACAAACATCTTAGTGTATAATGGGTCTAAGAGAAAACAGGAGAAAAAGTGAATTGGATCAGGCCCCATTTCTGCAGATTTTTTTATGGCGCTTTGGCAACTGTCAAGTTGGGAAAATGTATGTTTTAAAGCTAGAACTCTACCGACTTGAAAATATTATTCAGTGTGATCATCTGCATTTATTTTAAACCTACCATAAATGTCTATATATACGTTGTCTAAGCGTACATACACTATGCTTCTCCTTTTTCAGATCAGTATGCTATGGTTAATTGTTTACCGACTACATTAAAAAATAGACTTTCTTTTTTAAGATATTAAAATGTTCATAGACTTCTAAATTACTAATTTATTATTTGGTGTTTCTGCCACATGCTCCAAACCTTAAAATATTATCAGTACAGATGGCTCTTAAAAATACTTTGGGGAGTATTAGAGCAGATTGCCATAAAACCCTTGATGTTAACCCATTCGCTTATAAAATCATGCAGTGTAAACGCAATATTTACTTAATCTCATAGACTAATTCAGGCAGACGTAAAAACAGATTATTTTTTTTCTTATTTCTTTTTCCCTTTTTACACACAACATTAAGAATGTCTTGGTAATAAGAAAACTGGCAGAAATCCCAAAGTTATCAAAATGTGAGAATAAAAACACAAAAGTACTATTCTAAATGTCAGCAATTAAAATTAATTAAAAGTCATTAGCTAACACTCTGTTTCTCCCTATTGATGTTTTTTAATTTTCACAGCCCAGATTTAGTCATGACTGCAGAGCTCCTGTTATTCTGCTCTAACAGCACATTTATCTCATCTAAAGCAAAGGGCACATTGAAGTTATACAGCAGAAAGGCAGATCTATCTATGGCATAGTGGATATGACTCTCACCTTTCAGCACTGAGTTCCTGGCTCTAACATACAGGGTTTGTAAGTTGAAGTTCTCTCCTATTTATGCATAGGTTTCTTCTCGGTACTCTGATTTATTCCCACACCCCAAAAACATACAGAAAAGTTAAATGGCTTCCTCCAAAACATGGACAAAGGTGGACAAAATGACTATGGTAAGGATTAGAATGTGAGCCTCTCTAAAGGACAGTTAGTGACAGTGCTTATATAAATACTAAATAATAACAATAATAAATTATAATTAATAGGGTAGAGGGATCAATTAATTATCATCGGCATACTATAGATTAGGAATATTCATAATATTAGAAGCAACACTAAAATCTAGTAAATGGAGCAGTCCAACACATTTCAAAGTCACATTAGCAATGTTTAAAGTTTTGCTGTTTTAGAATGACATTGATTTATAGATACTATGCACACAGGTGCTGAGCAACTCTCAGTTGTACTTTTTATTCACTGTATTGCAGCAAAGTGGTAACCAACCATATGTTCACTTAGGGATAGCAAAAAGAGGTGGACCAAAACCTCCAAAATATATACTATTCAAACAAAGGTTATTCATCACTGTCCTACACAAGCAACAGGCATGTTTTCGAACACATTTATAAACAATAAATAGTGTGTCTTGTTGCCTGTGTTGGAAAAAGTTTTTAAAGAGACTATAAAGTCTAAACTAAACATGAAATTCTTGGGGTTCTTCCAAAAAGTTATAATGACTTTGGCGGTGTTTGTAGTCAAACTCACCCTTGGAGTTCCTCTGTGCGCCCACTTACGGAACTTAACCCTGCCCTTGTAGCTGAGTACGGTGGCATTCTTTTCTTTCAGATACAGAGAGTTTCACAGATGCACCAAAGCAGTCAGAAGCAAGGGGGCGGGTGTAAGAGGATGCACAGGGGTTAACATGGTTCATACCAGCTTCTGCTGAGCTTCTGCTCAGCGTCTTGTTGAAATGTGTTGTTTTTTTTTTTCCAAGAATGCCAGCGATTAATAGCTAAGCTTTTAATAGTTTTTGAAGACTTTTAATGGCTTTCAGGAGAGCTTTTTTTTTTTTCTTTGGGGGGGGGGGGGGGAGGCTTTTACCAGAAGTATAGGAAAAGGCTAGGCTTTTATGGGCTTTAATTGGCTTTCATTGGATTTCAGTGGCTTTTGCTGGCTTTCAAATGCCTTCTAGAAGCTGCATGTTGCTTTTGAGATGAGACGCCGGTATCAACTGCCAGGCTTTCATGAAAGCCTGCAAAAACTTGTACTAGACACTCCCATTCACTTGCATGGGACAGCAATAGATCCCTAAACAAGTTACTTTTAAAACACCACGTTTAATCCCAGCATAATGTCCGTGGGAACCAGCCCTTAGGCTTCAAACAACAAAGTCAGTTTAACTTTCAGAAGAGCCCCAAGCATAACACGTTTATCTCACAGTCACAGTCTCTAGTCTATAAGTAAAATACTTTTGCTCATAAAGAATACATACCTAAATATGTTGCTAGTATTAATAACAGTCAGGGCTGCAGTGAATTCTGTAGGGTTTTGTATTTAAATATATACTGTATTTGTAGCTTCTGTAAGCACTTTGTTCATCCACACACAGTAGTGTGTTTTGCTGCAACTAATCACATTAGCACAATACAAAGATTTGCAATTCTCCTCTGGGGCCTTGGCTGTGAAATGACAGACTCTAGGCCCAGGTTTAACCGGGTGATTTGGCTTCCACTAGGCTTTATCCAGCAGTCAGGAAAGTATCCAAGATAGAACAAGAGCAGCTTGGCTAATACAAACTGCCTTACTTGTGTCCCTGACTAAGTAAAATGCAACAGAAAGAAAATATACAAAAGATATGCATTATTTAAATCAGGAAGCAGGACAGCATTTCTAAACAACAGTATCGGCTTTTGGTGTTTAGAGCAAATATCTGCCAACTCTGGACTTAGTTCATTTTAGTTACCCCAAAGGCTAGGCAGTCATAGCTGGTTCCAGGTGCAAAACATAAGATGAGATACATTGTCAAGAAAAAAATCATCAAGCTGATTTGGTTCATTCAGATAAATCTCTGCATAGCTCAATATGCAAACAGTATTCAGCCTAGACTACTTTGCCTTGCAGGTTCAGTCATACTCTGTTACAATATGAAACCCCCCCAAAAAAGTAAATTTCACTCATTTAAATATCTCTAGCTCAGAGCCGGATCATCCTGCAGGTAAACTTAGGCAGTTGCCTAGGGCCTAACAGAGAGGTCTGAGGGCCCGGTGCATCCTAATCCCCACCAATTCTTATTGAAACAAGTTTTTTATGATAACACACAGTGGTGTTACTAAGGAGCTTGGTAACTGTATTGATATGGAACCCCAAAATCTATCAAGGACAACTTCAGTATCAGAGAGTAGAGCTGTCGTGAACATAGAATTTTCTGTTCGGCAAACACGAATTTCCGAAAAATGTTTGCAAACAGGTGCATCTGGCAAATCGCCGTAGACTTCAATGGGCAGGCGCATTTTAAAACCTACAAAGACTGTTTTATGCCACAAAAGTTATGAAAAAGTTGTTTCAAGGAGTGTAATACATGGATAGGGGCATGCCAAAGGAGGATCCATGGCAAAAGTCTATCCAAAAATTACGAAGTTGATGCAAAGTCGGATTTTAATCCCTAAAGGGCAGGAATCACATTATGCACAGCTCTGGGTGTCAGTGGGCTTTGGAGTGTCACAAACAGAGAGATACAATTGTCCTATCAGAATACAGTTAAATAAAAATGCATTGGAGTGGTTCTGTGCATGTAACTTATTGAGGTAACAACAATAACAGTAGTGTGCACACAGCTCTGGGTGTCAGTGGGCTGTGGAGTGTCACACAGAAAAAAAACCACAGGAGACCAATGTTCTAGCCTTCAGTAGGGCTTTTTGAAGTGCTTTTACAGCAAGTGAGGAACAAGAACACAGGCTTGGCTAATGCTTTCCCTACCTATCTGCAACAAGTCTGTCTATGCTCTCACTAACAGTCAGCAGCCAGCAGAGAATTGATCCAATATGGCCACCACAACTTTTTGACAGGGGGGTGGGGGGTACAGGAAGGGGTGCTAGCTGATTGGCTGCCATGTGTCTGCTGACTGTGAGGTAAGGGGTCAATGTTTGGCTCAATGATGATGTATAGGTGGCGAATCGAACACGCCAAATGTTCGCTATTCACAGCAAATGCGAACAGCCGATGTTCGCAGAATACTGCTCGCTGGCGAACTGTTCAGGCCATCTCTATCAGAGAGGTGTATTTAGAGTAAGTATCAATTAAAAGCTAACAAGATGGATGAAGGAGGGCTCCTAGTGGGCCCTTCTGGTCCAGCGCAACCTCTGTACCCCCTCTTGCTACACAACTGATGACACTTAAAATTTGTTTACATAATGTCTTTTTACTGCTTTTTTATGAGAACATTTGCTGACAATGTAGCCATACATGAAAACTGCCCCTGAAATGATGACCTCTACAGGGCTCATTAAATAAAAATTCTAATTTTGTTGTTAAACCTGCACTATATATAATTGCCACAAGAGAATGTATGCGTGCTCAAACACCAAGTTTAACCCTAACAAATTTGGCTTTGCAAACTTGGCTTAATTGGCTTATCATGAGACATTGCGCATGCAAATATGCATTTGCATTTGCATGCCAAATTATGCAGGGTCAAAAGCCAATACCGCAAAGCGGTTTCCCTGCAGGAATTAGTTCATGCTACATTAGTACTATCCAGAAGCGCCACGGGGAAGGCTTCCCAATGCCCCCATACAACTGGGGGGGGGGGGCATGAGGCCCCAAGCACTCTTACTGCTTGGGAACAACAGCGGCCCCCCGGAAGGGGAGGCTGGGGGGGCACAGGGGACCCCCCCCAAGCGTGACCAGTGTCGGGGAGGGCCGTCCGCACCCACCTCCCAATATTAAAAACAGGCACTTACCTTAACGTCCATTGCGTTCTGCTACATGAGCATAACTTGGGAGCACCACATGGGAAAGAAGTGAAGCATGGGCCACTCCAAGCTTTGGAGCTCAGGGCTGGCTTACATGCAGCACTCCAGAGAGGGGGGAGGACAGGCGCAGACAGCTCACTCCAGGGCTCACACCACCTAGAACAAGCCATCCACCACCTACCTCTAAAGGATACAACTATGAAAATACTTGCCACAAGAGAAATTATGCGTACATCAAACACCAAGTTTAACCCTAACAAATCTGGCTTTGCAAACTTGCCCTAATTGACTTATCATGATAAGCCAATTAGGCCAAATTTGCAGAGCCAGATTTGTTAGAGTTAAACTTGGTGTTTGATGCACGCATACATTTTCTTGTGATAAGTAAATGTAGTATGTATAGTTCAGCTCAAAAGTTATTTGTAAAGAATAGCGGAGATGCCGCAGCATGGGCAAGCGGCATGGCGGCCATCTCCGCGTTCCAGCCGGCGGCTTCTGCCGTGCAGCTACTGCCACGCAGCTACATGCTGCTGGTTCGCCTGGTTCTTCTAGTGCACACAGATTAAGAGCTAAGCGCGCACGCGCCAGGCAACAGGACCTTTATGCAAGTAGAAGGGGAGTCAGCTGATCAAGCCAGTCAGCTGACTCCAGCTATGCTCCGGATTGGCTGAGTGACTGGGGCGGCGCTGTGGAGCGCTCTGGGTATTTATAGGACTTGCCTGTCAGTTGTGAGTTGTCTGCTGTTGCGAATGCTTACGTGTGAGCGCTCAGACCCTAGTCAGATCTTACAGTGTGTTAGAACCAGCTGGAGCTGGGAATTCACACTTAGTCAGATTCCGTTGATAGCTTAAAGTACTATTGTATTGTGATATTGGTGTACCATTCTTTAGTCTAGTTCCCAGGTGTTGAAACCAAGGACTTCACACCTAGACTAGGATATTGCTATATTGCTACTGTCTATCTGTTATGATCTCTCGCCTTCCTGACTACTCTCCTGGTTACTGATTCGGTACTTCTGCCTATCTGATTACTGTTGCCGACACTGCCTGAACCTTGACACTATCAGTCTTCTTCCACTGTACCTTATCTGTCCGTACGTTGCCGCCTTGCTTGCCTGACCCTTCTGTCCTCACTAGTAGGTCTTGCTGCTTAGGAGGAACTACTTAAGAGCTGTCACCTAATCTTTAGGTTATCAGCCTTGCTGTACTGTCTGTGACACTTGCTCTTCAGGTGTCTGTTAGCTGCAAGTAGAGCCTCTTTGATCACCTGCTCCTCAGGTGATCATCTTGCAGCACAGTCAGTGGTCCCTGCTCCTCAGGGGTTCACTGGCTGCAGTACACTCTGATTCCCTGCTCCTCAGGTAATCCTTGGCTGTAGTGTAGTCATAATCACTTATTCCACCAGTTACCACCCTTGCAGCACAGTCAGTGGTCCCTGCTCCTCAGGTGTCCACTGTCTGCAGTACAATCTGAATTCCCTGCTCCTCAGGGAATTATTGGCTGCAGTACAGTCTGAATTCCCTGCTCCTCAGGGGATCCTAGGCTATAGCTTAGTCTTGATCACCTGCTCTTCAGGTGATCATCGCCTCAAACACCGTCAGTGGTCCCTGCTCCTCAGGTGTCCACTGGCTGCAGTGCAGTCTGAATCCCCTGCCCCTCAGGGGATCCTTGGCTGCAGTATTATCTGCATCTCCCGCTCCTCGGGAGATAACTTCTCCAATTACTGTTGCACCAAACACTATACCACATTGGGTGTCCTGTGTCTAGCTATACTAGTATTATTGGTGATTCTGCAGATCACCACATAATCAGGTATAGCATCTGTATTATTGGTGATAATGCAGATCACCAATAATCAGAAAAATCTGTGTTGCTGACACCAATCGTTACATTATTCAAATACAAGAGTAGAGAAATCTGAAGTTTGTGAAATCCTGGTTAATGTGTGTGCTGTGGTCATTTCTGCAAGGAAGATGCATTTAAATCTCTCTTGAGGACTTTAAAATTACTAACAGAGTCCAAAGCGTATGTGCTATGTGTCCAGATTTACTGATATCTTTGTAAATTAAAGGACCACTGTTGTCCTTTTAAATATATATAAACTGTGATGATTTGCTCAGCTGCCTGTGCAGGCAGGCAGCCCTTTGACCATTGTGTAGGTTTGCATGCTGCAGGACTCTGGAAAGAAGAGCTTCTGTAAGTTTTGCAGCTTGTGCTTGCAGAGGAATTTGCATACGTTGTCATGCACATTGCCTGGCCACATTCATTGGAGGCGTGTACTATAAGTACTATGTCTTTCCCACAATGCTTCGCTGGTCATAAGGATTACGTCCTATGTAACACTCCTGGTGGGGTGTCAGCCTTGCTCTCTGTTTGAACATCAGCTTAGAGTAATTCCTGAATCTGCGCTAGGCAGATTTCCCTAGTGCAGTTAGGATTGTATTATCTGTATTGCCTGTTCTGTCTTGTCTTGCCTGTTGCCATTGTCCGGTCCCTACGGTGGTCGACAGGAAATGGTTCTGATCTCTGTTCTTGGAGTATAGCTGGTGCAGCGGTTGCTACCAGCTATCTCTTCTGTTCTGTCTCCTGGGATCGCGCTAACTACTTTTCGCTAGCGCTGGGGATCCTTCTGTTCTGTCTCCTGGGATCGCGCTAGCTACTTTTCGCTAGTGCTGGGGATCCTTCTGTTCTGTCTTCTGGGATCGCGCTGGCCACTTTTCGCTAGCGCTGGGGATCCTTCTGTTCCGCTACTCTGTACCTGGATCGCACTAGCCACTTTTCGCTAGTGCTGTGGATCCTATCTCTCGCTTGTCCCTGTTTTCGTGTGTCTGTCTTGTCCGCTACGCTTGCTGGAGGCTCGGTGAGGTAACCGTTAAGCAAGCGCTCGCGTCCTCTGTTTCATGTTTGTCTGTTAATGGTTAGTTAGGCGTGCTTGTCTCTATTGTGCTTATCACGTGGAGATCGCGCATAACCGCGTGCACTGTTGCGAATGAGTGCGGTGTTCGTGGTTAGCTAGCGTTTGTTATTTTCCGTATCTCCTTATTGTATTATTTGCTGTGCCTTTGCTACCCTCGTATTCTATTCTGATCTGCCTTGTGTCACGTCTGGCGATCGCACCTCTCGCGATCGCGTTCCTATTTCATATCTGCTGTTGTGTGTGCGCGGTCGCGGGGTGGCGACTGGATTGGCGCACACACATACAACCTGTCCCTTTGCTCATTTTCATTTGCAATCGCCTCTCTTGCGATTGCGTTCTGCGCTTCGTACAATTCCTGTCTGGCATTTGTGGAGGTACAGAGGATTAGTTCCTCTGCACTCCCCAGCGCCATCTGCCGACAGGAATTTTCCCTCTACGGGTGCGTAGCACCTTTTGCTGGGTGCCTGCAAATATACGCTTGTGGAGGATTTCCGCCGTATCAGCGCACACGTTGTGCGCTGATCACGGAGAAAGTTCCACAATCGTTACAGTATGACCAGCCCAACCAAAATTCCCAGTGTAGAGGGAATTTCTGATTTGTACGATTTTGTCAAATATGACTTCTGTGCCTTTAAGAGGTTTAAGATACTGGACTCTGAAAGAGATGAGTTTATATCGGAATGTTTCAGATTCTTGGCTAATCCTGAATTTCAGGCCACCAATATTTCCACTTGGAGTGGTCAGGTTGCTTGCAATCTTTTCCAGGATGATTTGTTTGTATGGGCGGATGAGTGTGCCAAACATGTGAATCTGAGACATAACCCTCGCAGATTTTTGAGGCATGTATTTTCTCATAAGCTTAGAATTCCCCTGCCAGGTCAGTTCTATGAGTTTTTTCCTGCAGAGCATGAAGCTGATCAGATTAGCTTAGACAACAGTTCTGTGTCATTATCATATGTTAATGAGTTGGTGCTTGCAGGCCAATCTGCTGATTTGGCTTGTCAGTCAAAAGATTCGTTGCCCATGGCAACCACAAATAAAGAGGTTGTTTCTGTCAAGTCTGAAATGTGCAAAACCATTCAGTATGATGGTCAGTTCAATGTTTCTCATGCCACTTTTGCTTCTAAACAGATGCAGGAGAACTGCCTGGACACGTATCTTGCACTTAAACAGACATGCAAAGTGGCCAAAAAGGGAAAAATTAAAAGGCGCAAGCATCTGAATAAAATACTCTCTAAAGATGTGTGCAATGATTTTGCTCAGTCTCCAGGTTTTTTGCCCCAATCCAAAGCTTATGTGGATCCTATTATAGGTAGGATCGCACACTATATTAAAGCAGTTAAAAAATCTGTTTTGGTTCCTGAACTCCATCCATATGGAGATTATCTGGATACTGGCCTGTTTGAACCTCCATTTGCCTCATGGGACATGGGGGCCTTGATGGAGGAATTCAATTTTGATTGGAAAGCCTTTTGCGATTTTTACATCGCAAAAAGAGAAGATGTCTTGAATGATTGTCTCAACTCCGGGTACACTTTGATAGATTCTGATGAGTGTGACAGGTGTTTTGTGGATCCGGTGTTGTATGTGTGGCAGACGATTTTGGATGAGTTGATCACACACCAATCAATTGATTCCAATAAAGAGACATCGTTGTCGGATGATTGTTCATGCCTTTCTGGGGTAAAGCATGTGAGTCTTGACTTTGTGCGTTCTGAAACGAATGGGGGTACCACTGTGGTTGATTCCTGTGTGGATCCTGAGGGATTCTCTCCTGACTGTGTGCAGTTTGAATCTGTGCAATCTGATGCCTGTTTCTCGGATGTTCCTGCAGATTGCGATCAGCATGAATGTACCAGTTTTCTCAAGGATGTGTGGGACCCCTTGTCATTTAGAGGCAGACCTTTAAGATCTTCCATCTGTGATCCTGCTATGGGGAAAATTCCTAAATTATGCTGCATCAAAAGTAAAATTAATATGTCTAATAAAGTTTTTCCTGATGTTGTCGCTATTTCTACTGCAAATGCGCCTTTGTCTCACCCTGTTTACACCTATGAGGGCCTGTGGCCTGATGACAGTTGCTCCAGTGTTTCTGTCCTAAACGCTTTGCAGTCTGCTCTGCAGATCACGGAGATTTGCGCTAGGGAAGCATCAGTTTCACAACCTAAAGCGATCTTGGATTCGCAAATTTTGCGCTCTGTCTCCTCGGATTCGACATCGTTAGCCGAGTCTAAGAGTGAGACAGCACTTTGGTTTTGTGAATCTGACTCTGAAGCGTCTTTGCTGGGTCCAGAGAGGGTTTCTCTGAATCTGCCCTGTTCTCAAAATAAAGTTCCAGTTTTGCCCTGTAACATGGATAGTACAGAATCCTTTTTAGAAAACTTGAAAAATGATGTTCCTGAGGTCTTGTTTGATGTTCTGGAGGTCTCAGAGTTCCTCCCAAAGGGTGCAGAACTTGTAGGAGATGTCTCCTGCCCCCCAAGTTCTTCTGAGGTGTTACCCTCTTCCGTAGGCATTGCTGCCTTGCTGGCTACCTTTTCAGCTCTGATGGAGCTTCACTCATATGTAGTCAATGATGATATTATTGTCACAGAAATTTCTGAATTTGTATCCGAGTCTTCTTTTGAAAGTCCAGTGCCTGTGACCTCCACTCATGATGATTCTCTGTCCGGTACTGGTTTTGGTCTTGTCATACCGGACTCTGAGGTTGGCAGTTCCCCGACATGTCCTGAGGTTTCTCCTGTGCTGGTGTACCCCAGTGTGCTCTGTGACCCAGAAAGCCCAAGTGTGCCTCGGTTACCAGCGTACTCAGATGCTTCCTCGGTGGAGACGTGCTCTGATATGGCCTGCCTGCTTGCATGCCCAGAAGTGGTCCCTGAAAGTCTTGATCTTGATGGGTGTCCTTGTAATTCTGAATCCGGAATTGTCATTGGTTCCATGGGGGTTCTTGGTAATTCTCCATGTGAGCCTGGTGATTGTTCTGCCCTCTTGGGATCTCTGTGGAGCTTCAAAAGGTTCTGGGAGATTCCGGGAGAAATTTTGCTTGGTACACTGGATAAGATCAACGGTGGCTTTTGTGTTGTAAGGGACACTTCGAACAGGTATTGTGGCAGGTTTGGTATTTTCGGACGCTCCTTGGAAGGTGGTGGGTATTGTCTGGAGGGTGTCGATGGCTTCTTCTCTGGCATTCACAGTCCTGATGGGTGTTATACTGAGACTGGTAGTACTGATGGGCATGTTTCGGTGGCTTCTGTTTCCGATGAGGTCGGTTTCGGGTGGACTGACTCTGGAATTGGACCTTGTCGGGCTGCCCCGACCTTCATGAGTCTTCAGTTTGAGTCTGTTGCTAATAGCAGTTTTGAGGGTCGTCTGGAATTCGACCCTGGAGGGGGGGGGGGGGGGGTACTGTGATGATTTGCTCAGCTGCCTGTGCAGGCAGGCAGCCCTTTGACCATTGTGTAGGTTTGCATGCTGCAGGACTCTGGAAAGAAGAGCTTCTGTAAGTTTTGCAGCTTGTGCTTGCAGAGGAATTTGCATACGTTGTCATGCAAATTGCCTGGCCACATTCATTGGAGGCGTGTACTATAAGTACTATGTCTTTCCCACAATGCTTCGCTGGTCATAAGGATTACGTCCTATGTAACACTCCTGGTGGGATGTCAGCCTTGCTCTCTGTTTGAACATCAGCTTAGAGTAATTCCTGAATCTGCGCTAGGCAGATTTCCCTAGTGCAGTTAGGATTGTATTATCTGTATTGCCTGTTCTGTCTTGTCTTGCCTGTTGCCATTGTCCGGTCCCTTCGGTGGTCGACAGGAAATGGTTCTGATCTCTGTTCTTGGAGTATAGCTGGTGCAGCGGTTGCTACCAGCTATCTCTTCTGTTCTGTCTCCTGGGATCGCGCTAACTACTTTTCGCTAGCGCTGGGGATCCTTCTGTTCTGTCTCCTGGGATCGCGCTAGCTACTTTTCGCTAGCGCTGGGGATCCTTCTGTTCTGTCTTCTGGGATCGCGCTGGCTACTTTTCGCTAGCGCTGGGGATCCTTCTGTTCCGCTACTCTGTACCTGGATCGCGCTAGCCACTTTTCGCTAGTGCTGTGGATCCTATCTCTCGCTTGTCCCTGTTTTCGTGTGTCTGTCTTGTCCGCTACGCTTGCTGGAGGCTCGGTGAGGTAACCGTTAAGCAAGTGCTCGCGTCCTCTGTTTCATGTTTGTCCGTTAATGGTTAGTTAGGCGTGCTTGTCTCTATTGTGCTTATCACGTGGAGATCGCGCATAACCGCGTGCACTGTTGCGAATGAGTGCGGTGTTCGCGGTTAGCTAGCGTTTGTTATTTTCCGTATCTCCTTATTGTATTATTTGCTGTGCCTTTGCTACCCTCGTATTCTATTCTGATCTGCCTTGTGTCACGTCTGGCGATCGCACCTCTCGCGATCGCGTTCCTATTTCATATCTGCTGTTGTGTGTGCGCGGTCGCGGGGTGGCGACTGGATTGGCGCACACACATACAACCTGTCCCTTTGCTCATTTTCATTTGCAATCGCCTCTCTTGCGATTGCGTTCTGCGCTTCGTACAATTCCTGTCTGGCATTTTGGAGGTACAGAGGATTGGTTCCTCTGCACTCCCCAGCGCCATCTGCCGACAGGAATTTTCCCTCTACGGGTGCGTAGCACCTTTTGCTGGGTGCCTGCAAATATACGCTTGTGGAGGATTTCCGCCGTATCAGCGCACGCGTTGTGCGCTGATCACGGAGAAAGTTCCACAATCGTTACATAAACACATACAATTAAGAAGTATGTTTCTTCCTGAGTAAAATGAGCCATAGATTTCTTCTATTCTATGCTGCTGCCTGTTACTTACAGTAGGTAGTAGAAATCTGACATTACCAACAGGTTTTGGACTAGCCCATCTCTTCATGGGGGATCCTCAGCACGTCCTTTATTCTTTATAAAGACACTCCCTGAAAAAAGATCTTTTTAAAAATGCTGGCAAACCTCCGTGCTCACTATACACTTTTTGTCAGATGGACGGAGCAACTGCCATTCCCTAAGTGCTTTTAGAAATAAAGAAAACTCTAAGAGCCGCCCGTGAGGAGATGGGCTAGTTCAAAATCTGTTGGTTTTGTCAGATTTCTACTACCTACTGTAAGTGACAGCAACATAGAAGAAAAGTAATTTATGGCTCATTTTACTCTGGAAGAAATATACTTCTTATTTGTAAATATTTATATATTTTTTACATTTTATGACTTTCGCAACAGTGGTCCTTAAAGAGACACTGAAGCGAAAAAAAAATTATGAAATGATGATTTGTATGTGTAGTACACTACAGTTAAGAAAAAAACCATTAGCAGCAGAGACACAAGTCTAATGTTGTTTCCAGTAAAGGAAGAGCTAAGAAACTCCAGTTGTTATCTATGCAAATTAGCCATTGAGCTCCACGACTTTCAGGCCTGGAACCCACTGAAATCCGCAAACGCAAACCGCAACCGCTAGCGTTTTGTCTGAGCGGTTTGCAAGCGGATTCATGCACGTTTTTGGTCGTGTTTTGCAACATTGTATTTTTTTGCCCAGCATTTTGCGTTTTGCGTTTTTATCCTGATTGGTCCTGTGAATTATTTTTCATTTTGTTACAGTGTGCTGAACTGCAAAACGCTAGCAAAACCGCTCAGTTTAGGTTTTGCTGAGTGTTTCCGCTAGCGGTTCAATACTTTACATTGAAGCGCTAACGCTCCCAAAATGCTGCACGTCCTGCGTTTGCGTTTCTGAGAAACGCAAACGCTCCTGTGGAAGTTGCCCCATCCATTAATATTAGCCCAGCGTTTTGGCAAACTGCTAGCGTATCGCAGTGCTGCCAAAACGCTGCCAAAAGCGCTCCTGTGGGTTCCAGCCCTCAAAGTCGCAGAGAACTCTGCCAGACACTTGAGATAATAAGCTTTAAAAGACAATGTATCTTTTTTTACTCTCTGCAGGGAAGATTTTACAGAGCAGGCTAGTGAACTTTTGAATCCATTTAGAATGTTGAGTAGTGTCTAAACTGCAAATATTATGCTGGGCATACACGAGTCGACCCGGCGGCTCGATTAGCCGCCAGATTGACTCCCGCTGCATCCCCGCGCGTCCACGCATGTGCCCGGATCGATTCCTGCTGGTCCCCGTGGGCGCTTCTTATCTTCCGCTTGTTTTTGTCCAATTGTCCGCCCGTGGGGATCGAGCGCAGAATCGATCCGGCGGGGTATTGGACACGTCGGAAATTAACAATCCAGCCATCAGCGGCTCGATTGATAAGGAAGAAGCTGCCGTGTATGCCCAGCATAAGAGAATGATGCAATGTTATAAAAAAACACTATATAACCAAAAATAAAATTATTAGAATATTTTCTTTGCTACTAAAATTCTAGTAATTATCTGTATTACACAACCAATTCATTATACCATATTTTTTTTCCGCTTCAGTGTCTCTTTAAAGAATAAACTTTGGTTTCATAGCAACACTTTTTACAATTCTTCTTTCCATACTAGCTACTTACAGTTTTTTTAACCATTAACATTAAAGAGAATCTCCAACCTAGAATTAAACTTTATCCCAATCAGTAGCTGATACCCCCTTTTACATGAGAAATATAACGATTTCCACAAACAGACCATCAGGGGGCGCTGTATGACTGATTTTGTGCTGAAACCCCTCCCACAAGAAGCTCTGAGTACCGCGGTACTCTGGGAAAACTGCCACAATGTAACAATGTTCACAGACAGGAATTAGCTGTTTACAGCTGTCTCTAACAGCCAAAACAGCTAGGAGCAGCTACATAACCTGCCCACAGTAAAAATGTCACCATGTAATACATGTCAGAATGTGAATCTGGGAGAGGAAAGATTTTACAATGAGCAAACACTGACTAAATCATTTATCCATAATTATGGTAAAAAATGAAGCACTTTTTTTACTACATTATTTTCACTGGAGTTCCTCTTTAAGAGGCATACCATTTCATGCACAAATCCCATACAAATATTTATGCTCTATTAGAAAATAAGTAATTGTGTCATAATAATAATTGACTAATTACGAGCACCATGTAAGGGATCCTCAAAGCTGCTGAGTCAACAGATCAATTTCCGTTCTGTAGTGAGCATGAATCAAATTAGCATAACTGCGTGATCTAAACGGGAACGTTATTTAATGACTATTCACAGGGAAATATATTTTGACTTGTGAGCAAACTACTAATTATTTGAGTAGTGTTGTTTACGGTGAGAGATCTTAAATGTAAACCATTCATTTTTATTGAAATATAAATATGGCATTTTCCCTCAAAGTGATTGAAATATTACAAGCAGCAGTTAGTCTAACAAAATGCCGTTGAACTTTCCTTCTGGAAATTAATGTATTACAACATGTTCCTTGTCTCATATAAAGATATTTCAACATTCAGGCTGCTAGGAAGTCTAAGCAGCCAGTTGTGCATTGCAAGCTGATAGAATAAAATGTTCTTCCACACTTCGTAGTCACCCTGGCACTTTTTCTAATTAATCATTGAAGAAATTTTCCAAAACTTCAGAGAAAAATGACTACGATTGCAAGTCTTTTTTAATCTACAAGTAGAGAAAAAAGAAAGAAAAAGCTTTGAAGCAGGGATACTTGTTTTGTGATTGCAGATCCCAAATTTATTGTCCATTATATCCTTGTTAGAGATGGCCTGAATGGTTCGAACGCAAACTTTATGCGAGTTCGACCCACACCCTATACTACATCATTAGGCTAAACTTTGACCCTCTACATCACAGTCAGCAGACACATGGCAGCCAATCAGGTTGCACTCCCTCCTGGAGCCCCCCCCCCCCCCCCTATATAAGGCAGCAGCATCGGCCATGTTCTCACTCTGTGTGCTGCTGTATTAGTAAGAGAAGGGAGAGGCATTGGTGAGATAGGGAAAGCGATAGTTAGGAGGTCTGTTAGTTTGCTCCTGGCTGATATGTGTTGATGAAAAGCACCCCAAAACAGCTCTTTGGAGAGCTAATGTTCTTGTGGTGTGTTTTTTTTGTGTGTGTGGCCCACTGGCACTGCATATACAGCCCTGTCTGTCGCAGCTGGCCCTTGCTAATTGCTATAATGTGCCAGCACATTCAGTGCCTAGTGTGACTGCTACACATTGTATTATAATACCAGTCACTGCATACCTTTCACTGCATCTGTGTGACAGCACGCTGTTTTATATACAAGTCACTGCATACCTTTCACTGCATTTGTGTGACCACACGCTGTTTTATATACCAGCAGTCCCTGCATACCTTTCACTGCACCTGTGTGATTGCACATTGTTATACCAGCAGTCACTGCAACCTTTTCACTGCACCTGTGTGACTGCAAATTGTTATACCAGCAGTCACTGCATACCTTTCACTGCACCTGTGTGACTGTACATTGTTATACCTAGAATGTCAAATTTGTTCTTGCACCAATGTAATAGAATGATGTGCAGGGATCCACTCTGGAGCAACGAGCAATCCGTAGAAGATTTACTGCACATTGTTATACCAACAGTCACTGCAACCTTGAGCTACCTCAGCCCGACCATATGGGCTTAAAAATCGCCATTCCCTGCACTCTTGCCACGGTGCGCACCATTTCAGCACGGCCGTCACTACACAAACAGCTGTTTGCGGTGTGTTACACAGTGAGTTTGGTCTGTCAGTGTGAAGCAGTACACTAATTACACTACCTGATTTATGTATACACATGCAAGATGTTTTAAAGCACTTTAGGCCTCCAATTTAGCAATGCAATGTGATTTCTGCCCTTAAAACCCTGCTGTGCGTCAAATCCGTAATTTTCCCCGGGACGTTTGCCATGTATCTCACTCTGCCATGCTCCCCTCCAGGTGTTAGACCCCTTGAAACATCTTTTCCATCACTTTTGTGGCCAGAATTAGTGTTTGCAGTTTTGAAAGTTTGCCTGCCCATTGAAGTCTATTGCAGTTTGCGAAGTTCTCATGAACTTCCACAAAAGTTTGCGTTCGAGGTTTGTGAACATGAAATTGGAGGTTTGAGCCATCTCTAATCCTTGTTGTAGGTACTTCATTAGACTATCAGTCAAAATCACTTAGCAAAACATTGCCCTAAGACACGGAGGTGCTTTTACTCGCTATGGCTAAATAACAGTTCTCCTGTTATAGCCTGAGGAATTAGGCTTTAACCTGGGAAATGCATTGCAATATTTGGAGTCATGAATAAAGTGAACTGTGCTGACATAACTGTTTGTTTAGTCTTCTGGGGAGGTAAGGCCGCTACTACCTCCCGTTTTAAACCGTTTTTGAATATTTTATTCCATACTGGTGTCTCTGTTTAAAATTGTCTATACCTGCATTCCCCTGAGTCAGGGTCAGGGGAAAGATTTACAAATTAAGAGAATTGTCTACTCAATACTAACCAACCCTACAACTAATACTCCTTGTAGTTACCACTATGATGTATATATGTCAATAGATTGCTTTAACTTTGAAGTGGCTTGGAACATAGCAGCTGAAACCAAACAAATAAATATTTTTATTTATATAACAAAAGCTAATAACAAATAGAGATGGCCCGAACAGTTCACCGATGGACAGTTCCCGACAAATTTCCGCTGTTCGCATTCTCGGCAAACTGCAAATATATGGCATGTTTGACCTGTCCCCATACATCATCACGGAGCCAAACTTTGACCCCTTACCTCGCATTCAGCAGACACAACACTAAAAAGCAGTTGCGGTGATCCTATTGGATTCATTTTCTGCTGGCTGCTGACTGTTAGTGAAAGCAGGATCAGACTTGCTGCAGATAGGTAGGGATAGCATTAGCTATGCCTGTGATCTTGATCCTCACTTGCTGTGAAAGCACCCCAAACAGCCCTTTTGAGGGCTAGTACATTGGTCTCCTGTGTTTTTTTTTTGGGGGGGGGAGGTGACTCTTCACAGCCCACTGACACCCAGAGCTGTGTGCACACTACTGCTGTTGCTACATTAACTTGCAGACACATAACCACTCCTGTGCACTATTATTTCACTGTATTCTGATAGTACTGTTGGACAGAGAATGGTGTGTGTGACACTCAACAGCCTACTGACACCAAGAGCTGTGCATGATGTGATTTCTGCCCTTTGGGGATTAAAATCCGACTGTGCGTTAACACTGTAATTTTTGGTGGGACTTCCGGCATGCCACATCCGGGTGTTAGACCCCTTAAAACAACTTTTCCATCACTTTTGAAAGAAATTAACAATAATAAAAGGATTATTGATTTATCACCAGTGCCAAAACCGAATAAAGCACCGAGGCTGTTAACCAAACCATGATCACATTACAAAACATTAAAGTGGACCTCCAGTGTTCATTACCTATTCAATGGCCCTGTTCTCCCATAAAGTTATATTTGCCTGTAAGGTCTTCTTCTTGTGAATAAGTCCCAGAGCTCTATGTCTACTGACTTGTGCAGTGTAGTCCTTACTGGCATAAACGTCATGGCATTTTTTTTTCTATTCGAGAAAGAGAAAACACCATGGTGTTTTTTTTGCTTTGTTTTTTTGTTTTGTTTTTTAGCAGGGTAGCAGGGCTAGACACCAGAAGGCAGAGAGCACAGAGCTTTGGGAATGATTCACAACAAGGGGACCGACAGGTAATTATAACTTTATAGGAGAAGACTACCCATTGAATAGATAGTGTACAGAGGTCCACTTAAACATGTATTCAAATCTATCAAAACAGTTTTGATAATAGTAATAGCTTTAGATTGTATCAAAATGGTTTTTGATTTTTTTTATTTGTATACAAACCAGACAATAGTGTATTGTACCTTTTTTCTGCCTTTTCCCAGAAAACAGTTTTAAAAACATTTTTTCCTCCCTTGCACTTGAAAAATGCAAATAAAAAACACAAAACTTGCACCAAAAATAACAACCACAAGAAAAATACACAGACACTTCTAGAGAGAATTGAAAAAAAATGGAAGATAAATTATTACTATTATTACTATTCACATGCATGCCCATGAATGTTTATGCTCATATTAGACTTTAATGCATTTGGTAAACATGAGTTTTCTCATACCAATGGATTTTCCACAGTATTTTCATTTGTTCAAAAATGTGAATTTTTTAATGAAAATTATGACAGAATGAAATAAAAATGCTTTAACATGTGCATTGAGATTAAATGGCTGCAAAAAAGGGATTGGCACCTCTTTTTTTAAGTAGTTTAGACATAATGCACTTAAAGCAGATCCAAGATGAAAAGCTAACTATAACAAGTAACTTGTCTATATATCTTATTTAAAGTTTAGTTGGTTTACACAGCAAATCTAGCTGCAAATAGCTTCAACAGTATATGATTATTTTTACCTGTGATACAATGACAGCAGCCATGTTCTGTTTGTCACATTGTCACAGGCTGAGGGCTGGAGATGCTATCAGCTTGCCTGTGTGTAAATTCCTCCTCCCTCCTCCCCTCTGCCTCTGAAATCTCTGGCTAGTAAGTGTAACCTCCTTCTCCTGCCCAGACTGAGCTCCCATAAGCCCTTGCTACAGTGCCAAGGCAATGTGAAAAATCTGTGGGCGAGGCTTGTTTCGTTTATAAAACAAAACAAATAAAACAAAACAAAAAAAGTATTTGGCCTGAGGAATGCCCGATAAACTATATGAAAGGAACACAATTATGCAATGAATAAAAGTTTATCTCGGATTCACTTTAAGGGTGTTGGCATTGAGCACATATGTTCAATCAGTACCATTAATGGAAAGGTAAGTCATTACTCCCCCAGATTTATTATACTATATTTAATTAAAAGGATCCCTCATACTAGGTTGGTACTATGGTTAACGACCCTCCCATAATAAAAGGCATTTAACAGTAAATGTAATTTCAGAAGGTTTAGAGTGGTGGTAATACAAGTTGGCATTATTGCCAATGAAAAACACAGAAGAAATGCTCACTCACAGCGAGTAATCCGCCATTCAATATGGTCCACAAACAGTTCATCAGCCAATCAAGAGCAATCATATACAACAGTGTCTGCAGTTCAACATCAAGAAGAAATTGCATAAGTTTAGTAACATTCATGTGAGAGGCTTCAGTCGGACATAACCATAGATTATGTCACCAGCACTGCGTGAAGGTATACCTCTCACTTTGGCCCTCTCCCTATCTAACCACTTATCTGAAACTGCATACTGGAAGATGCAAAAAATACATTTAAAAACACACATGATAGTGAACGTGGCAGGTGGGGGCCCTGAGCTTTGCCACCGCCCGGGACCCCCAAAGTCCCCATGCAACACCAAGGTGAGCCCCGGTGCTTCCACTGCTGGTTATGATCTAATATGATCTAATATTATCACATGGTCATAATAATGACTAACTCCTGGATACTCCATATCTGTACTAAGTTTATACTTTAAAGCGCAAATAAGATAAGTGCAGATAAATAATTATCAAATGAAGAAGGGAGAGTAAAGATTTTAGAAGTAGAAATTCCAAGCAGGGATCATCACACATGCTCCCACAGCACAGGCACAAACTATTAGCCTTCTTTACATACAGAAAAAGACATACCTGTATATTATTTAAAAAAAAGTCAATGCCAACAATGTTAATAAATTGCTTTCACGATCTGGATTCAATTTTATGACATTTCAAGCATTAATTATAAGCAAGAAGTTTTGAATCAGGATGATACCATTTTTGCTTTTGCTGATGGCTAACACGGTGCAATACTCTACTGTTAATTATAAGTAACCAACTCCAAACCAGTGATGTCATGTATGATTCAGTAAGGCCTTGTTCACATAATCGATGATGCCAGCGTTTTGCGATTTTGTGGGCAATTTTTTAACGCGGTAGTTTTTTGTTACAGCGCTTTCTAAGCACTTTTGCAGAGCGATTTGATTTTTTACTTCCTGACCCCAGTTAGGAAGTGAACTCTTTGACCCAGAAAAGAATAAAAACAATGTTCCTATTCTTAAAAGCAGTGGGGAAATCGCTAGACAAAGCGCCTTTTCAAGCGTTTTGCGATTTCCCTATACCTGCCATTATAGGCAAGTCGCCCTGAAAATGGCACAGGTAGCGCTTTGGTGAGCAGATCGTAATCGAACCTCTCAGATGTTCATTGCACAAGCACTTTTAGGGCGATTTTCAAAATCGCCGGCACTAGTGTGAACAAGCCCCTATTGTATCATTTAAACTTATGGGTCTAGCCAATAGTAGGCAGAAGATATTTTGGGAATTATTAGTGCCTGGTTGGTAGTCTGAACATTGCCAGTAATAAAACACACACACGCACAACCATACACACACACACACACACACACACGCACGCACGCACGCACGCACGCACGCACGCACGCACGCACGCACACACACACACACACACACACACACACCTTCTATTTTTATTTACCCCGAAAAACTGGTTTAATGGCTGCAACAGACAGGCATATAACTCAGAATCTGCTGAAGCCAAAAGTTCATCATGATTGGCAGACAATTGTCATTTTATTTAGAAACCATAACAATAAAGCTATTTCTCTTTTCTTTACTGCAGGTTCCCTTTCATGCTGACTGTGTCATCTACTGGGGACTCATTCACACATTTTCTTTCCCCACCTCTAAGCATTAGACAGGTAACTGATACTGAAATCCTACAGATTACAAGGAGGAGTTCATTTTATACCTGTATTAAGTAATTCATGATTGCTCTTGTATTTGATTTGTTTTACTTTGTACTATGCAACTACTTAAATACACCACTTCAATGCTAGCCAATTTTTAAACATAAATAAAGGTTAAACCAATCATATATATATATATATATATATATATATATATATATATATATATATATATATATATATATATATATATATATATATATATATATATATATATATATATATATATATATATATAACATTTTACTGTGAAACGAAAGGTTATAGATTCTGGTCAGCACACTATACCTTACTTACATGGAGTACACTCTCTGGAAAATACCTTTTATATTGCCTGTTTCCTTTAATCATCCTGTAAGGTCAAACATCACAAGCAAAGTGCAAGTATAAAAACAAGCTCTTATATGTGACATGCTCTTAGATGTAATGAGCCATTGGCCTCCTGTTTCCAAAGAAGATTGGCAATGTTTTATTAATATAAAAACTGAGAACAAGCAAGAAATATAGCGATAAATAAATAAATATATACGAATGTGTCATAAGGCTTTCCATATTGTGAAGTTGACTTCTAGGTAAGAGCAATGCATGGACCCATCACGGCAAGATAAAAATCTTGGCAGGGAGCTAATTTGACAGAGCCCTGACATGGCTGAGCTCTCACTTTCTGGAACATAAACTTGGCAAGAGAATGATTCTACACAGTGAACCTGCGGTGAACACATTGTAATTCCTTGATAAATTGCCATGATTGCTTAGCGCTTCTCTTTGCTGATACATCTGCCCCAAATATATTTTACAATTTGTGTTTCACAGTCTGTAAATTTCCTGAGCTCCGCTCATAAAATGTCAAGGCAAAAAGTTACAGTTTTTTTCTTCATAAAGCATTTTTTAAGACGTCTTAAATAATAATGATTTCAGCAAGGTAATCACAGTCAGCTGTAATTATGCATTTTCGTCTGTCTTATAGATTTATGTTAAGCCTTAATGCCGGTGTATGATTTCCCAGTAATTGGAACACAAATACATCTCCCAGCACCAATTAACAAAAATACATAGTACCTATTCCAAAATAATTACTTAAGTATACAGCAGATGTTGGTGACAAGTAAAATAAGTGTAGCAGAAATAGTTGAATAATGTGCGGGGATGTTTTTTTTTTCTTTCTTTATGAATGTATCAGGTTAAGAAGAACTCATCTAAAACTAATCTGAAAAATAACAATAGAATGTTAAAAACTTTTTGATTAGTTTGCTTGGTATGCCTTATACAATACAGAAAATAATTTGAAATATTTTGCAGATGCATAATATATTACATGAACATGAGAAATAGCAAAACTCAAAATAAGGTTGTCATTGCACACTTTTTTTGAGGTTTTTGCATTGCTGTGATATATGATATACAGTCAGGCTGTTGCCAAGCATTTTTTTGTAATGATGCAAAGGTTAAGTATGGAGTATATATACAACTGGGAAAACATTTTTGGGCCCGATCAAAGTCACTATTTCTCCTATGTTCTCTCTTATGTGATATTTACACATTCTGAAGGATGTATTTCAGACCACCAACAAGCATGTTTTCATACTTTGAATAATTTTGACAATACTTTTTCACCTACTTTTGGTATTTTTTTCAATTGCAGAGCACAACAGTTATTTTAAACAGAAGATGAAAAATGATTTCCTAGAAGACTAAGATTTCCTAATTTAGGAGAAAAAATAAATTGGGTTAGGCCCATCCTCTTTCTGTTTTTGCACGGATTGGCTTTGCAGTATAACATACCTGGTTCAGTGGTTCTTCTTTAAATTCACTTTTTCTCCTAGGAGATAATTGTTCATCTTTTGTTTAAAGTACACTTTTCAACACTCTGCAATTCAAGAAGTACCAAAAAGTAGGTGAAAATTATTTTCTGGTTTGCCGTTGGCTTAGAGGAAACCTGAGACAAGGTATAAAGAAGAATTTATTTATACTTACACCATCCTCCTGGGCGGCTCCATTCATCCACAATCCTTCCCGTTAGGAAAGAAGCTTCAGACACGTCAGTCGGGCTGCACTGAACACGCATGGCCAGGTTGTGCATGTGCCCCAAACAAGCTCCCTTTACTGGGAGCATTTTGTTCCTGCACAAAAATTGAATTGAATAAGGGAGAATACCAAAAATAATTTTGATAGTATCTTTTCAGCTATTTTTTTATACCTCTTCAACTGCAAGTGGTCTACATTAGTTGTAGACAGGCAGATGTATCTGGAAATCAACTTGTCAGGCAAGCACCTCCAGCACATGTTGTGCAAACTCTGGTCACTGGTCCGTCTTGGACATGGAGTGTTCTGTGGCGGTTCTCATTACTGAGGTTGTTGTTTTCTGGGTAGGATCTGACACACTGCTTTTGAGAGTTACCTGTGGCTAGGCTTGCTGCCAAACTATTAATAGCCCGTAATTGGAAAAGCACCAATACTCCTACCCCTCTTCAAGTGTTTAATGAACTTAATGACATTTGTAGACCCGATGAGGCGTTTGTCAGGAAGTGGGCAGTTTGGTACGAATACAGGGACTCAGAGGTAGCTAAGACACTTATCTCATAATTCTCCAATATACTCTCAATGGTTTATACCCCAAGCATGACATTTAAGATGAGTCTTCGGACTTACTCTCCTTACTCTGCTGCATAGGGCTGGTTTTTGTTCTTGTTTTTCTTCATTCTCCCTTTTTCTTTCTTCTTTTTCCTTTTTCATTCCTTTTTTTTCCTCTTATCTTTATGATACAACAGTTAAGCCTCATCTACACGCGTAGATGAGGCTCCGATGTTACTTATCAATCGAGCCACTGATGCGGCTCGATTGATAAGATCCGACAGGTCGGATCTTGCTACCGCTGATTCCCTGCTCTTTCCCCGCGAGGGGACAATGGCAGGGAATCGAGCAGAAGATAAGCGGCGCGGGGAAGAGCGGGTATCGAATCCGGCGCATGTGCAGGCGAGCGGGGACGCAGCGGGTATGCGGAAGAGGCGATCTGGCGGCTAATTGAGCCGCCGGATCGGAGCCTCATCTACGAGTGTAGATGAGGCTTTTGAGATATCTAAAAGCCGAGATATACTTACAGCTTTTGTGATGATTCATCTGGCAGCTTTGCTTTATTGCCACCTCCCTAGGAAGGACATTATTGAAGTTGAATTTGCTTGTTCCAATTTTTTTTTTGTCCTTTTTACCATCGCTATATACATTGTTACCTAGTGTATTTGCACCTGACTGTTGTATTGTCATGCTATACTCTGTATTTACCTGTTTTATTCTTTAATGAAATGTTTTATTACAAAAAAAAAAAAAGCCGCTGAGCGCCCTTACCGAGCTGCACCAGGGATCACTGTACAGTGGGTATATTGTTCCTCAGTGACGATTTATGGAAAATACCTAAAGTATAATAAACTGTTTACTGTTGTAGTCTTTAAAAAAGATCCTCAATACTAAACACCTCATGGTCTAAACAAAGAGTTATAATTTTACAGCTTTATTGGCATACCTAAGACATTATGTCTTTGCTGTCTTTACAGAATATGCATTCTTCCCTTGCATTTCCTTGCACAGTGGAATAATGATGCAATTTATTGAATATTATGAACACCGGGACTTTGCTCTATATTTTGCTCAATGACTCTATATGCACCAGGGGGCTGGAAAAACCCCAAGTAAATTAAAATCTGTTTTAATCTGTTTTTTACTTAAAGCGGACACAAACCAAACATTTTTTTAATTCAAAATATTTAGTTGCACCACTCTGACACATATAAAGATAAAATAAACACTCCTTCAAGCCTATGAGCATTTCAGTGCATGCTCTTCACCCTGCTCTTTTCATAACAAGGGTTATACAGGTGGCAGCCATTACTTCTGAGCTTAGTAGGAGGTTTTAGATCATGGGTGTGTTTGTCATCAGCTACCCTTCCTCACAGGGCCGTAGTCTATGTGAAATCTCACACAAGCCGAGATCACCTCCCCTGTGACATCATCAGTAGCAGCCTGTGTTTTGTTTTTGTTTTTTTATCTCCTCCACCAGTCTGCAGGATTCTGTCCCCGCAATATGAAAGGAAGGGAGGGGTTCCTCCAATAAATGTAAAATATCTTATATTTGTCAGCATGTGGCTGAAAAAAGGCTGCTTTTTATTATTATAATTTACTAAATAGATTTTATTTCTGAAATCTTGTATTTTTAATTTGGGTCCACTTTAAGATTCACTTTAACCCCTTCCCAACCACCTAATGCCGATAGGCGTTGGGAAGGTGGCAGAGATTAGTGGGGATTGCATGAGCATCCCCGCTTGAGTGACAGAATGGAGCTCCATCAACAGTCTGCCAGCGGCAATCGCAGCTAACGGACTGCAAAAAAAAAAAAAGAAACGGACATTTATTTTCTTTGTACAGTGCTGCGATCTACTGCAGTGCTGTACTGGGGACAGCCCTGTCACTCGGCTGTCCCCTGGAGGGGAAAAACAAAGGATTTCTCTCATAGGCTGATGCCTAGGAGTGACAATCCTGTTGATTGGATCTTGGGAGAGGGAGAAAATAAAAAAAATACACTTATTGATTGAAAAAAAAAAGAAGGAATAAATTAATTAAAATCACGGGATATAATGGACTTTATTCACAGAGACAAACTTTATTAATTACTCTATGGAGAATTGCGATAATGACTTTGACCACTAGATGACAACCCACTCTACATATTTTTGCATTAGTCTACTGTTGTTGTGTAATTTGTTTGTGCATTTATCACACGCATTGCACTGTATGTTCTTCATAATTTATGCATTGCCCTTTTCCACTGCACCGCTGAATCGCAAAATTGCAAATCGCTAGTGATTTTTAAATCACTAGGTTTGCTAATTTATCATAGAAATCATGAGACGTATTTTCCACTATAGTGATTTGATTTGCAAACCACAATTGATTTCTGGAGCGATTTTAAGAGTGATAATGCAATGCAAATGTAAAAAATCACAATTGCATAACAAAATGGCTGTCGTTTGTGCTTTGTGATTGCCATTGCTAGTGGAAAGGGCCCTGCATACTATTACTATGTGTAATAGGTGGCCACGTTTACCAGCAGTATGCACTGATCTAGTGTGTTCCACGTGCACTTACTGATCGGGTACTTCCTGTTTACAAATTAGAAGTGAACCTCTGACCATACACCATATTTAAACCACACCACTCAGCATAGTGGGCTGTTCTGCTCTTTTGATAAAGTGGGTACATGTTGCAAAACTAGTGGAGGCTGTGTGGGAAATCCCTGGCTGCCACTTCTCACCACCCTAATCTATTATTCTTGTCTGCCTGAACCAATACTTGCTTCCTTGGTCACATACACATACTTTGCACCTGTCATGATCGCTGCTGCAGCAGATATTGCTGGAAGTAGTAGTGCTGCAGCTCAGGCAGTTCTGATCTCTTTCCATGCAAGCTGCATAGCTTTGTCTGCCTTTCCCTGCTGTCAGCTTGTGACTGATTACCATTCACCTGTGTGGGAATCTGCATGTCTGCTCCCATTGGATGACCTCAGTATAAAGATCTGCTTCCTGCAGGACTCCTCGGGTTTTCATAGCTTCAGTTTAAGCCTGTCTTGCTGTCGCTTCAGCCCCCGATCGTGTTTCTTGTTCTGAAGATACTTTGCTGGTTTTGCATCATATATTGGTACATTGCCCATATATATGCATACCAGCACGTTTATTATTTTCCTTGTATTCGTGTTACGTTGATACATCAGTGACGCTGATATATACGTACACGAACTGTTTATATCCTGTGTTCAGCTAGTCAGTTCTAGCACGTTGATCACCCGTGCTGAGCTAGTTATCCTGTTCCTGGTCCTGTTTGTGGATTGCGTTCATCTCTGCGAGGAGATAACGAATCCTTCTGAATCCTGTCCTGTTACCGTTTGTGGATTGCGTTCATCTCTGCGAAGAGATAGCGAATCCTTCTGAGTCCTGTTCCCTGTATCGTTCCAGTCCTAAGTCAGTGTTCCTGCTTATGTCATATATCGGTTCATTGCCGATATATACATATGTTAGTCAGACGTTACAAATAGTTTCATTGATAGCTGTAATTGTAATACGCTAGGAAATCATACTTATTGTATATTTATCTGTGTTACATTCATGTATCTTGATCCTGCTATTTCCTGACTATCCTGTCCTGTCTTTGTGAGGCACGCCATCGCCGCAACGCATTGGCTGCCTCATTCCAGTCTGTTTTATTGTGGACGCTTGCTGTCACTAAGTAGTGGCTAATTAAGCAAGCGTTCATTCTGACTACCTGTCCTGATTTCCTCAGTTCTGGTTTATGCGCTCAGTGCTACTTTGCGCTGAGACGTTATAGCGAAAGTATTGTTTGTGGCTGACGGATCTGCACTGGCTCTGTGCGCCACAATCTCCTATTGGAGTCAGTCCTTCCCTCCACTATACTAGGGATAGCCTGTTTCCTTGTGCTAGTGTGTGTACCTCCTTCACGTCAGCTCATGCGTTGCATGCTGACTGTGGAGAATACACCACCAAGCCTTACATTATGAAAACCCCATTACCAATCCCCATTGTGGGGGGGGGGGGATTCCCAGAAAGTATGACACTGTTAATTATGGTTCCTGTTCCTTCAAGAAATTTGAAGAACTTAACTCTGAAACAGAAAATGAGTTTTTCTCTGAATGTGCCAGGTTCCTGGCCAATCCCGATCTCCAAGCGACTCCTGTTTCAACCTGGGCACTCCAGCTAGTTTATATTTTGTTTAAAGGGCAATTGCTTCAGTGGGCATTTGATGTTCTCGATCATTCCGATTTGAAAGAGAGGCCGCTGGAATTTCTAGCGTTTGTAATCCATAACTGGTTGCGCATAGATCCATTGCCTTTTCCTCTAAATGAACTCCTGGCAGCAGGCCAATCAGCTGCCCCTTCAATTGTTTGCAAAAATGATCAGCAAGCAGAGAGTGTTCCTGATAATTTTCCTGCAGCCTTGAATAAATCACCAAAAACAGCAGGGTCTAAGGCAAAACACAAACGTTCTAAGAAACGTGTCCGATCTGCAGAGTCGTTATCCTTAACGACTGAGACCTATAATGAGATTCTGCCATTAACAGATAATGAAATGCAATTGTCTTTCAGGGGAGTTAAATGGACTTATGAAACTACTAATAAACTTTCATCACTGGCTAGGGAAAATAAAGATTTTTGTTTAAAATAATTATCTGAGTATAATTATGAGGAGATATTACAGAGTATTGAACAAATCAACTTATTTGTGAAGCAAGGAAAGTTTGCATACACTACAGTTCAACACTTGCTACAGGTATTGGAGATTCTTAAGAATAAGGAATCTGCCAATCACCTGCTAATTAACCCAATATATGTCCCTGCCACAATCATATCTGCAAACTGTGATCTGCCTGTTAAGTATGCTTGGAATCCTCCATTTGAGAAAGGAGAGATGGAAGCTCTGGTCAATGAATGGAAGAATGATTCAAGTTCATTTTGTCAATTTTACAGTGCAAAAAGTGAATTAGTATTGAATGCATGCATTAAGTCTGCCTATAACCTAATAAAAACTGGTGTGTGTGGGTATGACTTTGTGGCTCCATTGATCGATGTGTGGAAAATGATTTTGGACGATTTTTATGCGATTCAATCAGTTGATACCAGGGAAGACACACTGTCAATTGGAGACTGTCACACTTCTCCAGTTACTGAGTCCCTGCCATGTCGTGTGAATGTTCCTGTAACTCCAGCCTGTACCATGGATAACTCAGTGTTACTTCCCAGTAAAACAGAAGCCACTGATACTTTCTTAACTTTGCCCTGCACAAATTTCTCAGCAGAGAATCCAGAGGTCCTGCTGACTTCTGAGTCCAGCCTAGCCAGTACTCATGAGTCTTTGTTCAGTGAAACAGACACCAGAAAAATCTTGCCTGTCTCTGCAAACACTTCTGCAGAAATTACCTGTGTTAATAAAGTTCAACTCCTGTCTGATCCAGCACATGCCAATAGATGCACTACATCAGTTTCCGAGTCCCAGCAATCCTGTCCAGAAACCTCAGAACCCCAGCATCTGAATTTTCCAATTTTACAATTGAATGGTGATTCAGATGCGCAAACATTGTGTTTTGATCTTCCTGTTTCTACACCTCACTCTAGTTTCGTGAATAACTCAGAGCGTCTGCTATGTGAATCCGAAATCGCAGAATTATTACCGTGTTCAGAAAATGTTCCAGTAAATTTGCCCTGTACCATGAATTGTGCAGTAGATCTCTCCAATGAAACTCAGGTCACAGAATCATTATGCTGTCCAGCAGGTGCTTCCATGGTTTTGCCCTGCAATATGGACTGTTCAGTGATCCTGTCCAGTGAAGCTGTGGTCGCAGAGTCTTATGCTTCACCCAGTACTTTGGATACTTCAAACCCTCTAGCAGAGGAGTCTGAGGCACTGCTTACCTCAGTTGGTGTTGCAGTAATATTCACTTGTCTAGCAGCTGTTTTGGAATTACAGTCTGCTCTAATAAAACTTGATGAATTTCTGCCCAGCAAAGCAGAAGCCATTGAAATATTGTCCTCGTCAGCAAGTGTGTTAGATACCTTGCCCTGTACACAGTCTGATTTAACCAATGTTATTGAGTCCCTCTCCAGTGTTGTAACAGCCGAGGAACTCCAGCCCTGTCCTCTGAATGCTTCAGAAGTCTTGCCCTGTAACATGGATAATTCTGATTCTCTGGTCAAAATAATAGAAATCTCAGAATTTCAGTCCGGTCTGATGAGTGTTCCTGAAACCCAGCCCTGTATCCTGAAAGATTCTGGTTCTCTGGCCGCTGTGGCAGAGGTTCCAGAGTCCCCTTCCTGTCCAGGGAATTCCTCAGTTTTGCCTAGTCCAGTGGGGGCTGCTGCAATACTGACTTGTTCTGCAGCGCCTCATGAGCTCCAATCCAGTGTATTAGATGAGTCTCTGTCCAGTCCAGAGGTAGTTGTGGAGTCCCTATCTGGTTCAGTGCATACATCAGAAGATTTGTCCTGTCTTGTTAGTGCCCCTGAATCTGATTTGTTACTGACTTTGCTGGAATCAGCGACATCTAAGTCTGATCCTGCATTCTCGTGTAAAAGTCCAGTAGTTGCGAAGTCTAGTCATGATGATTTTTTTTTGGCCAGTCCTGGTTTTGGTCCTGTCTTGGCTGACCCTGAGGCTCACAGTTCCTTGACATGCCCAGAGGTTTCTCTTGTGCCAGTGTGCCCAGATGTTCTTTGTGTGCCAGAATGCCCAGGTGTGTCTAAGGTGTTAGTGTGCTCTGATGCTTCCTTAGTGGGAACATGTTCTGATGTTGCCAGTCTGCCTGCATGCCCAGAGATGGTTCTGGTCCCTGAAAGCCCTGATCTTGATGTTTGTCCTTGTGGCCCTGACTCGGGAATTGCCCTAGGTTCCATGGGGGTTCTTGATAGTTCTCCATGTGAGCCTAAGGGGCGTTCTGACCTATGGGGATCTCTTTGGAGCTTCAAGGTGTTCTGGGAGGTCTCTGAGAAAACTTGTCCTGGTGCCTTGGACTGGTTCAACAGTGGGTTTTGTGTTGGTAGAGACAGTCCCGGTGGGCATTGCAAAGGCTTTGGCGTTTTTGAATGGTTCCTGGAAGGCGGTGGGTATCTCTCAGGGAGTTTCGGAGGGCTTTCTTCTGGAAGTCATGGTTCTGATGGGTGTCACACTGGGGCTTGTAGTGCTGATGGGCATGGTTCTGTGGGTTCTGGTTCTGATGGGTCAAGTCTTGTGGGGACTGATTCTGGAATTTGGTCTTGCCGGGCTGTCCCGGTCATCATGAATTATCAGTCAGACTGTTTTGTTGGGAATTTCAGTTTTGAAAAGCGTCTGGAATCCGCTTTTAAGGGCGGGGGTACTGTCATGATCACTGCTGCAGCAGATATTGCTGGAAGTAGTAGTGCTGCAGCTCAGGCAGTTCTGATCTCTTTCCATGCAAGCTGCATAGCTTTGTCTGCCTTTCCCTGCTGTCAGCTTGTGACTGATTACCATTCACCTGTGTGGGAATCTGCATGTCTGCTCCCATTGGATGACCTCAGTATAAAGATCTGCTTCCTGCAGGACTCCTCGGGTTTTCATAGCTTCAGTTTAAGCCTGTCTTGCTGTCGCTTCAGCCCCCGATCGTGTTTCTTGTTCTAAAGATACTTTGCTGGTTTTGCATCATATATTGGTTCATTGCCCATATATATGCATACCAGCACGTTTATTATTTTCCTTGTATTCGTGTTACGTTGATACATCAGTGACGCTGATATATACGTACACGAACTGTTTATATCCTGTGTTCAGCTAGTCAGTTCTAGCACGTTGATCACCCGTGCTGAGCTAGTTATCCTGTTCCTGGTCCTGTTTGTGGATTGCGTTCATCTCTGCGAGGAGATAACGAATCCTTCTGAATCCTGTCCTGTTACCGTTTGTGGATTGCGTTCATCTCTGCGAAGAGATAGCGAATCCTTCTGAGTCCTGTTCCCTGTATCGTTCCAGTCCTAAGTCAGTGTTCCTGCTTATGTCATATATCGGTTCATTGCCGATATATACATATGTTAGTCAGACGTTACAAATAGTTTCATTGATAGCTGTAATTGTAATACGCTAGGAAATCATACTTATTGTATATTTATCTGTGTTACATTCATCTATCTTGATCCTGCTATTTCCTGACTATCCTGTCCTGTCTTTGTGAGGCACGCCATCGCCGCAATGCATTGGCTGCCTCATTCCAGTCTGTTTTATTGTGGACGCTTTCTGTCACTAAGTAGTGGCTAATTAAGCAAGCGTTCATTCTGACTACCTGTCCTGATTTCCTCAGTTCTGGTTTATGCGCTCAGCGCTACTTTGCGCTGAGACGTTATAGCGAAAGTATTGTTTGTGGCTGTCGGATCTGCACTGGCTCTGTGCGCCACAATCTCCTATTGGAGTCAGTCCTCCCCTCCACTATACTAGGGATAGCCTGTTTCCTTGTGCTAGTGTGTGTACCTCCTTCACGTCAGCTCATGCGTTGCATGCTGACTGTGGAGAATACACCACCAAGCCTTACAGCACCTTTGTGCACACTGCACACTGCTGTTTCACCATGGTCACCTAGTTTACAGCTAAAATATATGCAGTTTTTTGTGGTTTTGTTTTTCAGTATTTTTTGCACTACAGATTGCTTTCTATGCACTTTTCACCTCATACAGTATATGCAGTTCTGTATGTAGCTTTGCACATAACATTTTCTGAAACCAGGTTAAGCTATGGGGCTTCTAATATCCAACTCTGCACAGCCATTTTCACATCTTGCATCAGGTTGTCTGCGTATATTGATTTGTCTAAACAATTGAGTATTGCTATCTGTATGTGACATGCTTTCACTCCATCCAAATGGGTCTAAGGCCTAGCTCACAGTGCCCAGTTGCGTTGCAGAATAATTCTGCATGTCAGCTTACTGCCCATACAATTTTATGGGCCTGTTCACAGTACTGTGTCATGTTATTCTAATTCTCTGCATGCAGGCTTAGCATTGAGGTTTATGTCAAGTCTCCATTGTAGTTCACACTCATTATAATGTGTGCGTTATGCAACTGACCACTGTTATCTAGCCTCAAATTTACTGGGCTTTGCAATATCCTACTGACAAACTTCATTAACCCCCTTGGCATTCTGATTCTTTCCGGATTTTAGGGTCTAAAAGCGGTGCAATTTTTTTGCACCCTTTCAGAACCTAAAACCTGGAAAAAATCATGCTGCCAGAGAGCTCTGCAGCAGCCCAGCAATCACTCACCTCCCTGGCTCCAGCGCTGCAGTTAAGCCTCCATCCTCCGGGTGGCGCTGCAACTCTAAAGTGAGGTTGCCGGCTAATGTCATGACGACAGCTGACGATCTCACCAGCAGGAAGCAAAGCCCCGGAGGATGGAAGAAGAATGCCAGTCGGCGTCGGGATCCCCGGGAGGTATGTAGAAACGCTCCCGCTGCGCGCATGGCTCTGCATACAGCCTCCGGCAGCTACCCGAACAAAGGTCGGGATTACCGCTCTTAGCTGCAGTTTTCCGTCCTGACCCTGGCTCGGGGTAATCGCTAAGGAGGTTAAAGAGAATTCTGTACTGTCCGATTTGTACAATAAAAAACATATCAATCGAGTCACTGTGATCTCCTGGGTCCCTCTTTGCTGTTTCCGCCACTCCCTGCCATGATCCTGGCTTGTAATCGCTAGATTTAGGCAGTGTTTACAAATAAAAAACATGGCTGCTAACCAGGAGGTGATCTATGTGTAATATACAGTATATATATATATATATATATATATATATATATATATATATATATATATATATATATATATATATATATATATATATATATATATATATATCATGTTACAGTATACTGTACTGCAGGTTTTTATTACATAGTGAATTATCTGCACTCCAGTCTACAGACAAGGTGGAACTGAGAGCAATAAACAAAGCACACACATAGCGCAGGGGGCATGCATAACTTCCCCCGATCACAACAGAGGCCGTGTATTCCTCTCTGGGTCTACAAAGCTTGACAAAGAGAAGAAGATTAGATATATTACAGAGACAGTGCAACTAGAAAAGGCTGCAGTAATGCAGACCACATTAGAACAGGTATAGAAACTTATAGGATAGAAAAAACAAGGCTGAAATTTTCTTACAGAGTCTCTTTAAAGTCAATCTGAGAAAAATGCTGCTATTTATTCAGGCTCAAGGAGTGCTATGGACAACAAGCAAATGCACTAAGAGAAAATGGGGAACTCACCACATCTAAAGAACATCGAACCATTAAAATAAAAATGGAAATGTTCACTATCAACCACTAAATTTACCCAGTGTCCTATAGAAGATGCATACCTCCAGTACCATGCATACTCAATCACATGCCCACAACTTATTTACTAGAAAGAGTCAGTAGACATATTGTGGTGGAAGTTTTCACAGTGGCAGCCATACAATAAGACTGATGGGTACCTGGGCATGGGTGTGGTTTGAGTTGAACAATTTTGTTCAGCTCATGCAACTTTGAAATATGAATACATCAGAATTTATTAATAATAATAAAGGCAAAGCTGGGGAAGCTGATGGTGAAATGCCCACTTTCAGGGTCAGTTTTCCACCCCTAGCTCTGCTCAAACACCCTCATAATGCCTGGGACTGGGAGTTGGAAAGAGAATGGCCCTGCTACACCAATAGGCCAAAGTTCCTCCGCATACAGGCAATTGAATCTACTTGTATGTCATGAACAGAGAAAAGATACTGTAAATGCAGCAACAGCAATGAGAAAGGATGCAGGATGAGGCAGATGCTCTGCCCTCTATTCCTCAATGGAACTGGTTAACAGACCTTTATATGACCCAAAACAAAGTGCTAAAATAGTACTTAACACCATTCATTGTTTACTGTTTCGGAGTGTCTGTGAGTTTTGGCAATGAGGAAGGTAGAGGGAATCTGTTTATGGCTCACTGCAAATGCTTTGCCAATTCCCATTCACTCTGCTACCTACAGGCCCATATGCAATTAACTTTTTAACCTGAGTTATCTCCTAGGAGAACATTTTCATCTTCTCTGTAAACTAATGTTTTAAAATTTTACAATTGAAAAAGTACCAAAAAAGTTGGTGAATAAGTGCTATCAAATTTATTTTGACTATTTTCTTGCTTGCTGGTGGCTTAAAAGGTGTTTTAAAAAGAGAAAAAGTGAATTGCATATGGGCCACAGTATTCAAAGTGCTGCAGTAGAAAGGGACAGCCCACAACGTATTTGAGATATAACAGGTATGCTGAGCATCTTGAAACCTGTGCACCTTTATTACAGATTAGTCAAGATGAAGCTGACTGAGGAAGTAATTTTCTCTGCCATGTACAACCTCCACAGCTGGTGTCACTTTCTATCACTCTGGTACAGTATTTGCATCTACACAAGACTATTTGCTTCTCAATAGATTAATTACTTATTTTTATTGTATCTGACTTTCATTAGTGCTTGTTCAATCAAAAGTGGAGTTTAGTTCCATCTTAGCCTGCAAAAAAATAATGTATGTTTTCCAACAAATTACCATAAAAAGATGGTGGTTGTGAATGGAAGAGATTCCACAATAATGGTGGTCTAAGGTGGGAAAATATAAATCTATCCTTCACAGGCCTGAGCTGTCATGTTACTGACCTTGTACCCAGAGTGTAGCTAGGGTTTTCAGTGAACTGGGGCCTCACTTTGAACAAAATAGGTGAGGCCACGCATCAGAATGTGGTTGTGGTTGAGTCAAATGTATAGATGCTGTGTAGATAGCCATATGTGTCCCCCTCCCCCCTATAGATAGCCATATGTGTCCCCCTTCCACATTTAGATATTTAGAGTTAAATATAATCCATTCCAATGTTTAGATTTGCCCCCTTAAGCCTCTTAAGGACCGTAGGCTTAAACTCCCCTAGTGACCAGGCTATTTTTTAATGGCTTGCTGCAGAGCACTACAGTGACTCCCTCGAGTGACCCCCCCCCCTTTTCAGCCCACCAACAGAGCTTTCTGTTGGTAAACTCTGATCGCTGCTGCACAGTGTATTTTTTATTAATGTATTTGTTTTGTTTTTTTAATAAAATTGTACATTTTTTTTTATTTTCCCTCCTCCCCGCAGCAAATCACAGTGATCAACTCTCATAGACATCAGGCTAGGAGAGCCGATCGCTCTCTGAGTCTTCCAGGAGGATAGCCGAGCACCACCACTAGCCTCTACTGCCTTCACACTTATCACACGTATCAATTTTGTATGTTTTTTGTTTGTTTTTTGTTTTCTGAGAATGTAAATCTGCATGTGTAAATTAGCAGATGCTATTTTTACTAGTTTGTTATACAAAGTCTGTCATTTTTTCAGTGGTAATTATGTTCAACCAAAATCTGTATGTATACTGTTAACTACTGACGACTAAATCCAGGACTTCAAGCACAGCAACCTGGGCACATTTTCTTTAAATAGACAAAGGTGGCCAATGATCTTGTTTTTGTTCCACTGCACGACTAATATGGATTCTGAAGTTGCACCTGTATCTGGGCCCATAGGCCACAGGAGCACATGTGAGTCACCCCTCTAGTTGCAATATTAGCACTTAACTACTTGAGGACCGCAGTGTTAAACCCCCCTAAAGACCAGTCCATTTTTCTTGAAATTGGCCACTGCAGCTTTAAGGCCAAGCTGCAGGGCTGCATAACTCAGCCCCCTATACTACATCATTAGGCTCAACTTTGACCCTCTACATCACAGTCAGCAGACACATGGTAGCCAATCAGGCTACACTCCCTCCTGGAGCACCCCCCTCCCCCTTTATAAAAGGCAGGCAGCGTCTGCCATTTCCCTCACTTATGTGGCTGCAGTAATTAGAGAGGGGAAGGGAACTTGCTGTAGACATACGGAAAGCTTAGTTAGGCTCTTGTTAGGCTTGTTAGCTTGCTCCTTGCTGATACTTATTGCTAAAAAACACCCATCAGCAGCTCTTTTGAGACCTAATGTTGTTCTTGTGATCTATTTTTGTTTTTTGTGTGTCCCACAGACACTTGCATATACAGCCCTGTCAGTCAGTCGCAGCTGGCCCTTGGCCCCTTCCTAATTCCTACTGTGCCACTGCCAGGCCCAGCACATTCAGTGCCTACCTTTTCACTGCACATGTGTGACAGGCAGCTGCACATTTGTAATACCAATCACTGCATACCTGTTCATGTTTACTGCACCTGCATGACAGAAGCACACAGTGTTATATATCAGTCACTGCACCTGTTCATGGTACCTGTGTGTGTGACAGCTGCAGCTGATACCAGTCACTGCATACCTGTTCAGTGCACCTACGTGACCGCACGCAGTGTTATATTATATGCCAGTCACTGCATACCTGTTCACAGTACCTGTGTGTGTGACATCTGCACATTTGTAATACTAGTCACTGCATACCTGTTACCTGTTCAGGGTACCTGTGTATTTGACAGCTGCACATTTGTAATACCAGTCACTGCGTACCTGATCACTACACCTGTGTGACCACACGCTGTTTAATATACCAGTCCGTGCATACCTGTTAACTGCATCTGTGTAAATGCACATTGTTGTACCAGCAATCACTGCAACCTGTTCACTGCACCTGTGTAACCGCACATTGTTGTACCAGCAGTCACTGCAACCGTTTCACTGCACCTGTGTAACTGCACATTGTATTAGTCAAGTCAGAGCATACCTTTCACTTCATCCCCCCAAATATGGACAAAACAAGAGGTAGAGCCAGAGGCAGGCCATGTGGAAGGTCTGTTCGAGGTCACGCTGTCGTTATTTCGTGCGGCCCTCGACCAAAGTACAGTGTTCAGAAGAAGGCACGTGCCATCAACCGCCAATAATGTCAGGACATAGTTGACTATTTAACACAGAACACCTCATCCTCCTCAGCTTCTGCATGGAAGTGTGAACATATCTTCCTCCTCCTGCTCTGATTCTGGCACCCAACTTAACACTCCGTCAGCAGCCATCACCAAAGTGCCATCATCCCAGGGCTCAGTGGTGTGGAATTTTTTTTGTGTGTCTGCCTTAGATGAGAGCAATGCCATCTGTACTCTCTGCCACTGAAAATTGAGCCTTGGAAAGACCAAGACCCACAAAGGGACAACTACCTTACGAAGGCACATGATTACAAAGTACAAACTGCAATGGGATGACCACCTGAGGAAAAGCAGCACACAAAAGCAAAGCCACACACCGCAGTGTATGTAAGATACCATCAGTCACACAATAATTTCTCAAAAAAATGCTACAAATGAACAGGATATCAACCAGGAACTATGAATTGTATATAGCGCTCGTCTCACCTCATGAACTACTCATACAAGAACCAACCATTAAAGAGGGAGCGCTGAGCTTATATTAAAGCTTATTTATTGAAAATTCCAGTTGCAAAAACACAGACTAACAAACATATAAAACCCCCTTTAAAACCAAATTGATCAATTGGACTTGCTGTGAACATGTGTCCCTAAATAGGAGTGCACTTCCTATGTATCTAGGATTCAAAACATGCATGCAATTATCTTCAGGCCCAGCTTGATCAATGAACATGACATCCAGTGCAAAGTTAGGCTCTGTATAATCTTCAGCGCAGACCCCCGTGTGCAGACTACGCACGCCTCTATGGATTACCACGCAACCATTACTGACATATATTTCCTCGCATGTCAAACCTCAACCAGCTTTTCTGTGAGCCTGTAGACTTAGATTTGCTAAACTTGTCACTCACATATACCACCAAGGAGGGCTGGGGCTCACCACTCGATTCCTCACTGCACAGACAAGCTGGCGTGGTGTGGGAGATCCTCCATCCATCCACGAGAAGGTAAGAGCTTTAGCTTGTGTAACGATCGGTGTAACACAGAGAGGATATAATTACCGGTGATCTGCAGTATCACCGAGAATACAGATATATACCCGATTATTGATGATCTGCAGTATCACCGATAATCAGATATATCTCTAACCTCTGGACACCTGAGTAATATGAGTGTTTGGTGCAACAGTAATACTTTGAGGAGAGCCTCCGTATAGAGGGTGCAAGGCAGTAAGAGATACTGCCCAAAGAACAGGCTCCTTCCAAAGGCCTGAGGCTCCCCAAGGGGAGGAGTCAGGCTGAGAGTGGGAAGGACCAGAGTGTGAGTGACACCAATGGTGGAGTGTCACTGACAGATCTGTGAACTATCTCTAAACAGAGGAGATAGTTCTCGAGGTCGGACAAGCCAGGTTGCCCCCCTCCAGGTGTTAGATCCCTTGAAACATCTTTTCCATCACTTTTGTGGCCAGCATAAATGTTTGTAATTTTCAAAGTTCGCTTCCCCATTGAGGTCTATTGTGGTTCGCAAAGCTCGCGCTAACCCGAACTTTTGCGGAAGTGTGCGTTCGAGGTTTGCAAACCTAAAATCGGAGGTTCAAGCCATCTCTAGTGGTTTGCATATTGCATATTGCAAAACCACAGGCTTAACCCCCCCCCCCCCCCCCCCAGTGACCAGGCTATTTTTTACAAATTAGGGCTCTGCAGCTTTAATGGCTTGCTGCAGAGGCACACTTACATGCACACAAATGACCCCCCCCCCCCCTTTTCTGACCACTAACAGAGATTTCTGATGGTGTGCTCTGATTGCTTCTGCTGGCAGTGGTTATTCTTTTTTATTAACTGTACTATCTTTTTTTTAAATAAAAATGATGATTTTTTATGTACCTGATCCCCCCCCCCCACCAGCCAATCACAGTGATCAGCTCTCAAAGACATCAGCCCATGAGAGCCGATCACTTTATAAGCCTTTCCAGGGGACAGCTGAGTGACCCAGCAGTGCTGTTCCATGTAAATAGACGGCGTCTAACAGTCTCCTAGCTTCGATCGCCGCTAGGAGACTGATGACAGAGCTTAGCTCCGTCATTCAAGTGCCCCCAGGACTTGGCGTTAGGCGGTTCTATCGGCGTGGCGTGGTCGTAGGCAAGTTAAATAATACAATCCAAATTTACATTTCTTTACCATGTCTATGTATTGAAGGGGCAAACTGAGTCGATACAGTTTTAAAATGATAGCTTTGGTAGTTCACCATGATACATAGAAGTTGAAAGGATTAGACAATTGTACAGCCACCTTAAAAGTACCTTGCTCAAACAGTAGTGGGTTACTTTATATTAGCTATAACCTTATTATACGGGCAGTACTGTCAATGGGGTGAGCAATGCCACATTGGGAGATTTGGGAGAAGTTCCTTACACCCAAGGACTCTGGGAGGAATTATATGGACTTTGGAAATGTTTATGTATTAAGGGACATTGTTTTATGATTGTTGTGTATCTGTAGAGTGCCCTGTTAGTACTCCCCATATTTTAATGCCACTATGTGGGTCAAAACATCTACGTGAAATATTAAATGATCAAGCATGAGCATATAATATTGGGTGTGAACAGGAATACACTTTTCTAGGGGTGTAACACAGCTTACATGGGGAGAAGGTCACCTACACATTTATTATCATGTTTTCCACTGTGAAACTGCTTTGACGCATTCTCTCCCCCCCCCCCCCCACCCCCACAAAAAAACAAAACATAAACAAACAAAAAAAAACCCACTATGATGTAGGTAGAGTGCTGCCTCTATAACCTGCTCCAAATCGTGCTGAACCACAGACAGGAACGGGAAAAAGCTGATTATTTAAATGTTATATTCTGTATGCATTTTTTGTTTTAACACACTACCAGCAGAGCCGGATTTATACTCTTTGCCGCCCAAGGCCACTGTCACTAGCCGCCCCCCTCCAGTATAGGTATCCAGATGACCCCTCCCCCCTTTTCCCTCCAGTATAGATAGCCAGGTGACCCCTCCACCTTTTCCCTCCAGTATAGGTAGCTAGATGACTCCCTTAATTTCTCCCTCTCCTTTCAGTATTGGTAGCCAGCTCACCTTCACACTGCAGCAGCCATCCGTGTCACTCATTTCTCCACTTGTCTCCAGTGCAGAAGCTTCCTCTTCCTTTCCTTCTCCAATGCTTCCCAAGTCCACAGCCACCGACCACAATGCAAATGCGCACAGAGAGCAAGGTGGCTGCTGCACAGGCGGCTGGCAGCAGAGTACCATGGTCAAGTGCTCGCCAGATCTCTCTGCATTGCAGCATTTGCAAGCTTGCAAATGCTGCACCAGTTTAGCCTGCTGCTTTGGTGCCCTTGCTTCGGTGGTGCCCTGGGCCATGGCCTAGGGGCCTTTGCCTAAATCCGGCCCTGACTACCAGTAAACTATTGATCTGCTGCATGCTAAATAAGCTTAAGAAACCTGTCTCCCAGAGTCGGGGCTCTGTTTTTCTAATAAGTGAACTTTGGACCACAGACTATTTCATTGAGTGAGTAAGCTGCTAAATGTCATATAAGGAAAATGTATTGTGGATTAGTTTGAAGTGGTGATTGGTAATGATCCAAAAAGTTACAAGAAATATGGGGGAAATGGTTTTGAAATACAAACAAATACTACCAAAATCATATCTGGTCACATCACTTTTTATGGAGAAGAACATTGGCAACTTTTAAAAAGGATCTTAAAGGACAACTGAACTGAGAGGTATATGAAGGCTGCCATATTTATTTCCTTTTAAGCAATACCAGTTGCCTGGCTATCCTGCTGATCCTCTGTCACTAATACTTTTAGCAATAGACCCAGAACAAGCAATTATATACTGTATCAGGTGTTTCTGACAATATCGTCAGATCTGACAGGATTAGCCACATTCTTGTTTCAGGTGTTCAATGCAGACAGCCCTGTTTGTATGGGCGTGCAATCGCCCGGGGCGCTGGATTGTTGCAGCAGAAGGGCGCGCAGCAGTGGTGGGAGTGGGCATAATAGTAATAACTCACCTTTCATCAGTCGAATAGCCGATCTCACACAGCTTCAATGTACTTCCTTTCCTTGCATCTGTCTCAGTAACAGCGCCCTCTGTGATGACGTACCACATATCATCACAGGAGGCGCTGTTACTGAGACAAATGCCGGGAAAGGAAGGACTTTGAAGCTGCGTGGGATTGGCTATTCAGCTGAAGGAAGGTGAGTTATCACTATTATGCCCGCTCCCACAACCTATACTGCAGTCACTTACCTATCTATCCTATACTGCAGTCACCTACCCATCTAAGCTATACTGCGGCACCTACCTTTCTAAGCTAAACTGCAATCACTTACCTGCCTAACCTATACTACAGTCACTTACCTACCTAACCTATACTGCAGTCACTTACCTACCTAACCTATACTGCAGTCACTTACCTACCTAACCTATACAGTAGGCACCTACCTATCTAAGCTATACTGGCACCTACTTATCTAAGCTATACTGTGGGAACCTACCTATCTAAGCTATACTGCAGTCACTTTCCTATCTAAGCTATGCTGCAATCACTTACCTACATAACCTATACTGCAGTCACTTACCTACCTAACCTATACTGCAGTCACTTACCTACCTAACCTATACAGCAGGCACCTACCTAAGCTATACTGGCACCTACCTAATCTATACTGCAGTCACCTACCTATCTAAGCTATACTGCAATAACTTACCTAGCTAACCTATACTGCAGTCACTTACCTACCTAACCTATACTGCAGTCACCTACCTATCTAAGCTATACTGCAATCACTTACCTAACTAACCTATACTGCAGTCAATTACCTACCTAACCTATACAGCAGGCACCTACCTATCTAAGCTATACTGGCACCTACCTATCTAAGCTATATTGCGGGAACCTACCTAATCTAAGCTATACTGCAGTCACTTTCCTATCTAAGCTGTACTGCAATCACTTACTTGCATAACCTATACTGCAGTCACTTACCTACCTAATCTATACTGCAGTCATCTACCTATCTAAGCTATACTGCAATCACTTACCTACCTAACCTATACTGCAGTCACCTACCTATCTAACCTATACTGGCACCAACCTATCTAAGCTGTACTGCAGTCACCTACCTATCTAACCTATACAGCAGTCACTTACCTACCTAACCTATACTGCAGTCACCTACCTATCTAACATATACTGCAGTCACTTACCTACCTAACCTATACTGCAGTCACCTACCTATCTAACCTATACTGCGGGCACCTAGCTAATTAACATATACTGGTGGCACCTACGTAGCTAACCTATACTGTGGGCACCTATACCTGGCTCCACAGTGGGGGGTAGGGGTGGAGATTTTTACACCTTCGCCCTAGGTGAAATTTAGCCTAGAAATTGCCCTGAATGCAGACACTACTGCAGTCAAGGAGATCAGCAGAATAGCCAGGCAACTGGTATTGTTTAAAAGGGAATAAATATGGTGGCCTCCACATTCTTCTCACTTCAGTTGTCTTTTAAGATCTTTTTAACAGCCCTAACTGACCCCAGTTCTGGAACCCAGAGACATTCACTCTACCCACATGTTTCTTGGCTCATATGCAGTAAACTTTGTTGTCCTGAGTTTTCTCCTAGAAGGTAATTTTTCATCTTCTCTTTTTAGCAGTTTGTAATTACCAATAAATAGGTGACAAGGTACTATCAAAATCTTTTGAGTATTTTCTTGGTTACTGGTGGTTTAAAAGAACTTGTATTGGAAAGGTTTGGACAGATCACCTAGGAGAAAACTTAGAAGATAAAGTTAATTGCATCTATTAATCATTCTAGATCCATTGGCTGACTTACATTTCCCTTTCACAGATTCTCTTCCCTGATGTGCTGAGTTCACACTGCTGAGACATTGGGAGAGTTTTTGGGATGTGAAGACTTAGCAATCCTGAGAAAAGGATACAGTAATTTGGAGCTTAACAATCAAAAGTGAAGAAGTATGAAGGTGTGTTCCCATCATGGGAGGAAGGAGGCGCCCCAAGATGTGATGTGTGGTATGGATAATGTAAGCTTGATAAAACATACATGAATAGGCTTAGCCCAAACAAAGTAATATAATTTTTTTATAGAAACCAGACACTTGAATGATAACGTGTTTTGCGAATCGCAGTCCGCTTCCTCAGATCAAATAACAAAAGTGTCTCTAGAGGTGCTCCCTGCTTGCAAATCACTAGTATTGAGACACTTTTGGTATTTGATCTGAGGAAGCGGACTGCGAAACGCATTATCATTCAAATGTCTGGTTTCTATAAAAAATTATATTATTACTTTTTTTGGGCTACCCCCTTCTTTTAGAGGTAAGCCTATTTATGTATGTTTTATCCAGCTTACATTATTCATTCCACACATCACATCTTGGGGCACCTTTTCCCTACCAGTAATATCCCATACCAACCCCCTCTGCTTGGGGTGTTGGCTGTGTATGTTGGTTCCTTGGAACCCTTACACCCCTTTTTCTTTTCCTGGAGAGTGACCTACATTGACAAAGACCAAAGAACCCAAGTGAGGACGGGCTTTCCTCACCAGCCGTTACACTGTGGTTGCTGGTCTTGCAACCTATCCTTGTGAGTAGTCTGCACATACTGTTGTTGAGTGTCCCATACCCTCAATGTTCTACACTATCAGGGGCTCCTGATGTCCCTGTCTTGTTTTTTGTCTCCTTTGTAAGGTCCTTGGACTTCATCGGTACCACATCCTCTGTTCCCATCATGGGACATGAGAGGAGGATATGTGAAAGAGAAATTTCAGACTGCGGTCAATGGTTCTGGAGTGATTTATAATCCTCCTCAGTATGCAGTATGCAGATAAGCACCATCTATCCATAACTGCAGTCAGACATTTCACCCTTACGGAACCCTAACTGTACTCATTTGACCCTACAGCTGTCCCCACAGTGCAGCGATAGAGTGACCTGACCTACACTTATAGCAGTGGCAAAATATGTTGGTGCTTTATAATTTATAATAATAATACTTGCAGAGAAAAACAGGAAACTTCAATGTGCTATGCAAGGAAGCTTGAGCAGGGTTTACATGACATGGACAAGACAAAAAGGTAGGAATAAGCAATCTCCCTGCCGTCTTTGTTGGGTCCAAATACTATTAGTAACAGTGTTACATAAAACAAGAATAAATCCTTTTTTGTAGATGTTTTAACATTTGTACTGACTTCTTGTCAGAACTGCACATATTACTCTGGATTATAATAAATAAAATATAACTAGATTGTAGCTGTTATTTACATAAAAATTACTTTGTATTGCTTATCAGTAAGGCCATGTACAAACTTGCCATTGTCACCTAAAATCTTCTTTAAAGGCTGTTAAAGGTGGTAGTTTTTAATGATTGCTACATGGATATTCTGCTTGGCTCCTGGCAGTGTGTGCTGTTCTATAGTATTGTAAGGATAATGACACATGGGTGGCATCATGCTGTAGAACTGCCTTTGAAGTTCCCTCAGGAATATGAAGTCAATTGGGCAAATGTGACCACTCCTGATGGATCATAAAAAGGGAGGCCAGTGATATCATGGGACACCTTCTACACACTTTAAATTTATGGTCAAAATGATGAGGAAAATTTGTTTTGGTGGACGAAATCCTGAAGTGTTTGTGCAGCTTTATGGTGAATATAGCAAAAGTAACACCATATCCATTAACTCAAACAGAAACTCCTTTTTTAAAATTATAACTAATAAAATGCCAGTAGAATTCAAATAATATTAAAGAAAAATACATTTAATCAAGAAGAATATAGAATGAAAACACTCGAATGTGTAAATATCCAAGTTTTGCAAAAGTTATTGAATTAAAAAAATGCATTTATAGAAGTTTTAAGTCTTTTACTATTTGTCATAGTATTAACTGGTATACAAAGTATGTTTTTCAAAATCAATATGAGAAGGTGCAGGAACAAGGTCAACTCAATAGCAAAACAACAGATTAGATTTCAGTTCAAAACAGCCTTATCACGGTATATCATTGACAACACAAAAAAAGGGAGAAAAAGAAATGAAGAAAGGAAAAGTAAAGAAAAAACAAAACAGTTTTTGGAGAAAGTAACAGATCTAACAGTTATTTTGAAAAGCATATTTCAATTCATAGACACCATCTTTAGTTTTCTTTTTTTTTTCCTTTTTTTCTAAGGGAAAATAGTGTACAATTATTTGATTTGAATGTCTCATAAATATTAATGGCTCAAAATCAAATGTCCTTGTAAGCGATTTCTTTCTGTATCAATGCCATTCGATTGCTTTAGAGTTCTTTCTCATTTTCCATGCTTCATTTCATTCACATAGGAGTCTGGAGGAAAATCAGTACGTTCTGTTGAGACTTACACTGCAAGGCAGCAAAAATGGACCTGAATTTTATGTAGCTCAGTGCTCCAAAAATGTAACGCAACACTACACATCTAGTAAAAAGATCAAATGTATTTTATAAATTAGAGGATAAAGGAAAACAACAAAAAAAATTGCAACTATTAAAAATACCGCCTGAGGAAACAGCACACTAAATTTAGAATTGTAACAGACCTTGCCTATTATGTCTTTTGAATGTATAAATAAGGCATTCACAAATAACATCTTGAGGATGATTTTCCAGCCTAATGTAGGCAATTATAATACATATTGTTTCAGCTCAGTAATACAGTCATTTATACAAACATTTACCTTAACAAATGAATGCAGCTAATTGGATTTCTCGGGATAATATTAAACAAGATCTACACATATAAAATAGCTGAATACGGCATTGCAATCAACTCCTCCGAATATCAGCCTCAATGGGCTGGTACTGAAAGTGGCTATTTTATTACATACACATTAATTGGATTTTATATTAATAAAGAACCATCACCAGTCACCAACAAACCATCATCTACATATCGAATTTTAAGCAAAAGTAACTTATTATGCGATGTAGTATAGGAGCCAATAATCCTAAAGCTGGACACAGACTTTAGATGTTTGTAACATGTGTAATCTGGCAGCCATAAAACCAGCACATGGGCACTAGGTGTACCTGTTCATCTTTATAGGCAGAGGATAGGAGAGTAAGCATTGGGATCTCTGGCTGCAAGGAGAATTAAATAGCAATTATCTAGCTAAATCCAGCCTGTTGATAACTAATTAACCTTGCAGGGTCAGTCTCAGAGGATTGCAGATGTTTATACAAATAGTGAATAGTTAAATGAAATTACATAAGCACGCTCACTCACCCCAACTTGACAAGCACTTTCTATGTTATAAGCTGTCACACATGTATTAAAGAATCATCTGATGTCTAATAAAGACATCTAAAGGTGGCCACAGGTGATACAATAACAAAATTTTATTTTAAACGACCAGTTGTACAGAAGAAATCTAAAGTTTTTTTTTTCTTATTTTAATAAGAAATCTGATTGAATTTCCTATTTTTAATGATATAAGTTGATCAAGAGTGGCTGATTTTTCTGATCAAAATTGAATTGTGTAGGATAAATTGTCAACTTCTTGATTTATAGACTCAAAAAAAGTTTTCAGTGTTTGTAACTATTTTTTTAAATAATTGGTGAAAAACTGGACCTGTAGGATACATTGGCCAGATGTTTACGATGCTTCAATCAATCAGACAGATTGATTGTAATTTTGAATTTAAAATAAATGTTTTCCCCTTGTTCCTCTATGCTTCCTTGTAAAAAAAAGATAGGATGCATGTTAAGTTGAGTTGAGCAAGTTTCTCTGTATAGTGATTTCTAGTCAGACTGAATGATATTAGTTGGTTTTTACTATGCATAATCATAATGAACCTTCAACTAATGTTAGTACCAACCTTACATATTTTTTTATAACCAAACTATATGTGTATGCAGTACAGTAGTCTCTGGGTAGTGTTATTTTGATACTGTGCTAGTTCAGGACGATGGAGTGGAGCATTTACTAGCAAACTGTTATAGTAAATATATTACATGTTTTTTTTCCCCTAAAAGTAAATGGTTAAATGGTTGGATTTATCTTGTGCCAAAATAAGCCATTATGTCATCCAACCGTAATATGTAGCACTTAAAATTACTTCAGCAAGCGTTGCACATAGGCAGACAGATAATGCGTGGCCTGCTCAATTAAAATTGTTTTGGTCATTTATAACATTTCCAATGTATAAACTGATGTGAATTGGTAATGAGAACTTCTAGGAACATTTGCCAGCTCCATAGACACTGTACATACAGTAACTGTCTGTTTCCTATTTGTTATTTTTTAAAGTTAGGGCTCGGTTGTATGTGGGATGATAGAGGTTTCCAAAGAACCCCTTACAAGTTTGTTTTTTTACCCAATGGTTGAGAAAACTGCTTTCACTTTAGGAACACATTTTTCCCACTTTAAGATCCCCTTTACTCACCATAGAAAGCATTGAGTAGTCTGACTTTTACTTTGACAACAGAGGATTGTCCACATTATTTCCTCTACCCATTATGTTGTTTACCAAATTAGATGGCATTCTGAGAAGTACCTGTTAGTTGATGTAAGATCTAATCTGCCAAGTCAAGACAAAATATTTGGTTTTTCAGCTAGAAAATTCAATATAAAGTTCAATTTTTCATTACATTATCTGCTGAGCACTAATATTCAGAATAAGTATGAAACAAATAGTACTGTAAACTGATAGGCATAACAAATGTTGATGATGAACATATGCCAAAAAATTAAAATGTTTATGTGTAAGAAAATAACTGACATTTCCCTTTTAAAAGGCAATACATGATATAAGTTTAAAGGCATCTTTTTCTTATGAATTATGATACCTATCTAAACTACTTGCAGTAGAATACATTTTAAAAACATACCAGTTCAGAAATAGAATGTTTCGCAGTTAGGTTACTAGGATTGGTGAACATTTTTAAATATTCTGCAAGCCCTGAATTGACCATTTCCATGTTCTTAAAGTGTTTTTTTTATTTAAAGCATAGCATACTTGGTATTCCCCGTTCACAGCATATCATCACATTTAAAAGGGGACTCCTAACAAAGGGTACAAAAAAATACATGGTGTAGCTATATATTTATAAAGTTATATGAAGATATTGTTGTACCTTTGCTTCACTGCAATATTTGCAGCAATATTTTTTTATTTTACTGCAGAAGATGCTGAAAAAAACACACTTTCTGCAAAGTTACTGGCTATGAATATAATATTTCCAATGTTCTCTGATGGTTAGCAGAGCTTCAAACTGACAGGCATCTAAATTCAGCATTGTCTGTGAAGTTTTAGTTGGTAAAACTCGCTGCCAAGGACCATAAGAAGTGTGGTCTAGTGTATATTAGCAGTTTGTGCACAAGAGGCGGCAACAACCCCTCCCAGTAGCCCTGCTGCAAGAATAGAGTAGTGGGAAAAGAATGATGGTGCACTTAGGATAGTCATACCTATTTTAAAATGTCTGGTAGCTTTACTTTTTAAAGTCAGCCTAATCAGAGGAGCATCAGGAATGTGTGTGGAAGATTATCCACAAGGCCCGGTTTCCTCTTTAACCTACTATCATGATGACTTAAGTGTTCAACCCAAAATCATTTTATTGCTTCTTATTATGCTCATACAATAAGAATAATCAGTCAGCTTAATAAAAATATTTATAGATGGTCCATCTTGGAAAAACAATCACTTTCCCCGATAATTGGTAACAATTACTCACCAGACTGTTCAGTCTAGACTTACAGGTTCTGACAAAACAAAACAATGGCAACGTTTCTCTCCTCGATGTGCAGAATTCCTCTATACATATTTGATTTTTTTTTTCTGAAAATAATATTTCATTATAGTAATCACTTCTATTATTTAAGTAAGTAATTCTGGTAACTGTGAAATGGTGACAGTTGAAACATGAAATCTGTGGACCCAAAGGGCCTCTTCCCACTTCAGTCCATACCTACACACCTATCTTAATCTGGTAATAAGGCATTAGGCGCATGGAAAGTCATACTACACACTTCTTATACTTCTTATGGCACACTAGCAAAATACATAGCATTGGGTGCTCTAGGGATAGTTCTTGTTGCTAAAATGGATAAACTGTACAGTGAGGGTAAACTGTCTGATACTTAAATCCCAAATTAAGAAGAAAAAGTATTTTGCTGGTGATCTTTTCTGTACATATGTGATACAAGAAAGAATCCCCTAGGGATTGCGATTCCATAAACACGAGAAAGATAAGAATATTAACTACACTCACTACAAACTTCGGATCTGAATATTTTCATACTTCAATTTCTGACTGCTGGCTCAATACATTTTGCTGGTGTATTATTATCATTTAGTATTTATATAGTGTCGACATATTTTGCAGTGCTACAGATTATATATTGTCTAGTCACTTAACTGTCCCTCAAAGGGGCTCACAATCTAGTCCCTACCATAGTCAATTGTCTATGTATCTATCGTGCAGTGTATGCATCATAGTCTAGGACAAATTTAGGGACCCTTTTGATCCTGATGAAGATTGCCGGTTTTGCAATTGAAACATGTCGATCTGAGAGCAAAGGGGGTGCCCCAAAGGTTGTATGATTGACACCCACCAATCTGAGCAAACTGCGGACACACACTTATGCTGGAAGCAAAAAAGCAGAAGCGGAGAAGCTGTGGAACGTAAGCGCAACCACAGGGGATGCCTGTGGGAAGTGATGTCCCTGCCAGGTACCGCCGACACTCCAGAAAGCTGCCGCATGGGTTGCAGAGAATGGCATAGGCTAATGGGGCACTCGCAGAGGAGAACGCGGCTAGCCCCAAGGATGCTGACACACAGGCCACCGGCCGGGGCATGAAGGAAGGCATACTGAACACGTAGGGGAACCGTGAGTAAATGGAGGAACACTTCCAGGGAAGGGAACACTCTGTCAGATACGTGAATTTGTAGATAGATAATACGTTTCCCTCTGGACTTTCTCAATCTATATAAAAAATGTGCCCCATGTATATACTGACCTTAAAGGACTGAGTATGCAGTTACAGTATCACTGATCCACTTGAATTAATGTAGCCTGTATGGAATACGGTGCATTTGTATATTGGCTTTCTGGACTGATGTAATTTGGTACATTGAAAGTAAGCAAAGCTAGCAACAGGAATCAGGTGGCTCCCGTATGCATGTGATCAATGTGTGAGTGCATGAGGATTTGTGAGTGTAACTCAGATATAGGCTGTTTTTTAGAATTGATGTAGAGAAATGCAGTGTATGCATACACTGGAGACTCCATCCTCTCTCTTTTACAATACTTTTTATCTTTTTAAAATTATTTGTATATTTCCAGGAGAATTATTTTAATTAGCAATAAAGCTTTTCCACTCTACATAATATTGGTGGTGACATACTCATTATAGATTGCGTAACTAACCAATAACACCCGGATCCTGAAGGATTGGCAGCAGGAGGAATCCTCCTCCACAAGTTAGTTAGGACATTTGGTTAGTGGCGCCCTTCATCTACCTACTTTGAAGCATATTAACTTATCTGTATTTTCTTGGGATGTAGGAGGAAATCGGAATGAATGTTATGAGATTTCCTTGTAGGATTCACATATTTACAAGCCTCAATATACAATACCAAATCATTCCATAGTCACATATTAAGTGCGATATCAAACTATAGCATTTTAGTTCCCTAAAGTCAAATGAGCAAAATCTTGATTCAGGTTTGTTTCCCAATTAAACTTTGTCTGATTGTGGGAAGACTACAAAGTAGAACACAGAAGAAATGAGCTGGAATTGAAATTCTCTCAGGGTTACATTAATATAAATATAGTTGCCTTTGATTTAACTAAGTTTGGTCAAGGTGGTCAATCCACAGTTGTTCCTTATGTCTATTTTAATTTAGTTTAGGTGGCTAAAATTTTTTAGGAGATATTACACACATCTTCTTGACCAATTTGTATTAAAATGAAATTGCCAATAAAGTATTTCAAAATAGTAATTACCTATTTGTGAAATAATATATTAAGATACAGAATGTGCCTTAACACGCTGACAACATCCTTATGCTCTAAGGAAGAAAAAAGATTCTAAAAAAAAAAAAAGTTTGTCAGCAACAACCATGAACCAGAAAGCAAGTTAAAAAACACCCTTTCATAACATTTCAAATTAGAGATGAGGAAATAAATCTGCCAAATCATGATTCAGCCTGGATTGGACTATTAAATTGTCACTTAATCTGAACTATCAGAATCATCCATTTATTTTGTGTGTGGGGCTTTTCTGGACTCCTTACCAGTTCACCTGAAAACTTGTATTCTCAATGGATAAATGCAGGTGCGTAACTGTAAATCATGCCCCCAGCAAAACTTTGATGGGCCCTCCAATGTTCACTCCATTTCCCTTGTCAAACCCTTTAGACTCTCACAGCCTGAGGACCATCTTGCAAAAATCATAAAAAAGTGTGAACATTGTAATCTTCATAAAAGTGTAGCTACAAAACACCTGATCTGAAAGATGGACCTGAAGTAGTAGCGGGGCCCCCTTACAGCTCTGGGTCCCTCTGTGGTCGGAGGGACTGCTCCACTGTAGTTACGCCCCAGGATAAATGGGATCCAGTAGGGATTCTGATCTCTACAGATTCCGGGAGGCAGAGACTTAAAGAGAAACCATGACCAAGAATTGAACTTCATCCCAATCAGTAGCTGATACCCCATTCTACATGAGAAATCTATTCCTTTTCACAAATGGATCATCAGGGGGCTCTGTATGGCTGATATTGTGGTGAAGCCCCTCCCACAGGAGACTGTGACTGTGACTAACATCTCAATCTACTGGGATATATTGAATCCATTAAGGCTTTTTTTTTTTTGAGAAGGCAACAAAAAATAAGAACAAATGATCAAATGTTGCAACAGCAGCCTGTCATTGACAAGTCATGTTGCATTCCTAAAACTATGGAGAAGGTATGTTTTATGTACGGTAGGTATTCTTTTCATTTATCTTTTTAAGAGGTTTAATAAATCAACCCCTTTTTCCTTATTGGGGACATGCTACAACATATTAAGGCAGCATATTATTTCATAACTAAGAGGTCATGGTGTATGAAGGACACCCTTGGCCCACAAACTTCCAATGTTTATCTGTGGCATGACCAATGGAATAAGTAAATGCTGGAATTTTGCAACCTTAGAAAGACTGTAGGGTTCCTGGGTGAACTAAATGAAGACAAATATGATCCTTTTTTAGTCCAATATGTGTAAAGTGGTTTCAATCCTGTGTCCAACAAAGTAGATCTAATTTTGATCACTATTTCTAATATAAATATTCTACCATACAATGGAACATACTTACGCTTAATGAAATATTTTCAAATGAGAAAAAAAGGATAATAATAGTAATGATAATAATAATAATAATAATAATTATTATTATTATGTGTTTGTAGACGCCATGCGTTTATTGAATAATTTTATATTTAAATATAATGACATCTACATATAAACTCTATATATCCAATGCATTTAATCTGAAAATTACAAGGAATAATAGAAAGTGTATAGGGACCTGTGCCTACAAAATAAAATTGTGGTTTACTGTAATATGAAATGTGATTTGCTGCTTAATCAGATTAGTAAATGGTGAAACGGTTAATATGCAGTTACCACGGACTGCTGGACTCTATTTTTAACTATATAAACTGGGATGTACAGTCTATGCATTTATGTATTTTTTGTATTAATTAATGTAAAAAAATGTTGTGCTATGTATAAGAATATGGTAATTTAGAAGTTAATATAACCTTAAAATACACTTATGTTACTGGAATATTAGGTTTCCACCCTAGTCTACCGCAATAAAGTTAGCGTAGCTGTGTCTGAACAATTTCTTCCAAAATTGATCTTTGATTAGTGTATTTAGCCTGGAACATTTTCCCTAATCTCCATTTCTTGATACAGCCATTAATAGATTCTATTACCGCACCAACACATCGACTTATCCTGGGGCCTAGTTAGTACACTATCTGTAGTCAAGGTCAAGAAGGGTAATGCAACATAATATGACTTTATGGCCATCTTGCTAGGTACAAAACCGAGAATCATAGCTAATCTAACAAAATGTGTGTGTGTGTGCGTGCGTGCGTGCGTGCGTGCGTGCGTGTGTGCGTGTGTGTGTAATCCTTATAATACTAGATCAGGTATAAGGCCTCTTTCACAGTGGGACGTTGCATTTGGTGCGACATTAAGGTCCCATAACGTGCTCCTAATGCAATGCACTGAAAGACAATAACTTGGATGTTATAGTACATTCTTTAGCCCTGCATTTGGTGCGCCGTTTTCATCGCGCAATGATGGAACGAAAACAGCACATGCGTTACATAAAAAAAACCATTACTGAGCATGTGCAACACACACAACGCAGCAGATTTATTGCTAAACGCACAGCATGCAGCACTTCTAAATATTGCTACACGTTACACACAACGCAACGTGTGCACTGTGAATGTTGCACAGATTAAATATTGCTGTGCGTTAGTCCACGTTAAAACATTTTCTAACGTTCGACTTTAACGTTGCACTGTGAAACAGGCCTTAACCTTTCTTGTTGTTTGTGTGTAATCCTGATACTAGATCAGGTATATTAACCTTTTTTTGTTTCCTAGCACACTAAGAAAAACTCAAAAATAATGTAAAAATTTTAAAAACAACAACCTGCAAAATAGTTTATGTTGATGATGCAATATTACTTTCTGACCTGTAATTTATTGCTGAAATTGTAGCACTAAAAATATATATAATGTCATATAATAACAAGTGATAACATTGTCATTTGATCGAACATAATGTTTCAGTACTTGTATAGCTCTCTCTGAATATGGTGTGTGTGTGTGTGTGTGCGTGCGTGCGTGCGTGTGTGTGTGTGTGGGGGGGGGGGGGCTGAGAGGGTTCTGGCAGTGTTACCCTTTTTAATGGATTCTGGAGGACAGAAGCAGTATTTGATTTGAAATTCTTTTTGTTACTGGTACGCTATTAGTGTGGTCCTAGCAAGCCTTTCCACGCTAATGCTCATTAGTGTTTTGTATTACCATAACAACTCTCCTGGTACTTGAGTACCGTAGGTCACGCAAACAGTGTAACTTGTGGTACACTGCTGCGGTAGTACCAGTAATATTGCTATTGTAATGTGCGTTTTCTCTGCACAGCAATATCACCACTAGTAATTGCATTAAGCCCAATGAATCATACAAACAATAATAATGTTCCTGTTATTTACATAAGACTTAAAGGGACTTTGAGCTCTGAATAAAAACAAAATTGGTACTCACCTGGGGCTTTCTGCAGCCCAGTGTAGGTCGGGAGGTCCCACGGCGTCCATCTGGCTCTTCTCCCAGGGCCTGGTCAGAAATGGGCCACTGGGCTGCAGAAAACCCCAGGTGAGTACCAATTTTGTTTTTATTTAGAGCTCGGAGTCCCTTTAAACAAAATATTGTCTAATACCAATCACTTTGCTGCAACTGCAAGATTTCACTGCTAAAATCAGTACCAAGCTATGCAAATGTATATTGTGTATCATTCCCACTTCCCACTTGTGTCTCTCTACCATGTTCTAGCTAGCAATAATTGGGTAAAGAATGGGCATCTGATTAATATCTACCAGTACTCAATATTTCAACTAATGCTATGATCACAGATATTTTTGGTTCATTGTTGTTAAATGTGTTGTTGTTTGTTGAATGTGTTGTTGTTTTCATATTTCTTATCTAAACTGTTGTCTGTTATTGTACTGAATAATTAGAAGATCAAGGATGAGGTGCAAAATCCTCTTATGATGCCTGCAACAGGTGGTAATAACAGCTAGGAAAGTAAAAATGTATCCTAATGCTGGAGTCTGAGAGAGATGTTTGGTAAATAAACTATTAGTACCTTCTAAATAGTTAGTTTTGGGATGTTTGTTATTTAATGGTAAGCAACTTAAAGCAATAATATTGCAGGCAAGATGTAGATCGTTATTTGGCTTTGTGACTACCTGTCTGTTGACCTTTGGTTGGATCTACAGCTTTGCAGACAGTAGTATAATTACACAGGAGCAGAAGGCCGAGATAATTTATGCATTCAGTAACCTTTCAGGATATTTATAGAGACACAATGGAAAGGCAGGCGAAACTGCTATATTTTAACTGTAGAACATGTGCTATCGCTATGGTGGTAGAATTCCTTTTCAACCACAGTAATGCCAGATAGGACGTCTAGAAGCAAATGTCCGTGTGAACATAGCCTCATAACCTGGCATTCCGGCAAATAATAATAATAATAATAATAATAATAATGGCAGTATTTGTATAGCGCCTTTCTCCTGTCGGACTCAAAGCGCTTGCGAGGCAGCCACTAGAGCGCACTCAGTAAGCAGTAGCAGTGTTAGGAAGTCTTGCCCAATGAACTCCTTACTGAATACAATATATATATATATATATATATATATATATATATATATGTATATATATATATATATATATATATATGTATATACATATATATATATATATATATATATATATATATATATATATATATATATATATATATATATATAAAATCGGTTTCAGTCTCCTCATTACCAGTTACGCAAGCCTAAAATGAGCTTTCTTTCAGCATGGCAATGTGTTAAATGATTGCTGCCATTATCATTTGGTGCAGAATCCTTTCTCCACTACTCTACTGGCATTTTGTGATCTGAGGCCTATATACAAATCACTTTTTAACCTGAGCTTTCTCCTAGGTGATATTTTCCAAACTCGTAAATAAAATGCCTTTTAAACCAGCAGCAAGCAAACAAATGCTCAAAATAATTTTGACAGTACTTTTTCACCTACTTTTTGGTACTTTTTTTTCCATTTAAGTGCTAAAAAGTTATTTTAAATTGAAGAAGAAAAAATATATCTTAGGAGAAAACTCAGGGGAAAAACATGAATTGCATACGGCCCCTGATCTCTTTCGTAGCAGATCACAAATTGCTAAGCACTGCTTAACTAACGGAAATCGTGGAAACTGTTTCCATTAGTGCAATATTTTTGCGGCCTATTTTTCTCTCAAGCCCAATCATGGTCTTTACATGTTTTGTGTCTGATTCAGCTCCTGTACTCTGTATAGGTGGCAGGAAAATTGCAGAACAATCACACCACAACGCAATTTTCCACGCATTTCGGCAATGGCCTGCTCTTGGTTACAAATGCAAAATGCACTGCAATCCCATCATACATCCGATGGATCACGGTGGGATCGCAGCAGTGGAAAGAATTGTAATTAAATTGCAGCACGATTTTGATTCCATTAACTAGTGGAAAAGCGACCTACGAGTAGATCATCCGTACATTATCTACATTCTAAGTTTCCAACAAAGACAAATCTGTGTGGTAATTTCAGTACATAATAGAACAAGTGCAAGATGTGGCCTCTGATGTGAGTCTTTATCTTTCTTGAAAGTTTCTAAGTCTGCTTTAAGGAAATATATTAGCTCATCTTAATTTGTTGATAGGCAATGCACCCCAATCACAGCTACCAAAATTACCTTTTATATGGATTTCTGCAGGTATAAGATAAGCATTCAAACACTGGTGAATTAGCAAACTGTTTTTAGCTTATAATGAATTGAAAATGTACATCGATTTCTGGCCAGTGCAGTCCCTCGGGCAGCAAAAATAATCGATTTCACAAAATCAAATTTCTACTATGTTAAAATGAGCACACAGGTATCTCAGTAGTCTTTACTGAGTGTCAGTTCAGTGCATTTATCGCATGTAGTCCAATGCTATGAATACAGGTTGTCTTCAACAGTGCCATACATATCAGCAAGTCTTTTAAAACGTGGACCCCAGTCACTTAAATAGTCATAATTATGTTCAGAGTTTGAACTGACTGACTCTAAAGAGCTAAGAGACTCAGCAACTGAGCCGTTGCCTTCAAATGCATATGTCTGTAGGGAGTCATAAGGGGGAGCACAGGGATCCACATCAGCTTCTTTTAGTCTTTCCCAGATAAATTCTCTGAAGATTAAGTTGTCCGGAGCGCTTCGGGTAGATGGACGACTTAAGAATTGAATTTCCGGAGTCACGTCCCTTCTGCTTTTGTTGTCTCGCATAACATTAAGATTCCTCAAAGTTGTCATGTCAAATGCTTCCGTATCTTCTTCACCTCCTCCCTCATCATCGTATCTTACAATGTTCTCTCTAACATCCCTTTCTTCATCAAAGATTAATGGTTCCTTTTTCCGTCTTCTCATAGTCACAATGAGGAGAACAAGCACTGCATTAAAATAAAGAAAAAAAAAAGACTTAATGTCAAGTAATCAAATAATGCAATACATCAAAAAACACTTCTCTTTTCTCTGTCTCTGAGTATTAAAGTCAAATCTCTCAGGATGGGATGCCCCCTGCATGAACAATATTGCCAATGGGTGCTCCATCAAGCAGCAAAACTATAAGATCCCAAGGTGACATTAAGGCCTAACGGAAAGACCTCAGGCAGAAAGGCAACATTTGTCCATCCTAATAGTACAAGGGCAGTAGGACAATTATATCATTGTGCTGAAATGAATAAATTAGGAGGTTGATGGGCCAAAATAGAAATACAACAAATCCACCATAATTGTTTTTATTTTTCAATTCTTATTATTTCAATATTCAGTAGACTACACAATGTTCTAATATGAGGAACCTTGATCTAATTTAAAAAGTAATAGCATCCTAAATAGCTGTCATTTCTAGGTGAGAGCCTGTGTGGCTCAGTATTCATAAGGTTAATATGTGATTTCACATTTATTTTGCACACTATGAGATAAATGATCCCAATTTACAATACTTATCTTCTGTATCCTCCTTTGAAAGATTTTCCTTTCTACGTTTAAGCCTATAGGGAATACTATTAAAAGTCGGTCTCTGTCTCCATAACGGGGCAACGCACATTTTTTTTCCTGCAGCATCCCTTGACACATATAACAAGCAATAAATTGCCTGTCATGTAGTAGCTACCAGGTTTTCCTTTAATGATCCATATATTAGTAGATGCCTTGCAAATGTAAAATATTGCTAGATCAGCCCGAATGTTTGCTTGAAAAATATTGTAAACAGCATTTCACTTTTAAATTAAATGGAGGAGACAGTGGTTTCAGGCATATTAACAAAACTTTACAGACATGCTTTGAAGAAAACTGCATGACCTTTTAAAATGACATTTAAATGGTTTAATATTGCCTAAACAAGTAGGGGTAGTATCGGCTGTAATTACAAAAAAAGGTACTTTTCTGCATCTCACCAATTATTTTTACTCAGAGATGACAACTTCCATATATAAATGAATGTTGTTTTTCTCCTGTGCACTTATTAGGAAGCTAAAAAAATACATAACATTTTTTTGGCATTCACATATTAATATAATGAATTTTGACACTGTGCATCTGGAAGGCAATATGCCCCACATGTAAACCAGAAACTGCCATATTTAAAACTATATACTAGCTAAAATAGCAAATGTAGTACAAATAATAAAAAAAATCTAATATGACTTAGTGTTATCTGGAAAATCAGAGTGTATATAATGGAACTAAATGCTACCCTCTCTAATGGAATAATGGCCCATACACACAGGCTTCAACTGTCGCTGCAACCACGTGGCACACGCCTGATGCGACGACAGGTCGCCCGTGTGTATGACACGCGCGCCCCGAACCGACGCTACTTAGAGCTGTCGCCAGGCGATTGACTTGGTCAATCGCCTGCTACAGCTGTTGGCGCAACTTCGCCGCAACTGTTGCTAGTCCGCCGTGTGTATGCGGACTAGCGACAGCAACACGCAAACACTGACCGGAGCTTCCAGCGGGGGGAGGAACCTTCGGCGACAGCTTCCGCCATGTCTCTGCCTTTGGGCAGAGACGTGTGGACAGCTGTCGCACGGGCGGGGCTGTCGCGCGTGTCCCCTGTGCGCTAGCGACTAGCCACAAAGGTCCCCCGTGAGTATGTACCTTAAGTAACAATCATATGTGGCTGAGGGCTGAGGCATATATTTTAAATGCAAAACATAGATGAAGCACCTGGGCAGTGGGCACTACTGTAAACCTTGTGACTTTGTATTTATAAGTTATGAGCACTTACGTGTCTTCAGCAAAAAACACTGTCTATGATATGCGTATATATGTGGGTGTAAAGTGGAGGCACAGTGTATGGGGAGTTGGAGTAAGTCCTAGAAGACACCTGAGGTTCAATATGGAATACTTTTTTTAACAAGGGGTTCCCAGGATATCTGTCATTCCCCTTATGGAATTAGCACAGGATCATATGAGTACCCATAACTACAAAGAGATAGACTAAAAAAAACCTTTTCTAAATGAAATTAAGAGACAATGAAGAATGAAATCCTTATTCTTAACCAATTCATATCCCTGTGTTTTTACTCCTTTAACCTCCCTGGTGGTAATCCTGAGCTGAGCTCGGGCTAGCCACCAGAGGCTTAATGGAAGTGAATGGAGGCAGTCGGGAGCTTTTACATATCTCCTGGGTGATCCAGACGTTGGTAGCCCTTCTATTTCGTGTCCTTGGAGGCTCTGAGTCAATCTGGTGAGATCACTGTCATTGATCTCACCAAAGTGTTACAGCGCCACCCAGTGGATGGAGGTAAAATTGCAGCGCTGGAGCCCATGGAGGGGAGTGAGAGCAGGGGCTGCTGGCGGCTTCCTGGCAGCATGATCGTTTCCTGATTTTAGGGTCTGAAATGTTCAGAAAATACCCTAAAATCTGGAAATAATCATACCACCAGGGAGGTTAATATTTTCAGTGTGCCATTATTGATACAGTAATAACTTTTTATTATGTATTCCACCAAAGTGATAGATAGTTTTTTCAGTACAATATAAGCTTTCTTTTGGTAATATTTGACCTAAGAATTCTTCAATTTCTCAAAGGCTGTTGATCAGGTAATATTAGGCGTAAACACAAAAATTACGCATTTTTCCATGTTTAACCCTTCCTAATTTTTACGTGACATGTGCCACAATTGTAAAACACCTCAAAATACATTATTTGGCCTGTCATGATTTATAATGATACAATGGATGCCATATTTCATCCCTAGTTGGGCAGGTAGAGTACCATTATCACCAGTGTGTGCATCTGTAATGACTGGATGTGCTTGGGTTCCCAAACCGTTGCATCAAATCATTACGGGCTGCAGCCATTACATGTGTCCATAAATCTTAAGGATAAGTATAGGCAACACAAGAAGTCAATTAGTTAAGTAGGGGGTAAAAGTTAGCCACAGGGGAGAAAACACTTTATTATTTAATGGGACATTGTTAAACTATTAAAATAAAAAACTTTTAATGAACGATTACTGCTATAGAGCAAGTGCACACACAAGTGCATGAACACGAACGGCAGGGGTGTGCATGTGCACACATTGTAAATAAGTGAAGTGACTTTCAAGGCCTGCAATTTTTAGGGAGACAAATTAGGAAATGAGGGTCACACACAGGAATCTGAAGTGGTTAAGGATTCATCTTTTCCACAAAGTAATCTGTAAGGGTCTGTTCACTCAGTCTTGATTGAAAAGTCTGCAAGTGAACAATGTCCTGACTGTCACGCTAGTGCAGCCAAACTGAAAGGGTTGTGTTGATTCTGTGTAAGGCAATGACATCAAGGTTATCATGTTGGATTTCCCCATAGATTGTCCTTAATATCAGCCAGAAGTCATAGGCAGTTTCCAATGTCAGCCAGAAGCCACAGGTGGATCCCATTACTGCCCACTTTGCTCAGGAGTAATACGTAGTTCCCAGTATCTGCCTGTAACCTTTTCCAGCTTTATGGGCTTAACAAATTCTTTGACCTTCTCAGGTCTTTTGTCAGAGTCATAATATACATCTATGGATGTGTTGTTTGTGCCATAAGGCTATGTTAAATTTCAGTTCTTTAAATAAATCTACATTTAAATACAAGACTCTCTGAAAAATATGTCTTGGAATTTCCTGGAGCCAGTGAGAGGAAATGACTTGAGAATACAAAACAAAGGAGAGAGTTTGTTATGAGAAAAAGAAGAAGAGATAAGCAAAAGAGAGGGAAAAAAAATCCTCAGTGTGGTATAAATATACTGTATATAAAACAGTGTTTCATCCAGCATGGGATGAATCATGGCTATTACTGGCATGCAGAGCTAGAGGTGTTTTTTTAATTTCCTTAGTTGAAAACACGCCCCTTTTTTCTTTATGTAGATCCCCAAGTTTATCCAGATTGCTTAGGACCTTGTTTCACACTGAAAATTGCTGCAAAATATCTGCTATCTTGCTGCAATTCTGTTTGCAATTCTCGTTCAGGGAGCGATACTCATTCCCTGAACAAGAATGGCAAACATGTTTGGGGCAACATTTTGCCACAATTTTCACTATGAAACAGATTTTCACTCTGTATTATTTTCTGCTATTTCTGATTTTTATCCTCTGTCCACTAGACTGCTGTGTCAGTGCTGTGTCTGATCCTGTGCTGCTGCTATTTCTCTGTTCTCCACTATGTTGCTGTGCTGATGCTGTGTCTGATCCTCCTAAGTCTACAATATTAAATTATGCTACTGATATTAAAGGCTCAATATCTCAGCACTCATAGCTCCTACACACTCCAAAGATAGGGAGGGGACCCCCTAAACTACCTCTGTGCCAAACTGCAGCGCCCTGGTTCCAGAGATATGGTATATCAATTCTATCTTGTGAACCAGTGGCTGGGGGGGCTGAAATTTGGCTCAGAGGTAGTTCGGGAGGTCCCCCCCCCCCCCCTACTTTTAAAATTCAGAGTTTGTAGGAGCTATGAGTACTGAGATACAAAGCCTCAAATATAAGCATAAGCAAATCAGGAATGAGCTTCATGTGATGTCATTACCCACAAGGCTGTGCATCAGTAGGCTGAATTTTAATTAGACCTACACTGTGATAGGGGTTTTAACCTTTTCAGCTGAACTTCCATTGGCTGCAGGACTTTTTCCCGTCTGAGAAATGGTTTTTCCCTGACAAACCTGCCATCAGCTTAACACTGTGTTTATTTCCACTGGATCATTTCCACCTTACAGTTCCTCTTTAAGTAACGAATCAAACAAATGCTTCAGAGGTTTTAAAGACATGGACACGTCAGCAACTGTGTGAAACATTGTATCTTACCTAAGAGTGTTAGAACACATGCTAGTATTGCAATTAAAGCTCCTGTACTCAGTCCAGCAGGTAAAGTATAGGCTTCAGCATTGCATGTATGTGCTATTCCATCTGCATCACAGTCACACACTCTGATAGTAAGCGTATTGGTGCTGCTTAGTGATGGAGATCCACTGTCCACAATGACAATTGGTAAGTAAAATATGGATTGTTCTTGCCTCCGGAATCCATTTTTCTTAGTTATGACTGAAGCTGTATTATCTGTTTAGAAATACATATTAACGGTTGAAGATTTAGTGTTGAGAAATAAACATTTTGAGAAAATTTTGCATTTATATATTTGTGATAAAAAAAATCAGAAATTCAATTATTTGAAATAACTTCACAACCCCTGACGTTATTGGTTATTCAATCAGCTACTACTCACATTGGGTGTCCAACTCGGTGTTCCAGCACCCTATTACCGATAACTAAGACAGGGGTCTTTTAGACTCCTGCCAATCCACATGGCCAAATGACTGAACTGATTGTTTAATCTATGATCTACTGATTTATAGTGTTTTTTTTAAACTTTTTAAAAAAATGTATGGACAATGTTTGCTGCATCTCTTTCCTTCCAAAATGGAAATAAAGTATAGTTGAGATAAAAAAATATATTTTTTGTAACCCGAAGTTGTATGACCACATCTAAACTTAAAGTGGGATTCATTTAGATGTTTACATTTTTGTACAGCAATACTATAACAGGGCATCAAGTTGAGTGACCCTGTCCATGACAGGTTGATCCCCACCCTTATAGAGGGTTGCAGAATATTAATAGAGATATGCCAAACTGTTCTGCCAGTGAATACTTTGCAGTGAACCAGTGGTATTCGAAATTCTCGCTCAACACAAATTTTTTCCCAAAAATTTGCATTCACATTTTTCCCATAGACTTTAATTGCAGACGAGCGGCTGCCTACTTAAGCGGTTAATAGCAAAGCCCCCTTACATGCTAGAAACACCTAATTTTCAGGGTATATAGAGTGAGACAGTGGCTACCTAGGTTTGCTACATTATCTGTTATTTACTGCATTTAAAAGTATTCTTTTTTCCTATGAAATTTTAGAATTGATTTTCTTAAAAACTATAAGGTCGTTTTGATTTTTTTCCCTCTTGTAGCCACTGCTCCCCTCCACTTACCCTAAAAATGTGGTGTTTCTAGTACATAAGGGGGCTTTGCAATTAACCGCTGAAGTCGGTGGCCATTAGCCTGACATTGAAGTCTATGGAGATTTGCAGATTCTCCAGATTCACAATTTTTTTTATATTTGGCCCATCACTATATATTATCAGGGCTCATACTTTCTGAAGTACACACATGAACACATATGGGCAAGAACCAGGTCTGCCCAACTCAACCAGGATTGCCACCCCCACAGATAGGAGAGCAATCAGGTGGGCTGGAAGGGGCAAACTAAGAGTGCAATTATGGGAGGGGGTAGAAGGCAATCAGAGCAGGATGCAGAAACAGGCAATCCTTTAATCCTTTGGCTGCCAGTAAAAAAAGAATAAAGAGGTGGAGCCATGGTTATCATAAGTATATATGATTAATGTAAAGATTGAACACATACCTCTCCCCACAGTGCCATTATCAGGGTAAGTATATATAGTTTCATGTAGCATTGCATACATACCTCTCCCCACAATGTCAGTGGCCCAGGAAGTATTTAGACTCATATTTCCTAAGGAATATTGCAACTATTAAGCACCTCATTCCTTCAGAGGATCTTCTAATCCTAGTTTGCTCCTTCATCACATCACAGCTGGACTATTTTAATATTCTCTATGTAGGCCTGCCAAATAAAGACCTGCACTGCCTGAAGCTAGTACAGAATGCTGCTGAATGCTGATTGTTAACAAGCTAACCCTGCCATTGCCACATAACACCAATCTTCTGCTCACTCAACTGTCTACCCATAAAATGGGGAATCCTTTTCAAAACTGGCATGCTAATATTGAAATCCCTGCATGACCTAGACCCCGGATACCTGGAATATTTGTGGCAACTGTGTCACACCTCCCACAACCTAAGATCAAAAGGATTCAATAACAAGACCACCCCCAAAGTCCAACTAAAACCCTTTGGAGTCAGTGCTCTCTGTCATGCTGTCCCTACCCTTTGGAATGCCTTGCCAAACTTAAACAAAACAGCTCCAACAGTGGACACGTTTAACTCAAAACTGAAAAGCCACCTGTTTAATCTGTTACAACTTTATCCCCTGTACACATCACTATGTACTGATCTGTGACAAGTTTATGTACTTCAGCTACTCAGGAAAAAAGTGCCTTACAAATGTTTTGTTGTTGTTGTTGTTGTTGTGTTATAAGCAACACAAATTCAAGACCACTTTAACCTAGGAGTTTGCAAAATTCAATTAAGTACTCCAGTATTGCTGCCACTGCCATTTATTGTTTGACTATATACAAAGCTCTATATCAAGTACATTAAAAAAAATTGCAGATTTATAAGACTTACCAATGATCAATTCATAAGCAAAAAAAAAGATACTCTGTCTCACTTCACTGAAAATCTATGCAAGCAGAAACCAGGGTCAGGCAGCTGGGGAGTAAACACTCATACAACAGCCTGTGCATCACAATCTAAGGATTTAATGAGAACAATAAAAACGTTGAATTTTTTCCTGTCCTCATAGAAAGCAATACTATTATATTTATGGAATGAAAATATTCTCAAAGGTTTCTAGGAAAAAGTAATGATCTTAGAACAATTCTGCATGGCAGACACTTCCAAATACAAACTTTCATTCTTCTTGATGACATATTGACAGCTAATTCCAAAAAATCACCCTACTTTTGCTTCAGGGCACAGGATTGCATAGTTCTACTAGTGTCAGGTGCATTTTGTTGATTGTAACTTGGCAGATCTCGATACCAAACTAACAGGGCATTACCGACTTCCTGAAGGTCTGATCACACAATATGTGATGACAGCAATCATCATCTTATATACTGATTCAATATTGTTATGGGCTTTATATATCAATGTGTCAGAGCAATATTCAAACTTTAAAAATGCAGTTGTCATATTCCAAGTTTCAATGACTGATAACTTAAAAAAAAAAAGTTGGTTCAGTAATGACATTTTGATAAATGGAAACCTGTATGTCTGTGGCCTCAAGAGACTATAAACATGATAAGGAAAGAAAAGAAATAACATTTGAAAGTAAACAGGAAGCTAACAATCTCTGTGTAATATGAGTATAATCAAATTTAGCAGCCCCAGACACAATCTATTTTGAGAGTGCAGGACATCTGTAAATGTGTACTTACTACAGAAATGGTAGAATTGTATGTTAACATTGAATATTCTGTTCACAGAATATTTTCATACAGTACCCAGAGAACTGAGGATCCCCTTCATCCAGAAGCCCACAAAAGGCCCGCCCACGTACAGTGGAACTGTCAGATGACAGGCGCAGGATCTAGTCCTGTTATGGACTTAGCAACTATCACAGCACAATGGGCTATAGAATAAATCACTGCTTCAGATGCCTCAGCCTCACATACAAGATATCCTGTTAGTTTTTAAGGGGTCTTTGCTGAATGAGAATGCTCAAATAATGAGAATGCTCAAAGGAACTGTAAGTTAAAAAAAGGAAATAGAAGGGCTGGAGACAGAATTAACAGCACAGATCAGAGAGTGGCAGAGCTCACTAATGCACACAACAATATGGCGGATGTAATTAATGCTCAAGCAGATAACATAACCGGGTTACAGGATAAGGGCGGGGATTTGTAAGATCAGGGGTGCCGCAACAACTTAAAGCGGGATTGTCACCATAAAAATCAAATTTCAACAGCAACTGGTCTGAGTGTATTAAGTGATAAAGATGCTAATCCTGCATTTAAAACTTTTAAAACTTTTTCTGCTGTTATGATTTGGAGTTATCACATACATACTTAAGGAGCACTGGCCCTTTAGTAGTCAGTGCCAAACAGTCGCATGCTAGGGGTTCTTTTTATCTATAACAAATATATTCCTCCTCTTCCATTTATTTGCTGCCTAGCTACTTATCTGAAATATGATCCCCTGCTCACTTGTGTTTACAAGCAAGGCTGAGGTGACTGATTGGAGGAGAAAATAAAAAAAAGTAAAGGGCAGAAATGACATCAGGATTTAGCGTAAGCTGTGGGCAAAAGACATGGTTCCCACTAGGAACAGAATTCTCTTCATTTACTATATAAAATTCATTGAAAGCAAAACGTGGACAGTACAATACATGTGTTATGTAAGTAGATCAAGTATTTATCTACTTATATATGTGTTTTTTTCCTTGGCATAGTATGGCTAATTCTACTGCTTTAACGTCTAGAAAGGTCTGAGAGCAAACTGCCCCAAATTATAAAAAAAAAAAAAAAAATTATGAATCTAAGCAAAGCTGCACTACCCTCATGAACTGAAATCGAGCTAACAATAGAAAGGGCACGTAGGCTCCTCAAGCACCAGCACCTATCCGATGCCGTACCAAGAGACATAGTGACATGGCAAAATGGCTCCTACCTAGGGATGCTCATTCGGATTCCGTAGAAATGAAATTTCAGAAATTCCGATCGGAAATTGCATTTCCGCATCGGATGCGGAAATCGGTAATGCAAGCGCCATAGGTGGATTTCCGCCAGAAATCACGGAAATTTCTAAAGGGTACATGACGGAATGCGGATTTACTGCGGAATCGGAAATTGGCATTCCGACCATCCCTACTCCTACCTAACCCATACAAACAGATCATTCTTTAAGCAGATCTTTATCAAAACACTTAACAGAGGAAAAGGGAACTCCAACCAATCACAAGGGCGCTGAAAGATAAACAGATCCTCTATAAATGAGGTTTCCCTATGAAGCTAATTTTTTAATTTGATAACAAAAGTTGCGTTGTCTCTTCTCTCCAGGAAGATTTGCAACTCTTGGCCTCTTTTAATATTGTTGTTCCAGCTGACTGTCCGAAAGCTCTTAAGGCCACAACTTCAGTTAGAGTTACCACCAAGTGGCACGCTAACAAATGCTGATGGCTGATACCTATGTCTTTTTCTCCTGGTGCATGGGTCTAGTAAAATATCTACGCTCAGAAACCTGTTATCTGGGAATAAGTGCCATCTTACCTCATCCCCCCATGGCGCTAGTGAGGTTGTGGACTGTTATCTCGGTACGGTATGTTGGCAAACTTCTCTCTCAATCTTGTGTGGTCAAGAAAAAGAAAGGAGACGAGGCCTTTACACTTTATGTTATAGTGTGTTAATGTTTTCTAGGATTACGCTGTAATTATATAGCTTGGATTTATAATGAGTGACATATTGTGGTAGCTACTTTCCTCTGTTTTAACTATTATCTTTTTCCTTATACAACTCAGCTACCATATATATATATATATATATATATATATATATATATATATATATATATATATATATATATATATATATATATATATATATATATATAAGAGCCAACACTGTAGTCCATGACCTATGATCAGAAGAATATGAGGTGAACAGGCGATTAATTTGTGTATGACATCTGTTGGATTATTGTTGAAACTGTCTGTTACACTGTGTTTATTTCCTTATTGTATAGTGTTTTCTGATTTAAATGGAATGTTATTTACAAGTTAAGTGAATACCACTGAGCTGTATTATGAAAAATCATAATAATATAAATAAAATAACATAATAATAATAACAACAATAATAATAATAATAATATTAATAATAATAATAATAATAATAATAATAATAATAATAATAATAATAATTCAACACAATTAGGTGTATATAAATGTAGTAGAAAGTGATTGTGTTCCATTTGCGCAATAAGTAAAATTCTACTTTCATTTGCTGCATTTAGTCTCAGTTTCATTTATAACCAGTACAGCTAATTGAGTAGTGTAGGAGGGATTGAGAAAATGCATTTGAGAACACGTATCCGTGAATAGAGTTGGGCCGAACGGTTCGCCTGCGAACGGTTCCATGCGAACTTCAGTGGTTCGCGTTCGCGTCCCGCAGGCGAACCTTTGCGGAAGTTCGGTTCGCCCCATAATGCACATGGAGGGTCAACTTTGACCCTCTACATCACAGTCAGCAGGCCCAGTGTAGCCAATTAGGCTACACTAGCCCCTGGAGCCCCACCCCCCCTTATATAAGGCAGGCAGCGGCGGCCATTACGGTCACTCGTGTGCTGCCTGCGTTAGTGAGAGTAGGGCGAGCTGCTGCAGACTGTCTCTCAGGGAAAGATTAGTTAGGCTTAACTTGTTCCTGTCTGGCTGCATACCTGTTCTGTGAACCCACCACTGCATACCTGTGCTGTGAACCCACCACTGCATACCTGTGCTGTGAACCCACCACTGCATACCTGTGCTGTGAACCCACCACTGCATACCTGTTCTGTGAACCCACCACTGCATACCTGTGCTGTGAACCCACCACTGCATACCTGTGCTGTGAACCCACCACTGCATACCTGTGCTGTGAACCCACCACTGCATACCTGTGCTGTGAACCCACCACTGCATACCTGTGCTGTGAACCCACCACTGCATACCTGTGCTGTGAACCCACCACTGCATACCTGTGCTGTGAACCCACCACTGCATACCTGTGCTGTGAACCCACCACTGCATACCTGTTCTGTGAACCCACCACTGCATACCTGTGCTGTGAACCCACCACTGCATACCTGTGCTGTGAACCCACCACTGCATACCTGTGCTGTGAACCCACCACTGCATACCTGTGCTGTGAACCCACCACTGCATACCTGTGCTGTGAACCCACCACTGCATACCTGTGCTGTGAACCCACCACTGCATACCTGTGCTGTAAACCCACCACTGCATATCTGTGCTGTGAACCCACCACTGCATACCTGTGCTGTGAACCCACCACTGCATACCTGTGCTGTGAACCCACCACTGCATACCTGTGCTGTGAACCCACCACTGCATACCTGTGCTGTGAACCCACCACTGCATACCTGTGCTGTGAACCCACCACTGCATACCTGTGCTGTGAACCCACCACTGCATACCTGTTCTGTGAACCCGCCACTGTATACCTGTTCTGTTCAGTGAACCCGCCACTGCATGCCTGTTCTGTTCAGTGGACTCGCCACTGTATACCTGTTCAGTGAACCCGCCACTGCATACCTGTTCTGTTCAGTGGACCCGCCACTGCATACCTGTTCTGTGAACCCGCCACTGTATACCTGTTCTGTTTAGTGAACCCGCCACTGCATACCTGTTCTGTTCAGTGGACCCGCCACTGTATACCTGTTCAGTGAACCCGCCACTGCATACCTGTTCTGTTCAGTGGACCCGCCACTGCATACCTGTTCTGTGAACCCGCCACTGTATACCTGTTCTGTTTAGTGAACCCGCCACTGCATACCTGTTCTGTTCAGTGGACCCGCCACTGTATACCTGTTCAGTGAACCCGCCACTGCATACCTGTTCTGTTCAGTGGACCCGCCACTGCATACCTGTTCTGTGAACCCGCCACTGTATACCTGTTCTGTTCAGTGAACCCGCCACTGTATACCCGTTACACGGTGAGTTTGGTGTGTCAGTGTGAAGCAGTACCTTAATTACACTACCTGATTGATGTATACACATGCAAGATGTTTGAAAGCACTTTAGGCCTGTCATTTAGCATTCAATGTGATTTCTGCCCTTAAAACGCTGCTTTGCGTCAAATCCAGATTTTTCCCGGGGACTTTTGGCATGTATCCCACTCCGCCATCCCCCCCTCCAGGTGTTAGACCCCTTAAAACATGTTTTCCATCACTTTTCTGGCCAGCAGCATAATTTTTTCTATTTTTCAAAGTTCGCCTCCCCATTGAAGTCTATTGCGGTTCGCGACTTTTTACGCGAACAGAACCTTCCGCAGAAGTTTGCGAACGGGGTTCGCGAACAAAAAAACGGAGGTTCGCGACATTTCTAAAAGCAGTACACTACTGACACTACCTGCTGCTCCATGTATGTACACGCAAGATGTTTTCAAGCACTTTATGCTTTCAATTTAGGAATGTGATGGGATTTCTGCCCTTTAGGGATTATAACCCTGCTCTGCGTCAAATCCGTAATTTTCCCAGGGACTTTTGGCATGTATCCCACTCCGCCATGCCCCCCTCCAGGTGTTGGACCCCTTGAAACATCTTTTCCATCACTTTTGTGGCCAGAAACAGTGTTTGTAGTTTATAAAGTTCGCCTGTCCATTGAAGTCTATTGCGGTTTGCCCTAGCTCGCCAGTCCACGGACTTTTACGGAAGTTCACGTCCTTGAAACATCTTTTCCATCACTTTTGTGGCCAGCATAATTATTTTTTTTTTCAAAGTTCGCATCCCCATTGAAGTCTATTGCGGTTCGCGAACTTTTCCGCGAACCGAACGTTCCGCGGAAGTTCGCGAACCCGGTTCGCGAACCGAAAATCGGAGGTTCGGCCCAACTCTATCCGTGAATACGGCTGTTATTTCAAGGTTCAGAGTGACAGAGATATTTTATTTTAGTTAAGGAAAAACAGAATGGTATTTTTATTGTTTAATGCCAGCCCTCAAGTGAGATTAGGTTCCAGAGAACAAAGCCAGTAAAGGAAATGTGAACTGCAGAGCAGTAAAATTAAACTGGAAGCATCCAATAGCGTGCAGGAGATTAAGCATGGTGGACTTCTCTGCACATAAATTGACATGTTAGATGTCCGAGGTGAACATCGGTCACGTCACTTCACTAGTAAATGTATTTAGCAAGACTTTCTGCTCATCTGATGTATGGGTCCCTGTTGTGTGCCACTACATGGGACTATTCTTTCTGAGATATGTTGATAGCTAAATATCCCATTCCCTTTTTGTGTCTGTTTCCTGTTTTATCTTTCTGGTTTTTCAGGTATACTCCAATGTAGGTATTGTGAGCCTGGCTGAATAAAGACAAATTCAGTACCTGATGCATCACCACTTCACTTCTCATAACCCCACAAAGATATATCTTCTGTGTTTACAAAGAAGAGGCTCAAAAGAAGATCACAAAAAAAGCAGTATAGATATTAGACAAGCTACAATGTTTGAAGATGTCTGTTTGGGCAGAGAGGATATTGAAAAGCTAATCCTGCTGTTAGAATTTTATATGCAGAATGTCCATCACTTCTGAGCCAAAAAGAGCATGCTGCCAACAGTGTAGATTCTTCCAACAATACTTTCTCAAATGGCTACAGCTATACCCAGTTCCAAAATTGATTTACCAATGTTAAAGGCACCTTTATTCCAACACCTTGGGTTTGATTCACAAAACGGTGCTAACTGTTAGCACGGCTGTTAGCACGGCTTTTTGCACGTTGTAGCGCGTTTTCACACGGGTTTTGTGCAAAAAACTGTTTATCGCATGCAAAAATTTGCGTTCGCGCATTAACGCAAATTTTTCACGCATTTACATCCGTGTTTACGTGATAATGCAAATGTATTGACCGTTAATGTCTGAAAAATTCACGTTTGTGCGTGAATGTGAATTTTTGTGTGCAATAACCGTTATCACGCGAAATTTCGCGTAAAGCACTTTTCACAGCGTGCTAACAGTTTGCACCGTTTTGTGAATAAAGCCCCATATCTCTATATGAGATTTCACAAAAGAAAAAAAATATAACACTACTGACTCTGTGAAATTAAATCCCAGTAAGAGATTTCAATAAATGTAGTTTAGAATAGTATAGCAAAAAGTTAGAATTTCTTTTGGATTTTCACTGCTCTGTCTAGACAGGAAGTGATGAAATATCTCCAAAACTGATATCAGCAAACACAATATTTTTGTATAATTAAAATGTAAAACTACACAGTAACCAACCAGCTCCCAAAACCACAAGGAGATTATAGGGGACTAAAAGAGACCAAAAAGCCCACCTACTAAAAAGCAGTTGTAATTTCTGTCATCCTTTTTCTGTCTGCTGGATTACAAGCTCCACAGAAATCCCAGGGAAAGAAACCAGGGAAAAAATTCTCTCCAATAAGGATACAGATAAGCATTAACCACTTGAGGACCACGGGCTTAAACCCCCCTAAAGACCAGGCTATTTTTTGCAAAATGGGCCACTGCATCTTTAAAGTTAATGTAACCCCATATTAAAAAAAAGGCAGATACTCACCTAAGGAGAGGGAAGGCTCGGTCCTAATGAGCCATCCCTCTCCTCTCCCGGTGCCCCCGGTGCTGCGCTGGCTCTTCCGTTCGCATCCCCCCTCCGAGGGGACTTCTGAAGTCTACGGGAGCCGAGTCCTCCCAAAGACAGGTGGCGCACATGCAAATGCGTCATAGAAGGTGCGCGCACGTGCGCAGTGTAGAGCGGCCCATCTTCAGGAGCACCCGGGCTCCCGAAGCATTTCTGAAGCCTCCCTTCGGCTGGGAGACAGCAGTATTTGACCGAAACAGTCGAATACCGCTACGGGGGAGCCAGGACAGCAGCGGGCACCAGGAGAGGAGAGGAAATGCTCTATGGGACCCAGAGCCTCCCTCTCCTTAGTTGAGTATCTGACTTAAAAAAAAAAAACAGTTCCCATTAGCTTTAAGGCCTCGCTGCACGGCTATACAACTCAGCACACAAGTGATCCCCCCCACCTTTCCTGCCCACCAACAGATATTTCTGTTGGTGGCAGGCAATGAACTCTCAAGCAAAACACATTCCATGTAGGACTCAACCCTTAGTTGAGTCCTACATGGAATGTGTTTTGCTTGTGGGACTGCATTTGAGAGGTGTGATGGACCTCTCACCCTAGTGGGACTCCCCGAAACAATTTGAATCACATTCTGAGGCCGGTGGACCATTGTTTATCCAGGCAATGAACTCTCCCAGGATGTTTATGTTTTTTATATAAATATGTATTGTTTTTTTAAATAAATATACCTATTTTTTTATTATTTTACTAATGCCCTCTCCCTCCCACAGCCAGCCAATCGGTGCAAATGGCTGTCATAGGCTGTCATTCCTCCCACATCCCAAAAACATACAGATAAGTTAATTGGCTTCCCCTGAATTGGTCCTAGACTACGATACATACACTACATGATACATACATAGACATATGACTATGGTAGGGACTAGATTGTGAGCCTCTCTGAGGGACAGTTAGTGACAAGACAATATACTATGTACAGTGCTGCGTAATATGTCGGCGCTATATAAATACTTAAAAAAATAATGGGTACTAAAGTAAAATAAAAATTAGGAAACAAGGGCACTTACTAGCTCATTTTTAAAATGCCAATAGGAAAAGAATGAGTTAAATAAAGCATTTCAATGTCAGACACAGCGGTGCATATTTATGAAGAATGTACATAGAAGTATTCCTTACATTTCAGGAGAATTAGTAAAAAAAAGTCATGACTGGGCCACATAGAGAAAGCCAGTCCCTGCTTTCAACAGTCAAATAACACAGTTCAAACATGCCATGTATTAAAAAAAGGATAATTTACCAAAATAAACAATTAACCTGCCTCATCTTTGTGTCCAAAATCAAGTGGTCTGATTTGCTGCTTCTTCCTGACTGCTGACAATTTACCAGTCCTGGTCCACCTACCTCTGCTGAGGCAACAACTCAAAGTCAAGGTCAAACACACACACACACAGCCTCAGACTGACCCACCGAAGTACCGAGGATTTGCTCGGTAGTCCCCGCCTCTACATCTCCAGTGGGCCCCTCCTCCACTCCTAGGGTGAACAAATCCTAGCCTGCAGCACAAAGTTTCTCCTCTCAGCGTATGAATCATTCACGCTGAGAGGCTGCTGCAGGCTCAGGCTGGGCTGTGTGTGTCATGTAGCTCCGCCCCCCCTTGTGATGCTGGGCTGGGGCGGCAAGGTTCAAAGGCTCCAGCCCAGCGTGAAGAAGAAATACACATCAGCCAGTAAAAGAAGTGAAGTGCGGGACTCAGGAAGAGGTAGGGGCCAGTGCCACTGAAAGCAGGGGTGGGAGAATGATGAGCTGCAGCAGCTTCTTCCCCAGACCATCAGAACTAAATTGCCATCTCTACTGCAGCCATTTAAACAGGGGCTGAGATCCTGCCTTCCACCCTGACTGTCACTCTCTGCTGCCCTGTTATTGAGGTTTCTAGTTTCCCCCTGCAGTAGTGAACTTGGCACTAACTGCTCTAACCTCGCCCCCTGCTCTGTCCTGTGCTACGTGAGCCTTGTGGAGCTGCTGGGGCTGATGGTCAGAAGGCCTCAGAAAACACATATAGCAAGACGTGTTCCCTGAGTGTGGCTGCAGCATGGAGAAGAGAGGCAGGTGAGAGACTGGGCTGTTGTGAATTGCCTGGCTGCTATATCCCTGATTTCCCTCCCCACAAGATGCTCAGCAGGCTGTATGTGTTCTGTACTGTCTTCAGTCACATCGGCTCTGGCAGCTGCACGTTTATCTACTCTGTGACCTTTGCTGATATATCACCCTGATTTGCATCCACACAGGCAGCCCATACAGCACCCAGCAGAGTAATATCTGCCTGTGCTTAGTCACATGTAGCCCTTTATATCTGTATTCCTAAACTCTGCAGAACTCACTGGAAGAAGCTGCAGAACAGACTTCTGCCTCCTCTGTAACCCAGGCAAGGCTCATACTGTAGCTTGCCACAAGGTAGTTTGAGCACTGAGGGGTTGGGGAGGATTAGAGAGTACAGCTGATATAGGGAAAATGGGCTTCAGATAGTTAATTTTGCACACTTAAGCCCCATCTACACAATACGATTCTTTGTCCGATTCGATTACGATTCTATTTACGATCCGATTTAAATCCAACATGTCCGATCGGGATTCGATTCAATTCGATTCGCCATTGTTTTGCAATGGCAAATCAAATTGAATCAAATCGAATCCTGATCAGACATGTCGGATTTAATTGGATTGTAAACAGAATCGTAATCGAATCGCACAAATAATCATATCGTGTAGATGGTGCTTTAAGGGAACAACAAGCCAGATAATGGGGTCAGGTAGGGCTGGGAACTGTGGAAGTCCTGTCAGTTGGTACAAAGTTTTGTGACGAGTATTCCTGCAGACAATGAATAAAGTATTGTGAGTGTCCCTGATGTGCACCGTATCAGGGCATGATACAGCAACAGCTTCGTTCCCTCCTTGCTGATGCCAGGTAGCCATTGCCCTGTCAAATTGTTGTGGAACAGGATGGGAATTAGGGGCTCTGTCTGTGGAGGTGGCCAGGGACCAGATAAGAGATGCCAACTTCTGCATTGTTATAGTGCAGGCTACAAACCCCAATGCCGTCCCGTTCCAAAATGCTTTACATTACACCTGCATCAGGGCCATGTGAGTCAGGTATCCACATCTACTCCATTATGTTCAGGCATCACAGCTCAGAGCATTAACTGATAGAGTCACAAATATTACGTACGAGGAGTCCATGTCATGTCGTATTGATTTCATTTTACAAAAATGAGAACTGATTTAAGCCAATTAACTTATCTGTATGTTTTTGGGATGTGGGAGGAAACCGTAATGCTCGGATGAAACCCACACAGACACGAGAACATACAAGCTCCATGCAGGTAGTGCCCTAGCGGGGATTCAAACTGGGGACGCAGTGCTGCAAGGCGAGAGTACTAACCACTACACCACCGTGCTGCTGACATGCCAGATCCATGGGATGAGAAGGGAGGGGGGGAGAGGTTGTAACAGGATTTATACTTCTTAAGCCCCCTTTAGTCTGTCAGCTCCCTCAGTGTTTTTACTTTACCCTCCATTCTGCCATTAGCAGCTCAGTAGTAGTAGACTAATGCGCACGCACAGCACTGGCCACACGCCTCCTCAATCATGCTTCATTGCCAGCAACGTTCTGTGTCTGTGCAGTTAAAGCAGAACTGAAAAAAGAAAGTTTGACTTGTCTGGTGCTTCTGCAATCCCCTCGTAGCCTTCCTGTCAAATGCCGGTCCTCCTTGATCCTCCTTTCTCCCACCCCAAGCTACTTTTAGCTCGGTCGACTTGGCAACTGCTCCTGCATGCCCCGGGCCACATGTATCTTTCTCTGCAATAGCGCAGGACACTTTTGCAGGCAGGAAAGAAACGGGTGGCTTGCCATTGATTTACAAGTCCACAGTACCAAAAGTAGCTAGCGGCGGGAGAACGGAGGAATGTGGAGGACCAACGCGGGACAGGAAGGCTGCAAGGGGCTGGCAGAAGCAACAGGTAAGTAAAACACTTTGTTTTTTTATTACAGTTCCGATTTAAGGCTTTTGGCTGTGCAGGCGCAGAATACTCTTGACTATGGGAGCACGATTGAGGAGACTCTGGGGCGACGCATGCGCAATAGTCCCGACTGAGCTGAGTTGTGGACTTTACTAGGGCTGACAGCGGCAGAACAGAATGGACCAGATGGACACTGAGGAGTTGATGGACCACAGGGACTAGAATAAGCCCCAGGTAAGTATAACTCTTCTTCTCCCCCTGATGACAGCCTGGCTGTGGAATTAAGGACCACTAGACACCAGGGAACTGTATAGAGGAAAGAGGGGACAATTAGACACCAGTGAACTGTATAGAGGCAGAAGGACCACTAGATTATAGGGAACTGTATAGGGGAGGGTGCACAAGATGCCAGGAAACTTTTATAGGGCAAGGAGGAGGTCCACTAGACACTAGGAAACTGTATAGGAAAGGAAGGTCCACTAGACTTCAGGGAACTGTATGGGGAAGTTGGGCCACTAGAATTCAGGGAACTGCATAAGGGAGGGTGGACCCCTAGACTCCAGGGATTTGTACAAGGGAGATAAGGGTCCTCTTGATGCCAGGGAAATGTATATTGGAGGGAGGAGGTCCACTAGACTCTTCAGGATTGCTGCATTTCTTACTACTTGGAGACACTTGACATTACTTGTCATTGCTCACAATCAAATGATTACAACCATATCTTGACTAGTGTGCTATATTTGAATGATGCATTTATATCTTCTGCAGCACTTTACAGAGTACAAAGTCATGTCACTGACTGTCCTCAGAGGAACTCACTCTAATCCTACCATAGTCATAGTCTAATGTCCTACCATATTATTATAATATATTTATATAGCACTGACATCTTCTGCAGCACTGTACAGAGTACACACTCATGTCACTGACTGTCCTCAGAGGAGCTCACAATCTAATTCTAGCATAGTCATAGTGTAATGTCCTACCATATTATTATTATGTATTTATATAGCACATACATCTTCTGCAGCACTTTACAGAGTACATAGTCATGTAACTTACTGTCCTCAGAGGAGCTCACAATCTAATCCTACCATAGTCATAGTCTAATGTCCTACCATATTATTATTATGTATTTATATAGCACTGACATCTTCTGCAGCACTTTACAGAGCACATAGTCCTGTCACTGACTGTCCTCAGAGGAGCTCACAATCTAATTCAACCATAGTAATAGTCTAATGTCCTATCATATTATTATGTATTTATACAGCACTGATATCTCTTGCAGCACATTACAGAGTATATAGTCATGTCACTGTCCTCAGAGGAGCTCACACTCTAATCCTACCATAGTCATAGTCTAATGTCCTACCATATTATTATTATGCATTTATATATCACTCAAATCTTCTGCAGCACTTTACAGAGTACATAGTCATGTCACTGACTGTCCTCAGAGGAGCTCACAATGTAATCAATTTCATATGTATGGTAACTAGGACATTACTTTATATTAATATTACTTTATATAAATACTATGCCAAGATTTGCTGGGCAGCGGTGTCTCAATTACAATGCTGCTATGTACATTTGGCCCTGTTAATGATACCTCACGGCCACGCCCACCTTCTGGTACATGGTCACACCCCTTTTTCAACGCAATCAGGGGATGTGTGGGCCCCAGGTTTAAATTTCTCTGGTGGGCCCCCAGGGTCCCAGTCCGACCCTGCACACACACACACACACACACACACGAATCAATCACTCTTACACAGCCAATAAATATTGAGAGTAACTCAAACTATTTTTAAGACATAATCAAAGACAGGTGAGAAAAGTAACTGCTTTATATTCTTGTATTATTGACTACTCCATGAGCCAATGATAAAGGAAACAGTATATTTGCAGGGACACTCAAGGTCAAAAAGTCCACCACCCCTGTACACATGTAAAAAAAAAAACAAAAAAAAAAAACAGCAATCGGGGCAAGCTCAACTTCTTTAAATTGGTATAGTCCTGCTATTGCATTTCTGCATGGAACATATGAATCATATACTGTACATGGCCCAAAGTAAGCAGCCACAAGCATAAACAGGAACAATATTTTGGGGTGGTATACCTTGTGTGATTGTTGTTTTTGTTTAGGAGCAAGAACTAAGTGTAATTATGTGAAAAAAGGAAACAGGATTGGAACAAGCTTTATGGGTAACACACATCTGAACCCCACTAACAACTTACTGTCTTAATATTGCAATTTCCTTATACTACTTATTTCAGATCTATTGCTACAAGCTGGGACCAAATAAGAATGGAAAAAGGAGAAAAAAAGAGAAACAAAATAATATAAATTACTGCTATTCCTCATTTGGTAAAATTCAACTGCCTCCAAATTGAGGTGACTTTGAAATATGGATGACAATAAATTAACAAGTAAATATTGTGTATAAACATGATATATTTTATTTTCAGACCATAGAGTTGCTGTCAAAATCTAGACATGATACAAAGTCAAGCAAATGTCACATAGCAGATCTTCAATCAACAGTTACAGTAAGGAGGGACAGGCAATTTAGCATTACTTTTGATTTCTCACTTTTTGTCAGCAATGTATTACCCTTTGGCAATGCCAGAATTAATCAAACCGTCTACAGCGCAATAAAAAGAAATATGTACTCATGTCTTAGGAAAAGTGCAACTCCGATCGAGATATATGTGAAAAAGCTGGACTCTTCACAAGGAAAAAGAAAAAGACAAAAAAAATAATGTAAAATACAACTACTTCTTCCAGCTGTTAACTTATTAAATGGAATAAGGATACATTAAACAACTATAGCAAAGGCTAATAATGGTCAAAGAAAATATTTATGCTTTGCATGGGAGTCTGCAAGCTCACAATTGGTATTATTTGCTGGAGAAATGGAAAAATAAATTGCGCTGACAAGGAAGGAAGAATGATGACTTTTTTTTTCAAAATGATGTCCTTGAAGATGTAATATACTACAGTTGATCTGTGGTTGCACTGAAAACAGTTACCATGACATTTCTTTATTATATGGCCGAGCAAGCTGCTGTTTGAGGGGAAAAAAGCTGTGCCAGAGGTTAGCAAAACAGCATGAAGAACACTAGAAGAAATGGTATTGTACTTTTTGATTAAATAATTCTAGGCTGTCAAAGCTATTCTGTTTCTGAGGTTTCCCAAAAAGAATATTTGCAATATGTCCTTGTGTGTCATCACATTGCACTTTCATTTAGAGCAATTCCACAAAACATAAATCATGATCCTGTTTGCACCTATTAATTCATGCATCTCAAAGGTCATTATAATATTTACACTATTACACCAGATACTTGTGTCCTTTCAACAACTGAGCATTCCAGTAACCTTTGCTTAAGCTGTTCATTGCTATATTAAGTAAATCTTCTTTGTACATCTGTTACATAAATGATTTTAACATACATAATATATGCTTCATACCATAAACTGTTGCCTAGTTTTAATGTCATTGAAAGCCATAATGGCAAACAGATACAAAAAAAGCTAAGCTGTCATCTAATCAGGGATGGTCGGAGTCAGCCAACTTCGCTACGCTGGAACTACGCGTATTTTTACGCAAATACGCTTCACAATCTACGGCTATGTAATCAAAAACTTCACTACGTTTGCATTCCGTAGAATACGCTTTAAAATGCGCAAGCTTCACGTGGTTTGAAGCGTAGTTGACCGCTTATGCCCTTATGTGGAAAAATTTCCGCAAAAATCTGCTACCTATGTGCATATATAAATTAATATAAGTGTACATTCCACCTTCCAATGCGGAATTGTATGCATATAAAAGGGCAATAATATTTCTGCGCATGCGCAATGATCCATATAGATGCAGTTACCGCACGCATAGTTGACTTCGCAATACATACGTCAACTACGCGTAGCGGGCGAAGCTGCGCATAGCGGGACTATGACTACGCAGAAATGCGTACGTGTAGTTCTTAAACTTCGCCTATGAACTACAATGCGTAGTTGCGTACTAAGACGCGTAGATTCACGCTGGCGTAGTTTACGAGCAATCCTGCATCTAATGCCACTTTAATTTTGGAACAAATAATATGTGGGAAAAAAAAGGGTAGAAAGGAAAATCAGACATTGATCTTTCCCATCACTATTGAAAATCAATATATATCCCGATTCCCCAGAAAGAGCAGTACATTTCTTGGTGGGGTCTCCTGTTTTTCGGTACACTGACATTGTTACATGAAACCCTGGGCCAAGTTGCAATGTTTGTTTTCTGGGGATTAATGTAAAGCCGCAAAACTGCTGTATGGTGATCCATGGGAAATAAACCATATAGACTGGTATAGCCAGAATTTGGAAACTGAAACAGGTGGGGCGCTGCACTATGAGCTTAGCTTTACCAGCCCACATGGTCCATGATCTGGGGGACTCTAGAGGAGAGAAATGGCAAAGCCTTCACCTTCTCCCAAAGCCTTTTTCTATACCACAGACAAGGGGTCCTTCTCCACCTTAGGTGCCCAGGGGGAGGTTAGGGGTAGGGATGGATGAACTAATCCACCGGAAAACTGTTCCTGGTGAATAACGGCCATTGGCCATTCATTTTTACTGCAATTTTTTTGTGGTGAAAATTTGTGTTTGCAATGGTTGCAAACTTAAGCAGTTAAAGGGAACCTTAACTGAGAGGGATATGAATGTTTCCTTTTAAACAATACCAGATTCCTGGCAGTCCTGCTGATCTCTTTTGCTGCAGTAGTGGCTGAATCACACACCTGAAACAAGCATGTGGCTAATCCAGTCTAACTTCAGTCAGAGCACTTGATCTGCATGCTTGTTGAGGGGCTGTGGCTAAAAGTATTAGAGACACAGGATCAGCAGGAGAGTCAGGCAACTGGTATTATTTTAAAAGGACAAACACATATCCTTCTCAGTTTAGGTTCCCTTTAAAAGCAAAGCCCTGTGCATGCTAGAATCATAAAATGTGCAGGGTATTTAAGGAGAAAAGTGGGGACAATAGGACACCATGGGCCTGATTCACAAAGCGGTGATAACTCAGTTATCACGCCTAAAAGACTTTAGGACTGCGCGCACAAAAGTCCGCGATCGCGCGAATCACGGCAAATTGCGCGTGCAAAAGTCCACGAAATGCACTTCACGTGATAACTGTTTAGCTAGTGCAAAGGTTATCACGCCTAAAGTATTTTAGGCGTGATAACTGAGTTATCACCGCTTTGTGAATCAGGCCCCATGTTTAAAAAATGGTGTTGAGTTCTCCCTTCCAAGCCTCTTTAACCCCTTGTCACCCATGCAGGCTGGCATAGCCAGATTGCAGAGCCCAGGCCATGTGGGGGTCCCCAGCCTTAGCTATACCCACCCATATGGTCCATGGTATGGGGGGACTCTGGAAAATAGGGCAGCAAAGCCTCCCTATTTCCCTCAGAGCCCTTGTCCAAGCCATTAACAAGGGGCTCTTCCCCACCTCTAGTGGCCAGGAGGAGGAAGGGTGTCAACACTAGGGGGAGGTTCATGGTGTCATTTGGGAGTCCCTTTTAGGAAGGAGACCCCTAGATAGTGGCCCTTTCTTAGGTGAAATGAGATACCCTTTGACCATAACCTCAAAGACTTGAAATTAAATCAAGAAGTTTTCAATCAGGATGATACCATTTATTGGCTAACTTAGAGATACAAAACTTCTTGCTTTTACTGATGGCTAACACGATACAATATTCTACTGCTATTAAAATGAAATAAAAATGAAAAAAATGATTTAATGTTCTTATTAACCAGAAATACTTACCTTTTGTTACATCAACCATGGTCTCGGTATTGATTCCAGTGCCATATATTCTCGATACCGATAAATGACGAGAACGCTGCACGCATCAATCCCTGCCCTGACGAACACTGCCGCATGTGTCAATCCTATTCCCAGCCCTGGACTTGCTATACTAAGTATAGCAAGCCCCAGAGCATTTGCATTCTAAATTCTGCTGCAGAATGTCATTTTGAAGACTTAAAAAAAATTATTTGAAGTATTCAAAATAGATTTCTTCAAAAACTACAAATTATTTTTGATTTTTTTTTCCCTCTTTTCCCACTGTTCCCCTGAACATACTGTGCAAATATCCTGCAAATTTAGCTTTGCTATTAACCACTAAAGTCAGCAGCCATTGACATCCTTGTAAAAAATGTTTGCGTTAAATAGGTAATTTTTGACGAATATTTTGCCATTGATCCCTCTCTGTTATGCCACTGTCTGGGTTTTTAGATACTTTGTATATCTTTTTTTAAAGAAATTGTGGCTGCAGAGATGCAATAGAGATTTTAGAAGTTTGCCTGCCATTAAAGTCAATGGAACTCACCCAAAAACAATTGTAACAGTAAAATTTGCAAATGCATTTGCGAACGTTTGTTCATAATGTTTGGCCATCCCTAGTGAGGAGTATAGGATCCTTATACAGCAGTGTTGTGGCTGTACAGTGATCCCCATTAAAAGCACTGCAACAAATTCACTGCTTTTTCTGGGGATATATGAACATTTTCAATACCTATGGCTGGATACATTATTTGTCATTAAACCACAGTTATTTTTTTTTTTTTTTGCTATAGTAATTTTTAACATTGATTTTCCTTACTACAAAGTTTTGAGAAAAAAAAGTTCCCATTGTTCCCACTATTCTCCTTAACATACGGTGACCAGACGTCCCGCTTTAGCCGGGACACGTCCCGGGTTTGGGGTCCCCTGTCCCCGGCTGCACTGCATCCCGGGAAATGTCCCCCTTCCACCTGCGGGTCATCCCGGCTGCAGGTCTCTGGCCACCGTCAATGGTGGACGCGGCCAGTCGGCCACATCAGCCTCTCCCCCAGCCCTGCCCACCCTCCAGTCATGTGGCTCTTTGACCACATCAGCTCCATCCCCAGCTTGCTGCCCCTACCTTCCCTGCCCACCCTCCAATCGCGCGGCTGCCTGGCCATTTCAGTGCCGGCTCCAGTGTTCTGCCCCACCCACCCTCCTACGCAAAATGTCATGTAAATTTTTGCAATTATGCCTATACGCAATTACAATTTGTAAATGCAATTGATTTTGCAGTCATTTGTAATTTTGCATAAAAGTTTGCGTAATTTTCATGTATTGTCATGCCAACTTTAGCAGTGAATAGCAAAGCCCTCATACATAAATTTGGGACTTTGTATTTTTTTTTAGAAAGATTTTAAAAATGCAAAGAAAAATAGTTTTTAAACTGAAAAAGGACAGTTTAAAAACATTTTTCTTTGCATTTTAAACTACAAGGTCATTTTGAAAAATTATTTTTTTCTTTACCCACTATTCTTCTAAACATATGTAGCAATTTTGGCAGCAATAGCATGTATGGTGGCTTTGCTTTTAACAGCTAAACACAGCACAAAATGATGCAAAAATTATGTGAAAATTATGAATATTATTATTTTTAAAGTTATGAAATATTACTATTACATACAAAATTAATTAAAATGTTCTCATAAATTTCACATTACGATTACAATGCGAAATTGCGAATTTCAATGAAATTTTGGCCCACCATTGATTAGCACATTAAAGCAGATCCAGGATAAAAAACTAATAGAGATGTCATGAACCCCCAATTTTCGGTTCGTGAACCTCGTTTGCGAACTTCCGCAAAATGTTTGTGAATCGGCGAACTTCGCAAACCGCCATAGAGTTCAATGGGCAGGCAAACTTTAAAAGCTACAAACACTGTTTCTGGCCACAAAAGTGATGGAAAAGATGTTTCAAGGGGTCTAACACCTGGAAGGGGGCATGGTGGAGTGGGATACATGCGAAAAGTCCCTGGGAAAAATACGTATTTGACGCACAGCAGGGTTATAATCCCTAAAAGGCAGAAATCACATTGCATTCCTAATTTGGAGGCCTAAAGTGCTTGAAAACATCTTGCACTTGTATACATAAATCAGGTAGTGTAAGTAGTGTACTGCTTCACACTGACAGACCAAATTCACTGTGTAACACACCGGAAACAGATGTTTGTGTAGTGATGGCCGTGCAGGACTGGTGCGCCCCATGCCGAGATTGCTCTTCCTCTGTGTGATGTCAGGTAATGTCTGACTGCCTTATCAACTTTCAATGGTTCTTTCTTTCTATACCATTGTTAAAGCTTACATCTATTTTTTTTAATTACTTTTTTTTGCTGTCTGTTTAGTACCTTGGATAATCAGTTATGGAGGGCAAGTCTGCCATTCATTCAACTGTGTGATAAACTTTCCATATTACTTTCTCAGTACCATGGTGATCATGGGTAATGGCCGGGGAATCCGGGTTCGATTCCGGTCCGGAGTAGGAGCCTGAGAAATGGCTACCACCACACATCCAAGAGAGTACCCAAATGTGCTGTATAAGTAATGTACCTGCCCTGCCCCTGACCATGCTTTACAGACCAGGCATCTGTGGTCAGACGGACCCTTGAGCATTGACCCAAAGCTGTGTGCCAGAGATGACACTACTTGCTTTTCAACATCACGGTGCAGTTTGGGTATTGCCTTTTTAGAAAAATATTTGCTGCCTGGTATCTTCCACTGCGGTGTTCCAATCACCACAAATTTTCGGAAGGCCTCAGAGTCCACCAGCCGGTATGGTAACAGCTGGTGAGCTAACAGTTCCGCCAAGTCAGCTGTCAGATGCCGGGCAAGGGGATGATTGGCAGACATTGGCTTCTTCTGCTCAAAGATTTCCTTAACGGACACCTGGCTTCTTCTGTAGGCAAAGGAGCAGGAAGGGCTACCACCACACATACAAGGAAGGCAGCAGGCACGGCACGCAAGTCCCGACTCAGGGAGGTAGTGACGAAAATAACAAGAAAGGAGGACTCTTTTGAGGCGCTGCTGTATATGAGACGAATAACCTTTAAATCCTTTAACAACAATCTGTTATGGAGGGCAAGTCTGCCATCCATTCAAGTGAAAGGTATGCACTGACTGGTATAAAACAGTGTGCAGTCACAGAGATGCAGTGAAAGGATGGGAATCAGGGTACGAGTGGGAGCCTGAGAAACGGCTACCAGCACACATCCAAGGAAGGCAGCAGGCACGGCACGCAAGTTCCGACTCAGGGATATAGGGATGAGAAATAACAATACAGGAGGACTCTTTTGAGGCCCTGCTGTATATGAGACAAATAAACTTTAAATACTTTAACAACAATTTGTTATGGAGGGCAAGTCTGCCATCCACTCAAGAAAAAGTTATGCACTGACTGCCAGGTATAATACAATGTACAGTCACACAGATGCAATGAAAGGTATGCAGTGACTGCAAACAGCTGGTGCACACGATGGCAAGAGTGCAGGTGATGGCGGCTTTCCAGCCCATATGGTTGGGCTGAGGCAGCTCAATGACAGAACAACAGTGACTGTCCAGCTGATCGAATTTGGTCTGTCCACAATGAAGCAACAACCTTATTATCTTCTTGGGTGTGCCCCAAACCCCCCCCCTCAACACACTCATATAGGTCATTGCTAGATATGGCCCGAACCTCCGATTTTCGGTTCACGGACCGCAAATGCGAACTTCTGCAAAAGTTCGGTTGACGCGAACTTCCGTGAATCGCAATATACTTCAATGGGGAGCCGAACTTTGAAAACTAGAAACACTTATGCTGGCCACAAAAGTGATGGAAAAGATGTTTCAAGGGATCTAACATCTGAGTTTTTGCATGGATGAGTGAGGTAGACGCGAAAAGTCCCGGGGAAAAATCTGGATTTGACGCAAAGTAGCGTTTATAAGGGCAGAAATCACATTGAATGCTAAATTGCAGGTCTAAAGTGCTTTACAACATCTTGCATGTGTATCAATCAATCAGGGAGTGTAATTATAGTACTGCTTCACACTGACACACCAAACTCACTGTGTAACGCACCGCAAACAGCTTTTTGTGTAGTGACGGCCGTGCTGGACTGGTGCGCACCATTGTGAGAGTGCAGGCTGTGGCGGTTTTCAAGCCCATATGGTCGCCGGGCTGTGGTAGCTCAATGATAGAACAAAAGTGACTGTCCAGCTGATCAAATTAGGTCTGTCCACAATGAAGCAACGACCTTATTATCTTGGGTGTGCCCCCCCCCCCCAAGACACTAATATCGCCGTCGGTCATTGCTGCATTGTGATACACAAGCCCCTTCACCGGGGCAAGGTAATGATCATGAAGGGGAATTGGCACGTGTACGTGCCTTTTGTTTTGTTATTGCAGCTGCAGTGCAGCCAGAAAAATTAGGCAGGCATGTACGCGCACCAGAAAAATTATTATAGCGGCCACTGTTAGCAGCGGCCTTACAAATTCAGGAATCCGCCTGGTGTCCTGGACCCTGTAGGTGGTGGCGGAGAAGGCAGTCACACGGCGTGCAGGCAGAGATGCTGTGTGTGGGGACTGACTTAGTCTTGGGGCGGGCAGTAGCCCTCTGGGATCCATGCCTCATTCATATTGATAAAGGTGAGGTACTGAACACTTTTGTGACTTAGGCGACTTCTCTTCTCAGTGACAATGCCCCCAGCTGCGCTGAAGGTCCTTTCTGAAAGGACGCTTGAGGCAGGGCAAGACAGAAGTTGGATGCCAAATTGGAACAGCTCTGGCCAAAGGTCAAGCCTGCGCACCAACTAGTCCAAGGGTTCATTGCTGCTCACAGTGTCTACATCCACACTTAAGGCCAGGTAGTCGGCTACCTGTCGGTCCAGGCTTTGGTGGAGGGTGGATCCGGAAGGGCTAAGGTGAGGCATTGGACTAAAGACTGTTCGCATGTCCGCATATTGGGGGATGAAGAAATATAGACAATAAAGACATGTCAGCACGACCTCGAACAGACCTGCCGGGTGGCCTGCCTCCGTCTTTTGTGTTGTCCATATTTGGAGGGATGAAGTGAAAAGTATGTCCTGACTTGAGTAATACAATGTGCGGTCACACAGGTGCAGTAAAAAGTTTGCAGTGACTGCTGGTATAACAATGTGCAGTCAGGTGCAGTGAAAAGGTTGGCGGACCGTTCAGGCCATCTCTAAAAACTAACTATAACAAGTAACTTGTCTATATTTCTTATCTAAAGTTTAGATACTTTACACAGCAAATCTAGCTGCAAACAGCTTCAATAGTAAATGATTATTTCTTCCTGAGATATACTGACAGCAGCCATGTTCTGCTTGTGATTATTACACAGTTAAGTTGCTCTGCATCTCTAACCCTCAACCTGTGAAAACTTCACTCCCTCCTCCTCCCTCCTCCCCGTTGCCTCTAAAATCTCTGTCTAGTAACCTACTCCTCCTCCTGCCCAGACTGAGCTTTCATAAGCCCTTGCTACATGGGTCTCAGAGTGCCTAGGCTCTGGAGGAGCTGTGGGTGAGGCTTGCTTAGTTTATAGGGAATTAGGGTATTAAAACCATTAAAAAAAATATTTGTCTTGAGGAATGCCCTATAAACTATATGTAAGGAACACAATTTTGCAATGAGTAAAAGTTTATCTCGATTCACTTTAATAGCACCTGACAAATCATTGTTACACTTTTGAGGCTTTCTTTAATATGCCCATTCAGGTGTTAACATTTCCATCCATTCCTTTTTTTAAATGGAATTCGTAATTGTGTATAAGAATTCCATAAACTGCAGTATGTTAAGGAGCTATATGGCGCTCCTTCCTACAGATATCCTTCAATATATCCTTTGCCCCAGAATGACAAGAGAGCACTGTGCCGACATGCTGCTTACAATAACCAAACAGCCTATTTTTTCTTTTGAGAGTGGAGGCAAATCAATGTGCTGCAGATGGGTTAATGGTGATTTTGCAGTTGCTTTACAAAGTCACAAAACACCTGTACTGATGCTCAGGTTTTGCATTAAATGATTACAAACAATCATCTCTAGTAATAATAATCATTGACTCCCTTTAGGCATTTCAAAGCATATGCAATGAAGCTTAAATACATCTTCACAGTTTACAACAAAACTCTAAATAAAAAGGTCAATCATTTAATGTGTTTATTAGTACGGTATTACTGAGTTATTGTTCTGTATTGCCAATAATATCCCAAAGAAAAGCTTTTAAATGCATTCAGCCATACATAAAATCCCATCAGCTTATAATTGATTAGTTCTGAGTTGCTTAAAAATCATTTGCCTAGTGGCTAGCTTAGTGGAGTCATACTTCATCAACAACTGTAGCGCTGGAGTGTGTCGATTTTTCTTTCAAAGATAAATTGGTACATGGATGATAGTAACTCCTTAAGGCTTAGACTGAGAGATGGTTATCTTAAGATTTTCACAAACACCATTGTATAGGAACTTTACCACAAGCAAAGCATACAACAAACATCTACACAATCTAAAAATACATACAATTCTTTAACACAGACAGCACATGTTTCGTTTACTGTGTTTATGCACCCAGTGCGTTATGCAAAAAGCATAATTTGCTTTATACATGCAATGCATTACCTGTTATGCAAACAACACAAGTGCTGTATGTATTCAAAGGAAACCTGAGACAGATGATATAAAAAAATAGATACAAACCTTCCTCCAGCCCTTTCAGGCTGATTGCTCCCTCATCGTCCTCATGCCCTGCCTGGATCCTCTGCTACTTGGCCTGTAAAGTCCTTCAATCTGGAGCATACTGTGCATGCATGTCTTGCCACACGCACACCCCCAATGCGCTCTACTACTATGCGCTCTACTACTACTACTAGTACTACTGTGCAGGTGCAGAAAGCTCTCAGTGACAAAAGCATGATGGAGGGTGTTGCCAGACTGTGCATGCTCTGACTAAATGACTTTACGGGCCAAATAGCGGAGGATCCAGGTGGTCTGGGAGGACAGCTAGAGAGTAATCACCCTGAAGGGGGGCTGGAGGGAGCCCCAGGTTTGTATAATTTTTTTATACCCCCTATATATATATATATATATATATATATATATATATATATATATATAAATATATATATTAGCCATTTTCAAAAGTGATAAGAAGTTTGATAACGGGTAAAAAATCCCACTTGCAGTTCAGTTAAAATGGCATACATTGTATTATGCTGAGATGAAAATGGCATTTTTAGGTGTAGTAATATACTGGTACATTTTTGGATGCTAGCAAAATTGCTTACATTGGTACATAGTACATAAACATACCATTTAAATTATAATATAAAATGTAGACTTACCTTTATTGTCGTGCAATGTGAAGTTAATATGACTTGCATCAGGTGGTAAACTAAAGTAAAATGAATGGCCGTTTGATGGCTCATCTCTATCTACTGCACTTATCTCCTGAATAACCTTTAAATAGAAAACACAAAATGAATAGGAAATACAAATACATTCATGTAATTTATAATATGCAAAAACAAGGCACTGCCACTCAAAAACTGTACCTATGATAAGAATCAGAAAAGTGTAAGATGTGCTGCAGAATCAGACCTTCGCCCTACACTTTTGCATAGTTTATCAGATCTCAAATACAGTTAACAATGCTTGGAAAAAAAGTCTGAAAAAGTAAAGGGAATTACAACTTTATTGATATCAGATATATAGAACACACCACAGCATGGGGAAAAAGACAAGGTATAGCATTAAAAGATATACCGTATTTTTCGGACCATAAGACGCACCTAGGTTTAGAGGACAAAAATCAGGGGAAAAAAATACTAAACCTGGTGCATCCATGGTGTAGGGGCATCTTGTGGATCTTCTCCCCTCCCCAATTTATATGTCCCCCTTGTACCTCTTGTGTCCCTGTGTCCCATTTGTACCTTTAGTGTCTTCCTTGTGACCTCCTCTGTCCCCCTGTATCCTCCTCTGTCCCCTTGTGTCCTCCTAAATGCCCCCCTTGTCCTCTTAGGTGGCCCATTTGTCCTCTAAAGTGCCCCCCCCCCTGTTGTCTTAAGTAAGTGCCCTCTGTGTCCTTTAAAGTGCCTCATGTATTCTCTAAAGTGTCCCATGTGTTTTTTAAGTGTCCGCTGTGTGCTTTTAGATGCCACCCATGTACTCTTAACTGGCCCCCGTGTCCTTTAAAATGCCCTGTGCGGTACTAAGTAACCCCTGTACTAGTCTGTCCCCCTGTGAAACGTATCTTCTTCAACACCCGTCTGTGTAAGGAATCTGTGTCTGGTTTGCAGAGCATGTATTGCAGGATGTAATGTGTAGGTGTCCTCGGGGCTGTCCCGTCCCGCCCCTCTATACCGGTGCGTTCCCTCCCCCTGTCCTCAGCTGTCCCGTCCCCTCTAACTACTTTCCTCGGCTCTCTAAGGGTTACGTGAGGAGTGTGAAGGCATAGGCTTACCGCTGGATGTTAGCGCTGTCAGCGGTAATCTTCTGTGCTAAAGCCGCCGGGTGGTCCGTGCACGCTGCCAAAGCCTTCCTCCCTTCACTTCCGCTTTGGTGATGAAAGCGGAAGTGAAGGGAGGAAGGCTTTGGCAGCGTGCACGGACCACCCGGCGGCTTTAGCACGGAAGATTACCGCTGACAGCGCTAACATCCAGCGGTAACCCTATGCCTTTACACTCCTCACGTAACCCTTAGAGAGCCGGGGAAAGTAGTTAGAGGGGACGGGACAGCGGAGGACAGGGGGCAGGAATGCATCGGTATAGAGGGGCGGGACGGGACAGCACCGGGAACACCTACACATTACATCCTGCAATACATGCTCTGCAAACCAGACACAGATTCCTTACACAGACGGGAGGTCTGGACAGTCACGGGGACACAAAATTTAAAAGGGGTGACAACTGGAAACGGGTAGAAATTGAAGCATATGGACCATAAGACGCAGGCACTTTTTCCCCCCATGTTTGGGGGAGGAAAAGTGCGTCTTATGGTCCGAAAAATACGGTAAATATTTTTAAAGTAAATCTGAAGTGAAATAAAGTAGAAAAAAAAACCAGATACTCACCTATAGAGAGGGAAGGTACTATGTTTTATAGAGCCTTCCGGTTCCTCCAATTGTCCCCTCATTCCAGCGATGTCTCCGTTTACATCTGCCAACACGGGAGGCTTCAGAAAGCTTCCAATGCTTTACAGAGCAGTATTCGACCGATGGGTCGAATACCTCTAACAGAGGTGACGGCAATGGAACGAGGGGACCGTGATGAACGGGAAGGCTTTATAGTACCCAGTGCTATCCCTCTTCATACATAAGTATCTGTTTTTTATGTTAAATTTACTCCAGTTTTGCTTTAAGTGCAACCACCTTGTCACGAGGTAAAAGTGTATATTTGTGGAAATCTAATTGAATCATTGCATCTTATAAGGCAGAGTTCCCCAACCCTGTCCTCAAGGACCACCAACAGTACACGTTTTGCAGAAAACCACAAACATGCACAGGTGAGGTAATTAGTGTCTCACCAGAGCTCATCAACTACCTCTGTGGGTTTCCACAAAACATGTACTGTTGGTGGACCTTGAGGACAGGGTTGGGATACACTGTTATAAGGTACTGTAAAATCTATAAAGCAGGGTTATGGGCTAATGCTGACCAATGCAACATTGTGGCGAGTCCCCATGATGATTTAAATCCCAGCAGAGTAGTAAACCTAGAAACATAAAAGACAGAAGCCAAACAAAGCAGAGAAGGGGGGCATAGATAACTTTGGCAATGAGTAACACGGCAACAAGCATTCAACCCTGGGATATTCTACTATCCCTTTTCTTCAGTGTGGACATTCTTCTGTATTGTTTGTGTCTTTAAGGATCCTCACTTGATGACCTCATCAAGCAAGTACCCTAAGCTACAATACAGAAGAACGGCTGCTGATATAATGCAGGGGGTGAGTGACATGCTTCCTGCACAACAGTGCATCAGAGAGAGGGCGACAAGCAAAGTAGAACCTGGGGACTTCGCCATCAGAGAGGGGGCGCAGAGCATGGCTCAGGGACACAACTATTCAAGAGGTGATGCGAGCCTGTGTGGTATCTCCCTGACTGATGCCACCAACTACCCTCAGGAGCTCACAGTTCAATAACCGCCTAATCAATTACCTCAGGAGCATACAGTCTAACCTCTGTAAACTCGAAATCACTGACCTTGGGAGTTTACAGTCTAATCCTTGCCTCACATCCCCAACCTCAGGAGTTTAGAGTCTAATTCCTGTGTGAAATCACTGACCTCAAAAGTTTACAGTCTAATCCATGCATGATATCACTGACCTCAGGAGTTTACAGTCTAATCCCTTCCTCATATCACTGACCTCAGAGATTACAGTCAAATCCCTGCCTCATATCACTGACCACAGGCACTTACAGGGCCCTTTTGTACTGCAGGAAATTGCGTTAGAATCACTAAGTTTGCTACTTAGAGATTGGCTCAGACCTCAGATTTTGGGGCCACGGACGTGAACTTCCGTAAAAGTCCGTGGACTGGCGAGCTAGGGCAAACCGCAATAGACTTCAATGGACAGGCGAACTTTATAAACTACAAACACTGTTTCTGGCCACAAAAGTGATGGAAAAGATGTTTCAAGGGGTCCAACACCTGGAGGGGGGCATGGCGGAGTGGGATACATGCCAAAAGTCCCTGGGAAAATTACGGATTTGACACAGAGCAGGGTTATAATCCCTAAAGGGCAGAAATCCCATCACATTCCTAAATTGAAAGCATAAAGTGCTTGAAAACATCTTGCGTGTACATACATGGAGCAGCAGGTAGTGTCAGTAGTGTACTGCTTTTAGAAATGTCGCGAACCTCCGTTTTTTTGTTCGCGAACCCCGTTCGCAAACTTCTGCGGAAGGTTCTGTTCGCGTAAAAAGTCGCGAACCGCAATAGACTTCAATGGGGAGGCGAACTTTGAAAAATAGAAAAAATTATGCTGCTGGCCAGAAAAGTGATGGAAAACATGTTTTAAGGGGTCTAAAACCTGGAGGGGGGCATGGATGAGTGGGATAGACACCAAAAGCCCAGGGGAAAAATCTGGATTTGACGCAAAGCAGCGTTTTAAGGGCAGAAATCACATTGAATGCTAAATTGCAGGCCTAAAGTGCTTTCAAACATCTTGCATGTGTATACATCAATCAGGGAGTGTAATTAGAGTTCTGCTTCACACTGACACACCAAACCCACTGTGTAACACACCGCAAACAGCTGTTTGCGTAGTGACGGCCGTGCTGGACTGGTGCGCACCATGGCCAGAGTGCAGGCCGTGGCAGTTTTCCAGCGCATATGGTCGCCGGGCTGTGGTAGCTCAATGATAGAACAACAGTGACTGTCCAGCTGATCGAATTTGGTCTGTCCACAATGAAGCAACGACCTTATTATCTTCTTGTATGTAGGTAGGCATAGGTAGGAGTCCCAGTATAGGTAGGTAGGCATAGGTAGGAGCCCCAGTATAGGTAGGTAGGCAAAGGTAGGAGTCCCAGTAGTTAGCTAGGTATAGGTAGGAGACCCAGTATAGGTAGGTAGGTATAGGTAGGAGTCCCAGTATAGGTAGGTAGGCATAGGTAGGTGCCTCAGTAGTTAGCTAGGCATAGGTAGGAGTTCCAGTATAGGTAGGTAGGCATAGGTAGGTGCCTCAGTAGCTAGCTAGGCATAGGTAGGAGACCCAGTATAGGTAGGTAGGTAGGCATAGGAAGGTGTCCCAGTAGTTAGCTAGGCATAGGTAGGAGACCCAGCATAGGTAGGTAGGCATAGGTAGGAGTCCCAGTATAGGTAGGTAGGCATAGGTAGGTGCCTCAGTAGTTAGCTAGGCATAGGTAGGAGTCCCAGTATAGGTAGGTAGGCATAGGTAGGTGCCTCAGTAGTTAGCTAGGCATAGGTAGGAGAACCAGTATAGGTAGGTAGGCATAGGTAGGAGTCCCAGTATAGGTAGGTAGGCATAGGTAGGCGCCTCAGTAGTTAGCTAGGCATAGGTAGGAGTCCCAGTATAGGTAGGTAGGCATAGGTAGGTGTCCCAGTAGTTAGCTAGGCATAGGTAGGAGTCCCAGTATAGGTAGGTAGGCATAGGTAGGTCCCCTAGTATAGGTAGGTAGGTAGGTGTCCCCGTATAGGTAAGTAGGTGCCCCAGTAGTTAGGTAGGCATAGGTAGGTGTCCCAGTATAGGTAGTTAGGCAGGGCCTGGCTGGCTCAGTAATAACAATTACCAAGGTCCAGCTGCAACAGATAGGGCTGCATAATGTCAGTGTCAGTGAGCAACACACACAAAAAAAAACACATCAGGAAAACATTATCTCTCAAAAGAGAGCTGAGGGGTGCTGTTTTAGCAATAACAATCATCCAGGAGCAAGCCAAGAGCCTAACTAATCTTTCCCTAGGAGAACAAGTCTGCAGCAGCTGTCCCTAGTCTGTCTAGCAGGCACACGAGTGAGTGTCATGGCCAGCGAGCCTGCCTTATATAAGGGGGGTGGGGCTCCAGGGCTTAGTGTAGCCTGAATGGCTACAATGTGCCTGCTGACTGTCATGCAGAGGGTCAAAGTTGACCCTCATAGTGCATTATGGGGTGAATCGAACTTCCGCAAAAGTTCGCCTGGTGCAGGCGAACGCAAACCCCCAAAGTTCGCCTGGAACCATTCGCTGGCGAACCGTTCACTACATCTCTAACTGCTTTACACTGACAGACCAAACTCACGGTTTAATGCCCCACCACAAAGGGTTGTCATTAATTGACACCCCCCACATGTTTGTATAGTGATGGCCGTCCAGAAGTACTACAAGGTAAATCATGTCACCCACAAAGACAGCTATGCTTTAGTAAGTTAAATCACAAATGCAGTCAAAAGATATGCAATGGTATTGTAATACAGTGTGGAACTACAAATCCCAGCTAGCCTGGCTGGCAACTGTCTGTGGGCTCTATGTATACTGTGTCACCCACAAAGACAGCTATGCTTTAGTAAGTTAAATCACAAATGCAGTGAAAAGATATGCAATGGTATGGTAATACAGTGTGGGACTACAAATCACAGCTAGCCTGGCTAGCAACTGTCTGTGGGCTCTATGCATACTGTGTCACCCACAAAGACAGCTATGCTTTAGTAAGTTAAATCACAAATGAGGGAAAAGATATGCAATGGTAATACAGAGTGTGGGCCTGGCACAGTACAGCAACTAGGCCCAGCTGTGACAGGGCTGTATGTATGCCTGTGGTCAAACACACACACACACACACACACACACACACAAAAAACAGATCAGAAGAATATTAACTCTCAAAAGACAGGAGCTTACACCCTAATCTTTAATCCTGAAGGAACACGCTTTTATTACATTATTACTTACTTGTCCAGGAGAAGCGTTTTCACAAACACTGGTCTCATATTCCATAGCAAATTCAGGTGCGTTGTCATTAATATCTAATATGCTAATAATCACATAGCCTTTTCCGATCTGTGCTGGGTTTTCTGGAATAAAATAATTCAAAATAATGTCATAGTTTTTCTTTTGTTATTGTTTGAAGTAATCAGCACAATTTTTTTTCTTTATTTAATTCTTTACAGACTACCCATATAGATCATGAAAAAACAGAATCACTGGGATTATTGCAAAGACCTTCTGTTTTAAGAAGGCACATTTATATGTTCAGCATAGCTTTTTTAGTAAATAGCTTTTTTTGGGTGGTTCAGGGTCATCAGGACAGAGCTATCTGTGTATTAAATCCCGCCTTATAGCCATATTAATACATGCCCTGCACTGATGAGGAGCAATCACTCTGAAACAGTATGATTAGCACGAGACCTGGTAAAATTGGTAGGATATAGGCACATTTTGCACTACTGTTCTTCTGGATGTGTTTCTTGGTTTTAGAGGCACAAAGAGATGATTTGCCTATTTAGCAGATATGCATCATGGTAAGTCTTTCTTGCTTACATAAAACTAATTTTCTTTAAATATCTTCTGTTTTATGGAGGAAAATGTATATGCAGCATGTAATTCTTTTTCAATACCATAGATACACAAATACAACATAGCAATATTTACAGCTGTTAAATAATTCATATAAATAAGATATTAAAATATGGATTGTATTGGCATTACACAGTACAAAGGGCATTTAAAGAGAATCTGTAAAAAAAAGAAAAAAAAGAAACCCTTGGGGGATACTTGCCTCTGGATCCTAATGAGGGTTCCCTCATCTTCACTCTCTGGGATCCAGCGCTGGCAGCTCCTGAACATCGGCAAAGTAAATATTTACCTATCACAATCCAGCGCAGACGCAATAGCGGCTTTCGGATGGGCTCCAGCGGAAATAGCCAAGGCCACTTGGGTCTGCTCTACTGCACAGGGGTAGCCGACTCACACCTGCACAGTAGAGTGGATCTGATTTGGCTCGGCTACTTCTGCCGGAGCCCATCCGAAAGCCGCTATTGAGTTTGCGCTGGAGCCAGGGAAGATAAATATTGTAGGCACCACTGCACCTATGCCACAGCCAACAGGCTTGTCGGCTGTATTTTAGGGGCTGCCAGCGCTGGATCCCTGAGGCTTAGGAGGATGGGGAAGCCTCATTAGGATCTAGAGACTTCCACCTCCCGAGGTAAGTCCCCCAAACCACAATCAAACTGATATAGGTCAAACTCATATATAGTTAATACTGGAAAGAACTTGGTTCCCATCAATTTTAAATTTCAATAACAGTTCAACAATATTCTAAAAATCCTACAGGCCAAATCAGACATTAACACAGTAAAATAAATAAACTACTAATTTGGTGCATGTATTATGTATTCGACTGGTTTTTTTTTGAGTGTGTGATATATATATATCTATATATCTATATATCTATATATCTATATATATATATATATATATATATATATATATATATATTAATATATATATATATATATTTATTTACAAGGGAGCACAATCCAGCAAGGAAAAAGACAGCCGTGACTTCTTTTAGAAAATTTGCCTCTTTCCTGTTGTTTTTCATCCTTGCATTTGCAACAATCTCTTCTATATCCACAAATATGTTTACTCTAATCCCATTTAGCGTTTTAGCACAGCTTCAGTGTCCAAATACGGCAACACACATATGCCCTATATACATCTGCGCTAAGTTCAATGTTTGTGTTTACTCTAAATTGCGCTCTGTAAACTGAGTACATATAAGACAGTGCTGCAGCTTGGGTCACAACAAGTATCAAGAAGAACTGGGTTGAGGTTTAAGTGTCAACTAAAAATATAGCAAAGAAAAGATCCAAGCTTTCAAATCCACTGCAATATCTATAGCTGTTTCATATCAATCTCAAGCAGTTGAAAATAATGGTGAGAAAATAAAAGAATGGAAACAGTGTTCCAGCCATTGCTATATAGATCCAATTTGGTCATGTGTTAAAATCAATAAGAATGTATTCAGTTTACAACAGGATATCAGACACTTTAAGTAGAGGCAGTGGATGCACAACAAATCTCTCAGTTTGTTTTAACAACTTGCTGCAGACTTGTCGTAGAGAAAATAGGATTTACACATTTCATCTCTAGAACCTGGGCCTGAGAAATTGAAGTGAAAGTCGCAGAAAGGATTTCTGCAGGAAAGGATCTAGTTCATTATTAGTAATTTTCTGCTATAGATGTAGAATGACGAAGTCTGGGATGTTTAAATCTATCTAACATTTCTGTAGGCATTAGGCATGAGTTTGTATAACTGTATATATGTACTCTGTCTGTATAACTGGTTATATGTACTCTCGTACAGTATGATACACTATGATACATCATAAAATGTATCATATTCAAAGTGAAATTCTAGCCAAAATATTTTTGCTCTGGTTAAATTTAGTGGACTAAAGAGGGTAAAATAGATGTGGGTGTCCTTGAAAATGATAAAATCAATACCTGCAGTCAGTGTTATCTTGCAGCGAGGAATGGTGATGATATTAAATCAGCTTACATAAGCAAGGGAGACACAAGTTTGCCCATAACTGATCTGTGGATTTTATCTGCTGGGGAAGTGTGCCTTCCCCAGCCTGGCAGGGTATGAAGAGCGGCGCTGGGTGCTTCTTTATATTTACCTGTTTCGGGAGGCTGAATTGGCTTCTCCTCTTCATCCATCAGCAGTGCTCTTCAAGTCATATTATGTGACCGGAACTCTGAAGAGGATGTCAGTATTGCAGCTTGGTCGGTGGAGGAGAGAAGAAACCAATCAAGCCACCCGGAAAAGGTAAATGTGACAGCACCCTGTGCTGCTCTGCATACCCTGCCAGGCTGGGGAAGGCACATTTCCCCAGCAGCAAAAGAAAAAAAAGAAAAAGAAAAGAGTTGGCCCTGCAGCACACATATAGCTTTGATTAATGTGGCTGCTAATAGGTTAAAATAAAATAAATATGGTGACCTCCATATCCTCTCAGTTCAGGTGTCCTTTAAGAATCACCATCCTTCTTGCATTTTGCTTTATTGTTATGCTGACAGGATGTTACGATATGGACCATAGTAAATATTGACAAAGATATCTAAGCTATTAAAAACAGAGTAAAATGTTTGGGTCCAATTCTTTCTCTTCTGTCATTTTTAAGTGAACTTCTTGTAAAAATAGTAAAAAGTAAACTAAACAGTAATAGACACACACTTACGGCTTTCAATTGCTAGAACAGTAATGTTGTGAATGGCATTGGCTTCTCTGTCCAAAGGCTTTGCTATCGTTATAACTCCAGTGTTGGCATCAATGTTGAAGTATCTCTCTAAATCTGTATTGCGGTCAATTGAGTATCTGTAAAGATAAATGAAAGGTTTAATAAAAGAGAATGTTGTGCATAGGTGGATACATAGATGGGTAGGCAGATAGATGATAGATAGATAGTAAATATTTTTAAAAAAAAGATCACAATGTAAAGCAGCCCTTTACAAGAGTCTTTAAAAACTGCAATAGAGGTCCACATTGCCCCTCACTATTGGAATTTGAAGTCCTTTCCTCTTAAGCATTGTTTTATGTATTTCTGTATGTGTGCGCCTGTGTGTTAATGTGCGTGGGAGTATGTTTACTCTTCATTAGCGGGGTAAAGAGGTATAAAAGACCACTACCATCTGTTTAACTCTGCATAATAATGACATAACCAAGACAATAATTAAATGATTGCTTTGAACATTAGTCTTGTGGTGTTCTGAGTTTAGTTCATTCTATTTTAGTAAAAAAAAAAATCTGGGTTTTCTTTTACGTTATATTGGAATTACCTTCAGAGGCTGCTTCTAACATATTGCTCAAGTTCTTAGGAATAGTCCATAATCACAGGGATGTCCGAAATATTTCCTTCACTTCATGGTTTAACCTGAGGTTTCTGTTTTACTATCTTGAAATTACAGTTTCCTTAAACAAGTGACCTACCTTAGGCAGGGGACCCGCTTCTCTTTCAGATTTCTGTACACTTTTTTCTGCGTGAATGGGGAAAGTTAATGCACGCAAACCTTTACTATTACATGCGCAAACCTGTACGCACGCTAACACGCTTGCTGAGCTTATCACGGCCATGATAGCATTTATCACGGCTTTGTGAATTGAGCCCAAAGTGTGCTTGTATGCAGAAAAATGTGTGCAATTTTTCACAGCAGCTAATATAATTGATAAAAACAACAGACAAAATGTGCAGAATTATCCTGCAGGATGTCAGTTTTTTTTCTGCGCACAAAAAACGTGTGAACTAGCGAAAAAAGTGTGAACAAGCATATTGATGAACATGAGTTCTCAGTTTAAATCAGTTTTTCTGTGCATAAAACATGCACAAATACAGTCAAGTGTGTTCCCTGCCTAATAAACCTGAGAGGTGAAAATCTCTCTGGCGAAGTCCTGTACACATTTGCAACTTAGGTCACCCGAAACAATCATTCAAGATAGTTTTGGGTAATTTTCCCATTGTCCACCAATATCCACCAACTAGGCATGCTAGAAAGCATGTATGTACAGTATGTATAATTGGTATTTGTATACCACCACAGGTGTGGGTAGTGTGCTCCTGTTTATTTTTCCCTCATCGCCTATTGATAGAGAGGCGATTGCTAATTGGCAGAGAGCTGAAAAATGACCATTATTGCAAGTGTTTACAGGTGTTAAAGTATGACAATGGCCTCAATTTACTAAGTTCATGCTGGAGATAATAAGGCAAGAGAAAACTTGCCACCATACAGTAAGAGAGTTATCTTATCTCTTCATTCCTTAAGTTACCTCCTCTGTAGGTAAGTTACCTCCTCTGTAGTTATTTTCACACACAGTTAATTAACAACCTGTCTTTAACTTTAGAATTCTGTAGTTATTTTAAGGATTGAAGAGTTAACTTAGATACAGAAGAGTTAACTTTAGGTTTGCCTTAGGTAAAATGTTTCTTGAATACTACATGCCTCATTACCACAGTCATATGTCTATGTATGTATCATGTAGTGTATGTATAGTAGTCAAGGGCTAATTTAGGGGAAGAAAATTAACTTATCTGTATGTTTTTGGAATGTGGGAGGAAACTGGAGTGCCCAGAGGAAACCCACATGGACACAGGTAGAGCATACAATTGCTCTGGTTGGGATTCAAACTGGGGACCCAGCGCTGCAAGGTGAGGCTGCTATCCACTACTAGAGATGGCCCGAACGGTTCGCCGGCGAAGGTTCCTGGCAAACTTCCGTAGTTCGTGTTCACGGAGAACTGCAAACTTTTCCGGAAGTTCGATTCGCCCCCATAGCGCATTATTAGGGTCAACTAATTAGGCTCTTGTAGACTTCTTAGCTCGCTCTTTGCTGATTCCTATTGCTAAAAAAAGCACCCCTCAACAGCTCTTTTGAGAGCTAATCTTTTTGTGTGTGTGTGTGTGTGTGTGTGTGTCCCACAGACACTTGTGTTGCATAGACAGCCTTGGTAATTCCTACAGTGTGTGCCACTGCCAGGCCCAGCACATTCAGTGACTACCTGTATGTGTGCCAGGTGCTCATTGTAATACCCATCACTACATATACCTACCTGTTGTTCACAGTGCACCCATCAACCTATGTGAGCGCACGCAGTGTCACTGTGCCTGTCCGGTACCTCTCTGTGTGTGACAGGTGCACATTGTAGTACCCATCACTGCACATACCTACCTATTGTTCACTTCAGTGCACCCACCTACCTACATGAGCGCATGCAGTGTCACTGTGCCAGTCCGGTACCTGTCTGTGTGTGACAGGTGCACATTATAATACCCATCACTGCATATACCTACCTGTTGTTCACAGTACACGCACCTACCTACGTGAGCGCACGCAGTGTCACTGTGCCTGTCCGGTACTTGTCTGTGTGTGACAGGTGCACATTGTAATACCCATCACTGCATATACCTACCTGTTGTTCACTTCAGTGCACGCACCTACCTACATGAGCACACGAAGTGTCACTGTGCCTGTCCAGTACCTGTCTGTTTGTGACAGGTGCACATTATAATACCCATCACTGCATATACCTACCTGTTGTTCACAGTGCACCCACCTACCTACGTGAGCGCACGCAGTGTGATATTTAATACCACTAGTCACTGTACCTGTTCATAGTACCTGTGTGTGTGTGTGACAGCTGCACATTTAATACCCATCACTGCATATACCTACATGTTGTTCAGTGCACCCACCTACCTATGTGAGTGCACGCAGTGTGATATACCACTCCGTGCATACCTGTTAACTGCACCTGTGTGACTGCACATTGTATTAGTCAAGTCAGTGCATACCATTCACTTCATCCTCCCCCCCGATATGGACAAAACGGACAAAACAGGTAGAGGCAGAGGTAGAGGCAGACCCAGAGGAAGGCCACCCGGCAGGTCTGTGCAAGGTCGTGCTGACGTGATTTTGTGCAGCCCTGGACCAAAGTACAGTGCTCAAAAGAAGGCACATCCCATCAACTCCCAAGATTGTCAGGACCTGGTTGACTATTTAACACAGAACACCTCATCTTCTGCAGCCACCAGCGTGACTACAAGCACCACATCCACTGCATTTGACACTCAGCAGGAGTTACTGTATTTGGTGGGGAAATCACTGATGCACAGCCATTATTGTTACAACAAGATGAAGGCGCTAAGCAAGTTACACCACCTCATATGTCTGAGTTAGGCGACACTATGGACGTAACATATGAGGAGGAGGAGGATGATGAGGTACCTGCTGTTGGTGCAGTTTTGGAGGTGTCTGAGGCAAGCGAAGCTGGGCAGGATGATTGTGATGATGACTATGATACGGATGCCACGTGGGTTCTTAAGAGACGAGATGACCAAGGGAACAGTTCAGAGGGGGAGTCAGAGAGGAGTAGGAGGAGACAAGTTGCTGAGAAAGCAGGGGGAGCTCGTTGTCAGAAACAGCTGGTGGCAGTGTCCGGCGCCATGTATTGCCACCTATGGACAGCCAGCCAACATGCCCTTTAACGTCAGCTGCTGATGCCACCATAGTGCTATCACCCCAGGGGGGCTCAGCGATTTGGAATTTTTTTCATTTGTCTGCCTCAGATCAGAGCAATTCCATCTGTTCTCTCTGCCTCCAAAAATTGAGCCATGGAAATTTTTTCATTTGTCTGCCTCAGATCAGAGCAATGCCATCTGTTCTCTCTGCCTCCAAAAATTGAGCCGTGGAAAGGCCAACACCCAAATAGGGACAACTGCCTTACAAAGGCACATGCAGAAAAGGCACAAACTGCAATGGGAAGAGCACCAGAGGAAAAACAGCACACAAAAGAAAAGCCACCCTCCTTCTCCTCTTCCTTCTTCAGGTGCAGCATCTTCAGCCGCTTTCTCCCTTGCACCTTCACAGCCGACCTTCTCCACTCTGCCTCTGACCTTGAGCGGTTCCTGCTCCTCAGCCCACAGCAGCAGTCAGGTGTCAGATGAGGGAAATTTTTGAGTGGAAGAAGCCAATGTCTGCCAGTCACCCCCTTGCTCAGCGTCTGACAGCTGGCTTGGCGGAACTGTTAGCTCGCCAGCTGTTACTGTACCAGCTGGTGGACTCTGAGGCCTTCTGTAAATTTGTGGCCATTGTGACACCACAGTGTAAGATACCAGGCCCAATTATTTCTCTAAAAAGGCGATACCCAAACTGTAACATGAAGTTAATAGGCAAGTGGTGTCATCTCTGGCACACAGCGTTGGGTCAATGGTCCATTTGACCACGGTTGCCTGCTCTGCCAAGCATGGTCAAAACAGGTACATTACTTACACAGCCCATTGGGTCAACCTGGTGACCAATGGCAAGCAGGGAGTAGGTGGCTGTGCAGCGGACCACCTTGTGACACCTCCATGGCTTGCAGGCAGGCCTCCTGCTACATCCTCTTCGCTGTTTTCATCCTCCTCCTCCTTGTCTGAGTGGCAGTTCAACTCTACTGGTGCTGCGATCTCCTCTCCAGCTACACAGCCCCAGCTCCCCAGGGCCTATGCTGCATGCCACATCTTGCCTCAAACGGAGAGTCACACTGGAGCAGATCTCCTGGCTGCTCTTAATAAACAGATGGATCAGTGGCTGACCCTGCACCAGCTGGAGATCGGCAACGTGGTTTGTGACAATGCCAGCAATCTCATTTACGCTTTGATTTTGGGAAAGCTGACACATGTACCATGCATGGCACATGTGCTGAATCTAGTCATTCAAAGATTTGTGTCAAAGTACCCAGGCTTAGAGGATGCCCTGAAGCAGGCCAGGAAGGTGTGTGGGCATTTCAGGCAGTCTTACACAGCCATGGAACACTTTACCGATATTCAGTGGAGAAACAAATTGCCAGTGAGACGCCTGATTTGTGATAGCCCAATTTGCTGGAATTCGACCCTCCTTATGTCCTCTAGCCTGCTAGAACAGTAGAAAGCCATCACCCAGTACCTCTACAACTACAGTAGAAGGGCACAGTCTGGGGAGATGGGGATGTTCTGGCCCAACAACTGGACACTCATGCGAAATACATGCAGGCTCATGCGGTCGTTTGAGGAGGTGACCAACCTGGTGAGTCGCAGTGAAGGCACCATTAGCGACTTGATCCTGTACGCTTACTTCCTGGAGCGTGCCGTGCGTACAGTGGGGGATCAAGCTGTGGAGGAGTGTGAACAGGAACAGTTACAGGAGGAAGCGTTGTGGGATCAATTCTCATCAGAACCAGATGTTTCCTCAACACCTGCGGCAGCACGGAGTGTTTCTTTGGAGGAGGAGGAAGAGGCGCTGGCAGAAGAACAACCGCAGCAGGCGTCGCAGGGGGCTTGTGCTGCTCAACGTTCCCATGGTATTGTTGGTGATTGGGGGTGGGAGGAGGACTTACCTGACGTTACTGAGGAAGAGCAAGAGGAGATGGATAGTACATCTGCATCCAACTTTGTGCAGATGGCTTCTTTAATGCTGTCCAGCCTGTTGAGGGACCCCGTATAAAAAAAACTCAAGGGGAATGAGCTATACTGGGTGGCCACGCTACTAGACCCTCGGTATAGGCACAAAGTGGTGGAGATGTTTCCAAATCACCAGAAGGCAGAAAGGATGCAGCACTTGCAGAACAAGCTGGCAACTATGCTTTACAATGCGTTTAAGGGTGATGTCACAGCACAACGCAATAAAGGTACCACTGCCAGTAATCCTTCTCCCATGTCCACCCAGGCAAGGACAAGACGCTCCCAAGACAATAAGGTCGTTGCTTCATTGTGGACAGACCAAATCTGATCAGCTGGACAGTCACTGTTGTTCTATCATGGAGCTACCACAGCCCGGCGACCATATGGGCTTAAAAAACCGCCACGGCCTGCACTCTCGTCATGGTGCGCACCAGTCCAACACGGCCGTCACTACACAAACAGCTGTTTGCGGTGCGTTACACAGCGAGTTTGGTGTGTCAGTGTGAAGCAGAACGCTAATTACACTCCCTGATTAATGTATACACATGCAAGATGTTTTAAAGCACTTTAGACCTGCAATTTAGCATTCAATGTGATTTCTGCTCTTAAAACGCTGCTTTGCATCAAATCCAGATTTTCCCTGGGACTTTTGGCATCTATACCACTCATCCATGCAAAAACTCAGATGTTAGACCCCTTGAAACATGTTTTCCATCACTTTTGTGGCCAGCATAAGTGTTTCTAGTTTTCAATGTTCGCCTTCCCATTGAAGTCTATTGCAGTTCGCGGAAGTTCGCTTGAACCGAACTTTTGCGGAAGTTCGCTTTCGCGGTTCGCAAACCGAAAATTGGAGGTTCGGGCCATCTCTATCCATTACACCAGTACACCAGTGTGCTGCTTGTATCAGCTCTATGCAGAGCATATTCAATCCCGTATAACTAAAGAGTTAGCTGAGCCCAGTTCATTATGCATATAGTTGTACTTTATACTAGTTGTCCTTAAAGTTAGAAGGCACTGAATAACCCTTGCACAGAAGTGATAAAAGCTGCTAGACATCTATACCAGTGACAGATTTCACAGGCTGATCACAGCCTAGTCTCTGGAGTGAGCGGTGAGCTCCACTTTGTATCTGCACGTTTCTCTCCAGTAATCCGATGCTGAATAATATTCTTATTCTTGAATTTCATGCTAATTGTTAGAACCTGTCACAGAAATGTACAAGATGCTTTTCTCTAGCAAATCAGGTATGATCGGTGGTTAGCAGAAGTTGCAGTCACGGGCTGAGGCTGCATGTCTTGAACAAGAGAAACTTTCGGCTTAAAAACATACAGCAAAAGGAATATTTCTCCTGACCATGGACCTTCAATGCAACCAAGGAATTAGGGGCAGCTTCTGAAATCGATTATATTATGAAATAAATGTAGAACAGGAGTAAAATGCACTAACATAAAAACATTGATATCTGGACTGAACGACAAAAGCAAACAATTCCAGACATTGCAGATCTTTGGCTATGTTTAATCAGTGGGAATGATGAGTTTTCCCATAATTTCCATGCTTTCTCTGCTCCCCTGGTCCATTAATCAGGACTAGAGAAGAACAAGAATGGTTCTGCTCCATCTTGGGGGTGGCAGCAGGCAACCAGTGAATGCTTGTGGATAACAAGGTCTTTAAGTAGACATACCTGTATAAAAAAGACTAGGTATAGTTCTGTAGCAGTCTTTGCGAATAGCAAAGTATTGCAACTATTGTGAAACACACGCACACACACAAAGGTTAAGTCTGTGTGTTAGTTAAAATATTATTTTGGCAATAAAGAACTGTGCTTTAAAATATCTACAATAGTTTTGTAAAAAGTGGCACAGTGCTGCAACATGTGTACATACTAGATTAGTGTATAAATTCATTTAATCTTATACCAGGATATTTTTGTTATTTAAACAGGTTCCACCAAGGACAGGGCCAGATTCACCATAAGGGACTGTAGGCATGTGTCTACAGGCGTCTTATAATGGAAAGGCAGCTCAGTCCCCTCCTGATTTCTTTTCAGTAACTAAAAAAACTTTTTATACAACTTTTTGATGCATATTAAAATAAAAGTGTTTTTTTTCTCCACAATAAAACAATGAAGGTCTAGTACTATGTGCTAAACCAGTTGAGGCTTACTAAAAAGAGAAAATATTTTGAATTTGACTGGCATGTCCTTAGCAATATTTTTAGGGTGAGCAAATTGCCAATGTACAGTGTTGCCCCTATGATTGTATAAAAAAAAGAGTATTACCTTAACAATGTCACCAGATTTATGAGATCCCCGCTGAGCTGTACAATTAAGGTTTGTCATCTATTCCACATTGGCTTCAAAGTTAAATAAAGCGTCTTTCAGATGGAATTAAAGGCATTGAGTGGTTTCACAATGTGGCCAATTGGAGGGTGATTGTACTGTGTTTGCCAGTCATCGGTAATTGGCAAAGTGCTAGTGCAGTGTCTCCCGATGGGCTTTTTCCCACTGCAGTGTTGTGATTTGCAAAATGGATGCATGTAGCATTTTGGGAGTGATCATGCTGAGATTCTTGTTCTCAGAATAAGCGTTGCAAGCACAATCACTGGGAAGTTTTAGAGCCAAAATCATAATAGCTAGTGCTATCCATGTGGATCTTTCCCTCGATGGGGTTATATAGATCTATTGCCGGTGTCTGGTGCACATGTGATTTTATGTTTACATTGTGACTCTGAAAAAGCCGCTGTTATCCTTGAAACATGTTATAATAATCCGAACATTTGTATAGCGCTTTTCTCCTGTCGGACTCAAAGCGCTCAAGAGCTGCAGCCACTGGGACGCGCTCAGGAGGCCACCCTGTAGTGTTAGGGATGTTAGGTGGTTTGTGTACCTGATCTTGAACATATAAACTGTAAAGAAGAATCAAGGATAAAGAGTGATAGTGTTACGTGTTATATTGTATGACTAGCTTTTAAAAAGCCCCTAGTGAACATGAACAGACTTGCTTTGGTTAAATCTAGTCAAAACCTGTCAGATCTATTGTAAGTGACAGAGATATAGGAAAAAAATAAATGTATACAGCATTTTACTCTGGAAAAAAAATCAACATTTTATACATATGATACACATACATTTTCACTTTTACAATTTTTTGCAATAGTGGTCCTTTATACATTTACATTGAGGGATGACTTGGACACTCAGATTAACTTGATAAGACCTCCGAGGCAACAAGAAACTGTTTGACACCACATCCTCTCCACAGGCTTAGGCTCTCTGCACACTGCATGCGATTCCAATTTTTAATCGTTTTTTACATCCGATTCCGATTTGTTTTTTTTTTTGCTGCATTTTTTCCTCTATTTTTCTGTTGATTGCATTCATGTAAAATCAGAATTGCAAATCGGAATCGGAAATGGAATCGGAATCACAAAACGGATTTGCAGTGTGCAAGGAGCCTTAAGGCTATACTTATTTCATTGTGTCTCATCAATGTATGATGTACACCAAACATTTATTTATTTGACTGGCTGGGACGATAAGCTATTGTTCTGCTTTAATTATTGTAAATAGGAAATTGTAGTTATTTAAAAACTGTCATCCTATCTATTAAAAATGGGAATGCAAATATCAGGTTCTTGTAGTCATTGCTTATGCTTTGACATTTAGGTCACAGCCCAAGTATCACATTACAAACTTTACCTTTTGCCTCATTGATGATGTGCTCATGGAGAAAATTAAATTATTTTTCATTGTGGAACACTTGCATCTTCATACAGAATGGAAGATACATTGACATGTGAAATTGAGAAAGGCAGCAACTGTGCAAGCCTTCTACATAGTGTGAAATCATCATATATTTCCTTTTGTATGGCTACGTGACATGACACTAGACTTCACAGTGTAATGAACAAAGCAATTAGTAAGGGAATTGAAGGCTCTTAACATCTATTTGAGGTTATTTTCCAGCTGCTTGCATTATTCTTTTTTTAAGTAGAAGGTACAGATTTTATTTATAATAATTTTGATCACATTCAGTGAGTCTTGTAGCTACAAAATAGCTAATAAGCGCTATGCATCAATAAACACATTTTAACATCACATGATCTTAAAGTGTACCTAGGATGAGTTAAAATAAGAAATGTAAACCTGAGGCTTTCTTCTTCGCCACGTGGATCCTCCACTATGGGTGCCAGGAATTCCTTCAGTCAGTGCAGGAAGTACTGCACAGGCGCAGATCTCTCCCGGCAACGGGAATGCAATGGGGGCCATGAACGCTATGCCCTAACTGGCTATACTGGGACCCATATCCAGGCAGTGGAGGAGGACGGCGAGGGACTGATCAGCTGGAAGGGGGCTAGAGGAAGCCGCAGGTATGTATACATTTCATATTTTTAACACATCTCAGGTTTCCTTTAATTTGCGTACTGCTAAATGCAATCTATTTATAATTTATTATACATACAGTATATGTAATACATAACACCTTAATCTCTATTTATCTGGCTTGTATTCACTGCCATATATCCCCTTTTCTTATTTTATCTGCTTCAAACACAATAGGGGAATGATAGTTGAGTGAGTTGTGTGCCCCCTCCTACACTGTGCACTGAGGCTGGAGCCTCTCTGGCCCTGCCTCGGCCTGGCCCTATTTTTTATATTTGATAAAACATACAACTGAATTCTCATAAGAAAAAAAAGGATGAACAAGCTCACAAAGGCAGAGCTTTCTCATTCTTTTGTGTCTTGGAATTTGCTATATATTTTGTTCATCATGTTATTTTTATTACTTTAATTACTAAGTCTACCAATTCTGTATTATGTACCCATGTCAATATTTTGTGTATATCATCATCATCATCTGTATTATTATGTACCCCATGTATGTTTCTTAATCTGTACAGTAGCACAGAATATGTTGGCACTTTATATATCAATATAATAACAATCATAATAATATGGCTGTGAAATGAATCCTCTGATACGTACAAGCAGAAGATATAAAAAGTATGTAAGGAGTTTTTTTCATGCATTTTATGACTAAAAAGTGCACAGGTGTACATAATTTACTATATTGTATATGTAATGAGGCTTAATGTAGAATGGTCTGTTCTTATCTTTAAATATATTACAGGTAATACAGTCATTTTATCTTTTCATTTTTAAGAATGTAGGAAAGTTCATAGCCCCCATTCTGCAAATATATAAGTTATTCATGTGTGCCCTACTTGGTCATCTTTTAGCTGAATTTTATCACACCAAGGCCCATATGCAATTCTCTTTTTCACTTGAGTTTTCTCCTACTTGAAATTTTCAAACTTGTCAATAAAATGCCTTTTAAACCACCAAGCAAACAAATACTCCAAATATTTTTATAGTACTTTTTCAACTACTTTTTGGTACTTTTTCCATTGCAAAGTGCTAAAAAGTTGTTATAAATCAAATATAAAAAATTATCTCCTAGGAGAACACTCAGGTGAAAAAGTGAATTGCATATGGGCCCAAGCCTGTTACCTCTAATTCACCAAAACATGTTATAGATATCATATTTGCATTATTTGTAAATTTATGGCAAATTTTATACATACGTAAACTTTTTTTTTTAATAAATGAAAAATACATTTTTTTAGATACTTTATATCTCTTTTACTTATACTTGACCAACATGTCCAAACACTATTTAATATGTATGTTTTATTTAATATTTTAGTCAGCCTTTTATTATATTTATGTACAATTTCCATCTAGCATATAGACACAGATATTAATATTTTGTCCTACCACACAAACTCATGCAATCTCCCATCATTTTGGCTCACAATAATTTTTTTCTCAATATTTCGAGACAAATCTTCCCACTATCTTTTAGTAGTCTACCTTTGCCAAATTAAAACCAAATCTAAATCAGTAAAATGTAATTTTGCTTGTATGTCAATCAAAACCATTATGTGGCTCTTTTCTAATCCACTTGTCACTTTATTTTTTTTAAACTTTATACATAACACTATCATTGTAAGATAGAATGAAAGAGGATGTGCGTGTGTATAGATACGCCACCGGTGAGCTGGGCTCAGGTTAAAGCAAATGGCTCAACCTGCTGCCTCTCAAATCCCTAGCGGCATTAAATACTACTCCCCGACCAAGTCATAGCAACTCAGAGGGATTCACATGCCCCGTGCACTATAGCATTACTGGCGCCACGGGCGTAACTAGACATCACTGGGCCCCCCTGCAAAACTTTGGATGCCCCCCGCAAAACTTTGGATGGGGCCCCCCACCCCCCTCGCTTTCTGCACAGGAAAACTGAGGACCAATGTGTTTTCCCCATGCAGATAAAAACACTTAGACTTAAAGGAAACGTCAGGCAATCTATGCTACCCCAGATTTACTTACCAGTGGCTTCCTCCAGCCCCTTGCAGCCGACAAGTCCCTAGTTGCAGCTCTGCTCCCAGTACATACATACACACACAGCCACATTATTTTACTACATGAGAGCACATGCTATATGGAGGAACAACAATGACATGCTGAACATAAGATATAGTATTCAATATAACTTTGGCAAAACATTCAGAATGTCACAAGCTCTCAATGAAGCAGAAACAGTAAGACATCAATCTCCACTCCATTGCGTTTTATTCAGAGGCCATAAAGTCATTAGCCTGTTGTATTCAGAGGCCATAAAGTTATTAGCCCGTGTGATAAGAATCTAGGAATCCTTTTGCTGAAAAGGGAAAGTGTACATTTTTTTTCAAAATATGAGTCTTTTGTTTGTAAGGTTGTATATCTAGTCATCAGAACTTTGCAGTAGTGAGAGACAGATGTTTTTTTACGAACCCCAGGGAGCAGGGGCAGTGTACAAATTCCAAAGTGTGTGATTCCTTATCTGTGTGCTGGACACATGCAGTCAATATAACAATGGTGTGAGAGCAGAATTCGTTTTTTTCTCCATGCCCTTAGCTGTCAGTCTCTCATACTTTCCCCCCCATGGGCCCCCTGTAGCTACTGGGCCCCACTGTGGAGGCATCCCTTGCAGGGTCTATTGTTACACCCCTGAGTGACGCCCAGCTTCAGCGCTCGGCACTGAATGCCGAAACTACCTGATTCAAGGGATGTTACTAGCTATAACTATATGTATCCACAACATCAGCACACTCATTATTAATAATGCAAACCTCTTGCTGTTTATTACAGAAGGTATCCACAGTGAATAAATGTGTAAAGCAGGTACTAGAAACTTGCAATAGATAGGTGTCATAGATCACCAAAGTCCATCAACCACCCACTGGCAATATTCCAAGCAGAGAAAAAGCAGTAGTGCACATCCTGGTAAAACTTCACTTTCATTCCAGAAGCTTAAACATCACAACAGCATATATCCCATCATCATGGAGAGAGGTACAGGCAGTGAGAGGTCTACAGCCATTTTGCACCATCAACAATGTGGCGCATCATCAGGACCTGGAGAAGTTTTACTTGGATGTGCACTACCCCTTTTTCTCTGCTTGGAATATTGCTACTTATATCTGGTGAGCTGCACTCTGTGGTAAGTGGCCCAGTCCTGTTCAGAGTTTTACTGTTTACAAACTCCCACTGGCAAACCTGGCAGGCTATCTGAGGGCTAAAGTCCATAGTCCACAATCCTTAGCTATAATTATCTCCTAGCATGTACCATGACAAACCCCCAATAATTACACAGTATTTAGTAGTAACCGCTAGCCAATAATTCTCTGATTGAATGTACCAAACACATTATCCATCTTGAGTTATGCATAGCACAATGAAAAGAAAAGAGAAAGAAAATACCTCACAGCACTGTTTGTTGAATCTGGGTCATGTGCAGTCACAGTTCCAATGCTGGTTCCTATCTTTGCTGCTTCAGATTCCACCATGTTATACAATGGCTGAGAAAATACAGGCGGTTCGTCAATGTCTTCCACAGTAATTTTCACTGTTGTTGTATCCATGAATGGACCAACATTAAGAAATCGATTGTCCACATATTTGTTTGCTGCCTCTATCCTTAGAGTATAACTGATCTTTGTTTCAAAATCCAGTTTCTGGGAAATAAAATCATATTACGCATTTATAGCCAAATCAGTTTTCAAGAGGTGTTTAGAGAACATACATAGAACGGTTAACATTAGTGATAAGTAAAATATTCTCCTAACATGCAAAAAACACTGACACCATGATAGAGTAGTCAAAAGTAGTAGAAAAAAACTGTCAGTTCGGTCAGAATTCTACTAACTACTGTAAGTGTCAGCAACATAGGAAAAAAGTGATTCATAGCTCACTGGAAGAAACATACTTCTTATTTGTATGTGTTTACATTTATTTTAAATTTAGCATTTTTTCTTATTAGTGGTCCTTTAGTAAAATTTTGGTGTGTTGTTACACTGAAGCTACTGAACAGTGCCACATACATTGCAAAATGTGAATGAAACTTTGCACTGTATAATTTATATTTTTTTTCCATCACAAACAACTTTCTCAGTTTCTCGGTTGCTTAAGACTAGTGATGCTCGAATACCCCCAATCTCGAATTTAAGTGATTCCAGCCACGGCAGAATCAAAATCCGGATATGCCGTGAGTGTGATCCGGATTTGAATCGTAGCTCTGGATTCAACTCAGATTTTAGCTGTGATTACATGTAGAATCACAGCCGTGATCACGGATTTGAGTTTAACGTTAATAGCAAAGCCCCCATACATGATACAATCACCAAAATTGCATGGATTATAAAGGTGATCAGTGGCTACACATTAAAAAAAAAGACCTAATAGTTTTTTGAGAAAATCGATTTTAAAGTTTCAAATGAAAAAAGTATTTGTGATTAAAAACCGCCAAAACCCGTCGACTTTAGCGGTTAATAGCAGAGCCCCCTTACTTGCTACAAACACAAAATTTGCCAGATATGTTAAGAAGAACAGTGGGAACAAGAGGAAAAACATTTTTTTTTTCAAAAAGACCTTATAGTTTTTGAGAAAGTTGATTTTAAAGTTTCAAAGGAAGTTTCAAAGGAAAAAAGTATACATGAAAATGTGGTAAATACATTAACTGTCATTTACCACTATTGCCACATATAAATGTATACTATTTTCCTATGAAAATTTAAAATCGGTTTTCTTAAAAACTATAAGTTCTTTTTGATTTTTTTTCCTCTTTTCCACTATTCTTCTGAACATATCTGGCAAATGTGGTGTTTCTACCATGTAAGGGGGCTTTACTATTAACTGCTAAAGTCGGTGGGTTTTTGAGTGATAATCACGGATATTTTTCCCATGATCACGGCCGAATACTTGGAATAATGGCTGAATTCATGATTGACTGTCGTGATCGATTCTCAATCACAGATTCAGATCACAGATTGTATCTGAGCAACACTGTTTAAGACAAACTGAACCAGAGAAGTGATGCAAATTAGGAACAAAACACTTGCATGACTTCTCTGAGCTTATATATTTTATAGCGTTTTAGATAAAGGATTGTGGTATCTAATGAAACATATGAACAACACATTCCAAGGCATAAAAAGCAATCCTTATACCATCAGCAGAGCTTCCTAGCTTAATTAAGAAAACTGGGAGAAGGGGGGGGGGGGGAGTAGTTAAGATGTTAAAAGTCTGATTTCCAACAGATGAAGAAATATGCATGTTCTTCAGTGATTTTGACATTACTATCACCCTGTTCCTCTTCAGTTGGGGACAGCACAGGCCGTGGTTTCACAGCATTGGTATAACATTAGTGCTAAAATGTATTAAAGCCAAAATGTGCCAGCTTTCCATTTTCAACTGTCTTGTTATGTGTTATGTCTCTTCCAGAAATATCGGAGTGTTTGGAAGTGCAATACTTAAGATTATGGGCTGACTGCCAATTATAAATGTCAGTAGGGTTACTGTTCATTAATTGTAACAAAACCTTGTTTAAATTAGTGTTGGTAAGGACAAATGGAAATTTTTGATTTCCCAATGCTTTTCTAAAAATGGAAAGCGTTCATGTAAAAGCTATTTTCGTCTTTTGCAAAAAGTCAAAACTCTGCATAATTGAGTCTCAAGATCCCATTTGGCACTTACTGCCTAGAAACCAGCACCCTCAATGCCTATTTCTGAATCAGGCATCTGTTTAAAGGATGCTTAAAGCGGATCCGAGATGAAAAACTAACAATAAAAAGTAACTTGTCTATATATCTTATCTAAAGTTTAGATCATTTACACAGCAAATCTAGCAGCAAACAGCTTCACTAGAATATGAATTTTTCTTCCTGTGATACAATGACAGCAGCCATGTTGTTTGTAAACAGCATGCTTATCTGCATCTTCAGCACTAAGCTTGTGAAAAAAACCTAATCCCCCTCCTCCTCCCTCCTCCCTCTGCCTCTGAAATCTCTGGCTAGTAATACCTCCCCTCCTCCTGCCAAGATTGAGCTCCCATGAGCCCTTGCTACTGTCTGAAAATGCCTTGGCTCTCTGAAAACCTGTGGGCATGGCTTGTTTAGTTTATAGGGAATTAGAGTATTAAAACAAAAACAAAAAAGCATTTGGCTTGAGGAATGCCCTATAAACAATAGGAAAGGAACACAATTATGCAATGTGTAAAAGTTCATCTCGGATCCCTTTTTAAGGTGCCCATTAGTACAATCTCCTGAATGATCGACAGGCTGATCCAATCAGCAATCAATTGGAAGTGATCATCTTGGCACACAAATGGGGGCTGAAAATATAATACAATTCAGTCAGTGGAATTATTACAGGAAACAGATAGACAGAATGATTAATACTCATGCTGCCCTGTCCAATAGATTGTGCAATTGATCATTCAGGAGATTGCACCATTAACGGGCACCTTTAGTTTGCAACCAAAATAGCCAATCGTTCCCTCGCTGCCATCCTCTGCCTCCTAGATTGTGCAGTAGATGCCCCAATAAATTTGCCAGTCGGGGTATAGTGAGCATTTTGGGACTGTGTAATACTACTGCACAGACACAGAATGCTCACAGCTGCAGGAGCATGATAGGGGAACACGTGCTGGCAGACTGCATCTGCGCCGACTGACCCCTGACTGGCGAATCTAACGGGGCAGCTACCGGACAATCCAGGAGGCGGAGAACAGCAGCGAGGGAGTGATCGGCGTAAAGCGGCTGGAAGAAGTCCCAGGTATATATAAAACCCTGTCAGTCTCAGGTACACTTTAACTCGAACCGATAAAAATTAACAGGAAGTCCATTTTTCAGTTCCATACAATTTATATGACATTTGAATGGAAGGGGAAATTATACCTAACCAAAACAGCTTCTAGAATTCAAAAACATACATAACTGACGCTGAATTTCTTAAGTCCATGGCCTGCATAAATTAGAACCTTCACAAGTATAGTCCCTTGGATATATATAATAATTGACTAATCGAAAGAACGTGCAGCATAAGACCCGAAGTGAGTTATAAATATCTACAAAATCTGATTAGGAATTGAAACACAAGTTGGATAGTGTTGATGTGATGTTCCAATTTGATCCAAAGTCAAATTCAGCTCAGAGATCATTCTCATATGTTCAACTGGGGCAAGCGTGGTGTGTGAAGAAGGATTTGCAACCACAGTTAAAAGCTGGACACTGATGTTGATAGATGTGTAGTCTGGTTGGTATGGTGCTGGGAGAGAAAGATTCAGCTTTTGTCCTGTTTATAACTTTGCACATTCCCTTTACTCCTCAAACATTATCTGACTGTGGGATGGAATTCCATGAGATTTCTTGACGTAATTGGCTTAGGTAATTTCATAATTTCTGATATCATGTGGGGATCCTTTGGATTTCCTAGAGCCACATAAAGGGGCGTATGAAACAAACTGTGTTAAGCATAATTACATGCATAAGGTCTTACCGCATAATCAGTAGAGATGTCGCGAACCTCTGATGTTCAGTTCGCGAACCCTGTTCACGAACCTCCGCTGAAGGTTCGGTTCGCGAAAAAGTTTGCGAACCGAAATAGACTTCAATGGGGAGGCAAACTTGGAAAACTAGAAACACTTATGCTGTCCAGAAAAGTGATGGAAAACATGTTTCAAGGGGTCTAACACCTGGCCCCCCAGGTGGCGGAGTGGGATACATGCCAAAAGTCCCGGGGAAAAATCTGGATTTGACGCACAGCAGCGTTTTAAGGGCAGAAATCACATTGAATGCTAAATTGCAGGTCTAAAGTGCTTTCAAACATCTTGCATGTGTATACATCAATCAGGGAGTGTAATTAGTTTACTGCTTCACACTGACACACCAAACTCACTGTGTAATGCACCGCAAACAGCTGTCTGTGTTGTGACTGACGTGATGGACTACTGCACAGTGCGCACCATGGCGAGATTGCTCTTCCTCACTAGGGATGGTCGGAAATGCCAATTTCTGATTCTGCTGTAAATCCGCATTCCGCTATTGCAAAATACCAATTCTGCTTTCCGCTACCAATTTCCGCATTCCAATGCGGAATTTCCGCCGGAAATCGCGGAAATTCAGCCCGACTTTAACATCGATTTTCTCAAAAACTATAAGGTCTTTTTGAAAACTTTTTTTGCATCTTGTTCAGGAGATTCTGCTTAATACACCCTGAAAATTTGGTGTTTCTAGGACTTACGGGGGTTTTGCTATTAACCACTAAAGTCGGCGGATTTTTACTGTAATGTAAATGCAGAAAATAGACAGATGCGGATTTTCTGCATTTTACATTACAGTAAAAATCCGCCGACTTTAGCGGCTAATAGCAAAGCCCCCGTAAGTCCTAGAAACACCAAATTTTCAAAAAGACCTTAAAGTTTTTGAGAAAATCGATGTTAAAGTCGGGCGGAATTTCCACGATTTCCGGCGGAAATGTCCGCGATTTCCTGCGGAAATCCGCCTAACGCGCTTGCATTACCGATTTCCGCATTCCGATGCGGAAATGCAATTTCCGATCGGAATTTCAGAAATTGCATTTCCGTGGAATCCGAATGAGCATCCCTATTCCTCACTCAGTGATGTCTGGTTAGGTAATGTCTGTCTGCCTTATCAACTTTCGATGGTTCTTTCTCTACCATTGTTAAAGCTTACATCTATTTTTTTTTTTTACATTACATTTTCTACTTGCTGTTCAGTACCTGCAACGAGAATCTATTATGGAGGGCAAGTCTGCCATTGTGACCAAGGGTAATGGTGGGGGAACCCTTCCTGGTGTGATTCCGGTCTGGAGTTGTAGTCTAACAAACGGCTACCACCACACATCCAGGCAAGCAGGGCAGCAGGCATACCTGCCCCGAGGTACTGACCAAAAATAACAATACGGGACTCGGGAGGCCCTGCTGTTTTTAAAATGAATTCACCTTAAATAGAGTGACCAGACGTCCCGGATTGCCCGGGACACGTCCCGGATTCGGGGTCCGCTGTCCCAGGCTTAATGAGGTCCCGGGAAACATCCCGCTTTCAGCAGCGGGACGTCCCGGCCTCGGGACTCTGGCCACTCTCTCCTCATGAACTGGCAGCGGCGTCTATAGACGCCGTGCCAGTTCATTGCCTGCAGCCCCGCTCCAGCATCCTCTTCCGGTGTCTGTTCCGACACCGGCAGGCGAGCAGGGCTACGGCAAGATGGCTGTCAAAGCCCTGTACTGGACACTATTTGTGTCTCTAGTACCGGGCTTCGGGCGCCATCTTGCCGTAGCCCTGTCAGCGCGGGAGATATGCAGGGGGAAGGTGGTCCCGGGAGGAGCGCACCAGAGGCCGGAGACTTCTGCCAGTTGAGTAAATGCTTTTTTTCCAGGTGAACTTTTCCCGCATTGCGTTTCTTTTCTGGTGAAATGTTTGCCCGCATTGTGTTTCTTTTCTGGTGAAATGTTTGCCCGCATTGCATTTCTTTTCTGATGAAATGTTTGCCCGCATTGCGTTTTTTCTGGTGAAATGTTTGCCCGCATTGCGTTTATTTTCTGGTGAAATGTTTGCCCGCATTGCGTTTATTTTGTACTGACATGTTGCCCGCATTGCGTTTATTTTGTACTGACATGTTGCCCGCATTGCGTTTATTTTGTACTGACATGTTTGCCCGCATTGCGTTTATTTTGTACTGACATGTCTGCCAGGATTGCGTTTATTTTCTGGTGAAATGTTTGCCCGCATTGCGTTTATTTTGTACTGACATGTTGCCCGCATTGTGTTTATTTTGTACTGACATGTTTGCCCGCATTGCATTTATTTTATACTGACATGTTTGCCCGCATTGCATTTATTTTATACTGACATGTTGCCCGCATTGCGGTTATTTTGTGCTGACATGTTGCCTATTGCGTTTATTTTCTGGTGTCCGGGGTAACTGTTACTGCATTTATTATTTAATGGTCATAGATGGCTATGTTTGCTGCTTTGTGGTTACGGTATACTATTAGCATCACACAGTTTCTGCACACCCATGATGCAAAGTCTCGTTTGTCCACATCATGGCGTAAACACTGCTATCTTATGCCTCGCTGTTACATCATTACGTTAGCTCCACCCATACAATGTCATGGCCACGCCCCCTCCCCCCAGTCTTCGTCGCTGCGCGCTCCTCAGTCCTCCCCACTCTGCACGCGCCGTCCCCCTCCCCACGCTGCGCGCGCCGCCCCCCCCCCCTCGCCCCATGCCCCCCTCCCCGTCCCAGGTTGGACCCACAAAAATCTGGTCACTCTACCTTAAATCCTTTAACAAAAATCAGTTATGGAGGGCAAGTCTGCCATTGTCACCACGGGTAATGGCCGGGGAATCAAGGTTCGATTCCGGTTCGATTCCGGTCCGAAGTGGGAGCCTGCTGAGACCCATGCTGTACCTGCCCTGATCGTGCTTTATGCTATATGCACTGAGGTGAGTTCACTCAACACAAAGGTAGTTATATGCAGTGAGGTGAGTTTACTCAACACAACAGCTAGTTATATGCAGTGAGGTGGGTTCACTGAACACAAAAGGTAGTTATATGCAGTGAGGTGAGTTCACTCAACACAAAGGTAGTTATATGCAGAGAGGTGAGTTCACTCAACACAAAGGTATTTATATGCAGTGAGGTGAGTTCACTCAACACAAAGGTAGGTATATGCAGTGAGGTGAGTTCACTCAACACAAAGGTAGGTATATGCAGTGATGAGGTGGGTTAACTAAACACAACAGGTACGAGTAGGTATATGCAGTACCAGGGCCGGGCCGAGGCATAGGCTGGAGAGGCTCCAGCCTCAGGGCGCAGTGTAGGAGGGGGCTCTGAATTCAATCAGCTGTCATTCCTAATTGTGTTTGAAGCAGAAAGAAATAAGAAAAGGGGATACATGGCAGTGACTGCAAGCCAGATAACTAGATATTAAGGTGTTGGGGAGGTTGTGGGCCCTGTGGCGCCTCTTAGTCTAATAGCAATCAGTGTTTGATGGCTCGGGTGGCAGGGATGGAGGGGCGCACTTTGGTGTCTCAGCCTTGGGTGCTGGATGACCTTGTCTCGGCTCTGGCAGTACTGTGCAGTACAATGTGCAGCTCCCTGTCACAAATACAGGTAGTCACTGAATGTGCTGCTGGGCTGCTGGCAGTGGCACACACTGTATGAATAAGCAATACTGTCTATGCAACAACACAAGTGTCAGTTTGACACACAGAAAAAAAAATATCACAACAACAGGATTAGCTCTGAAAAGAGCTGTTGAATGAGGGGTGCTATTAAAGCAATAAGATTCAGCCAGGAGCAAGTTAACCACTTGAGGACCACAGTCTTTTCGCCCCTTAAGGACCAGAGCCTTTTTTTTCCATTCAGACCACTGCAGCTTTCACGGTTTATTTCTCCGTCATACAACCTACCACCTAAATGAATTTTACCTTCTTTTCTTGTCACTAATACAGCTTTCTTTTGGTGCTATTTGATTGCTGCTGCGACTTTTAGTTTTTATTATATTCATCAAAAAAGACATGAATTTTGTCAAAAAAATGACTTTTTTAACTTTCTGTGCTGACATTTTTCAAATAAAGTAAAATTTCTGTATACATTTGAGCGTGAAAGTTATTCTGCTACATGTGTTTGATAAAAAAAAACAACCATTCAGTGTATATTTATTGGATTGGTTAAAAGTTATAGCACTTACAAACTATGGTGCCAAAAGTGAATTTTCCCATTTGGAAGCATCTCTGACTTTTCTGACCACCTGTCATGTTTCATGAGGTGCTAAAATTACAGGATAGTATAAATACACCCCAAATGACCCTATTTTGGAAAGAAGACATCCCAAAGTATTCAGTGAGAGGCATGGTGAGTTCCTAGAAGATTTTATTTTTTGTCACAAGTTAGCGGAAAATGACACTTTGTGACAAAAAAACAAACAAAAAAAAGTTTCCATTTCTTCTAACTTGCGACAAAAAAAATTGAAATCTGCCACGGACTTACTATGCTCCTCTCTGAATACCTTGAAGTGTCTCCTTTCCAAAATGGGGTCATTTGTGGGGTGTGTTCACTGTCCTGGCATTTTGGGGGGTTCCTAATTGTAAGCACCCCTGTAAAGCCTAAAGGTGCTCATTGGACTTTGGACCCCTTAGCGCAGTTAGGCTGCAAAAAAGTGCCACACATGTGGTATTGCCGTACTCAGAAGATGTAGTATAATGTGTTTTGGGATGTATTTTTACACATACCCATGCTGTGTGGGAGAAACATCTCCGTAAATGACATTTTTTTTTTTTTTTTTACACACAATTGTCTATTTACAGAGATATTTCTCCCACTCAGCATGGGTATGTGTAAAAATACACCCCAGAACACATTATACTACTTCTCCTGAGTACGCCGATACCACATGTGTGGCACTTTTTTGCACCCTAACTGCGCTAAGGGGCCCAAAGTCCAATAAGTACCTTTAGGATTTCACAGGTCATTTTGCGACATTTGGTTTCAAGACTACTCCTCATGGTTTAGGGACCCCTAAAATGCCAGGGCAGTATAGGAACCCCACAAATGACCCCATTTTAGAAAGAAGACACCCCAAGGTTTTCCATTAGGAGTATGGTGAGTTCATAGCAGATTTTACTTTTTGTCACAAGTTAGCGGAAATTGATTTTAATTGTTTTTTTTCACAAAGTGTCATTTTCTGCTAACTTGTGACAAAAAATAAACCTTCTATGAACTCACCATACTCATAACGGAATACCTTTGGGTGTCTTCTTTCTAAAATGGGGTTATTTGTGGGGTTCCTATACTGCCCTGGCATTTTAGGGGCCCTAAACCGTGAGGAGTAATCTTGAAACCAAATGTCGCAAAATGACCTGTGAAATGCTAAAGGTACTCATTGGACTTTTGGCCCCTTAGCGCACTTACCACCATACTCAGGAGAAGTAGTATAATGTGTTTTGGGGTGTATTTTTACACATACAGATGCTGGGTGGGAGAAATAGCTCTGTAAATGACAATTTTTTTTTACACACAATTGTCCATTTACAGAGAGATTTCTCCCACCCAGCATGGGTATGTATAAAAGTACACCCCAAAACACATTATACTACTTCTTCTGAGTACGGCGATACCACATGTGTGACAATTTTTTGCAACCTAGGTGCGCTAAGGGGCCTAACGTCCTATTCACAGGTCATTTTGAGGCATTTGGATTCTAGACTACTCATCATGGTTTAGGGCCCCTAAAATGCCAGGGCAGTATAGGAACCCTACAAGTGACCCCATTTTAGAAAGAAGACACCCCAAGGTATTCTGTTAGGAGTATGGTGAGTTCATAGAAGATTTTTTTTTTTGGTCACAAGTTAGCGAAAAATGACACTTTGTGAAAAAAAAATACAAATCAATTTCCGCTACCTTGTGACAAAAAATAAAATCTTCTATGAACTCATCATACACCTAACAGAATACCTTGGGGTGTCTTCTTTCTAAAATGGGGTCACTTGTGGGGTTCCTATACTGCCCTGGCATTTTAGGGGCCCTAAACCGTGAGGAGTAGTCTTGAACCCAAATGTCTCAAAATGGCCTGTGAAATCCTAAAAGTACTCATTGGACTTTGGGCCCCTTAGCACAGTTAGGCTGCAAAAAAGTGTCACACATGTGGCATCGCCGTACTCAGGAGAAGTAGTATAATGTGTTTTGTGGTGTATTTTTACATATAACCATGCTGGGTGGGAGAAATAACAGAATACCTTGGGGTGTCTTTTTTCTAAAATGGGGTCACTTGTGGGGTTCCCTGGCATTTTACGGGCCCAAAACCGTGAGTAGTCTGGAAACCAAATTTCTCAAAATGACTGTTCGGTGGTATAAGCATCTGCAAATTTTGATGACAGGTGGTCTATGAAGGGGCACATTTTGTGGAACCGGTCATAAGCAGGGTGGCCTCTTAGATGACAGGTTGTATTAGGCCTGATCTGATGGATAGGAGTGCTAGGGGGGTGACAGGAGGTGATTGATGGGTGTCTCAGGGGGTGGTTAGAGGGAAAAATAGATGCAATCAATGCACTGGGGAGGTGATCAGAAGGGGGTCTGAGGGGGATCTGAGGGTTTTGCCGAGTGATCAAGAGCCCACACGGGGCAAATTAGGGCCTGATCTGATGGGTAGGTGTGCTAGGGGGTGACAGGTGGTGACAGGAGGTGATTGATGGGTGTCTTAAGGTGTGATTAGAGGGGGGAAATAGATGCAAGCAATGCACTGGCGAGGTGATCAGGGCTGGGGTCTGAGGGCGTTCTGAGGGTGTGGGCGGGTGATTGGGTGCCCTAGGGGCAGATAGGGGTCTAATCTGATGGGTATCAGTGACAGGGGCTTATTGATGGGTGATCAGTGGGTAATTAGATGGCAGAACAGATGTAAACAATGCACTTTGGAGGTGATCTGAGGGTAGGTCTGGGGCAATCTGATGGTGTGGGTGGGTGATCAGATTGCCCGCAAGGGGCAGGTTAGGGGCTGATTGATGGGTGGCAGTGTCAGGGGGTGATTGATGGGTGGCAGTGACAGGGGGTGATTGATGGGTGATTGATAGGTGATTGACAGGTGATTGACAGGTGATCAGTGGGTTATTACAGGGAAGAACAGATGTAAATAATGCACTGGCGAATTGATAAGGGGGGGTCTGAGGGCAATCTGAGCATGTGGGCGGGTGATTGGGTGCCTGCAAAGGGCAGATTAGGGTCTAATCTGATAGGTAACAGTGACAGGTGGTGATAGTAGGTGATTGATGAGTAATTAGTGATTGTTTAGAGGAGAGAACAGATGTAAACACTGCACTTGGGAGGTGATCTGATGTCGGATCTGCGGGCGATCTATTGGTGTGGGTGGGTGATCAGATTGCCCGCAAGGGGCAGGTTAGGGGCTGATTGATGGGTGGCAGTGACAGGGGGTGATTGATGGGTGATTGACAGGTAATTTACAGGTGATTGACAGGTGATCAGTGGGTTATTACAGGGGGATAGAGGCATACAGTACACGGGGGGGGGGGTCTGGGGAGAATCTGAGTGGTGGGGGGGTGATCAGGAGGGAGCAGGGGGCAGTTTAGAGTTAAAAAAAATAGCGTTGACTGAAAGTGACAGGGAGTGATTGATGGGTGATTAGGGGGGTGATTGGGTGCTAACAGTGGTCTGGGGGGTGGGCAGGGGGGGAGTCTGAGGGGTGCTGTGGGCGATCAGGGGGCAGGGGGGGAAATCAGTGTGCTTGGGTGCAGACTAGGGTGGCTGTAGCCTGCCCTGGTGGTCCCTCGGACACTGGGACCACCAGGGCAGGAGGCAGCCTGTATAATAGGCTTTGTATACATTACAAAGCCTATTATACGCATTGTGAGCGGCGATCTGGGTGCTAATAACCCGCCGCGCTTCCGAAAGGGCCGGTGGGTTACAGCGCGAGGGGGGTGGAGCCAGTCAGCGGCTGATCGCGTCACAAATGATGCGATCGCCGCATAACCACGCCAGCAGCCGCCCCCGCCAATGGGCGTATTGCGGTCATTTAGGCCCTGTCTTTGCCGCCGCCCATTGGCTGGGGGCGGTCCTTAAGTGGTTAACAAGCCAAGAGCCTGATTAATCTGTCCCTAGGAGAACAAGTCTGCAGCAGCTCGCCCTATTCTGACTAGCAGCAGGCACACGAGTGAGTGTAATGGCCGCCGGAGCCTGCCTTATATAAGGAGGGGTGGGGCTCCAGGGCTGAGTGTAGCCGGATTGGCTACAATGTGCCTGCTGACTGTGATGTAGAGGGTCAAAGTTGACCCTCATAGAGCATTATGGGGCGAATCGAACTTCCGGGAAAGTTCGCCAACCACCCGAAGTTCGCCTGGAATCATTCGCCGGCGAACCGTTCGGGACATCTCTAATACTCAGTAGATCAGTATGCAATAAATTATACCCAATGTGTTACTCTCTACTTATTGTACATAAGACTTTATGTACATCAATGTTTCTAAAAGCTACAGTTGTCATGAACTTTCCCATGGCATGAAGTGATGAGCCGAAATTTCGCATATGCTTAATTATGACACCAAATTTGCAATTACAACACAAAATCTTAATTTGTAATATTTGGAAAATTCATAATCAATTTCATCGTAATTACCATAGTAATTTTGAGTTGTAATTTTGCATTAAATTGTAATTTTATGATTAGTTTTGTGTTACAAATAATTTTGGATTTTCACATAATTACAAAAAATTACATGAAATTACAAAAATTACGAGTAACATGGAATCATAGCTTTTGTGTTTCATAATGAAAAATATCCTAATTATGAAAATGTTGTCATGAAAATAGTTGTAAGTACGAAAAATTATCATAATTATGAAAATGTGCAAAATTTTTTCACAGTTACAATTCTTAAATTACAATGGTAATCATAAAAATTATGCAACAAGGAAATTGTAATCAGCACATTACGATCATCACTATAGCTGTATATATATATATATATATATATATATATATATATATATATATATATATATGTACCAAGGGGTAAGCAGCACAGACCAAATTTCTTTTATGCAATTCTATGCAAAGCATGCACACAGCACAGGAGGTCCCCAAGCTCCATAAGAAATATATAATTACAGAGGGGCTGCAGCACACAACAGGAAAACAGTGACAGGGGCTCTTGGTTACGCTTTAACGCGCTTAAGCTCACCAACTGCGCCAAAGTGTCCCCAATCTGGTGAGTCCTACTCTACCATGCAAAATGCCAGTTTTTATAAGCAGTGGGAACTAAACCAAAAATTCAAGAGTCAACTAAATGGTGTGCATGCTTTGCATAGAATTGCATAAAAAAAATGTGGTTTGTGCTGCTTACCCCTAGGTACTTATTTATAATTTTCTCCTGTGAGCCTGCATAACCACGCCCACCTCTAGCACAATTAAGCATATAAATGAGTGCATTTGGTTCATTTGGTAGCTAGTGAAAGGTAAGGTGTTTTTAATTTCCTTTTTTCCCATTTAGTTGACTCTTGGGTTTTTGGTTTAGTTCCGACTAGACTGCTTATAAAAATTGGCATTTTGCATGGTAGAGTAGGACTCACCAGATTGGGGACACTTTGGCGCAGTTGGTGAGCTTAAGCGCGTTAAAGCGTAACCAAGAGCCCCTGTCACTGTTTTCCTGTTGTGTGCTGCAGCCCCTCTGTAATTTAATATATATATACTAACCGACCCGCGGCATAGCATATGCCGCATAAGAGGGTAGAGGGCAGGAAGGTGGTATTGGGCACAGCGGCGGGGAGGGGGGTTTGACCCCCTCCCCTCAACTGGGTCCCCCATGTTTTCTCTACCTCCAGCTTAAGCTCAGCAGGAACCCCCCCCTCCTCCTCACCTGGGTCCCCCATGTGCACTCCCCCACCAGCTTAAGCACAGTAGCAGCCACCACTATTAGTAAGAGGCAGCGGGCAGGGATGACTCACCTTTTCCGTGTTCCAGCGTGCGTTCCACTGTCGTCACTTCCTGCAATGCCACACACTGTATTGGTGTAAATTGCCTTTTTAAAACAGAAGGAAATCTGCAATAATTCAGCTATAAGTGAACATTTGTGGCTACCCACAATGCACTGCTACTAATTATGCAAATTACCCCTTTCCCCCCTTGGTAAGCAAAGCAAGCATCCAAAGCTGCTGGTGTATAGCTTTAAAGTTTACACAGTCATATCAAACCCACATGTAGACAGCCTGTTTTAGACTTTTGGTCCTCATCAGTACATGACAGGGATTGATATAGCTGTATGAGATAGGGCTTGGACCAGTACAACAGAGTAACCAAGCATCTCAGGGTGACCCAAACCACTCGGAATGTATAGGAAGATAAAAGGGACCAAAAAGACCTTCTACTAAAAAAATTAAAGCTTGGTATAATTTGCCTTCTTAAAACAAAAGAAAATCTGCAATAATTCAGCTATAAGTGAACATTTGTGATTACCTACAATGCACCGCTACTAAATATGCAAATTTTTCCTTTTCACCCTTGGTAAGCCAAGCAAGCTTATAGCTTCAAGTTTTACATAGTCATATCAAACCCACATGCGACAGCCTATTTCAGACTTTTAATCCTCATCAATACATGGCAGGGATTGATACCGCTGTATGAGATAGGGCTTGGACCAGTACAACAGAGTAACCAAGCAGCTCAGGGTGACCCAAACCACTCAGAATGTATAGGGAGATAAAAGGGGCCAAAAAGACCTCCTACTAAAAAAAGCAAAGCTTGGTGTAATTTGCCTTCCTAAAACAGAAGGAAATATGCAATAATTCAGCTATAAGTGAACATTTGTGGTTACCCACAATGCACTGCTACTAAATATGCAAATAATTCCTTTTCACCCTTAGTAAGCCAAGCAAGCATGCAGAACCACTGGTGTATAGCAAGCCTATAGCTTTAAATTTTACACAGCCATATCAAACCCACATGTGACAGCCTGTTTCAGACTTTTGGTCCTCATCTGTACATGGCAAGGATTGATAAGGCTGTATGAGATAGGGCTTGAACCAGTACAACAGAGTAATTAAGCAGTTCAAGGTGATCCAAACCTCTTGGAATGTATAGGTGGATAAAAGGGACCAAAAAAACCTTCTACTAAAAAAATCAAAGCTTGGTATAATTTGCCTTCTTAAAACAGAAGAAAATCTGCAATAATTCAGCTGTAAGTGAACATTTGAGATTACCCACAATGCACCACTACTAAATATGCAAATATTTCCTTTACACTCTTGGTAAGTCAAGCAAGCCTATAGCTTCAAGTTTTACACAGGTATATCAAACCCACATGTGTCTGCCTGTTTCAGACATTTAGTCCTCATCAGTACGTAGCAGAGATTGATAAGACTGTATGAGATAGGACTTGGACCAGTACAACAGAGTAACCAAGCAGCTCAGGGTGACCCAAACTACTAAGAATGTATAGGAGGATAAAAGAGACCAAAAAGCCCTCCTACTAAAAAAAAGCAAAGCTTGGTGTAATTTTCCTAATTAAAACAGAAGCAAATCTGCAATAATTTAGCTATAAATGAACAATTGTGGTTACCCACAATGCACTGCTACTAAATATGCAAATTATCCCTCTTTGCCCTTGGTTTGATATGATACTACTTCTTCTTTTTGCTTGGACCGGCCCTGGGGGCAGGGTGTTGCTTCTTCTTCTTGCTTGAAGGTTGAGGCACTTACTCTATTATATATATATATAATACTAGCCGACCCGCAGCGTAGCATACGCCGCATACGCCGCATAAGAGGGTAGAGGGCAGGAAGGGGGTATTGGGCACAGCGGCGGGGAGCGGGGTTGGACCCCCCCTCAACTGGGTCCCCCATGTGTGCTCTACCTCTAGCTTAAGCTCAGCAGGACCCCCCCCCCCCTCACCTGGGTCCCCCATGTGCACTCCCCCTCCAGCTTAAGCTCAGCAGGAACCCCCCCCCCCCTCACCTGGGTCCCCCATGTGCGCTCCCCCTCCTGCTTAAGCACAGTAGCAGCCGCCACTATTAGTAAGAGGCAGCGGGCGGGGATGACTCACCTCTTCCGTGTTTCATTGTGCGTTCCACTGTCGTCACTTCCTGCAATGCCGCACATTGGCCTTGATTCATAAAGCATTACCTCATGCGGTAATGTTGAAAACATCAGACTTTCCCGACCACTTAGCAAAATGTCCATTCATAAAGGCTGTTACCGCATGAAAAGCTGACATTACCGACCAGGGAGATAAATTACCGACTTGGCTGCAGTTACCGACAACACATGTCAGTAAATTGACAGCAAATGTCAATTCATAAAGCCTTCAACACGCGGTAAGCCTGGCGGTAGTTACCGACACCTCTAGTGAGGCGATAACAAGTTACCGACAGCTCTGATGAATGCAAAAGTGCAGAGAGCCGAAGTCTGTTTGAGTCATCAGTGGAGAGAGCCAGAGAGCCCTCTGTGTGAATCATTTGAGCAGGCAGGGAAAGACTGTGTGACTCATCTGTCTGAATCATCAGTGGAGAGCCCTCTGTGTGAATCATTTGAGCAGGCAGGGAAAGACTGTGTGACTCATCTGTCTGAGTCATCAGTGGAGAGAGCTGTCTGTGTGAGTCATTTGAGCAGGCAGGGAAAGACTGTGTGACTCATCTGTCTGAGTCATCAGTGGAGAGAGCCAGAGAGCCGTCTGTGTGATTCATTTCTGCAGGGCAAAGAGAGAATCGAGACACTACTCTACTCTACCGCTTAATGGGCTGTGGTAATTTACCGACCTCCAAGGGCAGCTGGGGAAATCTTTATGAATTAGCACACAGACCGGGAACATACCGAGTGCGGTATTTTCCCGACAAGATTTTTTTATCGCACTGCTGTTTATGAATCGAGGCCATTATATTGGTGTAATTTTCCTTTTTCAAACAGAAGGAAATCTGCAATAATTCAACTATAAGTGAACATTTGTGGTTACCCAGAATGCACTGCTATTAAATATGCAAATAACTCCTTTTCACCCTTAGTAAGCCAAGCAAGCACCCAGAACCACTGGTGTATAGCAAGCCTATTGCTTTAAATTTTACACAGCCATATCAAACCCACATGTGACAGCCTGTTTCAGACTTTTGGTCCTCATCTGTACATGGCAAGGATTGATTTGGCTGTATGAGATAGGGCTTGGACCAGTACAACAGAGTAACCAAGCAGCTCAGGGTGAACCAAACTACTCAGAATGTATAGGTGGATAAAAGGGACCAAAAAGACCTTCTACTAAAAAAAAAATCAAAGCTTGGTGTAATTTGCCTTCTTAAAACAGAATAACATTTGCAATAATTCAGCTATAAGTGAACATTTGTGATTGCCCACAATGCACTGCTACTAAATATGCAAATTATTTCTTTTCACCATCGGTAAGTCAAGCAAGCCTATAGCTTTACGGTTTACACAGTCATATCAAACCCACATATGACAACCTATTTCAGACATTTAGTCCTCATCAGTACATAGCAGGAATTGATAAGGCTATATGAAATAGAGCTTGGACCAGTACAACAGAGTAACCAAGCAGCTCAGGGTGATCCAAACGACTAAGAATGTATAGGAGGATAAAAGAGACCAAAAAGCCCTCCTACTAAAAAAAGCAAAGCTTGGTGTAATTTTCCTTCTTAAAACAGAAGCAAATCTGCAATAATTCAGCTATAAGTGAACATTTGTGGTTACCCACAATGCACTGCTACTGAATATGCAAATTATCCCTCTTTGCCTTAGGTTTGATATGACACTACTTCTTCTTCTTGCTTGGACCAGCCCCTTCTTCTTGCTTGGACCGGCCCTGGGGGCAGGGCGCTACTTCTTCTTCATGCTTGAAGGTTGAGGCACTTACATATGTATATAGATGTATATATATGTATATATATATATATATATATATGTATATACATATGTATATATATATATATATATATATATATATACATATATATACATATATATATATATATATATATATATATATATTACATATATATATACGTATATATATACATATATATATATATAGTCAAGTTATCCTTAGTGTTCCATTTAGACCTTTTTCCAGGCTTGCAGCCTAGGTAGTTAGGAAATATGGAGCCTACTTTCTTCCTGTAGTATACCATGTGCCATTTAACACTGGTGACACTGGGACAGTAAAACCACCCTGCTGTTGGAGGAAAAGGGCATCTTCTCTTTTTTGTTTTTTTCTTATTGTTATTTATTTTGTATTCATATTGTGCTGACATCTTCCGCAGCATTTTACACAGTATATAGTCTTGTCACTAACTATTCCTCTGAGGAGCTCAAAATCAAATCCCCAAATTAGTCATATACTGTATCCATATCATAGTCTAAGGCTAATTTTTGAGTGAGGCTAATTAACTTATCTGTATGTGTTCAGGGATGTGGGAGTAAAAAAGGGTTTCCAGAGGTAGCCAGGAACCCAGCTGTGACAAGCAAAAGAATGAAACAAGTATACGTACACCAATACAGTATTTTACATTTATGGCGTGCACATTACGATGGTAAAATATCGGTAAATTATACCGAAATTTTACTACAGCTAAGCTATACTCTATTCTCACACAGAAAACTCCCCCTACCAGAGCCGGGACAAGGTCCTTCAGCACCCAAGGCTGAGACAGCAAAGTGCGCCCCTCCATCCCTCCCACCCCAGCCGTCACAAACTGATTACTATTAGACTAAGAGGCGCTCCAGGGCCATTAACCCCACCAACACCCTAATCTCTAGTTATCTGCCTTGCAGTCACTGCTATGTATGCCCTTTTCTTATTTCTTTCTGCTTCAAACACAATAGGGCAATTGTGCCCCCCCTCCTACACTGCGCCCTGAGGCTGGAGCCTCTTCAGCCTCTGCCTCGGCCCGGTCCTGCCCCCTACCTATGCCTGACCTAAACCACCCCCCCATCCTTGCCTCACCCTAATCCCCCCCCCCTCCGCTGAAGCCTAACCACACCACCTCTGATGCCTAACCATAACTAACTCCCCTGCTGATGCCTAACCTTACCCCCCATGCCTAACCTTAAAACCCTCTCCTCCATGCCTAAATTTAAACCTCCACACACACAAGTTTAACCTTAAAGCCCCCCCATGGACACCTAACCTTAACTATGTCCCTCACTGCAAACCTTTCACAAAACCCACTTTTTTTCGGGCACCTTTGGGGCCCAAAATGTCCTGCTATTTATGATATTTTTATGAGCACCTATGGCAGATCCCAAACTTCTGAGGCTCTTTGGTGCCCAAATGTCCTGCTTCCTTACAACACACACACAATGCAGTGTGAATAGACCTACAGGCCAATGCATTTTAATGTTTCTTAGGCAATATACTATGAACAAGGACAAATAAGAATGTTAAGGGCAGATGTTCACTTAAGCCAAGTGTCCTGTCTCCAAGACACTGGCATATGAATCCCTCTAGCTGTGCCATGCATGGTGCTATAAGGATGCAGATGTGATCTGGCAATCTGTTGCAGTGCTTCAGTTTTTTCTCTGCATGTGAATTCTGAAGCAGCCTATTGATTTGTGTGATTCCCCATCCGAATTTGCATGTGGGGGATTGCTGTGAATCACACCTAGTGTAAAGTGCCCTAATAGGCAAAGTAAAAATGTTATGTCCCATACAAGTTATTAAAGAAAGAAATAATCGAAGTGGGTAAAACCCTTAAAGAGACTCTGAAGCGAGAATAAATCTCGCTTCAGAACTCATAGTTAGCAGGGGCGTGTGTGCCCCTGCTAAAACGCCGCTACCGCGCGGCTAAACGGGGGTCCCTTTACCCCCAAACCCACCCCCGCAAACCTTGGTCGTCTTCTTGGTCGCAGATTTTCTCTTCCTGGAGGCAGGGCTAACGGCTGCAGCCCTGCCTCCAGTCGCATCTATCAGCGGTGCATCGCCGCCTCTCCCCGCCCCTCTCAGTGAAGGAAGACTGAGAGGGGTGGGGGAGAGGCGGAGATACACGCTGACAGATGTGTGTAGGGCAGGGCTGTGACGGTTAGCCCTGCTAGTGTTGGGCGAACATCTAGATGTTCGGGTTCGGGCCGAACAGGCCGAACATGGCCGCGATGTTCGGGTGTTCGACCCGAACTCCGAACATAATGGAAGTCAATGGGGACCCGAACTTTTGTGGTTTGTAAAGCCTCCTTACATGCTACATACCCCAAATTTGCAGGGTATGTGCACCTTGGGAGTGGGTACAAGAGGAAAAAAAAATTAGCAAAAAGAGCTTATAGTTTTTGAGAAAATCGATTTTAAAGTTTCAAAGGGAAAACTGTCTTTTAAATGCGGGAAATGTCTGTTTTCTTTGCACAGGTAACATGTTTTTTGTCGGCATGCAGTCATAAATGTAATACATATAAGAGGTTCCAGGAAAAGGGACCGGTAACGCTAACCCAGCAGCAGCACACGTGATGGAACAGGAGGAGGGTGGCGCAGGAGGAGAAGAAGGCCACGCTTTGTGAGACACAACAACCCCGGCCTTGCATGAGGGCAAGAAGCGTGCGGATAGCAGGCTTTGTACCGCCATGCAGTCATAAATGTAATAAAGATAAGTGGTTCAATAAACAGGGACCACGCGGCAACGCTAACCCAGCAGCAGCAGACGTGATGGAACAGGAGCAGGCGCAGGAGGAGAAGGCCACGCTTTGTGAGACACAACAACCCAGGCCTTGCATGAGGGCAAGAAGCGTGCGGATAGCAGGCTTTGTACGGCCATGCAGTCATAAATGTAATAAAGATAAGTGGTTCAATAAACAGGGACCACGCGGCAACGCTAACCCAGCAGCAGCAGACGTGATGGAACAGGAGGAGGCGCAGGAGGAGAAGGCCACGCTTTGTGAGACACAACAACCCAGGCCTTGCATGAGGGCAAGAAGCGTGCGGATAGCATGCTTTGTACCGCCATGCAGTCATAAATGTAATAAAGATAAGTGGTTCAATAAACAGGGACCACGCGGCAACGCTAACCCAGCAGCAGCAGACGTGATGGAACAGGAGCAGGCGCAGGAGGAGAAGGCCACGCTTTGTGAGACACAACAACCCAGGCCTTGCATGTGGACAAAAAGCGTGCGGATATAGCAGCAATGCTTTTTGCCGCCATGCAGTCATAAATGTAATACAGATGAGAGGTTCAATAAACAGGGCCCGGAAACGCAACACCATCCCAGATGTTCATTGGTCATGTTACTTGGTTGGGGTCCTGGAGTGTTGCGTAGTCATTTCCAATCCAGGATTGATTCATTTTAATTTGAGTCAGACGGTCTGCATTGTCTGTAGAGAGGCGGATACGCCGATCTGTGACGATGCCTCCGGCAGCACTGAAACAGCGTTCCGACATAACGCTGGCTGCCGGGCAAGCCAGCACCTCTATTGCGTACATTGCCAGTTCGTGCCAGGTGTCTAGCTTCGATACCCAATAGTTGAAGGGTGCAGATGGATGGTTCGACACAGCTACGCCATCTGACATGTAGTCCTTGACCATCTTCTCCAGGCGATCGGTGTTGGAGGTGGATCTGCACGCTTGCTGTTCAGTGGGCTGCGGCTGCATGGGTGTCAGAAAATTTTCCCACTCCAAGGACACTGCCGATACCATTCCCTTTTGGGTACTAGCTGCGGCTTGCGTTGTTTGCTGCCCTCCTGGTCGTCCTGGGTTTGCGGAAGTCAGTCTGTCTGCGTACAACTGGCTAGAGGAGGGGGAGGATGTCAATCTCCTCTCTAAAGTCTCCACAAGGGCCTGCTGGTATTCTTCCATTTTGACCTGTCTGACTCTTTCTTCAAGCAGTTTTGGAACATTGTGTTTGTACCGTGGATCCAGAAGGGTATAAACCCAGTAATTGGTGTTGTCCAGAATGCGCACAATGCGTGGGTCACGTTCAATGCAGTCTAGCATGAATTGAGCCATGTGTGCCAGAGTCCTACCAGAATCCTCATCATCCTCTTGTGAGCGTTGTGATAGTTGTTGTGATGCATCATAGTCGTCACCTTCCTCCTGGTCTGCTTCTGCTGACCATTCGCGTTGAATTGTGGAAGTCCAACGTGCACCGCTCTGGCCCTCATCAGTGGTGGCATGAAATTCCTGCTCCAACTCCAGCTGTTCCTCCTCCTCTTCTTCGTCATAGCTGCTGGGGCCAGCGTTCCCTGAGGCGGATGGCCTGATGTTGGTACCATCACGCTGATCGTTTTCTCCTTCAGATTCCCCCAGTTGCATCATGACAGCTGTTTCCTTGATTTTTAACATCGACCTCTTCAGTAAACACAGCAGTGGTATGGTAATGCTGACTGAAGAGTTGTCACTGCTCACAAGCAACGTGGATTGCTCAAAATTTTGGAGGACTTGGCAGAGGTCCAACATGTTGGCCCAATCGGATCCACAGAAGCTTGGCAGCTGGCCGGATGCGCCTCGGTACTGCGCCGTCATGTACTGGACCACTGCACTCTTCTGCTCGCAAAAGCGGGCTAGCATGTGCAGCGTAGAATTCCAGCGCGTAGGGACATCACACAGCAAGCGATGGTGGGGGAGATTGAAGCGCTCCTGCATCTTGGCGAGTGCCCCCGAAGCAGTACTGGAATTTCTACAATGTTTGGACACTCGACGCACCTTCAACAGCAGATCGGGCACGCCTGGGTATGTCCTCAGGAACCGCTGAACTACTAGGTTCATCACGTGCGCCAGGCAAGGGATGTGTGTCAGCTTAGCCAACCTTAAAGCGCGAATGAGATTACTCCCATTATCACACACAACCATGCCCGGTTTCAGGTCCAGCGGTGCCAGCCACAAATCCGTCTGTTCCTTTATTCCCCTCCAAATTTCCTCCCCTGTGTGCTGCTTATCCCCAAGGCAGATTAGCTTCAGCAACGCTTGCTGACGCATGCCAACAGCTGTGCTGCACTGCTTCCACGATCCTACTGCTGCTGGGTTAGCGTTTCCGGATGAGGTACAGCTTTGAGATGCGTTGGAGGAGAAGGAGTCAGAGAGGTAGGTGCTGCTGTTATCCAGTGGGAGGGACGGCGGTGCAGCTGTTTGTGGCGTGGGCAACACCCGTGCCGTAGCAGGTGAGGAATCGCTGCCAGGCTCCACAAGGTTCACCCAGTGCGCGGTAAGGGAGATGTATCTACCCTGGCCGAACGCACTCGTCCAGGTGTCAGTGGTGAGGTGAACCTTGCAGGCAACGGCATTCTTCAAGCTTCGGGTTATTTTGCTGACCACGTGCTCATGCAACTCAGGCACTGCAGAGCGTGCAAAGTGGTAGCGGCTGGGAACCACGTAACGTGGGATGGCCACTGACATCATGCCCTTGAAGCTGTTTGTCTCCACCAATCGATATGGCAGCATTTCGCAGGCCAGAAGCTTGGCTATGCTGGCTGTTACTGCCACGGCCCGGGGGTCATTTGCTGGCAATTTCCTCTTGCGCTCAAACATCTCCGACACAGACAACTGAACCGTAGCGCTGCACACGGAAGGGCTGTTGGTTGTTGTGTTTGATGAACACTGGGAGACCTCAAGAGCACTACTCCGGAAAGTGACAGTGTCAGCGTCGTCTGATGTTTGTGAATGTTGTGAACCACGCAATGGCTGGGCTACTGCTGCTGCTGAGGCGGGTCTGGTGAACCCAAGGGAGGCAGTGTTGTTTCTGGTACCCTGTCCTGACGCGTTTGCCCAAAGAGTGGGATGTTTGGATAGCATGTGACGGCTCATGCTGGTGGTGGAGAGGTTGTTAATATTTTTCCCCCTGCTCAGGCGGGTCTTGCACACCTTGCAAATCGCCATGGTAACATCCTCAGTGCAGTCTTCAAAGAAAGCCCAGACTTTGGAGCACCTGCCTCCTTGCTGGCGATTTCTGTTTGCTCCTCTTTTGCCTCTCACTTGAACTTCCACGCTTGTGGTGCCTGAAATTGCGCGCCGCCTACCTTGTGGCACAAGGCGAACTCGTGCAGCAGTGTGTTCTTCAACAGACTCATCTGTGCTGCTGCTACGACGGCGATGTTCTCGTTCACAAACAAAATCTGGGTCTCTGTCCACATTGTCCATACCCTCCTCTTCCATCTCCTCAAACTCGTCATATGTCATTGTGGGCCACCGCCGTGGAGTAGAGCTCCCCACAACAACCTCTGCGCAGCACACTCCAACGTCGTCTTCCAGATCTTGTCGGCCGACCTCCTGCAATTGCAACCCCTCCTGCCCAAATTGCTCTGGGATTTGGGTTTCCGAGTCCTCTTCGGACTCGCCTCGTATTTCAGTGCGCGGTACATTTCCCACAGTTAACGGTTGTGAATCCAGGCACAACATTTCTGGCTGTTCCTCCATTGACCTTTGAAAGGTGGAAGTTTGTTGGGCTGGGAATAGCTCCTGCGAATACCCCATTGTGTCCTGAGGTAATTCATCGGACTGGTTATCTGGCAGTTGTGTGCGTGGTGTCGCTGCCGGTTGTGTCAGCTTTGTGCCCACTGGCTCCTTGTAACTGGCTGAGGACTCGGACCTCGTGCGTGATGTGCTGGTGCTGCTTAACCCACTGCTGGACGCTTGAGAGGTCATCCAAGTAATTATCTGGTCCTGTTCTTTTGGATTTGTGAGGGTTGTTGTCCTGGACAACATGGGTGGTATTGAGTGGGTTTTCTTGGGTGCTCCCCTGTGGCCTGTACGTGAACCGTCAGGGGAAACACCTCTTCCCTTGCCCCTCCCTCTTTCACCGGATTTCTTCCTCATTTCACTTATCCTTACAGTACACGCTGACTGGCAGCAGTACAGTGGCAGTACAGAAATGCTATACAGTACCACTATTCCCAGCAGCGACACAGAGCACAATGCTATACAGTGACGGGTGAGCGGTGTACCACTATTCCCAGCAGACACAGAACAGTGAACAGAATGCTATATAGTGTGGCTGAGCGAGCGGTGTACCACTATTCCCAGCAGACACAGAACAGTGAACAGAATGCTATATAGTGTGGCTGAACGAGCGGTGTACTACTGTTCCCAGCAGACACAGAACAGTACACAGAATGCTATATAGTGTGGCTGAGCGAGCGGTGTACCACTATTCCCAGCAGACACAGAACAGTGAACAGAATGCTATATAGTGTGGCTGAACGAGCGGTGTACTACTGTTCCCAGCAGACACAGAACAGTACACAGAATGCTATATAGTGTGGCTGAACGAGCGGTGTACTACTGTTCCCAGCAGACACAGAACAGTGAACAGAATGCTATATAGTGTGGCTGAGCGAGCGGTGTACCACTATTCCCAGCAGACACAGAACAGTGAACAGAATGCTATATAGTGTGGCTGAACGAGCGGTGTACTACTGTTCCCAGCAGACACAGAACAGTACACAGAATGCTATATAGTGTGGCTGAACGAGCGGTGTACTACTGTTCCCAGCAGACACAGAACAGTACACAGAATGCTATATAGTGTGGCTGAACGAGCGGTGTACCACTGTTCCCAGCAGACACAGAACAGTGAACAGAATGCTATATAGTGTGGCTGAGCGAGCGGTGTACCACTATTCCCAGCAGACACAGAACAGTGAACAGAATGCTATATAGTGTGGCTGAGCGAGCGGTGTACCACTATTCCCAGCAGACACAGAACAGTGAACAGAATGCTATATAGTGTGGATGAGCGAGCGGTGTACCACTATTCCCAGCAGACACAGAACAGTAAACAGAATGCTATATAGTGTGGCTGAGCGAGCGGTGTACCACTATTCCCAGCAGACACAGAACAGTGAACAGAATGCTATATAGTGTGGCTGAGCGAGCGGTGTACCACTATTCCCAGCAGACACAGAACAGTGAACAGAATGCTATATAGTGTGGCTGAGCGAGCGGTGTACCACTATTCCCAGCAGACACAGAACAGTGAACAGAATGCTATATAGTGTGGCTGAGCGAGCGGTGTACCACTATTCCCAGCAGACACAGAACAGTGAACAGAATGCTATATAGTGTGGCTGAGCGAGCGGTGTACCACTATTCCCAGCAGACACAGAACAGTGAACAGAATGCTATATAGTGTGGATGAGCGAGCGGTGTACCACTATTCCCAGCAGACACAGAACAGTAAACAGAATGCTATATAGTGTGGCTGAGCGAGCGGTGTACCACTATTCCCAGCAGACACAGAACAGTGAACAGAATGCTATATAGTGTGGCTGAGCGAGCGGTGTACCACTATTCCCAGCAGACACAGAACAGTGAACAGAATGCTATATAGTGTGGCTGAGCGAGCGGTGTACTACTGTTCCCAGCAGACACAGAACAGTACACAGAATGCTATATAGTGTGGCTGAACGAGCGGTGTACTACTGTTCCCAGCAGACACAGAACAGTACACAGAATGCTATATAGTGTGGCTGAACGAGCGGTGTACCACTATTCCAAGCAGACACAGAACAGTGAACAGAATGCTATATAGTGTGGCTGAGCGAGCGGTGTACCACTATTCCCAGCAGACACAGAGTGGCAGTAAACAGAATGCTATATAGTGTGGCTGAGCGAGGTACACAGAGTGGCAGTAAACAGAATGCTATATAGTGTGGCTGTGCAAGCGGTGTACTACTATTCCCAGCAGACACAGAGTGGCAGTAAACAGAATGCTATATAGTGTGGCTGAGCGAGGTACACAGAGTGGCAGTAAACAGAATGCTGAGCGAGCGGTGTACTACTATTCCCAGCAGCGACACACAATGACTGGGGGGGACCCTGGCTAGCGTGGCTGGAGCGCGAACTACCCTGCCTGCCTACCCAAAGCTAAACCCACAGACAAATGGCGGAGATATGACGTGGTTCGGGTATTTATTTACCCGAACCACGTGACAGTTCGGCCAATCAGAGCGCGTTCGGGTCCGAACCACGTGACCCGTTCGGCCAATCACAGCGCTAGCCGAACGTTCGGGGAACGTTCGGCCATGCGCTCTTAGTTCGGCCATATGGCCGAACGGTTTGGCCGAGCACCGTCAGGTGTTCGGCCGAACTCGAACATCACCCGAACAGGGTGATGTTCTGCAGAACCCGAACAGTGGCGAACACTGTTCGCCCAACACTAAGCCCTGCCTCAATGCGGAAGCGCTCCCCGGCTGTACGGAGGGGATTTGGGGGTGAAGGGACCCCCGTTAAGCCGCGGGATAGCGGCGTTTTAGCAGGGGCACACATGCCCCTGCTATCTATGAGGTCTGAAGCGAGATTTATTCTCGCTTCAGACTCTCTTTAACAGAGATTTAATTTTTGTTTTTTTCTTGGTACAAAAAGCTATTTCCTGCTGCTGTAGCTTAACCGCTTCCAGACTGCGGTAATTGAAATCTACACCCTGTTAGTGGCTGCTTATTCCTGCCTGGGTGTAGATTTCAATTACCACGTCACAAGGACAAGTTGGTATTGCCGCTTCCGCCGATCTCTTCCTCACCACTGGCTCCTCGCTCTGCCATTGCTATGACAGCAGAGCTCTGTGAGCCGGTCAGGAGCTGATTTCATTGGCTCCTGACCCTGTGATCACTGTGAACCAATCGTATTTGTCCTAAAGGGGTCAGAGACTGGTGGTACACAAGTGGTTAAACAGTAGTTGAATCATAAACAGTGCATTGCTGTCAAAACATCTTTTTAGTTCCTACAAGTGTATACTAATTTTCTCCAATTTTCGTGTTTAGGTAGTATAAATGATGCAAGTAGAATAAAAGGTTTGTTGGCTCATTTGCCACACCCTGACTATTTGATGTGTTTGGGACTTTGGCACAATGGCTGCAAGGAAATGTGGGAAGGCTTTTAAAAGGAACCCGAGTCTGTGACTCCTGTGGAAGCTGCCATATTTATTTCCTTTTAAATAACACCAGTTGACTTGCAGTCCTGCTGATCTTTCTGGTCTGTAGGTTCTAAATCACACACTTGAAACAAGCATGCAGCTAATCTTGTCATATTTGTCATAGACATCTGATCTGCCTGCTTTTTCAGAGTCTATGGCTTTAAGTATTAAAGGCAGAGGATCAGTAAGACAGCCAGGCAATGTGCATTATTTAAAAGGAAATAAACGCCAGCCTCCCTATCACCTTGGGTTCCCATTAAAACAGTAACAAAAATGCAAATGCTAAGTGTGGTGAAGCTACAGACTAAGATGTGAAATATCTTATCATGGGAAGTAGTTATTGCAAATTCTATATTTGCATTAAAAAGGAGTTTGGATACTTTCCTTTCTTGGAAGGGCACCCACAGCTATGATTATTAGGGGTACGAAGGTTATACTTTGATCCATTCTGAGAGATGATGTTTACCCTTGTGGCTTTTCTTTCCTCTAGGCTCAAGAGGCTGGATTTGATACAATGTATTTTTTTTTTCAACCTAAACATCTATGTAACAAAATGGTGCAGTTTAACTACTGAACATCTGAAATATGCAGTTATCTTTAGAAACGCCTGATAGTCTTTATGTACATGCCTATTGCTGTTCTACTCCTTTTAAATGTTAGATTATTAATGTCTCATCATCGATGTACTTGATTTCATCCTCCAACTCTGTGAGCTGCAGTGGTGCTCAGCAGAGCTCGAATATTCGAGTAGCTCGAATATTCGAGCTCTTTTTCAGCTATTCGAGCTCGGTATTCGAGCTCCGAATAGCTGCAGCTATTCGAATGGGCTATTCGAGTAAACGCGAATAGCCCATTCACTATTCGAGCTATTCGAGCAAACGGCGCTATTCGAGCTCGGGTACCGAGCTCGAATAGCGTCATAGCCCAGATTGATGTCCTTAGAGCCAATCAGAGGGCTCCCAGGCCCTCTGACGGCAGCCAATCACAGAGGGGGACCCTGGCCAGCCCCTACCCTATAAATAGCGGCCGCCATGTTAGGTTTCTCCGTCCTTGCCTGAGACTTGCATAGAGAGAGAATTGCTCCTTTGTGCTTTGGCTTAGCAAGAGCTCTATTGTGGTCATTTACCTAGCGTTTTTGCTCACATACACCTCCTATACACACCTATATTGTTGTTAGTTAGATAGACATTGTATTTTAGTTAGTAGCTTTTGTGTTACATAGACAGAGACAGCTGCTGCAGGCAAGCTTACAGCTTTAGGCCTCAGGGCCTGCCTGTGTGGGCAGCTGTTCTCTCCTGTCCTCTGTTAGTATATTTCTCTCATCTATACCAGTATTTCTGCTGTCCTTTACTACTGATTGATTCTGTATTTAGTATTGTAGTTATACTGTACTAGGACATTCACTGTCACTGTTCATAGGCTAAGGCTAAGGCTACTAGCTCCTGCGTGTGTGCACTCACTGTCTTGTACACACACACTCTATTTCCTTCTGATTACTGATTGATTATTGTAATTAGTTGTACTTACTGTTACTACGTACTTACTCTTACTGTACTAGGAGTCTAGGACACTCAGTCACTGTTCATAGGCTACTAGCTCCTGCGTGTGTGCACTTACTCACTGTCTGTGTACTGTAGTGTACACACACACTCTATTTCCTTCTGATTACTGATTGATTATTGTAATTAGTTGTACTTACTGTTACTACTTACTCTTACTGTACTAGGAGTCTAGGACACTCAGTCACTGTTCATAGGCTACTAGCTCCTGCGTGTGTGCACTCACTCACTGTCTGTGTACTGTAGTGTACACACACACTCTATTTCCTTCTGATTACTGATTGATTATTGTAATTAGTTGTACTTACTGTTACTACTTACTCTTACTGTACTATAGGAGTTTAGGACACTCAGTCACTGTTCATAGGCTACTAGCTCCTGCGTGTGTTTGCGCGTGCGTGCACTCACTGTCTGTAGTGTACACACACTAAATTTACTTGTGATTACTACTGATTATTGTAACTTCTAGTTGTACTTCCTGACTGTTACTACTTACTTACTGTACTAGGGACACTCACTCAGTCACTGTTCATAGGCTAGCTCCTGCGCGTGTTAGCGCGTGCGTGCACTCACTGTCTGTAGTGTACACACACTAAATTTCCTTGTGATTACTACTGATTATTGTAACTTCTAGTTGTACTTCCTGACTGTTACTACTTACTTACTGTACTAGGGACACTCACTCAGTCACCTCACCCACCAACCCACTCCATTAAAGTACCCCACTTTTAACCCGCCCTTTTAAAAAACTTTTGTCTTTACGCCCAAAACATCGAAGATGTCTGGAAGTGGCAGCCAGCGCGGTTTGGGCAAGGGGAAGGGCAGCAAGGGAATCAGGAGGAGAGGGAGCAGCATTGTGGCAGGCCGCGGCCGCGCCACCATGCACAGTTCCGCAGCAGCAGCGTCAGTGGCTAACATTCCTCCCATAGCCACTGGCCGTGGATGCCTTGGGCGCCGCCCAGCAGGAGCATCTGCAACTCACGCTGCAGAGACACAGCAGCAGCAGCGTGTAGCACCTGCTCCGATTTTCCTCCAGCCGTGTCGGAAACGTCCCATTGAGGAAAAGCATGCAGACACTGTGGTGCAACTCATGACGGAGGATGAGCAGCCCGCCATCAGCTCTGCATCCGAGGCCTCCACCCTCACCACCACCACCCCTGTTCGCAGCCCAGCAGGGTCTAGGGAGGAGGCCAGTTCACCGTCACAAGTTGGCGACCTGTCACTCAGCAGTATTTTTACCCCAGGCACCATCAGGGTATTGTCTGCTGTTGTTGGCGATTTGGAGGAGGAGATGCTGATGGGCACTTTGGGGGATGAGGGATTGGACAGCAAGACTGTGGCGACAGTCAAGCAGCCCATCCATGCATCAGGAGAGGAGTTTGGGGGGTCATAATCCCAGCAGGACATGTTTCAGGAGGGGGAGGATGATGATGACCCGGTGACAGACAGAGACTGGGTGCCACCACCTCCAGGGGATGTCGTCCTCAGCAGCTCTGAGGAGGAGGAGGAGGATGCGCTTGTGGGCCTTGCAAGGAGGCGCATCATTGCAAGCATTGGCAGCAGTAGGCAGGTCCCACAGCCTGCTGGTGTCTCAGGCTCAGCAGCAGCAGCAGCAGCATCTGCCAGTACCACCACCAGCCGCACCCAAGCCCCCCCCCCAACCACCACAGGGAGACAGGCGGCAGCAGCGCTTCCATGCCGTAGGGGGATGTTTCTGTCACCAATCTGGCGATTTTTCACCATGCCCACTGTGTACAGCAAGTACGCCACTTGCAACCACTGTCAGCGGAAGTTGAGCAGAGGTGCAGACCCCTTAAAGTTCAGCACCAGCTCGCTCATCAACCACCTTGCTGCGAAACATTTCCACCAGCATGAGGAGTTCCAGAGGTGGAAGGCATCTGGTGCTGGCAGTGGCACCACACCCATCACTGCACAGCCTTCAGCTGCAGCAGCAGCAGCAACAGCAGCCACCCGCCCTCCTGCTCCTCCAGCAGCACCAGCAGGAGTGCGGAAACGCACTGCTCCTCCCCCCTCTGCAACTCCTGCCGCCGACACTGAGGCCTGTTCTGGCAGCCAGTCCTCAGTGGCCTCCTCCGCTGTGTCTGCTGATTCCCGTGCCAGCAAAAGGCCACGCCAGAGCCTTTTGAGCGAGTCCTTCCAGGGGGTGGTTAGGGCTCTGCCTCCCAGCAGCCATCGCGTGCGGCAGCTGAACGGCTTGCTGGCACGGGCCATGTGCTCCCAACTCCTGCCGTACACGCTCGTGCAGGAGGGGAGCGACATTCGTGCGCTGCTTGCTTGCGCAGCCCCAGACTGGCAGCTCCCCAGCAGACACTTCTTTGCCCGCAAGGCCATTCCTGCACTGCACCGCTTTGTGATGGCCAATGTGGAGCGAGGGCTGGAGCACGCGGTTGGTGAAAGGGTCCACGTCACCATGGACTCCTGGAGCAGCCGCTTCGGGACAGGCCGCTACCTGTCCTTCACTGTCCACTGGGTCAGCTTGGTGGAAGGGGGTGAGGATGGGAGAGCAGCAGCGGGCACAGCAGCAGCAGCAACACAGTGGGTGGTGCCACCCTGCAGGGTCAGGGGAACTGCAGCAAGTTCCTCCGATCCTCTGCCATCCTCCGGCACACCTGGCCAAACCCCCCGCCTCAGCAGCAGCGTGAAGGCCCGCCACTGCCAAGCGCTGCTGCACTTGGTCAGCCTTGGGAAGACCAAGCTGACGGCAACCCATGTGTTGGCCAAACTCCAGGAGCAGGAGAGGATTTGGCTGACCCCCAGAGGCCTCAGAGTCGGAGAGGTGGTGGCCGACAATGGGGCCAATCTGGTTGCCGCAATAGACAGGGGAAACCTGACCCACATCCCCTGTCTTGCCCACGTGCTGAACCTGGTGGTGCAGAAGTCCTTGCGCACCTACCAGGGGATGGGCGAACTGCTGGAAATGGCAAGGAACGTTGTGCGTCACTTCCGGCGCTCGGCTGCAGCCTGTGCGAGCCTGGAAGACGTGCAAAAGGAGCTGGATCTGCCACGCCATCGGCTGATCCTTGACGTTCCGACTCGCTGGAACTCCACCCTGGCGATGTTGGAGCGTCTGGTTGAACAGAAGCACGCTGTCAACCAGTACCTTGCCCTGGCCACTGTTTCCGCCGCTCAGAGAAGGGACAAGACCAGCAACATCCCGTCCATCGTCCCCGATGATGACTGGAGGCACATGCAGCAGGTGTGCTTAGTGCTGGCTCCCTTTCTGCAGGCCACTAACATGGTGAGCAGGGACCATGTTATGGTCTGCGAGTGGGTGCCCCTGGTTTGTCTGCTGAACAGGGCCCTCGATGCTTTGCTGGAACAGGGAGCGGCAGCCTTGGACCAGCAGGAGCAGCAAGCAGCTGCACAGTCCACCTCTGAGGGGGAGGAGGAGGAGGACTTGGTGGAGGTCCCTGACCTTGCTGCTGATGAGGGGGAGCAGCACAGTGCAGCTGAGTTGGTGCGGGGGTGGAGAGAGGATGAGGCTGACGAGGCAGAGGAGGAGGATGAGGACAGCAGCACTGCCGTCGATGTGCCAGCAGACGTGGCCCGCCTCTTCCCAATGGCAGTGCACATGCTGACGTGCCTGCGCAGGGACCCCAGGGTGATCCAGATGAAGCAGAGGGAGGACATCTGGATCAGCATGATGTTGGACCCACGCCTCAAGGGGAAGTTGAGCCAGTTCCTGCCGCCTGCAGGAGGAGACCCAGCGCAACAAATAAGGAGCTTGCAGCAGGCCCTTGTTGAGCGCTTGGAGGAAGCCTTCCCCCAGCCTTCCACCCCCACTGTCCAGCAGCCAGCACAGAGGCAGCAGCAGGTGCCTGCATCCAGCAGCAAGCGCCCCACAGACCTGCTGTCTCTCAGCCACGAGCTCTACAGGACTGTAGAGGCTCCGGCAGCAGTGACTAGAGAGGAGGTGCATGCAGCAGCATCCTCCTCCGGTCACAGCCAGCGCCTGACCCGCATGGTGGCTGACTACATGGGGTCCTACAGCGGGCTTGACAGCGATGCCCCTGTTGATCCCATGGAGTATTGGGTCAAGCGCCTGGAGATCTGGAGCGAGCTGGCGCAGTACGCCCTGGAAGTGCTGTCCTGCCCCCCTTCCAGCGTGCTGTCCGAGCGCTGCTTCAGTGCAGCTGGTGGTGTGGTCACCGAGAAACGCTCACGTCTGTCTCACAAGTCTGTGGACAGACTGACGTTTCTCAAGATGAACCAGGCGTGGGTGCAAGGCGAGTTCCTGACCCCTGTTGTCGGCGAGAGGGGGACATGAACTGGCTAAGAACCATCGTTAATGTGCCTTACCACCCTTTACCACCTCCTGGCTCCTGCTCACTAAGCCAGCCTGGTTCGCTTTGACTATTACGTCGCCTGCAGCCACACATTTTACACCTACAGTGGGCTGCTGTGTACTGCCCTTCTGCTGTCTGTCTGTGTTTCCCACTGCCAGGGTACACAGATTTACCTTCTGCTGCCACTCTGCCACCAGCTATTACGTCAAACAATAGCTATATATCTGTGTAATTTGTTTTACAAACAAAACCAAAAAACCATTAAAAAAAAAAAAAGGTTTAATTTTTCTGAGGTGCCCGGGTTGAAAACTGTGTTGTCCCAGTTGTGTATTGGACACGATGTGGGCTGCACGACCGCTGTCTGGGACCTCCTGTTGTGTTTATTTACAGCCCTGGTATCACCGCTAGGTACCAGGGCTATTATGTCACGCTGCCTGCCTCATTGACTGCCTGCTGCCACACACTCATCCTCCTCCTCCTGCTGCTGAATTTACCTCCTGCTGTCTGTGTGTTTCCACTGCCAGGGAGCACATACAATGGCGCTTCCAACATGCGTGCGCCACCAGCTATTTGTTACGCTCAAAAATAGCTGCATTTCTTTAAAAAAAAAAATTGAAAAGAGAAATAAGTGAAGAAGAAGGCGATATAGAAGAAGATGAAGAAGATGAAGAAGAAGAAGATAAAGAAGAAGAAGAAGAAGAAGATGAAGATGAAGAAGAAGAAGATGAAGATGAAGAAGATGAAGAAGATGAAGAAGAAGATGAAGAAGATGAAGAAGATGAAGAAGAAGATAAAGAAGATGAAGAAGAAGATGAAGAAGATGAAGAAGAAGAAGATGAAGAAGAAAAAGATGAAGAAGGAGAAGAAGAAGAAGATGAAGAAGAAGAAGATGAAGAAGATGAAGAAGATGAAGAAGAAGATGAAGAAGATGAAGAAGATGAAGAAGAAGTTGGAGAAGATGAAGAAGAAGAACATGAAGAAGATGAAGAAGATGAAGAAGAAGAAGATGAAGAAGATGAAGAAAAAGAAGATGAAGAAGAAGAAGATGATGATGAAGAAGATGAAGAAGATGAAGAAGAAGAAGAAGAAGACAATATAAAAGAAGAAGAAGAAGATATAGAAGAAGATATAGAAGAAGAAGATATAGAAGAAGAAGATATAGAAGAAGAAGAAGAAGATATAGAAGATAAAGAAGAAGAAGAAGTATATACAGTACTGAACAAAATTCTGGACACAACTTCTCTTTTCACCTTTTTTTTTTAAAGGAACATCCCCACATAATCACTTACTGTTGTTACTTGGAAAAAAAGATGTTTCTTGCATCATTCACCCTCAAAACAAGTGTAGGAAGCTATTTAAGGCCAATTCGAATAGTCAGCTCGAATAATGAGCTTGAATACCGACTCGAATAGTGAGCTCGAAGTCCGAGGTCGAATCGAATAGTAAAATTTATTCGACTCGAATATTCGACTGACCTCGAATAATTTACTATTCGAATTCGACCAAACTCGAATTTTGAAAAGGGGTATTTGAGCACCACTGGTGAGCTGCTCTGTAACTGAATAGCTGGTCATCTTGTAACTGAAGAAGCATAAGTAAGTACAACCAGGGGCGTTTCTAGTCTTTTTGTCACTGCAGGCAAAAAGTCCTGTGTAAGCCGCCCCTCCCCACAAAAAAAAAAACACCACACACTTGAGAATATAAATCATGTGCTGTATAGGGTGTATGCATAATACAGGGAGTCCCTGAGATCCAAAAAACCATTGATCCTGTCGCATTTCATTGCACACCCCCTTCCTGCACTACCCCAGCTTAGTGTGTAAATGAAGAGTATATTGCAGCAGAAGCTGTGCTCTCATCCCTCCGCTGCAGTCCACTGCTGTGCTTCCATCTGTCCGCTCACCACTCGCCCTAGCGCCAATCATCTCCTACCGCATGTAGCGTGATTATAGCGAGAGCCAACACTAGAGACAGCAGAAAACAGAAGGATGGTCGCACAGGCACAGCACTGGACTCCAGAGGGGAGGTTAGAGCACAGCTTCTGTTGTGCTATACTCTGCCTTTGCACACTGGACTGGGGGAGTGCAGGAGGGGAATTAGAACAGATAGTGGGACAAGGGGACAGAGGAATGCACAAAGGAGGACAGAGAGAGGCACAGAGGTGCGCACACAGAGCCAGATCATCCACAAGGCAACTTAGGCAGGTAACTAGAGCCTGAAGAGAGTCTAGGGGCCTGGTTTATGCTTACCCCCAACAAATCTTGCCAAAAAAGCTAGGTGGCCATTAAGTGCAGGCCCAAAGTCGTTCGTTGCTTATGACACCATTTCTCTTTCCATCTCTGGATGCACAGGTTGGCAGAGGTTGCACAGGGGTAGAGATGGCCCGAACCTCCGATTTTCGGTTCGCGAACTGGGTTCGCGAACTCCCGCAAAAAGTTCGGTCGTGAACTTCCGCGAACTGCAATAGACTTCAATGCTAGAAAAAATTATGCTGACCACAAAATGATGGAAAAGATGTTTCAAGGAGTCTAACACCTGGAGGGGGGCATGGCGGAGTGGGATAGACGCCAAAAGTCCCAGGGAAAAATCTGGATCACAACAGGTAGGTATATTCAGTAATGGGTATTACAATGTGCACCTGTCACACACAGACAGGTAGCGGACAGGTACAGTGACACTGCGTGTGCTCAACTCACGTAGGTAGGTGGGTGCACTGTGAACAACAGGTAGGTAGGTAGTATGCAGTACTGGGTATTACAATGTGCAGCTGCCTGTCACACACAGGTAGTCACTGAATGTGCTGGCCTGGCTGGCAGTGGCACACACACAGTATGAATTAGCAAGGTCGTCTATGCAACACAAGTGTCAGTGGGACACACACAGAAAAAAAAATAGATCACAAGAACAAGATTAGCTCTCATAAGAGCTGTTGTGGGGTGCTATTTTAGCAATAAGAATAAGCAAGGAGCAAGCTAAGAAGCCTAGGCTACAAGAGCCTAACTAATCTTTCCCTATGAGAGTCTGCTCTGTCTGCAGCAGCTGTCCCTTCTCTATTTCTGCAGGCACACGAGTGAGTATAATGGCCGGTGGTGCCTGCCTTTTATAAGGGTGGGAGTGGCTCCAGGAGGGAGTGTAGCCTGATTTGCTACAATGTGCCTGCTGACTGTGATGTAGAGGGTCAAAGTTGACCCTAATGGTGCACTATGGGTGCGAACTGAACTTCCGGAAAAGTTCCAGATTCGCCGCGATCGCGAACCACGGAAGTTTGCCGGGAACCGTTCGCTGGCGAACCATTCGGCCCATCTCTACACAGGGGGACTGAAGGTGGAACAAGGAGACAGAAGGAGGTACAAAGGGAGACAAAAGGTGGCACAAAGTAAGACAAAAGAAGACACATGGGACAGAGAGACCCACAGGGGGCAGATGGCACATGGAGACTGAAGGTGGCACAAGGGACAAAAGGAGGAACAAAAACTCTTGGAGGTGTGGCTTCATTCTGGAGGTGTGGCTTCATTCAGAAGGTGTGGCTTAGTGCATGGGTGGGGCTTAATCAGGGGCACAGCACCCCCCAGGACCAATGTCACTCTAGGCAGTGGCCTGTAAAGCTTGTGCCTAAAAACCGCCTCACTTACTGAAGTTTCCAGTGAGTGATGGGCAAAACAGGCAGTACGGTGTAACCTTTTTTGAATCTTATTCCGCCACGACTGAGAGGAATCCACCAGACACTGACGTAAATGGTCACTGGTAACTACTCAACTACAAATATCCTTCAACACATATATATTTTTTTCACATAGCATATCAGTCAAATCTTCTCTTCACAGCCGGTGCATCAGTAAAAGCTGCAGAATAAAGTTCAGGTTACTCACATAAGTGTTTACAAGCAAGTGAGCTACAACATTTCTATACTTCTTTTACAATCATCAACCACTTCTCAATACTACATTTGGTTATCTCAATACCATATGCTGGTGGGTATGGCCTTGGGCAGAAACAGGTCTACTGAGCAAGTTCAAGCTATATTGCTCAGCAAAACCTTACGTGTTAGGCCTAGTGCACACCAGAGCGGTTCGGCTGCGTTTTGCGATCCGCTTGCGGCTGCGGATACTCTTGGGTAATATATTTCAATGGGCTGGTGCACACCAGAGCGGAAGCATTTTGCAGAAACGCACACTCCCGGGGTGAGGCATTTTTTGGATTGTGGATGCGTTTCTGCCTCAATGTTAAGTATAGGAAAAACGCAAACCGCTCTGAAAAACGCTTGTTTTAGAGCGGTTTTTCCGGCGTTTTTGTTACAGAAGCTGTTCAGTAACAGCTTTACTGTAACAATATATTATATCTACTACACCAAAACAGCTACACAAAACCGCAAAACGCTACCTGAAGCGCTACAGAAAAAGAAGAAAAAGCGTTTTAAAATCTGCTAGCATTTTGCGGATCTGCTAGCGGTTTTTGGTGTGCACCAGGCCTAAGAGTTCTTTTCTCTTTGATGGTACTAAAACTACTCTTTGGGGTTTAAAAGATTTCTCAGACTCTCTTTTCTCTGTATTGTGGCCTCGAACCAAATAAAACCAAATTAAATAAAAATAACCAAATAAACAAAAATCAAAGAAACAAAAGTAAACAAAAGAAACAAAGGAAACAAAATAACTGGAGTATAGCACCAATACTTTGCTTTGGTAATACTGCTCTTTGCCTCTGCTAGGTTAGATTCCACACTAAGTTAAGCTCCAGCTTAAATGAGTGTAACACTTGGACATAAATCTCTGATTGACTCCTTCTTTTTATCAGATGCTACTTTCTTTCCACTTCAGCCCCAGGGACGACATCTTCAAATCAGGGAAGATGAGGGAGTGTTCCCCCAGGTTGCTTCAACCAACCCTAGGTAGAAGTGTTTGTAAAACTTGGTAGGTAGTACTGTACTAGTACTGCAAGTTCACTGTATCTATTGCCATCTCCAATAAAGATTGTCTTACTTACACTCAATTTTGACATTTTAATTCAGGGTGACTATTACACTGTCTGTATTCTGTCAGTCAAAGGAAATTCCAATTTTCTGTCTCTCACTTTAATTGCAATTTTCTGAAAATGTTCTGATATGATTCAGAAAATGAGGAGAGTTCCAGAATGTGATGACATGACTATATTTAGATGTTATTTTTTTTGTTCAAGAATAAAATATAGATTGTTCATGAAAAAATACGACATCCTCTGAAAATAAGCCTCAAAGCATATTTTGGAGCAAACAGTAATATACGTCCCTGTCTTATTTTCAGGGAAACATGGTTTGTGAGCTGTAGTTTGGTGTCAGAAACATGTCTGCTGTATTTTGGTGGCAACATCTGCAGGATTTAAACTCAACAAATTTATTGGACTTAGGCCTCGATATATTAGGAGCTGAAACAATCATATTTCAGTAACTGAAGATGCACTTTAATTTTTTTTTTAAATAAACATAAGTTCCATGATCATTAACAGAGCAAAGTGTTGCAAAGCCTTTTTTTGATGTGTTGATGTTTTGCATTTTTAGTGACTTCCTTTGCTGTGAGAATTTTACATCTTGCTGTAGACCTACAGTATAATGCTGATTAAGCTTGTTTCCTCTTGTTTCAAATGTGCCTAATAATTATGCTAGAAACTCACACAGCACCGAAAACGGGATGTGAAGGTTGGTGTTCTACATTATTATGCAAAGTATGTGGTAAAGGAACATGGCTAGCAAATAAGTGGAAATGCAAGTTACATCTGTGCCACACAATCTCATGGGCCACTGTGCAGCTGGACTCTCTGCATTCACTACAACACCAGCATGCTAATTACTTAGGATTAAAAAAGTCAGGAGATAAATGTAGCATTCCAGCAGAGAAAATTTTACAGATCACCAATAATGTGAGTAGCTGAAATTCTTGTCATACAGTCAGTATTTATTTCTATGATCTCGTACATTCTGTATGAAATTTGTGTTGGCGAGCTATTCTGAACACAGTTCAATAAAAGTAGCTATGACTGGGATTAATTGCTTGGATCATTAAATATGCGTAAAGGGTGTTTGATGTGCTTCAAAACCAATTTGGTTATACTTAGAAGATACTAGTGCCCAATTTCATGTTTCATTTGCACAAAAACTATTTTGAAAACATAAGCCAATCTTAAATGCAATATATGTCATCACATTCTGTTATCTATTCTGAAGTTCAAGTCTTTAGCAGAATTGTTAGGAACAGTATATTTAAACTTATAGTATAAAAGCTTAAGCTTATAACTAAGAACTTAACCACCTGAGCGGTCTGGACGAGCTCAGCTCGTCCAACACCGCCGGAGGCTGCCGCTCAGGCCCTGCTGGGCCGATTTTAATGAAATAAAAAGCAGCACATGCAGCCGGCACTTTGCCAGCCGCGTGTGCTACCTGATCGCCGCCGCAGCAGCGGCGAAAGAGGGTCCCCCCAGCCGCCCGAGCCCAGCGTAGCCGGAACAAACAGTTCCGGCCAGCGCTAAGGGCTGGATCGGAGGCGGCTGACGTCAGGACGTCGGCTGACGTCCATGACGTCACTCCGCTCGTCGCCATGGCGACGAGGTAAGCGAAACACGGAAGGCCGCTCATTGCGGCCTTCCGTGTTACATCTGGCTGCCGGAGGCGATCAGAAGAACGCATCCGGAGCGCCCTCTAGTGGGCTTTCATGCAGCCAACTTTCAGTTGGCTGCATGGAATAGTTTTTTTTTATTTAAAAAAAACCCTCCCGCAGCCGCCCTGGCGATCTTATCAGAACGCCAGGGTGGTTAAAGAGCTAACTTACATTTATTTTTAATATTTTTTTTTACTAAAAATGCAATTACAAAAAAAAAATGCATTAAAATGAATGTATTTATTCAATATGTATATAGCGTTTACATCTTCCACAGCACTTAAACTTTGTAGAAAAAAATACCTGCTGAAGTGGATCACACATTCTGGTTCTCCGCAAATAGTGAATGGCTCCTTTCACTCCCTTCCTCCCTCCCTTACAAACTATCAGTTGGGAATCAGTAACTAAGGAGTGGTGTTTGATGTGGGATTACAGTCAGACCAGCTTGCCCATGATGTGGGCCAGGTCACTATAGTTACCCCACGAACTGCTGAAGGTCGCGTACATGCAAAAAAAAAAAAAAAAGGGCGTATTGTGTAAACGATAAGCGGTAATAGCGTTTATAAAAATACTGTGTTGTATTTCGTTTACAATAATGTTTTACAAATTAAAAAACATTTAATAATGTGTATGAAATCGCAAATTGTGAAAATGATAATCTTGCCTGTTTTAAAAGTGAAACTTATAATTATAAAACTTATAATTACGTTTGTTAAAAAACGATAATATATGTATGATCGTTATAATTGTATAATATTGTGTATAACCTTCATTTATTGTTTCTTCATGTAATAAAATCTGAAAATCTTCATGTAATAAAATCTGAAAAAATATAAGTACATTGGTAATAACTGTTGTAAAAAATTAGTAAATATTACTAACATTTTACTACAACTAAACCTAACCCTACTCTCACACAGAACCCTCCCTATACCTATCCATAACCCTTAGACCCCCCTGGTGGTGCCTAATCCTAAACCCCCCCTGGTGGTGCTTAATCCTAAATCTCCCCTGGTGGTGCCTAAAACTAAAACCCCCCTTAGTGATTGCTTTATTGTGGATAATAATGTTTTACAAATAGTGACTGTAAAAAATATATTACAATTAACGTACTGATAGCTTTATTATGTGAATAATAATGTTTTACAAACAGTAGGGGATACAATTTTAATTTTAGTTAAATACGATAAATATACTTTTGTAAACGTTATTCGTCACAGGCGCAGTTTGTAAACTTAAATCATCACAAGCAAAGTTTGAAAACATTAATAATCTCCGGGAGCCGTTTGAAAGCATTAATAATCTCAGGGCGCCCTTTTTTACTGTTCGGCGCCCATCAAACGATATTTATTATGGGGGTGAATAGTGGCACCCTTTTTGTCCACTTGCCTCATGCACCCTAATTTCCTGCCACCCAGAAGGACGCCTTCATTCTGTCATCAAGCCCTGTTGGCAGTAGCACTGGAATACATACACATGGAATACAAGTAGCACTGGGATACATCCATTTTTCTATTTAAGAACAGCATGAGGCACACCTCAGAGGCAGTCCTTCAGAAGGCACAAATCATCTGAGGCCACAATGACTAGGCAGTGAGGAGAAGGGAGAGAACATCATTATTCAATATTCATCTTTTATCACCCTGTATTACATCCGCACATAGATTTTGAAAGAAGTCGCCCGCACAAGGAGAACTTAGGCAATGAAGGAGGAACATAAGTAGCAGCTGAAGGACTCTCGACTTATTCTCATTGGGAAAAAGGAAGTGTTGATGCATATACCCAGCTCTAAAGGATTTCTATGAGCACCAAACCATACCTAAGTCAGAGCTTCACATCCTAGGACCTAGGACTGTTGAATCTTATTAGCAGAGAATATTTGCTTGAAAATGTGTAAATGTGAACTCAGTGAAATAGACAATGTAGTCAATTCGTAAAAGGCTGTGAGGGGAAAAAATTTTGTCGGGAAAATACTGCATTTGGTATTTTAGACTTTTGTTTGCTAATTCATAAAAATGTTTACAGTTGTGATAGAAGTGCTGTGATTTCCCAAACTAGGCTGGCGGTGCTGCCTGAGTTGATACATTTTCTCTGTGCAGACTGAGACAGCGTTACAATAAAAGAGGCATCCCCAACTTCCCTTTAGAGTGAATTTTTTTTAAACTGCCTCTGTTTGCCCTGAATCTGCACTGAATCTGTCTATTAAGTCTTTCTAAACAATCTAACTAATTGCCACAGCTTAGAAGAAACTTCAAGAAATGTTACACATGCAGGCTTTCGGATGTAAAAAACATATGAAAACAGGTACCCAAGAGGTTACAAAACACAGCCTGGGGTATTCTGGAAAGCCTTTTTTGTTCTGCTCTCACCGCTGCTGCCTGGGAGATCTGTCTCCATTAACTTTTCTGTTATCCACACCCTTAACACCTCTTCAATGCAGACGGTATTCTCCGTCCCAATACAGCCTGCTCTAATCTTTATGAATTGACATTTAGTGACATGTGTTGAAATAATCACCACACAAGGTGGTAATTTACCTCACTGTTCAGGAATTTCAGCTTTTCATGCAGTAACAGCTTTTATGAATTGACATTTTGCTAAGTGTCCATTAAAGTCAGCTGTTTTGAGCATTACCGCATGCGGGAATGCTTTATGAATTGACCCCAATGTTGGAAATGTTTTGGCCACAGATCCAGCTGGCACTAATATAATGCAGCAGTAGGTCTTATTTCTGCCCCAAACCTTCTGGTGAAGGTTTGGGGTGATCTTGATGCCATAAGTTGTAGTGCTGGAGTTCCTCACTAGATCAGTATTCTGAGGAGTTAGCTTCTTTATTTTTTAGGTTGGGGAGCTTTGGGTTAAGGTTCTTGTCAGGGGTAGGGGATGGGCAAGAGAACCTCACTATTTGCCAAAGCAATACTTATGTGTACACTGTCACTATTATAATCAATTAAACATACGCATACATCTAAAAAAGATACATCTGTTTGTATCAAACTATGAAAATATTCACATTTACTGTAACTAATGCACGACACTGCTGCTATTTATTAACTACCAATAAATATACAGATATCTCCATACTCTGAGTGTATATATCCTATTTATAAACACCAGAAATAGAGGTGAGGAAATGTAACCATGTCTAAGGCCTTATTCACATCATTACGTGCTTCCGTGCACATTTGGAAGTGCGTATGATGTGTGACACGCAAGAACGGCAGAAAGGCATAGACAGCCCTTCTGACGTTCACATCATAGGTGCTGCACAGCAGTGCGATGTGCTATGATGTGCTATCATACTGCTGCATGAGTTCTGTCCGCAAGCGCAGGGCTGACTCATTCACTGTAATGAATGGGTTCAGCAGCGTGTAGTGGCACAGATGGCATGCGATCGTATGCGTTCTATTCGCATGGCCATCTGAGCGTCATGATGTAAACGAGTAATGTGCAGTACAAGCTGGTATGTATCTGTTACCTATGTGCAGTACAAGCTGGTATGCATCTGTTACCTATCGCATCACTGGAAAGAGTAAGGCACATTTGTCACATTAAAATACTCTACAATGCAGCTTAAAGGACCTGTGATGGGAAAATGTTAAAGTTTAAAATATATGTAAACATATACAATTAAGAAGTAAGTTTCTTCCGGAGTAAAATGAGGTTTTGGACTAGCCCACCTCCTCAAGGGGGTTTGCAGGTATTTCTTTATTTTTAAAATGCATTTAGTGAATGGCAGTTGCTCCGTATAACTGCCAAAAAAGTGTACGGCAAGCAGGGAGGCTGGTCAGTATCTTTGTATCAATCTTTTTCAGGAAATGTCTTTATAAAGAATAAAGGCCATGCTGAGAATCCCATATGGAGAGATGGACTAGTCAAAACCTGTTGGTGATGTCAGATTTCTACCACTTACTGTAAATGCAGCAACATAGGAGAGAAGTCATTTAAGGCTCATTTTACTCAGAAAGAAACGTACTTCTTATTTGTATGTGTTTTAAATGTTAAGATTTTTGTGACAGTTCCACTTTAAAGACAAAGCTAAAGTCTGCCCTAGTGTTAAGTGGAATTATCTGGCATTTTGCCTCATGCATTTATGGCCATCAAAATCTTTTAATGCACCAGAGGGTCAGTATAACAATAACAATAATATTTTTATAGCGCTTTTCTCCCTGGGGACTCAAAGCGCTGTGACCCTGCATTATGCAGTCTCAAAGGTTAGGGAAAAGAGGTGAGTTTTTAGCCTTTTTTAAAGCTGTCCAGAGAAGGAGCCTCTCGTACTGATTGTGGAAGTGAGTTCCATAGAGTAGGGACTGCTTAGGAAAAGGCCCGAGCACTAAATGTTAAGTGTATCCTGGGAGTAACCAGCTTCATCTTGTTGGCAGAGCGGAGGGTGCGTGGAGGGGCATAAGGTTCCAATAGATCCGATATGTATTTGCGTCCTATGTGGTTTAGAGCCTTGAATGTCAGCAGGCAGATCTTAAAATTGATTCTCCATTTTACTGGCAACCAGTGAAGAGTTTTCAGTACGGGGGTGATGTGTGAGCTGCGGGGGGCATTGGCTAGGAGTCTGGCTGCAGCATTCTGTACTAGTTAAAGGGGCGCAGAACCTTATCTGTAGATCAGATGAACAGGGCGTTGCAGTAGTCTAGGCGGGAGGATACAAATGCATGAACCAGGGCAGGTAGGTCTTCAAGTGGGATAAGGTGTTTGATTTTTGCTATATTTCTTAGATGGAAGAAGGGAGACTTGAGGACAACTGATACCTGCTTTCTGAGTTTTAGATTTCCATCCAGGATCACCCCAAGGTTTCGCACAGAGTCTTTATACTGTACAGTATCTCCCCCAATTGCTAGTTTGAGGTGGTGAGCATTTTGAACTTTATCCATGATGTGTGGACCACCTACCACCAACACCTCTGTTTTGTCAGAGTTCAGCCTCAACCAGCTGGTGTTCATCAAATTTTGTAAATCCACTAGACACGCATTTATTGATGCTGATGGGTCTTGGGTGCCAGGCTTGAAGGACAGATACAGTTGTGTGTCATCTGCATAACAATGGTATCCTCGGCCATAGTTCTGCATATTTTGCCCATTATTTTGTAGACTGCAAAGAGTAATGGTGATAGTACAGAGCCCTGTGGAACTCCATAGGCAAGAGTCACTGGATTAGAGTAGTGTATGCCCAGACATACTTGCTGTGTCCTACCAGATAGGAAGGTCTGAAACCAGCTAAGAACAGTATCCCTTAGGCCACAGTAATTCTTTACTCGCTGGATTAGTATTTCATGCTCCACAGTATCAAATGCTGCAGACAAGTCAAGAATTGAACAATCACCCTTGTCCCTTGCAGTAAGTAGATCATTACTTGGACTAATGCCGTTTCAGTGCTGTGCCTTTTCCTGAATCCTGACTGAAAAGTATCAAAGATGTTGTTATTTGTAAGCCTGGCTTCTAGCTGGTTGGCGACTGCTTTCTCAATAACTTTTGATAGGAATGGTAAGTTTGCCACAGGTCTGTAGTTGGTCACAGAATCAGGATCTAGTGATGGTTTCTTCAAGAGGGGTTTTATGATTGCTTTCTTTAGTTCTTCTGGGAAAAGTCCACTTTGCAAGGAGCACTAAGTGCTGGCCTGATCAGCTCTGGGCACTGCATTAAGGATCCAGTTGGGCCAGGATCCAGGTTGCAGGTAGTGGGGCGGAGACTTTGAATGAGAATTCCAAAATCTTCTTCACTCAGAGTGTCAAAGACTTGCCATGGTGGTACAGTAGGAGGCATATGCAAAGTCCAGTGGTCAATTGATGTTGTTGGTGTAATGCTGGCACGGATGGCAGACACCTTGTTTGTGAAGAAGGCAGATAATTCTTCAGACCTTTTCCTGGAGAATGTGGTTGGAGCTTTTAGGCAGGAAGGATTGCAGAGTGATTCCACTGTGTGGAAGAGTTGAGCAGCTCTGTTGTTGGCTGTAGATATTATAGATATATAGTATACCACCTCCAGTGGTTTGAGCTCCCCCAGTATTTGACAGGGCTTCTCTGTTTTGTGGTCCATCAGCAGCTGGCAACAACTTGAAATGCCACTAGATCTTTACTGAACTGTGAGGTCTTCAAGACCCCTACAAAGTGGCATGTAGCAGTGGTATGGTGCAGTAATCTGAACCACCAATAGCATAACTTCTTTTTATTAAGGCCATGGTAAGTATTAAGTTGGCAAAATACTTTTTTTTGAATGAAGTAATAGAAGTACCTCATTTTAGACAAGGTCTTATAAAGCATTCATTTACAAATAAGGCATTAACAGCAGCATGAAGAGAACTTTTTTTAACAACTTAAGGACCAAAGGTGTACACCCCCTTAGTGACCAGACCCTTTTTTTACAATTCAGTGCTCTGCAGCTTTAACAGCTTGCTGCAGAGCCATACAGCTTAGCACACATATGGATCTGTCCCCCTTTTGTTGCCACCAACAGAGCTTTCTGTTGATGGCATCTGATTGCTGCTGCCATTGAGTTTTTTTAAATTAATGTTAATGTTTTTTTAAATAAGAATATTTTTTGTAATTTCTCTCCAACCCCGCCCCCTCCCCCCACCCCCCGAGATCCAATCAGTGATAACCTCCCATAGGCATCAGCTATGAGAGGGGATAACATTGTGGGCCACTCGAGGGGACAGCTTCACCACTAAGCTGTCCCCTTACAGTGCTGCGCATAGATCGCAGCACTGCATAAAGTACAAAAAAGTTTATTTATGATCGCTCTGTAACTAAAGCGAGGATGTGCGCATGTCCAAGCGCTCCATCCCGTTCATCTCCACCCCAGGACTGGACGCAATTCTGCATTAGGCGGTCCTAGCTCCTGGGGAGCCACTCTGCGGCCATGATTATGTGTTAGGCAGTCACAGGATGGTTAAAGGGATACTGTAGGGGGGGTCGGGGGAAAATTAGCTAAACTTACCCGGGGCTTCTAATGGTCCCCCGCAGACATCCTGTGCCCGCGCAGCAGCTCACCGATGCTCCGGCCCCGCCTCCGGTTCACTTCTGGAATTTCTGACTTTAAAGTCAGAAAACCACTGCGCCTGCATTGCCGTGTCCTCGATCCCGCTGATGTCATCAAGAGCGCACAGCGCAGGCCCAGTATGGTCTGTGTCTGCGCAGTACACTCCTGGTGACATCAGCGGGAGCGAGGACACGGCAACGCAGGCGCAGTGGTTTTCTGACTTTAAAGTCAGAAATTCCAGAAGTGAACCGGAGGCGGGGCCGGAGCATTGGGGAGTGGCTGCGCCAACACAGGATGTCTGCGGGGGACCATTAGAAGCCCCGGGTAAGTTCAGCTCATTTTCCCCCGACCCCCCTACAGTATCCCTTTAAATGAGGTTATAGCATGACCCCTTTTAAGCAGGGAACACTAACTATTAAACTGGCAATAAGACACCAACAGAAAAATATTTTTTTTCAAAAGAGGTAACAGTGAAAGCCCTTTTTATGCAGAGCATTGAAAAAATGTATTAAAAAGGCAAGAATACACCAGCAGTAGTTTGTCCTTTTGTTTTACAGGACCTCACTTAGTCAGAAATCTGAATACAAAAATACAATAGAAATGCAAGAAGCAGAAGTTTATGAGGTGGCAGCAATATACTGTACCCAGGCTTTGTGCCACCTCAAGACCTTGGTGCAAAAGTAGAACAGCAATGTGGTATCAGCAACAGTATAATAAGTAACAACACTTCATCAAGGCCTTGGGCCCACCCAAAAGCTGGGAAAAAATACTGTTCAGCAAATATTGAAGAGAGAAAGCTGCGGGCATTGCAGTACATGAAGGTCACAGGAGGATGGCTGCTGGGTTGTTACAGGAGTGGTACGCTCACTTACGGAGATACTGCATGCTCTGACCTGTGAGTTAATAACAGTATGCAATGGAGGAAAGAGGTGAAGGTCGGCACTGAAATCTTCAGTATTTATTAGATATGAAAAGTAACAAGCAATAAACAAGTGTTGGGAGCGTAGATGGTACAAACAAGTTGAAATACACCTGTCCTGGTGAGCAGGCAGTGGGTGGGTAGGTGCAGGGCACTGGTAGCCTCAAGGCTGGCATGTACCAGCTGGCATACCACCTGATCAGAATCGGGTCAGCTGACCCAGCACTCAGGAATTGAAAAAGGGCCACTGTGTTTGCTGTTCATGAAAGTATAACAGTATTAGCTAAACCTTAACATGTTCAACATTTTCTTAAGTGAGGAATATTATTCATACATTACTCTGCCATATGCAGTTAATTATCTGAAGAGTACAATGTTCACATACCTTTCACAAATGACACTCCTGATCTACCTAAATACGACAAACCCTTTCCTTCTCCCACTGTCTCTAACCTGCTACAAGCCCGATGAATTTGGGCAGTACAGTATAGCTTGGTTGATTAAATGTGCCTAACAATACAATTTGCTGAATGATAGTTTATGGACGATAATTTGTTTATACGAATAACCGTTCGTAAAAGATCGTTCAGCAAATTGTATCGTTAGTGGCCACCTTTAGAGTGAATAATATTGTACTGCTCTGTTATATTTTTGGATGCTCTAGAGACAGATTTCATGTAGTTATGTAATTGACATTTACAGTCACAACGAAAGACATTTGAATAACTGGACAAAAGCACTTTCCTTACGCAAAGTCTGACATAAATAAAAAGAATCCTATTGAGTCGCTTGACACCAAACTAAAGGTGTACTAAAATGCAGTCTTCCTAGATAAGTATAGTCATTACCAAACACCACTTTGGCTATAGCACAGACATGTGCTTTTGCTTCTACCTTGGCACAAACTGATACCTTGCATATTTAAATTACCGGAGTAGATTATTATCAATACTCTATATTAATTATATAAATTATGTATGAACATATGGCTCTGCTACCTGCATAAAGGTAATTGCAGAGGACATATTGCAGAACATTATTTTGATTTACAGCCTAATCATTTTTGTCACTCAAGACTGGAAAGAAAAAAAGAACAAACAAATTCAATAAATGACCTGGCCTTGTATGGTTTATGAACTGCAAAATCTGCTCGGTTGCAATAAAATCAAGTTTTCTAATCTGCTAACTCCTTCTGTAAGTAAATGCAAAAGCTAGGACACATTTTATAGTGTTATTCCATTTAATAGTAACAAAAAAAACAAAAAACAATAAACTAAATTGAAGCTTTGCAGGTTTTTTTTCCCTGAAGGTTGTACATCAATTATTATGTATACTCTAAATAACAAACTTCCGATTTTGCATTCTATTTGTGATAAGTATAAAAATTAGGCTTTGATAGTGTTTTTTTTTTCTTTTTTTGTTTTGTTTTGTTTTATTTTGAAAAGTACTTTAACAAACAGTTACTGCCATTGTAATTGAATAAATTGTAAAAACAAAAGTATTGTACAGCAGGTAATTAATTCTATTTCATCTTTGTTTAATTTGCCATGTAAATGTATACTTTCTTCAATAAAAATGTGATTTGTACTTGTATGTTACTGTGTATGTTTCTGTTTTTGTGACTATATTTTAAGATTTTTAGCAATATAAATCAGGCAGAGGAGTCAACATCATTCACATAAAGGAATATTTTAGTGCATTTTCAATGAGAAAATACACACTTTTAATTTACTATGAATTTATTTTGAACATTTTACTATCTTCCATGGCAGATATCTTTCTAAAAAAAGAAAAAGCCTGATTTTAAACATGGGTTAGCAAATTAGCACTGTTTAGCACTGTTTATTTGCTTACAAACATATACGTGTTGGTTTAGGTGTACCTAACCTTGACTAGACCTCTTATCCTGGACCTTCCTCTGGGAAAAAATATTTATCTTAAGATAATATATTACATGATATTATTGTAATTTTGTTATAATTATGAATAATATTATGCATATTAATTTAAAAACTGAAAACATTGAAGTAGTTGCATTGTAGCTGTAAGCCTGATTCACAAAAGTTTATGAGTTTGTGACAGTGGACAAAATGCTTTCAGAGCAATACACAAATTATGTAACACCATAAATTACACTACACTAAAACATATATTTTTGCTCATATTACGTATGTTTTTTATTGACTACAAAGCACATTATAAGAACAATGTATAACATTTGTTGTATGTATGGTGTGCATACACTTTTTGCATAAAGGGGTTCTCCAGGGGGGTTTGAAAATAAAAACAGACACTTACCTGGGGCTTCTATCAGCCCCCTGTAGCTGTAATGTCGTGCGCCGTCCTCCACCGATCCGCTGTTCCCTGCCACCGGCACCAGGCAACTATTCGTCTAACAAGACGAATAATGCCCGCTCCCGCTCGTGTCATCAGAAGCTTACTGCACAGGTGCAGTCATTTTCTTGTACTGCACCCGCGCAGTAAGCTTCTGATGACATGCGCCATGGCTGCACAGCTGCAGTTGGATGGGATGCCACGCTAGACCGGGGCCAGCGGCGGGGAAAGTAGGATCGGAGGAGCACGGCGTGGGACATTACAGCTACAGGGGGCTGATAGAAGCCACAGGAAAGTGTCTGTTTTTATTTTCAAACCTCCCTGGAGAACCCCTTTAAGGTTTGTTATGCAATTGTGACTGGGGTGGCTTGTGTGAAGAAGAAACCTTTTGTGATATGATTTGAACAATGACCTATTTAGGTTCTTGTACCTGATTTTACTGCACTAAAGAGCTTCTTCTGCCCATGTGAACACTGGATGCATTCTCCTTTGCTACATTAATACACATTTGATTACTGGGATCATTTGGGCCAACCATCTCAAAGGAAACCAGAGACAAATAATAGCTGAAGTTCTATACACACCTAGGGCTTCCTCCAGCCCCATCCACACTGATTGCTCTCATGCCGCCGTCCTCAGCCTTCTCCAGCTCTGGTACCAGGTCCCATAACTTCGGCCAGTCGCAGCCAGTCTGAGCAGGTGCAGTGCACTCTCTCCGTCTCTCTCTCTGGTGGAGAATAGTACTGTGCATGCTCAGACTGGCCACGACTGGCTGAAGTTACGGGATCCGGTACCGTTGCTGGAGGAGGCTGAGGACAGCGGCATGTGGGCAATCTGTGTGGATGGGGTTGGAGGAAGCCCCAGATATGTATAAAACTTTAACTATTATTTGTCTCTGGTACACTTTAGATCCTTTAACCACTTCCTGCAAAATGGATATTTATAAACATTCTATTTGGGCTCCTTTAGTGCAAATATGACATTTATAATAAGTCCAACTATTTCGCTAAAGCAGACGCACATCAACCCATGGCATGAAGTCGTTAAGATCTGTATGAAATAGTTTTGAAAATCTTTGTAAGAACCATAGTGTTGGACTCCTGGGCTAGGCATCACATCATATACAGTTATTCAGCTTCTTAGCCTCCTGGTTTATACTAGTTGTGGCTGTTACAGAATGGAACACTTAGCATGTTTTGCATTTAACCAAGTTTGGCTACTACTAACAATGGTTGTAATGTGAGGTAGTAACATAAATGTGCAATGTGTAACCTTTAACCACCTTAGCGGTATGGACGAGCTCAGCTCGTCCATTACCGCCAGAGGGTGCCGCTCAGGCCCTGCTGGGCCGATTTTGCTGAAATAAAAAGCAGCACACGCAGCCAGCACTTTGCCAGCCGCGTGTGCTGCCTGATCCGCCGCGAGAGGGTCCCCCCAGCCGCCGGAGCCCTGCGCAGCCGGAACAAATAGTTCCGGCCAGCGCTAAGGGCTGGATCAGAGGCGGCTGACGTCAGGACGTCGGCTGACGTCCATGACGCCACTCCGCTCGTTGCCATGGCGACGAAGTAAGCAAAACACGGAAGGCCGCTCATTGCGGCCTTCCGTGTTACTTCTGGCCACCGGAGGCGATCAGAAGAACGCCTCCGGAGCGCCCTCTAGTGGGCTTTCATGCAGCCAACTTTCAGTTGGCTGCATGAAATAGTTTTTTTTTTATTTCAAAAAAACCCTCCCGCAGCCGCCCTGGCGATCTTAATAGAACGCCAGGGTGGTTAAAGAAAGACAGCAATGGGATGGGAATTCCATATTTCTGCCAACACAGGTTCACTTTAAGTAAATGGGGGATATGCTAAAACATGTAAATTCGGACTATAAATTGGGTTCAGTATATAGCCCTTTAGTTAGTAGGTTGATATGTATTTTAAAAGTGTTATTCAGAGACCTGTCTTCAATCCTGCTGAGGAGAAGTGGTCTTCACAAACTGTCATTAGGACTATTATGCTATGGACTGTTATGGACTGTGATATTTAACCATGGCTGAAGGTAATTAGCAATGAGGTGAATGGCACCAGGACTCAACTGACAAACGTGACTTTAAAAAGATGTGTATATCTGCTCAAATCACATTAATTATACAGATAGTTTATACTAGTAATTACACATCTTTGAAACACAATTAGGATTTGAAAAGACCACCAATTAGATACAACCATAATATGGCACAGTGTAGGCTTAAGCCTCACAGCAGAATAAAAAAAAAATAACTTTTCAAAGATTTCTGCCTGGCAAAAGTGCAAGGAGGGATTTCTATACTAAACACAACTTAACAGTATGTTTTTAAATTTGTTTTAACATGTGAACATGTATTTCTAAATACTGGTGGACTTAATTACATTTCTGCTAAAGCATTTTTGAAGAGTCACAAAAACAAAACAAAAAATAACACTTCTAGTTTAATAATAGGTTGCAATGGTTACTAATCAGAGCTATGTCCCGACTCCCTACTCGAGTCATAATTCAAAAAATAATACGATTTGAAAATAAATACTCTAGCTTGCACCAACAACTACTGTTGTCTCTTCTACAGTGTATATATTGTCTTTTCACTTAACTGTCCCTCAGAGGAACTCATAATCGAATCCCTGCCATAAGGCCCGTACACACGCTCAACAAAACTGCCTGATTGTTGTCAGACTTTAGTCTGTTTTAGACTGTTGGACAACAATCAGGGATGTGTACGGGTGCAATCGACTTGATGAGCGACTAACAACAGGTGTTGCGCCCAATCCAACTGTCGGATCTATGTTGGCCTACGTTCGTCTGATATTGTGCAGATGGTCTGTGTGTACAAGCTGTTTGAATAACTGTTAAATGACTTGTACTTGTTTTCAATGTGTAGTCCGTCATTCTGCTATCATGCACAACAGTGCAGTTTCTAGGCTAAAATGCACCCAGGCCGAGGGTGTAAAATTTGCCCCCCCCCCCCCCCCGAAGCAAGGTGTGGGTGCCCGCAGTATAGGTTAGCCAGGTCTAGTTGCACTCAGTATAGATTCCCCCAGTATAGGTAGCCCAGAATAGGTACCCCCAGTATAGGTAGCCAGGCATAGGTGAGCCAGTATAGTTGCCTCTGGTATAGGTTAGCCAGGTAGGTGCCTCCAGTATAGGTAGCCAGTATAGTTGCCCAGAGTATAAGTAGCCAGTATAGTTGCCCCCAGTATAGGTTAGATAGGCAGTCGCCCCCGGTATAAGTTAGATAGGTAGGTGCCCCCAGTAGGTGGGTGCCTCTAATATAGGTAGCCAGAATAGTTGCCCCTAGCATAGGTTAGATAGGTAGATTCCCCCAGTATAGGTTGGTTAGGCAGGTGCCTCCAATATAGGTAGCCAGTATAGTAGTCACCTATATAGGCTATCTAGGTAGGTAGGTAGGTAGGTGCCCCCAATACAGGTTAGATACGTTAATGCTCCCACTATAGGTTAGATAGGTAGCTGCCCCCCAGTATAGGTTAGATAGATAGGTGCCCCCCAGTATAGGTTAGATTAGGTAGCTGCCCCCTCATTATAGGTTAGATTAGGTAGCTGCCCCCCAGGTTTGATAGGTAGCTGCCCCCCAGTATAGGTTAGATAGGTAGGTGCCCCCCAGTATAGGTTAGATAGGTAGCTGCCCCCAGTATAGGTTAGATAGGTAGGTGCCCCCCAGTATAGGTTAGATAGGTAGGTGCCCCCCAGTATAGGTTAGATAGGTAGGTGCCCCCCAGTATAGGTTAGATAGGTAGCTGCCCCCCCAGTATAGGTTAGATAGGTAGCTGCCCCCCAGTAAAGGTTAGATTAGGTAGGTGCCCCCCCAGTATAGGTTAGATAGGTAGGTGCCCCCCAGTATAGGTTAGATAGGTAGATGCCCCCCAGTATATGTTAGATTAGGTAGGTGCCCTCCCCCAGTATAGGTTAGATTAGGTAGGTGCCCCCCCAGTATAGGTTAGATTAGGTAGGTGCCCCACCAGTATAGGTTAGATTAGGTAGGTGCCCCCCAGTATAGATTAGATTAGGTAGGCTCCCCCCAGTATAGGTTTGATTAGGTAGGTGCCCCCCAAGAATAGGTTAGATTAGGTAGGTGCCCCCTCCAGTATAGGTTAGATTAGGTAGGTGCCCCCCAGTATAGGTTAGATTAGGTAGGTGCCCCCCCCAGTATAGGTTAGATTAGGTAGGTGCCCCCCCCTACAGTATAGGTTAGATTAGGTAGGTGCCCCACCAGTATATGTTAGATTAGGTAGGTACCCCCCCAGTATAGGTTTAATTAGGTAGGTGCCCCCCAAGAATAGGTTAGATTAGGTAGGTGCCCCCCCCCCCCCCAGTATAGATTAGAATAGGTAGGTCACACCTGCTGAGTAATGTTGGGCGAACATCTGGATGTTCGGGTTCGGTGCGGTTCGGCCGAACATGCCCCTGATGTTCGGCATGTTCGAGCCGAACCCAACCCAAACATGTCCCTTTGGGGCCCCTATAGGGTCCCAGCATAAAAGGAGAGCATGCCCCGAGCGCGGGGGGGGGGGGGGGGGGGGTCGGAAATGCCCCCACCCCTACCCGCTAAGCTCTCCCTTCTGCCGGTACCCTATAATTAAATTTAAGTGCCCAAAAGTACCTGAGGAGGAGGAGGGCAGGAAGAGGGAATCCGGAGTTCTTGGGCACTAGTACCATCTGGTGCTTCCGCCCTCTCTTGAAGCACTTCCTGTTTACATTTGAAGTCGCGTCAAGAGGGCGCAGAAGTACCGCGATGACGCGAACGAGGGTACGCGTCATCTACATGATGACACGTACCCTCGTACGCGTCATCGCGGTACTTCTGCGCACTCTTGACGTGACTTGAAATGTAAACAGGAAGTGCGTCAAGAGAGGGCGGAAGTACCAGATGGTACTAGTGCCCAAGAACTCCGGCTTCCCTCTTCCTGCCCTCCTCCTCCTCAGGTACTTTTGGGCATTTAAATTTAATTATAGGGTACCGGCAGAAGGGAGAGCTTAGCGGGGAGGGGTGGGGGGCATTTCCGACACCCCCCCCCCCCCCCCCCCGCGCTCGGGGCATGCTCTCCCTTTATGCTGGGACCCTATAGGGGGCTATGTTCGGCCGGACACGGGCAGCGTGAGGTGTTCGGGGGGTGCCGAACCGAACCCGAACAGGCCAAAATCCAGGCGAACCCGAACAGAACCCGAAACCTGCTCTAGAGGTTTCCCTCATCCTCCTTATCAGGCTGTTCCAGCACTGGGACCCCTGAAGCCCAGCCACACCGAGGCTTTGCAGTAGCACAAACCTGCTCAGGCTTCAGCAGAAAAAGCCAAGCCTAATCAGCTCTACTCCAGTGTGCAGGCCCAGTGCAGCTCATGCCTGAGGAGTAGCCAGGGCCGGATTTGTACTCTTTACCGCCCTAGGCCCACTATCTCCAGCCGCCCCATGATTACAGTGAGGTTAAAGGAGTCATCTGGGAAAATAATGTAAAATAAGCGCTACTTACTGGGGGCTTCCTCCAGCCCCAAGCTCCCAGCATGTCCCTCGCTGCAGCTCTGCACGCAGCTGTTCGCCGCAGCTCCCTCCTGGTCCCCGACGATGACGTCAGAGCAACCTCCAGGTCGCACTGTACTACATGTGCGCGAGCGGCGCTGTCAATCACCTCCACGTGGGCTGGAGCGGACAACGCAGGTGCTCCAGCCCATGTGGCGGTGATTGACAGCGCCACTCGCGCGCGCGCAGTACAGTGCGACCTGGAGGTCGCTCTGACGTCATCGTCGGGGACCAGGAGGGAGCTGCGGCGAACGGCTGCGGGGAGAGCTGCGGCGAGGGACATGCTGGGAGCTTGGGGCTGGTGGAGGCCCCCAGTAAGTAGCGCTTATTTTACATTATTTTCCCTGATGACTCCTTTAAGATAGGGTTATCCGACATAGGGAAGGGGGTGGTTAGGGATACTCATAGATCAGGCATATCTAAAGTTAGGCAAAAGTAGCATAAATATGCTTAGTGGAGATTAGGGCCACAATCACAGTGGTGTGTTACACCACCTATGTTCAAATTGTGTCAGGTTGCGGTATTGTAACATACGGCATACAGTGTGTTACTACTAAATGCTTGCAATCACAGTAACAGTGATGCATGCTTTTAATTGACTGTATACTTCACTGTATCCGACACAAGGCTAGCCTAACATGCAGCACTGCTGTCCCGATCTGTTGCATTCCTGCTGTCACAGGAAATGCAAGGCCCACTGTGAATGTGGCCTAAAAGCTAGGCCCTTTGGCAAGCTTGGTTAAGGCTACAAATTTGAGAATAGAATTACGGTGGATTAGGGCTCAGTGACATATGGCTATGTAGTCTGTAACATACTGCAGAAGATGTTAGTGTTATATAAATAAATATTAATAATAATATGGTAGGACATTAGACTATGCCTATGGTAGGATTAGATTGTCAGCTCCTCTGAGGGCAGTCAGTGACATGACTATGTACTCTGTAATGTGCTGCAGAAGGTGTCAGTGCTGTATAAATACATAATAATAATAATATGGTAGGACATTAGACTATGACTATGGTAGGATTAGAGTGTGAGCTCCTCTGAAGACAGTCAGTAACATGACTATGTACTCTGTAAAGTGCTGCAGGAGATGTCAGTGCTATATAAATACATAATAATAATATGGTAGGACATTAGACTATGACTATGGTAGGATTAGATTGTGAGCTCCTCTGAGGACAGCCAGTGACATGACTATGTACTCTGTAATGTGCTGCAGGAGATGTCAGTGCTATATAAATACATAATAATAATATGGTAGGACATTAGACTATGGCTATGGTAGGATTAGATTGTGAGCTCCTCTGAGGACAGTCAGTTACATGACTATGTACTCTGTAATGTGCTGCAGAAGATGTAAGTGCTATATAAATACATAATAATAATATGGTAGGACATTAGACTATGCCTATGGTAGGATTAGAGTGCGAGCTCATCTGAGGACAGTCAGTGACATGACTATGTACTCTGTACAGTGCTGCAGAAGATGTCACTGCTATATAAATACATAATAATAATATGGTAGGACATTAGACTATGACTATGGTAGAATTAGAATGTGAGCTCCTCTGTGGACAGTCCGTGACATGACTATGTACTCTGTAATGTGAGGGATTTACAGACTGTAAGATAGAATAGAAAAGAGAGCACTAGATGACAGAGAGGGGAAAGGAAAACACAGCATGTGATGGGGAGGAAAGTTTAGAGAGAGAAGGAGAAAATGAATTGCAGTTTCAGCTGTAGAGTTTTTTTTGGACATGCAAGGGAAAAGAAAACAGTCAATAATCAGCAGCAGCCCCCATCCCTCCTCCTCCCTCCTGTAGGTTAACTTACAGTATCTTTATTGCAGCTGATAGTAGATAACGGTATAAGTGCTGCTGCTACTTGCCTGTGATAGCTGTTCCTGTAATTATCACTGATAGCAGCTCCTGCAGTGCGAATTAAATCTCCCGGCAGAGGCTGTGTGTGACAAGCAGCCCGGAGAGGTAGGGGGCGTGGCTATACAACAGAGAGCTCCGTACAGGAAGAGAGAGGAGAGGGGGGAGGACTCGGGGAGCGACAGGCTGCAGGAATACACGTCACTGTAACCAGCCTGCAGCGTTATCACCTCCCACTGCCTCCTTACACATCCCCGACCCTGTCCGTGGCCGTCCTCAGCTATGTGTGGCAAACTCAGAAGCAGGGCGGCCGCGGATTGGTCTGGCTGGCTGCACAGGACACACTCAAAAGCACACAGACAGGACTATACTGCAGTCAAGCAGTTTCTGCAAGGGTGAAATTTGCCCTTGCTCTTTCAGGCGCCCTAGGCCCCAGCCTATTTTGGCTAGGTTGAAATCCGGCCCTGGGAGTAGCATGGACCCACTTGGGCTTCAGCTGAAAAAGACAAGCCCGGTCAGATCTGTACTACTGCACAGACACATGGCTCCCTGCACACTGAATGTGATTCCGATTCCGATTTTTAGTTGGTTTTTACTTCCGATTTTTAATCGTTACTGCGTGCTGCATTTTTTTCCTCCGTTTTTCTGTTGATTGCATTCAGGGAAAATTGGAATTGCAAATTGGAATCGGAAACGCAATCGGAATAGTGTGCAGGGAGCCCAAGGCATCAACAATGGCTTGTCCCTGGTCTTTCAGGGATGTAGCATTGGAACAGCCCATTGGAGGAATATGGGGAGGCCTCTGCATCATCTGGAGGCTTCCCTCTATTGAGGATGGAAGAAGAGATCGGGATTATCCAGAGGCTTCCCTCTATTAGGAAACTTTTTTTCTATAGGCATCCTTTTAAAAGCATAATGAAAGTAGAGGTATTTTATTATTGCTGCACCATATAGCAAGTAGAGATGGCCCGAACGGTTCCTGGCGAACTTCCGGTTGTTCGCGTTCGCCATCTAAGGTGGACTTTTCTGGAAGTTCGGTTCGCCCCCATAATGTACCATTAGGGTCAACTTTGACCCTCTACATCACAGTCAGCAGGTACATTCTACCCAATCAGGCTACACTCCCTCCTGGAGCCATTACACTCACTCGTGTGCCTGCAGTAATTAGAGAAGGGACAGCTGCTATGCTGTAGACTCTCTCATAGGGAAAGATTAGTTAGGCTCTTGTAGGCTTGTTAGCTTGCTCCTTGCTGATTTCTTATTGCTAAAATAGCACCCCACAACAGCTCTTTTGAGAGCTAATCTTGTTCTTTTGATCTTTTTTTTTTCCTGTGTATCACACTGACACTCGTGTTGCATAGACAGCCTTGATAATTCATACTGTGTGTGTGCCACTGTCAGCGAGGCCCAGCACATTCAGTGACTACCTGTGTGTGTGACGGGTGCACATTGTAATACCCAGTACTGCATATACCTACTTGCTGTGTTCAGTGCACCCACCTCATCACTGCATATACCTACCTGTTGTGTTCAGTGCACCCACCTCATCACTGCATATACCTACCTGTAGTGTTCAGTGCACCCACCTCATCACTGCATATACCTACCTTTTGTGTTCAGTGAACCCACCTACCTACGTGAGTGCACGCAGTGTGATATACCACTCTGTGCATACCTGTTAACTGCACCTGTGTGACTGCACATTGTATTAGCCATTACCCGTGGTCACTCGCAATAGCAGATATGCCCTCCATAAAAGATTCTCGTTACAGGTAATACAGTCTATCAGTGTCATCTACAGCAGGGCCTCGAAAGTCCTCCTGTATTGTTATTTTTGGTCACTACCTTGGGATGTGCATGCCATGCCTGCTGCCTTCCTTGGATGTGTGGTAGCCGCTCCTGCTCCTTTGCCCACAGCATGCCTGCTGCCTTCCTTGGATGTGCGGTGGTGGTAGCCAGTTCTCAGGCTCTCACTCCAGACCAGAATCGTACCCTGATTCCCCAGCCATTACCCGTGGTCACTCGCAATGGCAGACTTGCCTTCCAAAAGAGATTCTCATTACAGGCAGTGAACAGCCAGCAGAAAAAGTAACACGGTGAGTTTGGTGTGTCAGTGGGAAGCAGTACTCTAATTACACTCCCTAATTGATGTATACACATGCAAGATGTTTCAAATCACTTTAGGCCTGCAATTTAGCATTCAATTTGATTTCTGTCCTTAAAACGCTGATTTGCGTCCAATCCGGATTTCCCCCCGAGACTTTTGGCATCTATCCCACTCCGCCATGCCCCCTTCCAGGTGTTAGACCCCCTTGAAACATCTTCCATCACTTTTGTGGCCAGCATAATTTTTTCTAGTTTTCAAAGTTCGCCTCCCCATTGAAGTCTATTGCGGTTTGCGAAAGTTTGTGCGAACCAAACTTTCGCGGTAGGTTCGCGAACTAAAAATCGGAGGTTTGGGCCATCTCTAATATCAAGGCCATGTTCTAAATGTAACCAATTTACCACTAACTACAGTATATTCACGTTGTTGCAAGTGGCTCCTGTAAGCCACACAACGTGAATATAAGTTACTTTCATTTAACCTCCTGGGGACCGCCTGTAGTTAATTCTACACCACACTTGTGGCTGCCTAAGCCTGATGCGGCTTAGGGCTAATTCCACCTGTTTTTAGCACTCCCGATGCGATTGCACGCACCTGACAAGGGAGATTAACCTGTCATATGACAACCAACATCTTCCCTCACGGATCATGATTTAAATGTTGTAATAACCAGGACAAATGGGCAAATCAAATGTGTAGTTTTAATCTACAGTAGCACTTATTATTTTCAAACTATAATGGCTGAAAAATTAGAAATAAATACTTTTGTTTTCCTTTTTTCCCCTTATTCCCTTTAAAATTAACACAAAATAAAATAATTCTTAGCAAAAAGTACCACCCAAAGAAAGCCTAATTGGTGGTGAAAAACAAACAAACAAGGTAGAGATCATTTATGTATGATAAGTATTGATACATTTATTGGCTAATGAATGGGAGGAGTGTGAAATGCAGACAACTGCTCTGATTTTTAAGGGGAATAACCCAGGGTAGGGAAGTGGATAAAAATGTAATGTAACATAAAATGCTGTGTAAGAAAAAGCCCAACTTGACATACTATTTTTCTCTCCACAAGGATATAACAATAGAACAATCATATAACAAAGCTGAAATAATAGAGTGATCTTACTCTCTGGATTGAAACAATTCCTTCTTGGGTTTCTTTATCTACAGAAATTTTGAAGACTCCTTGGCCATCACCATCAACAATCTTGTATTCCATTTCAGCATTTAGTCCCACATCAGCATCTGCAGCTTTTATTTTGGCCACTGTTGAGCCAACAGGCAATGATTCAGGTACATAATACTGATCAGACTCTACAGACATAAGGAAAGATTAGAAAATTGGTCAGTATTTGAATGTCAGCAATGTATTGTCTGTTAACCTTCTTATAAACAAACTCAAGCCAATCTAGTATTCTATATACCTAATATCCATCCAGGCATGCAATACCGCAGTTCAGAATCCACTAGACTAGTCCCAACAAGCATATTTTTTCACCCTTAAGGTTATTTCTGTGCTTCCATGCCTTTCTTTCTTTTTTTTTTTATACTTTATTTCTCCCAGTCAGGTAATGTAAGCCTAGTATGACATTCATTGTTTTACACAACTTTGGAATGCATTTTTTATGCTTTACAGGCATCAACATTAGTAAAAAGAAACATACATTTTTACTTATTTACTTTACCTCAAGAGACACAAAGTGTTGAGCTATATATATATATATTTTTAATGTATCTGTGATGTGAGTGATTACTCCAGCTTAGGTATGCCTACCCCCATAGTACACACAAATGTTCATTATGCCTCCTTGTGTAATGTGTGAGCATGAATCCTTGCTTTTGCATCAATAGAGAGATGGGAAGTCTGAGAAGGGTTTTACATCACACTGTGTATTGCTTTCAAGGTTTCAAGCAAGTTTACTCAAAAGTAAAAAAAAAAAAAATACGTTTGAAAAATATTGAATGGAATTGAGTTAAAAAATGTCCATATGCTATATACATTTTAGTGCTAAAGTGGAAATGCATATAGCTGACCTAGCCCTTGATGAAACAGACATTAAAAATGCACACTAATAATAAGTCTTTCTGTATTTGGCTAAAAAAAAATGAGAGACTAAGTCCAGGCTGCCTTTATGTGCCTCATGTGACAAAGAAAAGCATACTGGGAAATGTAGTTTTGTGTTCTTACTACAACACAGAACTTAAGTCTTCCAGTAACTGGCCATCTTGAGGCATGGGGCCATATGCAATTCTCTTTTTCACCTGAGTTTTCTCCTAGGAGATAATTTTTCATCTTCAATTTTAAATAACTTTCCAGCACTTTTCAACTAAAAAAAAGTACCAAAAAGTAGGTGAATAAGTACTATCAAAATTATTTTGAGCATTTTCTTGCTTTCTGGTGGCTTAAAAGGCATTTTATTGACAGGTTTAAAAATATCACCTAGGAGAAAACTATGGAGAAAAAGTGAATTGCATATGGGCCCTGCTGTGTAACCTGTTCCCTGCTCCTGCAGTCAGATAAGAATAGTTCACAATGCTGTTATCAGTGTTTATTGTATGGTCCTTATCTGACCTGCAGTCCCTAGTGTTATGGAGTCTTGCCCATGGTCTCCATACTGAATAGGCGCTGGCTTACTGAACAAGAAGAGCCGAGATTCAAACCCTTAATCAGTACACTATCCAGCCACTATTCTAACCTTGCTCAATTCAAAATATTACATGAATGTTTTTTTATTTTTCCCAAAAATATCAAATTCAAAGAGCGAAATGAACGTAGACGAGTCTTACCACATTTTTTCAAAATTGATTATTCCAAATGAACCATGTTTGATGATGATTTTAACATTTATACTTTAGCAGGAATGTACTAGTATATTTGGTACACCACTGAAAGCTCTCTGCAACTTTTAGCAAAGACATGTTTTAGTTTGAGCAATTGGTATTTATTAGGCCATTCTGACATTATGGCAATCTATACTATGCTACAGCCTCGGTCTAAAATGTTTGACAATAAAAAAACATTACTAACTTCATTACACAACACATTCACAGTATGAAATGATGTATCCTGTGCTTTGTTGTAACTTTTAACATTTATACTTGGAAAGAATGTTTTAATGTGCCTTTTTACATCCTGGCATATAATAATGAATATTACAAAAGTGCTTTGTGAGAGCTGTCGTTAAATACCAAACAGAGCTATTTTTCTAATTATGTCAGATGTTAGGAAGAATTGAATAGTCTCTATAAAACCGAGCTCTTCTTCACACTCTCTACCTTCACATTAACATTAATTTTAGTCTGTATTTCAATATTCTATGTGCTCATTGTTAGCACCATCCTTTCAGTTTCCATGCCTGCAAGTATGTTTTTTTCCGTATCAAAGATAATTCCAAAAGAATATGCAGACTTTAATGTATTCATTTGGAGTTCTTGACTTACAGCTGAAGTTAAATTCATTATCTGGTTTAATACATTTCTCATTGCAGATTGCCATGAAGTTTAAGAATTTAAAGGAACCCTATGTTAATAACAGAAGACTGTCATCTTTTCCTTAAAAAATTACCAGTTGGTCTAACACATTGGGCACTATGCTGCTAGAGCCAAGTGCACATAAGAAAGCAATTACAACATATTACAACTTCATAAAAAAAAATAATGTAGAAAAATGGGCAAGCCACTTCCTGCACTTACATTTGATGACCCTGGTCAAAAGTCTACAATACTCTTGGCAAACTATTTTGGCCTCAGTAAAAACATGTTTCATAAACAATGACAGTACTCTTACATTTCACCTAACCAATCACTTAAAATGAAATTGTCCAACTCGCACTCATGCCTCAATGCCGCACAAGCAGACCTAAGCTATTGTCTCAGGATGTTCGATATAATATGATAAACTATTGAACTATCTACCTTTTACCCCTGATTGGACATTTTATGGAATAACAGAGATAGAGAGCGCAAGAGTTCCTATGAGTAGCAGTAAAATGGCACTCCCTTATTTCCACAGTGTCTAGAAAAACAATTCTTCAAAATTGGATCTCCTCTATACTACCAACACTTATGTAGTTCAAGCTTAAACTACAAAATGTCTTACTAATGGAGTGGATAGAACCCTCCCAACAAAAGGAGACACATACAAAACACTTTTTTGAAGTTTGGGAAAGTTTTATGGATACTTTAGCAAGACCCATCAAAGAGCAAATTATAGAGTCATTTAGCGTAACGCACTGGTTTTAGAGAAAATGCTTTTACAGGATCCTCCCATGATAATTAGAGAGTTTAGGGACCACTGACACATGTCAAAAAGATTGGAAGTTGTGGGTATATTCAATGATTGTTCATGCCTGATCCTTAAGGCTACTTACACACCAGGACGTTGCGTTTTAGGGGACGTTATGGTCGCATAACATGCCCTTAACACTATGCCTGGTGCTCCCTGCTTTGGACGTCGGAGTGAGCCACGTTGTGCAGCTCACTCTGGCGTCTGTGATGCGTACTGTGCGCATGCGGCATCACGTGGTCCCGCCGGCCAATCGCTGAACAGAGCGGCCGCTCCAGGAAGTAAACACTGCACGTCACTGAGTGCAGTGAATATTAATTAGCCATGTACCTGGCCGCTCTCCGCTCCTCCCCAACGTTACTGAGCATGTGCAAGCAGTCTAACGCGGCTCTGCCGCTTAGAAAGTACTGCATGCAGTACGTTGTCTGGTGGTGCAGCGTTACTATGTAACGCTACGTGGGCACTGTGAACAGCCCATTGATTTTTCATTGCTGTGCGGTGGGGTGCGTTACAGGCTGCTCTAACGTGCGCCTGTAACGTCCCACTGTGAAACCAGCCTAAAGGAAACACGAGGTGAGAGGGATATGGAGGCTGCCATATTTATTTCCTTTTAAACAATGCCAGTTGCCTGGCGGTCCTCCTGATCCTGTGTCTCTAATACTTTTAGCCATAGACCCTGAACAAGCATGCAGCAGATCAGGTACAAGCATGCAGCAGATCAGACTCAGCTGACTCAGGTTTTACTGGATGTCTCGCATGCTTGTTCCAGGGTTAGGCAAGAAGATCAACAGGGCTTCCAGGCCACTGGCATTGTTTACAAGGAAATAAATATGGCAGCCTCCATATCCCTCTCACCTTGGGATACCCTTTACATTTCTGTGTCTATTGATTTGACAAGTAAAACTATTAGTGCAAATGTTGTTGAAGTGACCTTGCCTATTTGTGTGTTTTTTTAAAGGTGACAATTTGTTTTTCTCAGCATATGCTTGTGCTTGTGAAGGGTTATACTGATGTATTGTAATACATCCTCTTCAATAATAAATTTAAAAAATACCAGTTACTTCACTGTTGTGCTGGTAATGTTTCCCAAGTTGTTGGTGCAGAAAAAATATACAGATCAGATGACCTGGCTCAAGTTTGAGTCTGCAAGCCATATGCTTGTAAAAACTCACAAGTGTATGATTTTTTTACTTATTACTAAAACCAAAAATTCATAATTATGCCAGAACATTTAGCATTATTGAAATGTCTATGTTAAATATCTTCTACAGGATATCTGCAGTGAGAAAAATATGGGGATCATTTTATGTCCCCTTAACGTTCTTTGCCAATCAGCTGTTTGCCATACTGATCTTTTTGCTTCAGGAGTATCACATATCCCAATGTGTCACATATCCCAATGTGGATGAGGCCAATATGGATGACTGAGCTTAAAACGGAGTCAGAAAAACTTCTCTGCATACATGTTCCAGGTCATTGACTGCAAAAGTATTTAAAAAAATCAGATTATCAGCATAGCAGCAAGGTGGAGAACAATTTTAACCACTTCACCACTGAGGGGTTTTACCCCCTGAGCACCAGAGCAATTTTCACCTTTCAGTGCTCCTTCCATTCATTCGTCTATAACTTTATTATTACTTATCGCAATGAAATGAACTATATCTTGTTTTTTTCGCCACCAATTAGGCTTTCTTTAGGTGGGACATTATGCCAAGAATTATTTTTTTCTAAATGTGTTTTAATGGGAAAATAGGAAAAATGTGGGGAAAAAAATAATTATTTTTCAGTTTTCGGCCATTATAGTTTTTAAATAATGCATGCTACTGTAATTAAAACCCATGAAACATATTTGCCCTTTTGTCCCGGTTATAAAACCATTTAAATTATGTCCCTATCACAATGTTTGGCGCCAATATTTTATTTGGAAATAAAGGTGCATTTTTTTCAGTTTTGCGTCCATCCCTAATTACAAGCCCATCGTTTATAAAGTAACAGTGTTATACCCTCTTGACATAAATATTTAAAAAGTTCAGTCCCTAAGGTAACTATTTATGTATTTTTTTTAATTGTAAATTTTTAAAAAAAAATTTAATTACAAAAAAAAAAAAAATGGGGAGTGTGGGAGGTAATGAGTTAATTTTATGTGTAAAAGTCATTTATTTGTATGTGAAAAATGTGTAGGGTGTAGTTTACTATTTGGCCACAAGATGGCCACAGTAACTTTTTGTTTTAATGCGACCTCAAGCTTCCTTCCGGAAGCTTGGAGGAAGAATAAGGAGGCTGGACACGTGAGTTTTTTCTCACAATGATCGCGCTGCCCATAGGAGAGCAGCTGATCATTGCGGGGCTTAGATCAACGAACGGGAATGGATTTTCCCGTTCATTGATCTCTGGGCGAGCGGGCGGCGGCGTGTTTACTAGCGGCGGGCGGCGTGTTTACGAGCGGGAGCGCGGGCAGCGTCGGGAACGCGGAAAGTACGTGTTTCTCCGTCCCTGGTTTTTAAAGGATGGAAAAAGGGGCGGAGAAATACGTACGCGCGGGGGTAAAGTGGTTAAGTAAGATGGAAGCCTCCTCATACCACCAATTAAAGATTTACTTTAAGAGGGATAAGGTTGTTTATCTGCCTTACATACAGGCTTCAACTTGATCCACACACACACACACACACACACACACACACACACACACACACACACACACACACACACACACACACACACACACACACACACACACACACACACACACACACACACACACACACACACGTGCCTGAAATGGCTCACACACAGGTGATCAATGCCCTAACCACATTACAAGACAGCATTTCTTTGTTCCTCTATTTTATCTCTCTGCTTTTGACATGATTAATCAGCTTCCTCCAATCCTGACCCTACACTTTATCTATTAATGCAACTTCTTATTTGTTTGACTATTTATTCCAAATCTGTTTCCCTTGTAAGTGTTCATCTCCAACTGCCTCTCATTATTCCTCAAGGCTTATTTATCAGCCCTATAGTAAGCATTTTGAGTAATGACCTATTCGCTCAGGTATCAGGGGCTAGAGTATTCTCCAAACTGGATTTGCGGGGTGCTTATAATTTGATCAGAATGCATCAAGGGGACGAGTGGAAGACAGCCTTCAACACTCAAGATGGTCACTATGAGTATATGGTGATGCCCTTTGCTCTGTGTAATGCACCCGCTGTTTTCCAAGATTTTGTAAATGACATATTCAGGTATGTTTTTGGGGAGATTTGTGGTTGTCTACTTGGACGACATTCTAGTGTACTCTAATTCTTTGTTCGAACATCGGAGTCATGTAAGATTTGTTCTACAGAAACTGAGGGACAATTCCTTATTTGCTAAATTTGAGAAATGCCTGTTTGAGGTTACACAAGTTTCTTTCCTGGGTTATGTTATTTCAGACACTGGCTTGTCTATGGATGAGAAAAAACTGTCAGCAGTACTGGCAGTGGCGGCGCCACACTGGGGCTTACCCAGGCTTCAGCCCCAGCTGGCGACCTATCAGCCCCACCTAAAGCCCCCCCAGCGGGCACTGCAAGTTCCTATTTTGCTGTTCACACAGACAGGCAAAATAAGGAGGAGGAGGACTGTCTAGAGGAGGGCCTGGCTGACTGACAGTGATCAGTCTCCGCTCCGGCCCGCTCGGGTCATAGATGCTGGCAGAACCGCAGAGCAGCCCGCAAGGGTACGTTCATGGTGGGCTGCTGGCGTATACATTTGTGTCACGTGACGACGTCTGGCGTCACGTGACACGTGCAGCGCGCTCGCCTCGCCCGCCCAGGCAGCTTCAGTTGCCGCCAACGGCCGAATAGGGAGCAGGCCTGCGTTACTGTGAGTGACTGGCTGCCAGCCAGAGCCAGCACTCACACCCCCCACGGACAGCACAGCAGACAGGCAGCATGCACAAAGTCCGAGCCTCCAACTCTCCAAGGACTCGGTATAGTTGGACTGGAGGCAGCTCAGCAGCAGCAGCAGCAGGAGGATTGGGGGGAGGAAGACTGAAGGTGGGTGGACAGCTGGCAATTTTTTTTCGCACCAGCCAGGCCAGAGGTGCCCTGGGGCCCCCAGCCCACCACCACCAACCAGGCCTGAGCTGCCCTGGGGGACCCCCAGCCTACCACCACCAGCCTGGCCTGAGCTTCCCTAGGGCCCCTACCCCACCACCATCCAGGCCTGAGCTCCCCTGGGGCCCCCAGCCCACCACCACCAACCAGGCCTGAGCTGCCCTGGGGCCCCCAGCCCACCACCACCAACCAGGCCTGAGCTGCCCTGGGGGGCCCCCAGCCCACCACCAGTCAGGCCTGAGCTAGGGCCCCCAGCTCACCACCACCATCCAGGCCTGTGACCTTCAGCTCAGCCCACCAACAGTCAAGCCTGAGCTGCCCTGGGGCCCCCCATCCCACCACCACCAGCCAGGCCTTAGCTGCCCTGGGGCCCCCAGCCCACCACCACCAGCCTGGCTACATATACTGGGGACAGCTATACACCTGGCTACCTATGCTGGGGACACTGGCTGTCTGTCATTATGTGCATTTACTGGGGAAATGCTGTCTGTCATTATGTGCATGAACTGGTGAAAAGTTGTCTCTTATGTGCATTTACTGGGGAAATGCAGTCTGTCATTACATGCATTAACTGGTGAAAAGTTGTCTCTTATGTGCATTTACTGGGGAAACGCTGTCTGTCATTATGTGCATTTACTGGTGAAAAGTTGTCTCTTATGTGCATTTACTGGGGAAATGCTGTCTGTCTCTTATGTGCATTTACTGCGGAAATGCAGTCTGTCATTACGTGCATGAACTGGTGAAAAGTTGTCTCTTATGTGCATTTACTGGGGAAACGCTGTCTGTCATTATGTGCATTTACTGGTGAAAAGCTGACTCTTATGTGCATTTACTGGTGAAAGGCTATCTGTCATTATGTGCGTTTACTTCATTTTTTTAATGTAACTACGTTAGCTGGTACAACTACATTACAGTTAGCCCCGCCCACATGACGTCATGACCACGCCCAATTTTTCGACGCGCGGCACAAGTTGACACCCCCCCCCCGCCAGCCCTTGTGCTCCCTTTGAGCCCCCCCAAAAATCTGAAGCTGGAGCCGCCACTGAGTACTGGACTGGCCACCACCCAAAGGCCTCAAGGCCATTCAGCGTTTTATTGGCTTTGCCAATTACTAACATAGATTCATTAAGAATTTTTACCCTTCTAACTGACTTGACTAAAAAGGATGCAGATCCTGTCAATTGGTCTCCGCAGGCATACAAAGCTTTTTCTGACCTGAAAACAGCTTTTTGCTCTGCTCCCCATCCTCACTCACCCTGATGTAAACTTACATTTTATTGTTGAGGTTGATGCTTCTGAGTTGGGGGAGGGAGTCGTTCTCTCTCAGTTTTCCGGTCGTCCGGAACGGTTGCACCCCTGTGCCTTTTTCTCCAAGAAATTCTCTCCAGCAGAATGCAATTACGACATTGGTAACCGAGAACTGCTGGCGGTCAAGATAGCTTTTGAGGAGTGGAGGCACTGGCTAGAGGTAGTAATTCATCCAATAATGCTGGGGATACACTGTACGTTTCTGTACTGTGTATCGACCAGCTGATCCGGCCAGCTGATAATATTCAGCTGGCCCGATCATGCCGCTCGACCCGCGCCCGCTTAATTCCCGCCAGCGGACAATGGCAGGGAATCGAGCAGTGATAAGGAAGCGCCGGCGGGGACGAGCGGCAATCGATCCGCGCGCATGCACGGACGAGCGGGGATACTCCGGCATCCAGCCGCTGGCTCGATCCGGCGCATAAAACGAGCCATGTATGCACGGCATTACAGTCTATACAGATCACAAAAATCTGGAATACATTGAGGGGGCTAAAAGGCTTAATCCCAGGCAGACACGATGGGCACTATTCTTTTTTCGTTTCAATTTTGAAATTATGTAAAAACCTGGGTCCAAGAATGTGAAGGCTGATGCCTTATCCAGAACCTTTGAACCTGAAACATCTCAGGATGTTTCTCCTAAAAAGATTGTGCCCACACATTGTGTTCTGGCCGTTACCCACACTCAAGAATTTCCAGATTTGTCACTACTGCAGTCACTACAGTCTTACCAACAAGATAGCCCTCCGGAGAAACCTCCTGGAGTTGATTTTGTACCCTTGCACTTATGTCTTCAGATACTTCAGGTATTTCATGACTCTAAATTGGCAGGGCACCCTGGGGAAACTAAAACCTTAGATCTCCTGCCCTTTCATGTGTGGTGGCCTTCTATTAACAAGGACTACAAAGCTTTTGTGGCAGACTGTGCCACTTGTACCAAAAATAAGGTGTCCTGGGCTGCCCCCCCGGGGCCATCTTATGCCATTACCCATTCCATCGAGACCCTGGTCCCATCTCTCGATGGATTTTGTGGTGGACCTACCCTCCTCTGGAGGTAAAACAGTAATTTGGGTCATTATCGACCGTTTTAGTAAGATGACACATTTTGTACCTCTCCCTGGACTACCCTCAGCTCAGGAATTGGCTAAACTATTCATTACACACGTATTTTGCCTACATGGAATTCCTAAGAATATAGTGTCAGACAGGGGGGTTCAATTTATTTTATTTCACGTTTTTGGCGTGCTTTCAGCAGTCTCTTGGGTATCAAGCTGTCCTTTTCGTCTGGGTTTCACCCTTAAACCAATGGTTAGATAGAGAGAACTAATCAATCACTAGAGCAGTATCTCTGCTGTTTTGTGTCAGACTGTCAAGAATCATGGGTAGAGTATCTACCATTTGCTGAGTTTGTGTTTAATAACCTATCTAACTCATCTACCAAATTGTCACCTTTTTGGATAGTAACTGGTCAAAATCCTAAATTTACTTTCTTCCTATCCTCTCCTTCTTACCTGGTGTGGCCTCTGCAAGCTGCTCTGATAGTTTGGAGCAGCTGGAGAAATCTTCCTCTTCCTCTTTGATCAAAGACATCCCGGGCTTCCCTGTAGATGTGAATCAGAATGATGGCATCCCCGGCTCCCCTATAGATGTGGGTTGGTGTGTTGGTTCTGGCAGGATGTGCGCAGCTCAGAGCTGTCTTTATAGGCTGAGGAGGCATGTCTGATGGGGTGTCAGCAGTGATGTCATCAGCTGACACCTTTTTGCAGGAGATGCTGTAATTTCTGGGGGCTGGGCTTGTGCTCTGCCTCCTGGGTATTTAAAGAGAACCCGAGGTGGATTTGAAGAATATTATCTGCATACAGAGGCTGGATCTGCCTATACAGCCCAGCCTCTGTTGCTATCCCAAACCCCCCTAAGGTCCCCCTGCACTCTGCACTCCCTCATAAATCACAGCCTTGCTGCTGACAAACAGCTTGTCAGAGCTGGCTGTGTTTATCTCTATAGTGTCAGTCTGCTGCTCTCCCCGCCTCCTGCAGAACTCCAGTCCCCGCCTGCATCCCTTCCCTCCCTGCTGATTGGAGGGAAGGGACGGGGGCAGGGACCGGAGCTATGCAGGAGGCGGGGGAGCAGCTGAGACTGACACTACAGATGTAAACACAGCCTCACAGCACGGCTGTGATTTATGAGGGATTGCAGAGTGCAGGAGGACCTTAGTGGGGTTTGGGATAGCAACAGAGGCTGGGCTGTATAGGCAGATCCAGCCTCTGTATGCAGATAACATTCTTCAAACCCACCTCGGGTTCTCTTTAAGGCCAGAGTATTCACTTGCTCATTGGCCTTGATACTAATCAGTTTGCTGGTTCTTGGCCTAGTCAGTGAGTTTCGAGAGCTACATTAATATATTGTGTAGACGCACAATATACAGTGGGTTGCAAAAGTATTTGGCCCCCTTGACGTTTTCCACATTTTGTCACATTACTGCCACAATCATGAATACATTTTATTGGAATTCCACTTGAAAAACCAACACAAAGTGGTGTACACGTGAGAAGTGGAACGAAAATCATACATGATTCCAAACATTTTTTACAAATAAATAACTGCAAAGTGGTGTGTGCATAATTATTCGGCCCCCTTTGATCTGAGTGCAGTCAGTTGCCTATAGACATTGCCTGATGAGTGCCAATGACTAAATAGAGTGCACCTGTGTGTAATCTAATGTCAGTACAAATACAGCTGCTCTGTGAGGGCCTCAGAGGTTGTCTAAGAGAATATTAGGAGCAACAACACCGTGAAGTCCAAAGAACACACAAGACCGGTCCAAAACAGGTCAGGGATCAAGTTATTGAGAAATTTAAAGCAGGCTTAGGCTACAAAAAGATTTCCAAAGCCTTGAAGATCCCAAGGAGCACTGTTCAAGTGATCATTCAGAAATGGAAGGAGTATGGCACAACTGTAAACCTACCAAGACAAGGCCATCCACCTAAACTCACAGGCCGAACAAGGAGAGCGCTGATCAGAAATGCAGTCAAGAGGCCCATGGTGACTCTGGACGAGCTGCAGAGATCTACAGCTCAGGTGGGAGACTCTGTCCATAGGACAACTATTAGCCATGCACTGTACAAAGTTGGCCTTTATGGAAGAGTGGCAAGAAGAAAGGCATTGTTAACAGAAAGCATAAGAAGTCCCGTTTGCAGTTTGCCACAAGCCATGTGGGGGACACAGCAACCATGTGGAAGAAGGTGCTCTGGTCAGATGAGACCAAAATGGAACTTTTGGGCCAAAATGCAAAACGCTATGTGTGGCAGAAAACTAACACTGCACATCACTCTGAACACACCATCCCCACTGTCAAATATGGTGGAGGCAGCCTCATGCTCGGGGGGTGCATCTCTTCAGCAGGGACAGGGAAGCTGGTCAGAGTTGATGGGAAGATGGATGGAGCCAAATACAGGGCAAACTTGGAAGAAAACCTCTTGGAGACTGCAAAAGACTTGAGACTGGGGCGGAGGTTCACCTTCCAGCAGGACAATGACCATAAACATAAAGCCAGGGCAACAATGGAATGGTTTAAAACAAAACATATCTATTTGTTAGAATGGCCCAGTCAAAATCCAGATCTAAATCCAATCGAGAATCTGCGGCAAGATCTGAAAACTGCTGTTCACAAACGCTGTCCATCTAATCTGACTGAGCTGGAGCTGTTTTGCAAAGAAGAATGGGCAAGGATTTCAGTCTCTAGATGTGCAAAGCTAGTAGAGACATACCCTAAAAGACTGGCAGCTGTAATTGCAGCAAAAGGTGGTTCTACAAAGTATTGACTCAGGGGGCCGAATAATTACGCACACCCCACTTTGCAGTTATTTATTTGTAAAAAATGTTTGGAATCATGTATGATTTTCGACCCACTTCTCACATGTACACCCCTTTGTATTGGTCTTTCACGTGGAATTCCAATAAAATTGATGCATGTTTGTGGCAGTAATGTGACAAAATGTGGAAAACTTCAAGGGGGTCGAATACTTTTGCAACCCACTGTATATGTACTCTAGTTAGTCAGTCTTGCTTTTTGTAATTACATTATATATTATCGTAATATTTTAAAGTAACATCTTATTGTATATTTATCTGTGTACTGACCTCTTGCCTGCCTCTTGACCTCGCTCTTGTCTTGTACTTCTGTACCACTGCCATCTAATACACATGTTCGACTCGTCCTGGCCCTGACTTCGTTATTGCCTGATCCTTACAATACGACTGACATCTGACTTATGTGTATGACCTTGCCTGTTTATTGATTACGATATTGCCTTGCTAATCTGTACCTTGATACCTCTGACTTTGTGTATGACTACAGCCTTATCCTGACTACGCTTTACGTACTGCTGTTTGTGTATACACTTGTACGTTACCTCATCACATAAGCACATTGAGATAAGGCTGAGGAATGAGTGAGTGCCAGAGAGAGGAATGAATGGGAGATCCTGTAACCTCCTGACCAAAAGCATCTACTTCTATCTCAGGGGACTGAGACATGATCTGTGGTAGGAAGAGAGAGAAAAGTTCGGAGCTCACCTCTCAATAGCTTCTAATGTAGATATATGACAAAGACTGAGACGGTCAGGCTGCTGGATGATTGTTACTCCCTTAGACTCAGGAATGCTGTCAGCAGCACTGTGTCTCCCCTGTTGTTTGAAGAGGGAGGGTGCCTGGGGCACGTGCCATGCCTGCACCCTTCCAGATATGCGTCTGTCTCCAATACTATTTATATGCAGATAACTCTTAAGTGCACCTGCCCACCACAACGTATCATCTGTTCATCTGTCCTGGATAACATTTTGTCACAGAAATGTGAAATTCAACTTGGGTTAAAGTGATGTTTGATTAAATTGATTCCCCCTTCACGTTTAAAACTATTCCTCCTGACATCTCTCCAACTGTAGATGAAATTGTAATTTTCTTTGCCCCAAACTTTTTTTTTCTAATTTCAACATAGTTTTGTCATCTGTGTCACATAACTGCAGATGACAGTAATCCAGTGGGAGCAGTTACCTGATAGGGGAAGGGGTGGAAACTCAATCCAAAATTCCTTGGGCATACACATTGGGCATACAGTAAGCTTATTTACAGGATACCTGAACTGGAATGTGACAGGAAAGATAAATATAGATAATACCAAGAAATTGCCTGAAATTCCTTTCTGTTTCCTGTACAGCAAGTGTTAAAAACAGTTGTGTTATCCATGCAAATAAGGCAATCAAACAGAATGTCAGATTCAGTCAATGTTCTGAAAAGTAACTAGAAGACAAAACTCTCTTATCTGTTTTAGGAAACAATGCTGTTAAAGGAACACTGTTGATTATCAGGTTTTGTTTTTTTTTTTTTAATCTGGGATTCAGAGAGTTCATGAAGGGCTGGTAAATAAGGATATATACATTTCACTTGCTTATCTCTTTTGTTTACTGTATCAAATTCCTTTCACTCTTAACTGATGGAAAGACTGCTCAAATTTGATGGCAGAATGAACCATGAGTGGAGGGGGATCTTTGTCACAGTGCATCCTGTGTGAGAGAGAGAGAGAGCTTTCAGCAGCTGCAGCTGCCTGATTTCTGTGTCTCTGACTGAAGTGTTTGAAGAGAGCAGAGGAAATGTAACTTGTTATAAACATTTGTAATTGTCCGTGACACAACAGTTTTTCATACTTTTTTTACTGGCTGTGCATTGAAGTAGACACCCCTTTTGTTGAGAATGATTTGTTCCAATAGAGCTAAATCATACACACATTGAATTAAAGCTTTTGCCTCGGATATTTAACATGAAAAGTAGGAAAATGTTTACACAGCTACTTAGACATTATTTGTACATTATCATTTTAGGTATGATAGTGTTCCTTTTAAGATTTTAGTGCTGTAAAGTTTAAAGGGTCATTACTTCAGTTTGTTTTGTATTTATATGAAACAGGTTTTACATAAGGTTGTCATGACTGCTGTTTAGAATTATGATAAGTCTCAAAACAAATCATTAGTACAATATATGCCATTCATTATCTAATGCGTTCATTTTCAGTTCAGGGTTGCTTTAAATAATCTGCTGATAATTTCTTGATAGAAGACGCTTGATGTCCAAGTCTCAGAGGGTCAGAACTGTTTGCGAGCTCAAAAGAGACTACACATTACTGAGAAGTTGGGTTATATGTTTTGGATGATCAGTGTAAACAATGGGTACAAAAGAGGGAACTTGGTAACACGGTCTTTTATATGGACGTACAAAAAAATAATAACTTTGAGAAACACAATTTCAATCACAAATGGTGTCCAACTGAGTTTTCTTATTATTAATTTGTTTTCCTTGGTTGAATAAAATATGCTCTACTATAATAACTTACTTCTGGGAAATCTTGGTGGATTGTCGTTGACATCTGTTAGTGTTACTGTCACCGATGTTGTGCCTGATAATCCTCCCATCAATCCAACCATATCCTTTGCCTGTATTACAAGAAGGTACTGGTCTTTGGCTTCTCTGTCCATATTGGGTAAAGCTGTTCGGATAATCCCTATAAGGAGAGAAATAATACAATACAATTAAAGGGGTGGTTTTTTTTTAATAAAATTATTTTAATGGATGTCCTGAGTTTAAATCTACTCAAAATAGAATGATAACAATAGTTGACCTAGTAATACCTCTTATTGGATGAATGGAGGAGAGCTGCACCATAAAGTCTTTTTATTTTTAAACCGTTATCAAAAACAGTGAACAGTTCTTGTGACAACAGAAGCATTGTTGTACTTTAAAATGTTTTTGTTAACCTCCTTGCCGGTTATCCCGAGCTCAGCTCGGGGTAACCTGCGCAGGAGGATATCTCAGGCCCCGCTGGGCCGATTTGCATAATTTTTTTTTGTTACAAGCAGCTAGCACTTTGCTAGCTGCTTGTAACTTCCGATCGCCGCCGCTCGCCGCCGATCCGCCGCAATCCGCCGCGCCAAGTCGCTCCCCCCCGCCCCAGAGCCCTGCGCTGCCTGGCCAATCAGTGCCAGGCAGCGTTGAGGGGCGGATCGGGATTCCCTATGACGTCCCGACGTCCATGACGTCGGTGACGTCATCCCGCCCCGTCGCCATGGCTACCGGGGAAGCCCTGCAGGAAATCCCGTTCTCAACGGGATTCCCTGCATACTCTGATCGCCGAAGGCGATCGGAGTGGGTGGGGGGATGCCGCCGCTTAGCGGCTATCATGTAGCGAGCCCTTGGCTCGCTACATGATTTAAAAAAAGAAATTTAAAAAAATGTGCGGCGCTGCCTCCTTGCCGGATTTTTTAGACCGGCAAGGAGGTTAATAACAATTTTAATAAATACTGAAGAAAAAAAACTCCACATTCATAAATAATAGGTGGTTATTGGTAAATCTTATCACTCATACACTCAACTGACATAATTTTTTGAACTTTTCAACTTGTCTCCCCTAAATGATCTTCTTCTTCTTCTACTTAGATCACCTTCCCTAAGCCTCTGATAATTAATGACCCTCACGTATTCTCTTATCTCCGTATACCACACTTTACTCACTACAGAAGCAGTTCCCTGGAAGCCTCTTGAACCACACACCCATTGTTTCCCCCATCGCTACTTACCTTCCCCTGCATCCTGGTGAACCAGACCTCCCAATACACAGTCAGAATCTGGTTGTTTAGTTCTGTAGTGAGCTGTCTTAGTGTTATGTGAGTTTTCATCCTAATGTTATTCCTAAACACAGTAGTACCTCAAGTACACTGGCATCAACTGTTTAAGTCAGGGTCAGCTGTTGCCAAACTTCATTCTACACAACTTCCTTCATTTCATAATCCTTATTTACGTGACATTTAGGATTTTACTTTTTGTCACTCAAGTATTAAGCAACATATATATTCTATATGATTCCTGCGCTTTTATCCTTTTTGTATTCTGCCCACATCTGTAACCCATGTCATATTTATAGCCCAAAATGATTTATTTACCCAGTGTGCTGATTATTGCACCTTCCTATATCTGCTCAGATGATAAAAACTTTGTTCTTACTTTTTTAGCTTTAAAATGCAATAATATGACTGATGAACTGCAAGGAACTCCTATTTATAAGTAGAACTATACGTATGATTGATTAACCTCATTAGTTTATTTTCAGTTCAGGTGTGCCTTAACTGAGGGGCGGGCAATTCAGAAAAAAATGGTGGTCCTGTGTAAAAGTATGGCCGTTTAATCTCTTCTAATTTCTACAAAAGTAATAACACTTTTCTTATGAGCAGCCTGTTTGAGGTTTTTACTAACACGCCCCTTAATTGTAAAGAACCACACTCTTTTTCAATTATCAGAGAACCCCCACATGTGTGTGGTGTTATTCATACATTTTGGTGATAAAACAAGTTTTAACAGAAGTAAACAAGATTAACAGAGCATACCTGGAGAGTTTCCAATAAATATTACTGTTACTTTATAACGGCTCATTTGCTGGTCATTTTTTACCTGAGGGAGGTGAGTCCACCTGCTTCCCTCCTTTTAAACGGATTTTAATTATTTTATCCTTGTTGGCGCCTCTGTTAATCTTGTTTACTGCTGATCTAATCCACCCTTTGTGGAGGGGTGTATCCCCATTTTCTTTTCTCTACGGAGAGCGACTTTTTATTACCTGAGTGGGGTCAGGTTATAATTCTCCCCACCTGCCGGTCCAGTGGTTGCCTTTGTGGTAACCCACATTTGTGAGTACATTACCATTAATTTACACTATTTTTCTGTTTACTTTGACATACTACACCACATTGGGCTTTCGGTTTCATTTCTGTTCTTTTAAAGTTTTAACAGAACAAAAAATATGACTTTGATTTCACAGAGGCGCTATATGTGCTACCTGAAAGCTACTGTTTGTCCCCTGTTTTATTGCCTGATGAAGCGGGCTTGGTCCTGCGAAACGCGTTGCATCTATTGGGGTACTAATAACGTGTTTATTTATGTCAGACAAGTAGTCTAGTCTGCTTTCTGAGGTAAGTCCACCACTGCCTCCCCTACCTTTCTTCTATCTACAGAGAGCTACTTCTTAACCCTGAGTGAGGACAGGTCTAATCTCCTCACCTGCATTCACAGTGGTTGCCTCAGCGGTAACCCTTGTTTGTGAGTATAACCTTCTCACATTACATTATTCACTATTGTTCCGAGCATACTACACCATATTGGGCTCTCGGTGTCTTTTTCTTAGAACAACAAATATATTGTTTTCCCCCCAAAAAAATGTAATTGATACAAAATGAAAATCTGCCATCATTTTGTGAAAATGTGATAAAACAAGAAGATTGAATATTTTTACACATCATAATTATACAGAAAGTGAGTCTAATTAAACAACCAGCCTGGTAAGTGTTTTTGTAACTTCTTACAATTACACTTTCTAAACAACTCTGCTGGAATAGGAAATTCATTGTAATTATTGAGGGAAGACATGCACAGATGTGTGCTTCAAAGCAACACCAAATACAGAATAACTAAACAGAGAGCATTTCTGGTGATTTCCTTGCAAACAACTATACACAGGTGGTAGTATGTTTTGTGAAGGAGTGTGGAATCTCCTAAGGGACCAATTAGCAATCCTCTAAACTTCATAGAAATGTCCCTTGTTGAGCTCAAATGTCCACCCATTAGACAAGCTCTGGATAGCTGCTCTACTCTAATGGTGCCCATACATCAGATCATCAACCAAGAGACAGATCTCTCTCTTATCAAATCATAAAAGAGAAAAACCTGTTGCCTGCACATACACCAAAGGCCGATTCCCGATTACTTTCAGCATGAAATCCCTTGGGCATCAGCCTTGTTGTAATACCGCATTTGCCACCTCGCCGCCCCTGCGCTGTCCCCCTAATGTAAAATGTACCCCACCAGGTGCCCCATGCAGTATACTTTACCTGTTGGTGTCTGCTGCTGTCTCTGTTCCCAGACTCTTCCACACATACACGGTTGTCGGCATAACATGAGCATGTGTTTGACATCACACACACTCCCGCATATACACCGGCAACCATGTGGGTGGGTGTATGTGCGGAAGAGTCCATAGATGGAGCCAGTGGCGGCTACTGACAGGTAAAGTATACTGCACGGGGTACATTTTACAATGAGGGGACAGTCCCGGGTGTTCTGCTGCATTCACTGCTCAGCTTGATATTGCACGCAGCTACCACTGCACACTTAATCAAGCATGTTGGTCCTACATCTTGCAGTATGTCCGATCAATACATGCAACCAATCTCGGGCCAATGTTAGTGGCACCGTCGATCGGGCATGCTCTAGGTGGCACCAATTTTCATATGATTTGATTATAATAATTTAATGGTCGATTAGTTACCCAGCTGTCGGATGTATGCCCACCTTAACAGTTCACAAACTTCCCTCTGCACTCTGATATGATTTACCTCTAGTGATAACACAGTCCATACAAAACATATATAATGGTAGGAGACAGCATTATTTGTATTATACAAACTCTGTTTAACTGCAGTCTTGCTTCTCAAACAACAGGCAGCAGTTTCAAAGTGTGTGCTCATTTTTTGAGCACAGTTATCTTAATTGGACATTTTTAAGTATACACAAGATTAAAATTCTTCCAAAAATGAAAACTAACTACAAACTTTGCATTTTGTACAGGATCTTCTCAAAAAATTAGCATATTGTGATAAAGTTCATTATTTTCTGTAATGTACTGATAAACATTAGACTTTCATATATTTTAGATTCAAATACACACAACTGAAGTAGTTCAAGCCTTTTATTGTTTTAATATTGATGATTTTGGCATACAGATCATGAAAATCCAAATTTCCTATCTCAAAAAATTAGCATATTTCATCCGATCAATAAAAGCAAAGTGTTTTTAAAACAAAAAAAGTCAACCTTCAAATAATTATGTTCAGTTATTCACTCAATACTTGGTCGGGAATCCTTTTGCAACTGCTAAAAAGCTTTATGGAGATGAAGATTTCATTTTTCAGCACGACCTGGCACCTGCTCACAGTGCCAAAACCACTGGTAAATGGTTTACTGACCATGGTATTACTGTGCTCAATTGGCCTGCCAACTCTCCTGACCTGAACCCCATAGAGAATCTGTGGGATATTGTGAAGAGAAAGTTGAGAAACGCAAGACCCAACACTCTGGATGAGCTTAAGGCCATGATCGAAGCATCCTGGGCCTCCATAACACCTGGCAGTGCCACAGGCTGATTGCCTCCATGCCACGCCGCATTGAAGCAGTCATTTCTGCAAAAGGATTCCCGACCAAGTATTGAGTGCATAACTGAACATAATTGTTTGAAGGTTGACTTTTTTGATTTAAAAACACTTTTTTTTTATTGGTCGGATGAAATATGCTAATTTCTTGAGATAGGAAATTTGGGTTTTCATGAGCTATATGCCAAAATCATCAATATTAAAACAATAAAAGGCTTGAAAATAATGAACTTTATCACAATATGCAAAATTTTTGAGAAGAGCCTGTATATGCTTCAGTTATAATTGCAAGAATCTCAGTAGCACTAGTTATGATTTTATGTTGCAGCTGTAATTAAATCAAAGTAACAAAGTTATTGTTTTGTAACAAAACTCATTTTTTCTTTGATCATAAGGACTACTGTGACTAGCCAACCACACTTTTGGCTAGCCCCCGTACAGCCTATTCAAGGGAATAGGCTGTACGGGGGCTACAGTAAAGAGAGTAGTAAGATATGTCACTTTGCTGGACCAAGGTAATGTATGATGCTGACACTGCTCTGCAACTTGTACAGGACTGGATCCCTTTATGCACTGGGCACCATGCAATGGTAGGGGTAATGGGGGCCATTATTAAGCAAATGGCTGCAAACTGCAGCACAGCCCTGGAGATAGCTAAACACATGACAGTGTGCATTTATAAAGACTTGAGGGTCAGTATGATTACTTGTTTTTAAATCAGCAAGTTTATACTGTGGTAACTGGAAGAGATATAATAAGGGAATGGGAAGGGAATAAGTAGGTAGCTGAGTTCCGTATAGGTTGGTTAATACATCAATTAAATGCATTATCAGATCATCGGATCCAGAATTAGGTTTATTTCATCAAGCACAACAGGGGTTGAACACGGATTGGTATTGGCATTACAGGGTCCATGGTGGTACAGTAACATACAGTGGTACAGTCGCATGTTGCAGTACAGTAACATACAGTGGAACAGTAACAGACAGTATGGTGCATTAAGCAAACAGTATAAATAGACATTACAAGATTAGGTATAGATAGAAGATAGTAAAATATGGTCAAGGAGAGGACAGAGGGGCAATCCGCTGCCTTCTATGGCACTAAAACGCTCTGTAGCGATAAATGAATCAGATGCCCCGTAGTCTGACCCTGGGAGGGGACAGAGAGAGAGAGAAGACAAAAAGAGAGAAAGAAAATTAGAAAAATGAGACCCCCTTGATGTTGCAGCAGAACCTGGTTGGTTTTAAAGTCCAGGCTTGTGTCCTGGTTAATGTCCTGGCCTGGCCTTATGTGGTAGTGGCAGATGGATCCTAGGAGTTTACAGCCTGTTGTTTATGTTAGCAGTGGTGACTTGTTATACTGCCTGGCTACCCTGGGGACACAGCAGTGGAAATAGGCTCACCTTGGCAATAGTGGAATCTCTAGCACCCCTCCAGCAGCAGCAGATGCAACTGTGGGGCCTAGGTTGTGCGGCCTCTTCTAGAATCCCCCCATTGCCTAGGCTGGATGGGAGGCCTGAGGGCTGCAGGTCACCCCTGGTGCCCAGCAGGTTGGTGGCAGTGATCCCCAACTGAGAGTGAAGGAGCCTTTAAGAATGTGGCCTGGGTTACATAATTACATATTTATTTGGGTTCTTGGCAGTGGCGTTGGAGAACAAGCTGGAGGTGGCTCCCTGAACTTGGAGCAGTGGCTTTTAGTAGACCAGCCTGCAGAGGATCAGGGATGGCAGCTGGCTCATGCGGTGATGCCCGTTGTTGCAGTCCTGACCATGTGGATGGTGGCCATGTTCAGCTGATCTGCCCCATGTTAGGGACCTCCATCTGAGGAGCAGTGGCAACTGGCTACCCATGGCCACAGTGGTTGAGCAGCCTTCACAGCAGCTGGATGAGTGAAGACAGGCAGGCCTCCCTGGCCATGGAGCAGCCCTCATGCCCTGTCTTGGTGTTATGGTCTCCTGGGCAACAATAGTCCACGTGATGGGGGTTTGGCTGCTTGGATGCCAAGGTCAGATGTCCCCATCTCTCTCATGCTGTGGCTGTGGGAGACTCATGTACAGCAGCTGGGGACACCAATGTCTCAAAGCCTAAGGGAGGCAAATTTCTCTGGTTGCCGGGCAATTGAGGCCCGCACAGTGGCTGTGGAACATGGGGGAAAAATGTGAGTCTTTTGAGCAAACAAAGTGAGAAGAAAGAGGGGAAATGAGGCCAGAGCCCTGCTTGCTGTGGCTACCCTTGTGGCACTATAGTGTTATTGTCATATTATTCTTAGGGGTTTAACTCTACAGCAATAATACATTTTGTCATGTAGCTTACACTTGAATATTGATTTTGTGAACCATATAGGCACATGTCCCATTGTTTTCCCTTAAGTTAAGGGTGACTGTGAACTCAAACTGGTTTTAAAGTCTATATAGTACAAGATATTATTAAAACCCCATTAAGATTTTACAGTCTAGGCTGGTGTTGGGTTACCCTCATTTCCCATTTTTCTTACATGTATGAAAGTGGACAAGAAATGAGAGGGATCTTGGTACAAATGCAGAGTGACACTTTTTTCCTGCCATATGTGTATATTAGTTTGTGTCCCATTAGAGAAATGTCTCTTACTTGATGTCCTTTTCCCGCATATAACACAAATGGCAAAAACAAACAGTTGACAGTAATTCCAAACTTTCTTTACACAACCAACATGTATAAAAAAAATGGCTAAAGCTGGGTATTAAATATTTGGACTGGAACCATTTTTATGCAAACTTAAATATACGATAGACTAAGCATACCCAAAATATGCAGTAACCATAGCTGCATTAGCCAAGCAACATGAAAAACAAAATGTGACCATACTAAAAGCCTCTTGACATGAAAATGGTAGAGCACTTTGTCCAGGTGTGAATGTAAAAGTAATGCACTTAGAAATCCGAGACAATGTTTGGAACATTATATTTTTTTACAGAGTGTGAACAGGTGGATATTAAAGTAACAATAGCATTCTATGTTTCATGCAAGAATTTTCAAGTTCAATTGCAGATTATACATATATAAATATTTCAGGTAGACAGAGCCCTACACATGTAGTTGTGCAATCATTTTATTTTGCTGCCTCATTGACCATAGTTCACAGACAGTGAATTTGACGTGTTTGACAATTATAAAGACAATGCCTGTTGCGGGTCTTACACACTTCTTCAGGTCAGAGTCACAGTGATTTTCATTGGTTTCAGGTGCGTGTGTGGTTTCAGGAGTGAGTATAATAATACAATATGAACAATATAACAGTTAACAGGCCCGACAATGGTGGATTACAGCTGACGCAGTGAACAAATTAATGACAGATTTTTTACATAAAGGTGGAAGATGCATTACACAGCAATATGCGGCACAAGGGAAAGAGAGTCCTGGGCAATTGGCCTTACAGTCTAAAGTGGTGGTCATTTGTCATGTTTGCCTGAAGAGATCAGTTTTCAGGTTGCGCCTAGAAAGGTTAAAGTGAACCTCCAGACTAAAAATCTACTCAGCAGAACTGAAAAAAGGCTTTGTGTTTCTTTAACAGTTTCACAGCAACAGAACTTTGTTTTTCTTACCAAAGCATAATTTGTAGCTGCATTTTTAGCTACTCTCCACCCATCAAAGAAAAAAAGCCAGGGCTTTTTTCCCCTGATGCTGTGCAGAGCATGATGGGATTTCATATGTTGTTATTCACATTGCCTAGCAACTGGGAGAGGTGCTCAGGACACAGGACAGTTGGAACTGTGTCTCATGCTCCCTGTCACCTCCTTTCAACCAAAAAGATGGCTGCCATCATGAAATCAAACATTTGCCTGTTCTTTTAAAACAGTGTGGGTAAGAGATCATATTACCTATCTATTTTAATTAACATAACTAATGTAACTTAATGACAGTATGTTTGTTTAGGCTGAAGTTCAAGACAGCAGGAGTGATTAGAGGGCTTGTGTATCTTACTTTTTCACTTGAAATATGCCTATTTTTTCCTTTTTTCTTTGCCTAATCCTATTCCATTCAACTGACAGCTGCTTTCTTCCTTAGTCTGCAAGCAAGAACAGGAGGCTAAGAAAATGAAGACTGGAGACTGAATAGAGGAAGATTAGAGATAAAAGTAGAAGATGGAAGATAGTGGAAGAGAGAATTCTTAGAAAGTTAGGGAGCCCATACAGTGCTCGATGTTTGCATTGTAATCAAGCCGATTTGATCTTAATGATGGCATCTGGCAGATATCAATGCTGTATCATATTTGATCAGAAAAAGATCTCTCTGATGGTCCATCTGGTGGCAGATCAACAGGTTTATCATCTTTAGAAAGGGTGTCTTTACATTTTCAAAGTTTCACCAACTGACATGGCAAAATTACTTTCCAGAGCTGCTGCAATCAAACATTGTATTGGGTTTAAAACACATTTTTTTTCCTGAAAACATTTTAAATTTGATTTTTTTGCAAAAAAAGCCTGACATTTTTTGCTAATTGAAGATCCACTGCAAGTTCTTTTATTTCTCCTGCCATCCCTGCTATTTAAAGGTTTTGTGTCTCTGGTTTGTGTAGTTTATAATTTTGCATACATTTTTATTTTATTACTTCTTTATGTGCTGGCGTCAGATCTTATATTAATGCAGAGTTATTATGATCTCCATCTTCATGTTGATTATGTATGTTTAAAATGTAATGCAAATTATTTGAGTGAATTTTAAGATTTTAAGATTTGGAAACTAAGCAGAGTTATTCTTTAATCAGAGTTAGATTCTTGGTTAGAGTAATCCTTTATCTCATTCTCTGCAGTAAGCTGTCTGTTCCCTGTTCAAGGTTATGTTTATATTAAGATAAGCACTCAGTTTTTGCTGCAATATAATGTGCTTATGCAAGGCCAACCACATGCACCGCAGACACTAACCCTGCTACATATACATATACCCTGCTATATATTAATCATGTATAGTGATCATGTATAGTGATCATAGAGTTATTAATTTATGAGTTGATCAATAATAGACCTGTATATTAAGGTAAAGAAGTTCGCTTTCTATATATTTTAGCATGTATTAACCAGCGGGCGGTATGGACAAGCTCAGCTCGTCCATTTCCGCCGGAGGCTGCCGCTCAGGCCCTGCTGGACAGATTTTAATCAAATAAAAAGGAGTACACGCAGCCGGCACTTTGCCAGCCACGTGTGCTACCTGATCGCCACCGCAGCGTGGCGATCCGCCGCGTGAAGCGGCGATCCGCCGCGTGCAGTGGCGAAAAAGGGTCCCCCCAGCCGCCTGAGCCCAGCGCAGCCGGACCAAACAGTTCTGGCCAGCGCTAAGGGCTGGATCGGAGGCGGCTAACGTCAGGACGTCGGCTGACGTCCATGACATCAATCCGCTTGTCGCCATGGCGATGAGGAAAGCACAACAAGAAGGGCCGCTCATTGCGGCCTTTCTTGTTACTTCTGATCGGCGTCCGGTTGCCAGCCTGGCGATCTTAATAGAACGCCAGGCTGGTTAAAACAGATGGCTGTTTGTTATGAATACGAAACCAAAACAATAAAGCATGTGTAATTACACCCTATCACCGTAGGTGGTGTTCAGAAAATCCCTGTTAATTAATGATGTACCAGAGAACAAACCATTTTCTTAGAACATAAGATAAGCTTAAAGGAATCATCAGGCAAATAGGAAAAAATCTACTACTCAATTGGGGCTTTCTCCAGCCCCTTGCAGCCAACTGTCCCACTGCCCTCCGCTTCCTGCTCTCGCCAAATGGTGCAGAGGTCACCCTTACTGCACCTGCGTCAAGCGCCGCTGTCAATAATGGCCACGTTGTCCGCAGCTTACTGCGCAGGTGCAGAACTACTGCACAGTAAGCCGTGGACAACGTGGCCATGATTGACAGCAGCACTTGATGCAGGTGCAGTAAGGGTGACCTCCTGGGCGTCCTATGCACCATGCAACAAGAGCGGGACAGCGGCGGGGAGTGGACGTGACAGCGTGGGACAGTCAGCTGCAAGGGGCTGGAGAAAGCCCCAGGTGAGTAAAGCAGATTTTTTCCTATTTGCCTTGCCTGATGACTCCTTTAAACATACTTATATGTCTTGGCATACATTAGATCTAGAAAGATGTCATAAGAACACCACTTGTGTCATAAGATCTAATTAAAATGTTACTGATGTAATTTTGATTAGAAAAGATGTGGTTGCTTGTGTTAAATAAATCTAATGGCGTCATACATGTACGCACCTGCTCAGAAAACCCGATAGTTTAAAATGTCAGAATATACCTGTTAAATATAAGTTTGAATTTCGTGCGCCACAATGAAATCACCTAAAGAGACTCCATCTTGGAAACTTTTATTATAAGAGGCCTAGCAGGCTGCATATTTTTTCTATTGAACTGAAACTCTATTGAGGTCAGTTAAAGTAAACATCCAAACAATAAAAAAAATCCACTTACCTGTGTCGTCCTGTGCCCTCGCCGCAGCTCAAGTGGCTCCCGGTGTCCTATGCTGCAGAAGCCAACCTCGCCAGGTCGGCTTCGAGGTTGGCTTGATGTGCGCTCCACGGCATGCGTCACCTGGTCCAGCTGACGTCATCAGGTCTGCACTGCGCAGGTGCAGTTGTTCTGCAACGCAGGACACCGCGAGCCACTTGAGCTGTGGCGTAGGCACAGGACGGCAGCCAGGTGCTGGAAGAAGCCCCATGTAAGTGGATTTGTTTTTTTGGACCTTTCCTTTAAGGCCTAGCAGAGAGACTCCCTTAGGCCTCTTGCACACTGCAAGTGATTCCGATTCAGATTCTGCTTTTTAATCAGTTTTTACATCCGATTCAGATTCAGATTTGCAGTTTGCTCCCTGCACACTGCAAATCGGAATCTGAATCGGATGTAAAAACTGATTAAAAAGCGGAATCTGAATCGGAAATGCATGCAGTGTGCAAGAGGCCTTACACTGTTATTTTAGATTCCAATAGATGTAATATGCATTATTCTTGAGGATTTGTTGACAATAGCTTATATCAACGTTAAAGACTTGTCATTTCAAACTTCAGCTGTTTACAGTTTTTTAAGATAACTTTTTAATGTAATTTTTTATATACCAACAGTAAGCACTACTATTTAAATGCAATTGAAGACTTAGGGATAACTACCCAGCTTTGTTTGATTAAGATATGTGTACTTAAAGAGAAACCGTGACCAAGAATTGAACTTCATCCCAATCAGTAGCTGATACCTCCTTTTACATGAGAAATATATTTCTTTTCATAAACAAATTATCAGGGGGCTCTGTATGGCTGATATTGTGGTGAAACCTCTCCCACAAGAAACTCTGAGGACCATGGTCCTGGCAGTTTCCTGTCTGTGAACCTTGTTCCATTGTGGGAAATAGCTGTTTACAGCTGTTTCCAACTGCCAAAAAAGCAAGCAGTAGCTACATCACCTGCCAGCAGTAAAAATGTCACCATGTGATAAATGTCAGAATGTAAATCAGGGATGTAAAAGATTTTACAATGGGCAAACACTGACTAAATCCTTTATACATAATTATTGTAAAAATTAAGCACTTTTTTATTACATTATTTTCACTGGAGTTCCTCCTTAAGGTTCTTCATATTAGAATAGGACTCTATATACCATTTTTAAGGATAACAATATATTTGTGTGCACCATACATTGTACAATCTTGATACAACAATTATCGATGGAGGATAAAATTTACAGAAGAAGAGTTGCTATGTTATGGATTTGTTTCACTAAAGGAACTTTGACAATGTATATTGGATGATGGACAACAGCTGGAGAGATGTATATTTCTGTATACATGCTTTATCTAATTTTTTATATCAGTAAAATGTTATGAATTTCAACTGATGAGTGTTGCATATTTTTTCCAGAGGTAAACCTGTAACTAATAAAAATTCTGTTTATAGTTAGATATGGCCCGAACCTCTGATTTTCGGTTCGCGAACATGCGAACTTTCGCGAACCACAATAGACTTCAATATTGAGGCGAACTTTGAAAACTAGAAACATTTATGCTGGCCACAAAAGTGATAGAAAATATGTTTCAAGGGGTCTAACATCTGAGTTTTTGCATGGGGGGAGTGGGATACACACTAAAAGTCCCGGGGAAAAATCTGGATTTGACGCAAAGCAGCGTTTTAAGGACAGAAATCACATTGCATGCTAAATTGGAGGCCTAAAGTGCTTTAAAACATCTTGCATGTGTATACATCAATTAGGAAGTGAAATTAGAGTACTGCTTCACACTGACAGACCAAACTCACTGTGTAATGCACCACACACAGCTGTTTAAGTTGTGACGGCCGTGCTGGACTGGTGTGCACCATGGCGAGAGTGCAGGCGATAGCGGTTTTCAAGCCCATATGGTCGCCAGGCTGAGGAAGCTCAATGACAAAACAACAGTGACTGTCCAGTTGATCGAATTTGGTCTGTCCACATTGAAGCAACAACCTTATTATCTTTGGTGTACCACCCCCCGAGACACTCATATAGCCGTCGGTCATTGCTTCATTGTGTTACGCAAGCCCCATCACCACGGCAAGGTAACAATCACAAAGGGGAATTGACACATGTACATGCCTTTTGTTTTGTTGTTGCAGCTGCAGTGCAGCCAGAAAAATTAGGCAGGCATGTACACGCATCAGAACAATTAGTATAGCGGCCGCTGCTAGCAGCGGCCTTAAAAATTCAGGAATCCGCCTGGAGTCCTGGACCCTGTTGGTGGTGGAGAAGGTAGTCAAGCGGCCTGCGGGCAGAGATGCGTTGTGGTGAGCGACTTAGTCATGGGGCAGGCAGAGATGCTGTGTGCGGGGACTGACTTAGTCTTCGGGTGGGCAGTAGTCCTCCGGGATCCATGCCTCATTCATTTTGATAAAGGTGAGGGACTGAACACTTTTGTGACTTAGGCAACTTCTCTTCTCAGTGACAATGCCTCCAGCTGCGCTGAAGGTCCTTTCTGACATGACGCTTGAGGCAGGGCAAGACAGAAGTTGGATGGCAAATTGTGACAGCTCTGGCCACAGGTCAAGCCTGCGCACACAGTAGTCCAAAGGTTCATTGCTGCTCACAGTGTCTACATCCACACTTAAGGTCAGGTAGTCGGCTACCTGCCGGTCGAGGCGTTGGTGGAGGGTGGATCCAGAAGCGCTAAGGCGAGGCATTGGACTAAAGAATGTCCGCATGTCCGACATCACCATGAGATCACTGGAGCGTCCTGTCCTTGCCTGCGTGGACATGGGAGAAGGATTACTGGCAGTGGTACCTTTATTCCGTTGTGCTGTTACATCACCCTTAAATGCATTGGAAAGCATAGTTGACAGCTTGTTCTGATCCTTTCTGCCTTCTGGTGATTTGGAAACTTCTCCGCCACTTTGTGCCTATACCAAGGGTCTAGTAGCGTGGCCACCCAGTACAGCTAATTTCCCTTGAGTTTTTTTATACGGGGGTCCCTCAACAGGCTGGACAGCATGAAAGATGCCATCTGCACAAAGTTGGATGCAGACATACTATCCATCTCCTCTTGCTTTTCCTAATTGATGTCAGCTAAGTTCTGCTCCTCCTGCCCTCCTCCTCCTCCTCCAGCCATGAACAATACCACGGGAAAGTTTAGCAGCACAAGTCCTCTGCGACACCTCCTGCGGTTGTTCTTCCGCCTACTCCTTCTCCTCTAAAACAACACGTTCCTCATCATCTGACTCCTTTTCCCCACACAACTCTTCCTCCTCCTCCTCCCCCCTCTGTGCTGCGCAGGTGTTGAGTAAACATCTGCTTCTGCTGAGAATTGATCCCACAACTCTTCCTCCTGTTCCTGTTCATGCTCCTCCACAGCTTGATCCACCACTCTACGCATGGCACGCTCCAGGAAGAAAGCATATGGGATCAAGTCACTGATGGCGCCTTCACTGCAACTCACCAGGTTTGTCAACTCCTCAAATGGCCGCATGAGCCTGCAGGCATTTCGCATGAGTGTCCAGTACATTGGCCAGGACATCCCCATCTCCCCAGACTGTGTCCTTTGACTGTAGTTGTAGAGATACTGTTTGACGGCTTTCTCCTGTTGCAGCAGGCGGTCAACCATCAGGACGGTCGAATTCCAACGAGTTGGGCTATCGCAAATCAAGCGTCTCACCGGCAAGTTGTTTCTCTGCTGCGTATCGGCAAAGCATGCCATGGCCGTGTAAGACCACCTGAAATGCCCACACACCTTCCTGGACTGCTTTAGGATGTCCTGTAAGCCTGGGTACTGCAGTGATTGGAATTACAAATGTGCAGCTCGATCGCAAACCACCGAAGTTCGCCGGTTCCTGTTCGCCACCGAACCGTTTGGGCCATCTCTATTTATAGTGCGCTACGAGTCCACTACTGGCTAATCTTGTTTATGATGACTTTTAGGCTGGCTCGGCTCCTTTAAGTAGTCAATAGTCATTTAAGGCAGATATCAATAAGATATTTGACATATTGAGCTTGGTGCATGAGCCACTTTTCTCTGTATTCTTACATTTACTTTATTTTCTATTCAAGCCTTTGGACAAAACTATTTATAAAGGAACCTTATACTTAATAGTACCAATGCAAGAAAGGCCTCAAATTAGCACAAGCTGGGTCTTTATTTAACTAAGGCCCCTTTACTAGTTGCTATTTTTGAATACATGTGAGGATAGAAATAGAGGCAGAGTAATATGTGACACTGCATTTGCATTAGTGAGAATGAAATATTTGTGAGCATTTTCATATCTATGGTGAAAAACAAATGCTAATTTCACCTTTGAAGGACAGCTGTAGTAAATAAATTAAATTTAAAGGGAATAACAAGACAGTTGCCTGGCTGTCATGCTGGTTTTTTTATGCTTCAGTAGATTAAATCACACACCTACAAGCATGAAACCAGTGGTGTCTGAACAATGAAGTTGCATAGGCATTCTGTCTCAGTGACTTCGAATACATTATACCCAAAATATCACCACATCAGACAAATGTATCTATCTATCTATCTATCTATCTATCTATCTATCTATCTATCTATCTATCTATCTATCTAACGACAGCTTCTATATTGTTCTCAGATCGAGTTTCCTTTAATTAATTATTCTTAAATATGTTTTATTAAAATAAATTCCTTCAGTATTTTTAATCACGCATTTGTGATTAAAAAAAAACAGGCAATGATGCAAGAACAACACTAAACAATGTGGTGTTAAAGTTTACCAGAGTTGGAATAAAGTAAACGTTTTATACATACCTGGGGCTTCCTCCAGCTCCATGCGCATGGATTGTTCCCATGCCGCCATCCTCCGTCTTCTCCGTCTTCTGTAGCGGGTCCCATTACTTCCTCCAGTTGCAGCCAGTCTGCAAAAGAGAAGTGTGCCTTCTCAGTATTTCTACGGGGGCTGCTCGAGAGATACGTAAATAGCTCACTTCACTTGTGTCAGTCTGGCCACAACTGGAGGAAGTAATGGGACCCGGTACAGAAGAGAGAGAAGATGGCAGCGAGGGAGCAATCCATGTGCATGGGGCTGGAAGAAGCCCCTGGTATGTATAAACCTTTTACTTTATTCCAGCTCTGGTTTCCTTTAACTAAATCAGTTAATATAACTCAACCACTTGCGGACCCAGTTTCTCTGTGCCCTGTAAGGACCAGCGCCTTCTTTTCACCAAACGAGCTGCAATCATGTGACCACTGTGATTGTCTCACAGTGATCATGATGTCCTGACTGAGATACAAAGCTCTGATGTTAGTGTGACAGAAGAGTGATTATGGGTGCGAATGACAGAAGCAGCATGTGTGCATAAACCTGGAAGTTAAAATCTATGCCCTGGCAGGGATAAGCAGATATAAACAGAGCATAGATTTTAACTTCTGCAAGTGGTTAATGAAAACCTAAATGTTAAATTAACTCACCTTCATATACTATGTAAAAAAAATCATAGAAGGAAACATTTGCATTGTGGTAGCAATGTTCTAGATTACACTAATTGTCCTGCCTTGCAAACTTCATTTTTAAATGAGAGAGACTTTTCCAGAAAGATATCACATCCATGTCTGCTGCATAAGGTAGTTATCTCAGTGAAAGTATTTCTAAAATACAGTCCCCGAGGCTCAGCTGAATTAATATAACTGAAGATAAGATGAACTTCATGATATTCTAAGCCATGCTGTGGCACAATGTGAGACCAGCCATACCTGCATAATCATCCTTTGCCAGAAGAATACTAAAATGCAAGGGAGTGTGAAAGTTTTAAGTTTAATACAAAGCATGCGCTACGATTTTCCTTTAAAGAGGAACGCCAGTGTAAGAAGCAAAAGCTACTTTTAACAATATTTAATTGATCAACATGCTGAACATATTATTGCGTAAATACGGTAATAACAATGACAAATTAATGACACATTAACTGGGATTTCACTGATGTTTGGGACATCCAAAGAGATTGATATATTAAACTTATGACCCAGACGACTACACCAACTTCTGGGCCATGAATTGAGAAGGGACAATCAGAGCAGGGTATCAGAGCATATCTGGTTCTGTCCCCAAGCAGTAGGCAGATTTCATGGACGTGAGATATTTGGGTGTATGGCTCATCATCAAATCTATGAACCAAGAAATGGAAAATCTTAATAGGTAAAAAAAAAAAAAAAAAAAGGAAAGCAAGGAAAATAAAAGAGAAATTCTTCTTAAAGAGCCGAAACTCGGGTACACAGAATTAGATACTTACCTAAAGACAGGGAAGGCTCAGGATCCTATTCAGGCTTCCCTCCCTGCTGTGTTGTCCCCCGTCGCTAATCATATGGGGCTGCGTAGCTCTTTCTGCTCTAGCGTGGCCTCGCAATAGGTTACCCAGCCCGCCCATGCATGCACAGTAAACCGGAGCAGCGGGATCCATGCTACTGCGCATGCACGAGCGGGATCAAGCGGCTACTGTGTGGATCCATGTCCAGAAAAAGAGCTGTGCGGCCCAGATGTGAAGGGGGGCGTGCTCTGCAACCGGAGACTTTACAGCAGCGAGGCTTCCCACTTTTAAAGTATCTATCTGTTTTTGATCCCGAGCTTTGGCTCGGGATCACTTTAACGTTAATCTTTCTGAAGATCACCTCATTGTGAGACATATGCATTTAAGATAATGCTTACAATGTATGATATTTAAAAGGCATCAGTGATGAGGGAGGAAATAAATCACAATTCTGCTATTCAATAAATTGCCATTGTAAATATCCTTATAGATAATGGAGTGGCAGACAATATAATGATAGAACTTAATACACAGTAGAGAGGAATGGCAGCACATTTAAACCATGTTGCACCTGACTGACTATCTGCATACAGCTGCAAGGCCTCTTAAAGACACAACTGCGTCAATTACAGCTGAGACAGATACTAAAAATCTCATGGAGGATGTTTATTTTCAGAATAATTTGCATGCAAAAGATTTTATACCAGACTCTTTCACCATGATGAGGTCATCCTGCTGGGAGGAAGGAAGCTGGAGGAAGGAGTGCAGCTTGGACCATGCACAACCCTAACCTCTGTTTATAATAACCCAAAAAACTGACATGCGTAAGTGTTGACCTGAGCAACTTGGTTTTGATGTACTGCCATTCTTCTCTACTGTGTACAAGACCATATAATGAATGATTCTATGGACCTCCTTAACAGTTTTAAATGACTTGAAGATGGGGAAGGGGAAAAAAAGTGAACGGTGGAGGTTTTAAAATAGAGAACAGATAGGCTCCAACATAAATAAGCTGAATTTACCTCCCATTGGAAGTAAGCCTGAGTTTGGTATTCTTTGTTTTTTGGTTGACCAAAAGTTGTCAGTGGCATAGCTAAGGAGCTGTGGGCCCCGATGCAAGTTTTACATTGGGGCCTTCAAGCACTCTATACATAACAATCAATACCACACACCAAAACCTGCCAATGGCAACTACAATGTCAGAGCAGAGGTGCAAGAAGGGGATGGGGAACAGTTTGTTAATGATTATCACTATTCAAAGTATCTATAGAAGTGATTATTATGAGCACAGGACCAATAGAGAGCTAATACTGCAGTTGAGGGAGGGCCCTTGGGGGCCCCTCTGGCCCTAGGCTCTGATGTGGTTGCTACCTCTGCATTCCCTATTGCTATGTCCCTGAATGTTGTTTATTAAGCTCTTTGGAGAAAGTGAAAAATATTCATAGGTATTCACGCTAGCAAGGCCTCAAACAGATCAATTATTTTCAGAATAATTTGAATGCAAAAGATTTTATACCAGACTCTTTCACCATGATGAGGTCATCCTGCTGGGAGGAAGGAAGCTGGAGGAAGGAGTGCAGCTTGGACCATGCACAACCCTAACCTCTGTTTATAATAACCCAAAAAACTGACATGCGTAAGTGTTGACCTGAGCAACTTGGTTGTGATGTACTGCCATTCTTCTCTACTGTGTACAAGACCATATAATGAATGATTCCATGGACCTCCTTAACAGTTTTAAATGACTTGAAGATGGGGAAGGGGAAAAAAAGTGAACGGTGGAGGTTTTAAAATAGAGAACAGATAGGCTCCAACATAAATAAGCTGAATTTACCTCCCATTGGAAGTAAGCCTGAGTTTGGTATTCTTTGTTTTTTGGTTGACCAAAAGTTGTCAGTGGCATAGCTAAGGAGCTGTGGGCCCCGATGCAAGTTTTACATTGGGGCCTTCAAGCACTCTATACATAACAATCAATACCACACACCAAAACCTGCCAATGGCAACTACAATGTCAGAGCAGAGGTGCAAGAAGGGGATGGGGAACAGTTTGTTAATGATTATCACTATTCAAAGTATCTATAGAAGTGATTATTATGAGCACAGGACCAATAGAGAGCTAATACTGCAGTTGAGGGAGGGCCCTTGGGGGCCCCTCTGGCCCTAGGCTCTGATGTGGTTGCTACCTCTGCATTCCCTATTGCTATGTCCCTGAATGTTGTTTATTAAAGAGAATCTGTATTGTTAAAATCGCTCAAAAGTAAACATACCAGTGCGTTAGGGGACATCTCCTATTACCCTCTGTCACAATTTCGCCGCTCCTCGCCGCATTAAAAGTGGTTAAAAACAGTTTTAAAAAGTTTGTTTGTAAACAAACAAAATGGCCACCAAAACAGGAAGTAGGTTGATGTACAGTATGTCCACACATAGAAAATACATCCATACATAAGCAGGCTGTATACAGCATTCCTTTTGAATCTCAAGAGATCATTTGTGTGTTTCTTTCCCCCATGCACTGAAGTTTCAGGCTGCTCTTTTCTTCCTGCAAACAGCTTTGCCCTTGTTTGTAATTCCTCAGTATGTGAAAGCCCAGCCAGCTCAGAGGACAATTTATCCAGCTGATTAGAGCAGCTTCTCTCTTATCTAAATAACACACAGGCAGTGTGCATAGAGGGGCCAGAAAGGGTGAGTTCATAGCAGAACCACAACACTGAAGAACTTGGCAGCCTTCCAGACACAGGCCGACAAGTCTGACAGGGGAAAGATACATTGATTTATTACAGAGACTGTCATAGTAGAAAGTGCTGCAGTTAGCCAGAACACATTAGAATAGCTTTTGGAACATGTAGGATGATAAAAAACAGGATGCAATTTTTGTTACGGAGTCTCTTTAAGCTCTTTGGAGAAAGTGAAAAATATTCATAGGTATTCACGCTAGCAAGGCCTCAAACAGATCAATTATTTTGGGAAGTTTGCTGAAGAGAGAGAGATATTGAGTATTTACTTTAAACAATGCAAATTGTCTGGCTGCCCTGCTGAATCTCTGCCTCAAATACTTTTATCCATAGACCCAAGCATGCATATCAAATGTTTGACCTAAGTTCAATTGCATTTGTCACATGTTTGTTTCAAGTGAGTGGTTTCAGACACTAATGATGCATGAAAGATCAGCAGGATGCAAGGCAACTGGTATTATTTGAAAAGGAAACAAATATGGCAGCCTCCATATCTCTTTCACTTTAGTCCTTTAAAATAAGTTTTTGCGATAAGTGTGTGCATGTAGCTACAATAGTATAATTTCTACTTCACTGATGTTTTAGTTTGCTAAAAAATATATTGCAGCAACTTATGACACATTATACACTATGATGGGCACATTTGTTGTTTGTTAAGGCCATACGTAGCCTCCATGGCGGTATGGACGAGCTGAGTTCGTCCAGCAAAAACTTGCAAAAAACGTTAATGACGAGCTGAGCTCGTCCATGCCGACAGGGAGATTTCCTGTTTCTCTGCCCCGCCGGCTGCATTTTTTTCTTATCAGAGGCATTCCCCAGGATGGCTGGATGCCTGACTGCACGCTGTGGGTAGCGATCTGTGCAACCCACAGCGTGCAGAACAAGTATCCAGCCACCCTAGGGAATCCCTGGGCAGCCAGCGGGGCAGAGAATGTGCGGGGGATCCCCCTTGTATGTGGAGGCTGTGCTGGCGGGGGATCCCCCTCTGTGCGGGCGGGGGGAACCCCTTTATATGGTGGCTGTTGTGGGCAGGGGATCCCCCTCTGTGCGGGCGGGGGATCCCCCTTCTATTGTGGCTGTTGCGGGCGGGGGTTCCCCCTCTGTGCGGGCGGGGGAACCCCTTTATATGGTGGCTGTTGCGGGCAGGGGATCCCCCTCTGTGCGGGCGGGGGGATCCCCCTTCTATTGTGGCTGTTGCGGGCGGGGGGATCCCCCTCTGTGCGGGTGGGGGGATCCCCCTTCTATTGTGGCTGTTGTGGGCGGCCTATCCCCCTCCTCCCCCTCCCTCCCGATGTCCCCCCTCCCGCTCTCCTCCCCCCCCTCTCTAAGCCCATTGAGTAAATAGATTTACTCACCGAGGGCTTTCTCCAGCGACGGCAGCAGCACTTCCTCCTCCATCTCCGAAGTCCCGGTCTCTGTACAGTTACATTACGAGGCTTGGTGACCAAGCCTCATAATGTAACTGTACAGAGACCGGGACTTCGGAGATGGAGGAGGAAGTGCTGCTGCCGTCGCTGGAGAAAGCCCTCGGTGAGTAAATCTATTTACTCAATGGGCTTAGAGAGGGGGGGGGGAGGAGATCGGGAGGGGGGACATCGGGAGGGAGGGGGAGGAGGGGGATAGGCCGCCCGCAACAGCCACAATAGAAGGGGGATCCCCCCACCTGCACAGAGGGGGATCCCCCCGCCCGCAACAGCCACAATAGAAGGGGGATCCCCCCGCCCGCACAGAGGGGGATCCCCTGCCTGCAACAGCCACCATATAAAGGGGTTCCCCCCGCCCGCACAGAGGGGGATCCCCCGCCCGCAACAGCCACAATAGAAGGGGGATCCCCCCGCCCGCACAGAGGGGGATCCCCTGCCCGCAACAGCCACCATATAAAGGGGTTCCCCCCGCCCGCACAGAGGGGGATCCCCCGCCAGCACAGCCTCCACATACAAGGGGGATCCCCTGCACATTCTCTGCCCCGCTGGCTGCCCAGGGATTCCCTAGGGTGGCTGGATGCTTGTTCTGCACGCTGTGGGTAGCACAGATCGCTACCCACAGCGTGCTGGGGGGGGGGGGGGAGGGGAGGATCGGGAGGGGGACATCTGGCTACCTATAAATCTGGCTAAACATCTGGCTCGCTATATACCTGGCTAACTATACTTGGCTAACTATACCTGGCTGCACATCTGGCTAACTATACTTGGCTGCACATCTTCTACCTATACATCTGGGTCTTATACTCACCATTGGCATGCTGATCCCTCGTCGCGTACCTCTGATAGCTTCCCCAGTGTCTTCTTCCATGTCCCTTGGCGGATTTTGCTTCTTCCTCAGCGATCACATGTCCCCCGTTGATCGGCGTTGATGACACCAGAGTCACACAGCGTCATCAACATCTTGCAGAAAACACTTTTTTTTTTAAATTGAATTCAATACAATAATCTGTATTAAATTTAATATTAAAAAAAAATTGGTTGGAAAAAAAAATGGTTGCAAATTATTGGAAATTAATTGAAACACTTTTTGCACGGAAATCCTGGGGAATCTGAACGCCAGGGTGGTTAATGCATCTTGTTGTTTTAAATGGAAAGCCTGGATTTACACTATATCTGACATGTTACAGGTTTAAAACTGATTAATAAAAATGTGTAGATCAATTCCCCTGTCAATTCCATAGTACCATCATTTTTTTCTTATTGTGCATTTTCCAGGTTGGTGGGCTGCAGTCTTTACTTTGATATACATGGTTTAGTGTTCCATTTTTTTCATACTTCTTATTCAATGCAATATTTAACATGCAAGAATATTCTTAAAAGATGAAAGATTGTTAACATGAATGTTAGAGACACTTTTTACTTGTTGTTAACACATAACTATTACAAAGCTATTTCAAACAGGGCTGTCGCCTGCACACTGTACAACAGTGCATAAATTTACATCTGAACAGGCACAGCAGGTAATCAAGCCAGCAATGCTGACTGTACATTAATTCTGCATAATTTCTCCTATAGTCACATTTTTGCTTGTCAGCATTTTTTAATTATTTAGATAGCTATAAATATTCATATGATTTGCAAGTGTATAATGCCTATTTATTATGGAGTCAGCGTAGCATCCTTCTGGGACCTTTGCTTACTACTGTAGAAACTTCCCAGAATGCATTATAATTTTTGTTTGCACCCAAATCATTGCCAGTACTGCTATGTAATATTTAGACAAAGGGCCCAATCCAATTCCCATTTTCTCCCTACAGTTTCTCCTAGGTGATATTTTCACATTGTAAATAAAATGTCATTTAAGACACCAGTAAGGAAGAACATAGAATAATTTTGACAGTACTTTTTAACCAATTTCTTGGTACTTCAATTGCAGAATGTAAGAGTTATTTTAAAAAGAAGATTAAAAATGAACTAGGAGAAAACTTAGGAGAAAAAGTGAATTGTATTGGGCCCTCTAAAGTGTTTTATTCTACTATACAACTGCTTTTAGAAGTTCTTTATTCTACCGCTTTAAAGGTCCTTCTTCTTGGCTCATCTAATCTATATATAATAGAGTAAGTGCCTCAACCTTCAAGCAAGAAGAAGAAGTAGCGCCCTGCCCCCAGGGCCGGTCCAAGCAAGAAGAAGAAGTAGCACCCTGCCCCCAGGGCCGGTCTAAGCAAGAAGAAGAAGTGGCGCCCTGCCCCCAGGGCCGGTCCAAGCAAGAAGAAGAAGTAGCGCCCTGCCCCCAGGGGCTAGTCCAAGCAAGAAGAAGAAGTAGCGCCCTGCTACCAGGGCCGGTCCAAGCAAGAAGAAGAGGTAGCGCCCTGCCCCCAGGGCCGGTCCAAGCAAGAAGAAGAAGTAGCGCCCTGCCCCCAGGGCCGGTCTAAGCAAGAAGAAGAAGTAGCGCCCTGCCCCCAGGGCCAGTCCAAGCAAGAAGAAGAAGTAGCGCCCTGCCCCCAGGGGCTAGTCCAAGCAAGAAGAAGAAGTAGCGCCCTGCTACCAGGGCCGGTCCAAGCAAGAAGAAGAGGTAGCGCCCTGCCCCCAGGGCCGGTCCAAGCAAGAAGAAGAAGTAGCGCCCTGCCCCCAGGGCCGGTCTAAGCAAGAAGAAGAAGTGGCGCCCTGCCCCCAGGGCCGGTCCAAGCAAGAAGAAGAAGTAGCGCCCTGCCCCCAGGGGCTAGTCCAAGCAAGAAGAAGAAGTAGCGCCCTGCTACCAGGGCCGGTCCAAGCAAGAAGAAGAGGTAGCGCCCTGCCCCCAGGGCCGGTCCAAGCAAGAAGAAGAAGTAGCGCCCTGCCCCCAGGGCCGGTCTAAGCAAGAAGAAGAAGTAGCGCCCTGCCCCCAGGGCCAGTCCAAGCAAGAAGAAGAAGTAGCGCCCTGCCCCGAGGGCCGGTCCAAGCAAGAAGAAGAAGTAGCGCCCTGCTACCAGGGCCGGTCCAAGCAAGAAGAAGAGGTAGCGCCCTGCCCCCAGGGTCGGTCCAAGCAAGAAGAAGAAGTAGCGCCCTGCCCCCAGGGCCGGTCCAAGCAAGAAGAAGAAGTAGCGCCCTGCCCCCAGGGCCGGTCCAAGCAAGAAGAAGGGGCTGGTCCAAGCAAGAAGAAGAAGTAGAGCCGCATCAAACCAAGGGCAAAGAGGGATAATTCCCATATTCAGTAGCAGTGCATTGTGGATAACCACAAATGTTCACTTGTGGCCGAATTATTGCAGATTTGCTTCTGTCTTAAAGAGACACTGAAGCGGAAAAAAAATTATGATATTATGATTTGTATGTGTAGTACAGCTAAGAAATAAAGCATTAAGATCAGATACATCAGTCTAATTGTTTCCAGTACAGGAAGAGTTGAGAAACTCCAGTTGTTATCTCTATGCAAACAAGCCATTAAGCTCTCCGACTAACTTAGTCGTGGAGAGGGCTGTTATCTGACTTTTATTATCTCAACTGTAAGTAAACTGTTTACTTTTTCTCAGCTAGAGGAGAGGTCATTACTTCACAGACTGCTCTGAAAGACTCATTTTGAATGCTGAGTGTTGTGTAATCTGCACATATTATAGAATGATGCAATGTTAGAAAAAACACTATATACCTGAAAATAAAAGTATGAGAATATTTTCTTTGCTGCTAATCTTCTAGTAATTATTCATAGTACACAACCAATTCACTATATTATATTTTTTTTTTCGCTTCAGTGTCTCTTTAAGAAGGCAAATTACACCAAGCTTTGCTTTTTTTAGTAGGAGGGCTTTTTGGTCCCTTTTATCTCCCTATACATTCTTAGTAGTTTGGGTCACCCTGAGCTGCTTGGTTACTCTGTTGTACTGGTCCAAGCCCTATCTCATACAGCCATATCAATCCCTGCTATGTACTGATGAGGACCAAAAGTCTGAAATAGGCTGTCACATGTGGGTTTGATATGACTGTGTAAAATTTAAAGCTATAGGCTTGCTATACACCAGCGGTTCTAGATGCTTGCTTGACTTACCAAGGTTGAAAAGGGATAATTTGCATATTCAGTAGCAGTGCATTGTGGGTAAGCTGGAGGGTGAGTGCACATGGGGCCCCAGATGAGGGAGGGGGTCCTGCTGAGCTTAAGCTGGAATGGGAGCGCACATGGGGGACCCAGGTGAGGGGGGGGGTCCAACCCCCCTCCCCGCCGCTGTGCCCAATACCCCCTTCCTGCTCTCTACCCCCTTATGCGGTGTATGCTACGCCATGGGTCGGCTAGTATTCTTATATTCTTCATTAACCTCCTTAGCGGTATGCCCGACACTGTGTCGGGCATACCGCTTGCTGGGCCCAGGAGTCCCCCAGTATAAATGTAACCGATCCCATACCTGTAAAAGCTTTAGCTAGCACTAGACTAGCTAGTACAGGTTGCCGGCACCCCCTGATCGCTGCTGATCCCCTCCGATCCCCCCGCTAATACATTACCCAGCCTGGATCCAGCAATCACGCAGCCTCCCCGCACAGCTCCAGTCTCTCTATGGGGAGGATCGGGTTTGTGCATGAGGTCATGGCGTCGGCAACATCATGACGTCATGTGCTATCCTCCCCATAGTGAAGACCGGAGCTGTTCGGGGAGGCTGCAGCAATCGTTTGATCCAGGCTGGGTATTGTATTAGTGGGGGGATCAGTGGGTGCCAGCAACCTGTACTAGCTAGCCTAGTGCTAGCTAAAGCTTTTACAGGCATGAAATTTGTTAAATTTATACTGGGGGACTCTAGGCTGCAAAACCTCCTGAGCAGCGTAATGCTCAGGAGGTTATATAAGCATCACTGATTAATAAAAATTAAAAATGTAATTTTTGCTACACACCAACCGTTTCAGATATAACATGGAAGAATTCTTGAATTGAGTAAATCTTCCATAATTATTTTAAAACAACCAGCCTTTCTCAGCCACTTAGTTTCTGAACTAGAACTGTATGTAATGAAAATTACAAAAGTCCTCAGATCGAGATGTTCTGTGAAACAAATGTTATTAAGCTCATAGAAAAACATTTATCACCCTATCTATAAGCTAAACCTTGTAAAAAATATACTTCTCAATGGAAATAATTCCAAAGCAAGAGGTATCAGAGGAATAGCTGGGCAGTGGAATTACAATCATGCAGTGTAAACAATTATATATTGAAGAACATCTATTTAGTAAATATGTTCCTTCTCTGGTTTAGTAAATATGTTCCTTCTCTCATGTACCTCTGCCCATTCATTGTCATATTTCTTGCATTACAGACCCTTCATTACATTTACAGTGTAAAACGAATAGTGTGCTTACCTGTCTTTGGCTCCACAGAAAAGTATGGCTGACCTTGAAGAATGCTATAGACAACTCGAGCGCTGTTTCCATAAGTGGGATCATCTGCATCTGTTGCTGTTACTTGCAGCACTGAGGTTCCTTAATAAAATGGTATTGGCTTTCAGTTAAGCAGATTTCAACCTACAGCAGTACATTGTGAAACATTTATAATATTGTAATTCTAGAAACGTTACTATGTCAGAGATGTATATATTATATTTAGTATAGGCACTTGACTTAATAAAGAATAAACAAAAATGTATTTAGTCACACAAGTCACAATTTTCAGGAAATTCTGTTTTAACAGAGATTTCAGATCCATGAAGACCTGAGCGCAAATTTAAAAAAACAAAAAGATTCCAAGGTTGCAGGAGCAGTGAAAGCTGCCTGGTCTTTTTCAACCTAAAGTGACCCCGAGACGAGAATAATAAAGATTTTTTTTTTTTACTTACCCGTGGCTTCCTCCAGCCCCATAAGCACAAATGCGTCCTTCGCCGTCCTCCTACAGTCCTCGAGTAGCTCTGGTTTTCTGTTCAGTTGGACACAGTCTGACTGAGTGACGTCAGCCAGGGTTTTCTGTGCTTGCGCAGAAGGCCCCTGCTGACGTCAATGAGCTGAATACCGGAGCAGATTATGACTTAACGGAGGCACTCTGGAGGACAGAGAGGTAAGTAAAACAAATCTTTAATTAGCTGGTCTACGGTATACTTTAAAGTGAATGGGAACCGCATTTAAAAAAAATGAAGCAAATACTTACCTAAGGAGAGGGAAGGCTCTGGGTCATATAGAGCCTTCCGTCTCCTCTCTTGGTGCTCTCTATCCTGTGCTGCCCCCCCCCCATTTCAATCCCCCACCGAAAGGGTATTTGGAAGTCTTCAGAAGCCGTGTCCTCCCGAAGACGTGCGGCTCCATACTGCACAGGCGTGAGTGTGCAAGAGAGCATGCTTGCACAGGTGCAGAACAGGGCCGCCCTTCTTCAGGAGCATTCGGGCTCCCTGAAGACTTCTGAAGCCTCCTTCAGCTGGGTAAAGCAGTATTTGACTAAATTAGTCAAATTCTGCTAACCGGCGAGCCAGCACTGGAACGAGGGGACCAGGAGAAGAGCAGGAAGGCTCTATAGAACCCAGAGCCTTCCCTCTACTCGAGTAAGTATCTGTCTCATTTTTTTAAATGCGGTTCCCATTCACTTTAAGGACTGTAGCTTGCATTCTCCATTAGTGATGGCCATGTCTAAGAGAACTCATGGAGAAGAATGTGATCAGTTTGGTCAGGTAATAGATATGTAATTCTCTGATTTGCTATTCATAATTGTGTCTCGTGTGCTAAAGCTGGGTGTGACTGCAGCAAATCACAGCAAATCAGAGCTTTGCAAATCTATTTGGGCTGTAGCTTGCATTCTCCATTAGTGATGGCCATGTCTAAGAGAACTCATGGAGAAGAATGTGATCAGTTTGGTCAGGTAATAGATATGTAATTCTCTGATTTGCTATTTATAATTGTGTGCTAAAGCTGAGTGTGACTGCAGCAAATCACAGCAAATCAGAGCTTTGCAAATCTATCAGCTGATCAAACAAATAACATGCTTCTCCATAAGTTCTCCTAGACATGACCAACATTATTCTCCACCCTGCCTAAAAAAGAAGCAGGGAGTTTACATTTCCGAAGCAGGCCAAGACCAATTTTTCTCTTTTTTTTATGTTTTTAATTCTGTAAAAATGTTGTGCCATGTGTCACCAATAGAGCACACTTTAGTACAGTGCGTTTTTCCAATATTTATTTAAGGACTGAATATTACTTTAATTCTGAGAGAATAATCTTAAAATACACAGAATTAGAAAGAGCAATTTTCCTAAAGAGTAACATTATAAGCAAAATTTTGCATGCAGTGCTAGATTTTAAAAGCTGAATGGATGTATGTGTTACACAGGCTAAAGAGGCTGCTAAACATTTAAATCCCCCAAAAGAGCAAAAATCAACATTAGCTTGTGCTCTAGTCTGCTCCTTTATGCCATTCAAAACTTGCTAATGATCTCTAAGCTATGCATGAGATTTAGGAATGAAAAGCAAGGTCTGGGATTCTGGAGGATGAGGCATAGCTCAAATGTATCAGCAAAATTATTTGCATATTTTTAACTTGTTATTTCTGGTGTTCCGGAAGTGCTTAAGAGGAAATATAAAATGACATGAATATGCCTGTAGCTGGTTTTTATTTTGATTATTTGTGGGTTTTGTTGCTTTTGTGTTACCCTTTGAAAATATTTTGCTTCATTCCTTGTTCTTAAACTTTCTATCAATGAAACAGACAGTAAGGCAACATCTAATCAACCAGATGCTAGACAGCAATGAGACTAGAAACATATGAACTGCACTGTGGGGATTGCATTAATAATATATGGGATCACAAGAAATAGGTTGACTGATCAGAGTTAAAGATTAGACTAGACAAATTGGACCAGTCAGATAACATGTAAACATCGGATGTAGAGTTGTTATTAAAGGGGTACTGAAAGTATTTAATTACAGGAAGAAAATAATAATGCACAGCATTTCACCAGTGATTTTAAGACACTCGATACTTGCAATACAAGCGCAAATGCATAATAAATGCAAATGAAATTGGATCATGAGTACCCACAATTTACATACCAGTGCCAGTGTCCTTGCACTTTGCCTAGAACACTGCATTCTACTCCTCCAAAATGCAGAGAAGTACATTCAAAGAAAAACAGCCCAAATAGCTCATGCACTTTCTAGTTCACCAAAGGGGAGTGGGGTTGAGATTGGCAAAGAGACAAGTGTAATTATGTGCAACCAAATTTATTAACTGATTTTTAGGTTGAGGTCGCATTCACAGTGGCACGTTGCGGAGCTGCATTATAAAGTCTTATAACACCGCTTACCGCACGGCAATTATAATCCTATGGGTCGTTTACAGCGTGACTTTAACGTCACGTTGAAAAATGTTGCATTGTGGTAACTCACTACTTGCACTGTGTTACCTCTAAATGCAGACGCGTTGCGACTTTAACATCGCATTAAAACGCAACGTCCCACTGTGAATATGCCCTAACAGAATTTCAAAGTGTATTTAAATTCTACAGAAACCTTCCCTTTAATTGAAAATACACGTTTTTAAAAAAGTCTTAATCACAAAAAAATCTTAGCATTTCTTTCTAGTTGAAAGTGATGCTTTGAGTGGGTTGTACAAGATGCCAGACTGTTATGCTTCAAGAATTATATATTGCATAGAATACAGGGGTGTACCTGTATTCAAGAAAATGTAAAATGTATGCATCCACCAGAACAATATCTATTTTGTTTTCCATAATGATTCTCTATAAAACTCATGTTTTGTGACTGTGAGTTACAAACTCTTACAAACTTTTTATTACTTTAGAGAAGTTTATTTATTCTCATGTTATGCAGTAACCAATACACTGGATAGTTAAGAAATAGTTTATGCACACTTTTACATTAAAAAGTACCTCAGGGAAAAATAAAATAACCTGTTGCCTGCCTTGAGGGAGTACATCAGAGCAGGTAACTATTTAACCCTAACACCCTCAAACCTCCATCACTAAGACAAAGAATGGCATGCTGTGCTATGTCCTTTTTACCTGAGGGACTCTTTTAATTTATCATGTTACAAGTTCATATAGCTTTAAAACAATTGGCAGCTGTCTTTTAAAGGGTAAGTGTACTTAAATGCACCTGCAGCAGAAAAGCATCATCACTTTTTTTTGTAGAATAGGGAATGGATAAAGTCCTAGAGTAGTTTTTATTACTGTCTCTCATTACTTTTCCCCACCCCAGCCAGGTGTACCAGCTTAGTGATTAGCAGAAATTATGCCTATGCTTAATTACACATCGTAATTCACATTTACGCATCGTAATGCAAAATTTTGTATGTAATTGTAAGCATTTGTAATTACGCATTGAATTTACGTGTAATTTACATGTAATTTTGTGCCAACTTTGAAAGTGAATAGCAAAGCCCTCATACATGCTATTGATACCAAAATTGGTACATATGTTAAGGAGAATAGTGGGACAAGTTAAAAAAATTGTCAAAAAGACCTTGTAGTTTTTGAGAAAAATAAATTTGCATTTTTAAAATCAATTTTCTCAAAAACTGCAAGGTCTTTTAAAAATTTTTTTTCACTTGTACCCACTTTATATGGGAGCTTTGCTATTCAGTGCCAAAGTTGGCACGAAACTACGCATAAATTAAGCATAAATTAATGCGTAATTATGAATGATTGTCCAAAATCAATTGTATTAACAATTTGTAATTACGTATAGGCATAATTGCAACGATTCGCATAATCTTAATTAGCTGATTATGATCATCGCTGCCAGTTTTCATAATAAAGCCACAAACCTCCGTGAACTTCCAGCAGGGACAAAAGGCCGCAATAAAACCTTCAAAAATATCACAGCCTTTCCATTATGAAACAGTGCTGCCTATAGTCAGTGAGGGGCTGAAATTTCGCATATGCAAAATTTCGCATCAAAATTCGCAATTACACATTGTAATCGTAATGCGAAATTTCAGAGAAAAGCGTAATTAATTTTGTATGTAATAGTAGTATTTAAAAATACAATAGCAAAGCCCCCATACATAATATTGCTACCAAAATTGCTACATATGTTAAGCGGAATAGTGGGTAAATTTTTTTTTTCAAAAAGACCTTGTAGTTTTTGAGAAACTCGATTTTAAAAATGCACAGAAAAATGGTTTTTAAAATTTCATTTTTCTAAGTTTAAAAAACATTTTTACTTGCATTTTTAAAATCAAGTTTTTCAAAAACGATTCCTTTTTTGACTTTTACCCACGATTCTCCATAACATATGTAGCGATTTTGGTGTCAATAGCATGTATGGGGACTTTTCTATTCACTGCTAAAGCCGGCAAGAAATTACGCAAAATTTTGCGAAATTTTATGCGAAATTACGAATGACTACACAAAATAAATGGAATTTGCAAATCATAACTACGTATAAGTGTAATTGCGAAAATGTATGCAAAATTTAGCGAAATCGTAATTTGTTAAGTACAATCATCACTGCCTTTAGTAGCATTAGTAAATCAACCACCTTGAGTGGTTATCTACTCAGCACATGCTGTCGGTGGCACTAGGTGACAGATGATAAAATGATGGTTAGTAGTGTTTTTGATCCTTACCAACTGGTGACATTTCAGGAATTCCAGCAATATAAGGTCCATCCAGAAATTTTGGCTCATTGTCATTTATGTCTTGCACTTTAATGACAAATTCAGATTCAGGTTCCACCGGTTTACTTGTTTGCCTGTCCAGAGCTTGTGCCCGTAGAGTGTAGTAGGCTTGTTCTTCACGATCCAACCGCTTTGATGCATGTATATCCCCAGTAAATTCATCAATATTAAAAATAGAACCTGCTCCTTCTCCTGTCAAGACATACTTGATAGAATTTTCTCCTGTGTCTACATCAGAATGAAGCTGTAAGAAAAAGAACACAAGTCAGTGAAAAGTTTAAGAAAAGAAATCAGTGGTAAAAAGACAATCAAGATACAAACTCTCTTTCAGGAGAAATACATAAATTGTCATTGTTCTAAGAATGAAATGTCAAAAACCACTTTTTTATGACAGAATATGGAAATCTGTTTCCTGCTTTAGGAAGCATGCCCACTTTTATATCTCTTAATAAACAATTTGGAAGCGCTCTGCATTTCAAACTGTGCCCAAAATATGCTCTACAGAGCTGGAAACATTCTAGGGAATATATGCTTGTAAATACTTTACAATTCATTTTCTGTGCTGACACTTGGGTCTCATCTGGAATAAACTCACTCATTCGGCTTCTGTACTGTTTTATTCCTACAAAACAGTTTTGTGTAAGCTATTTTATATTATGCATTCTATGTATTCACCTGCTTTCTGGAAATGTAAAAAAAAAATGAATTTGTCCGAATAAAGGGATTTTTAAAGTAATATAAAAAATAGGATGTTTAATGCAAAACAGGTTTTATTATAAAAGGAGAGGTGCAATTTTAGTGTACGTTCCATAAAATAGACCCCTCTTGCCCCCCCCCCTCCTCCTCCTTTATTTGGTTGCAGGAGAGACGGACATTTATTATTATTATTAATATTATTATTATATTCCAACTGCTCCCCTTGGCTACCTTGCTATTTTGTGTAGTGCTTCTAATCAGATGAATTGTAAGCTGTGCAAAAAACAGTTCCTATCTGACAGCAATGTACAGCTATAGCCCTATTTCTGTAGATGAACACATTCTGCTACCATGCCCAGACTCTGTTACCAAAGGGGGTCTGACACACTGTTGAAATAATTGATGTGAGTATCTAGGTTGGACTTAATTTTGCACCATAGTAGTATATGCTGGTGTTTCATCAAATAAGGCTTTTTATAAATGCATTTCCTTTCCTGTTAAACAGTATTTTATAAATGATTTCCTCTACTTTGAAATATACTGTCATTACCAGTTATTAGCAAGTGAACATCCCAGCAATAATCTGCAGCATAGTAATGGACAGGAGTCAAGTTACTGGCATTACAGAACACCTGCACAAACATTTTGGGCATATCTATGGATGGGTTTTATTTTTTAAAACTGTGAACACCTAAATATTCTGAAAGGCCCTTTTGGATCCATGCAAGACCAGAAAAACCTTTGACAGAAGAATAATAATCTGCTCAATAAAAGTCAAACAGGACTCAGTAATGACTTAATGAGGAACACCAGTGAAAATAATGTAATAAAAAAAAGTGCTTCATTTTTACAATAATTCAGTATAAAGGACTTTAGTCAGTGTTGTCCCTTTGTTTAAATTCTGACATTTATGCGTGGTGACATTTTTACTGCTGGCAGGTGATGTAGCTGCTGCTTGCTTTTTTGGCGGTTGGAAAAAGCTGTTAACAGCTATTTCCCACAATGCAACAAGGTTCATAGACAGGAAACTGCCAGGAGTACCATGGTCCTCAGAGTTTCTTGTGGGAGGGGTTTCACCACAATATCAGCCATACAGAGCCCTCTGATAATCCGATTTGTGAAAAGGAATAGATTTCTTATGTAAAAGGGGATATCAGCTACTGATTGGGATGAAGTTCAATTATTGGTGATGGTTTCTCTTTAAGTGGGTGATATTACAGTTTAACAGTGTGCTGTGTCCTGTATATAAGCTCAACAGCTGATGGAGTGGAGTACACCTGCCTTTCATGAATCTATGGTTACTGCAAATAGTAAGTAAAAAGAGTATCCCATACAGTACTTAAAAAGCATAAGAACACATCCATAATATAAATGGGTCAAAATATTTTGAAACATACCACTGATAAAGTATATAAAAAGAGCACTAAGACACCAAGAATAACCATCAATCATTAACTACCGTATATTGTGTTCTTTGTAATCATGAAACACACTGAAAAGATGGACCAAATAAGAGCTAACAAAAAATGAACATGAACCCCTATTTTTTCTTCATGGTGTGTAGGCAACAATTCTTTCAAAATAATGCTTTGTTCAGTTACAGTCATGCCATTTTTTTAATCTTTAAAGATGAAAATTTGTAGAAAATCAAAAAAGCAACTCAACCTGGGAATTCTAGATCAGTAGCCATGACATCTGAATTTAAGAAACTCACACTGTGAAATGTATCATAGAATAAACTACTGGAACAGCTAGACAAGTTTCACAATAAAGGATAGGTCTTATCCTAGGTCAATGCCAAACATACAAGAATCCAATCTTTTGTAAACAAGACTGCTTAACTGACTCATACGTATTACAGAGATATAATTGTGATTAAGGCAGGCATTCAAAGTGTAAAATAATGACATATTTTCATGTCTGGCTTTGTACAATGGTACAAAGTACAGTATTGCTAGTCTTACGTCAACATCACTGGATTGTCCTGAGGCAGAACATTCTTTATTTCATATTTTACTATAACCACTTTTAATGTAAACGTTCACTTTTTAAGGGAAAACAAACAAACAAACAAACAAGAATCTTGGATGTGTATAAGGGTAGTAATAGTAAAATTGCAGAATCAATACAGACTAAACCCAACCATACACTTGTGGATATAAATCTAGATTAATTTTTAAAAAGTAAACTATAAGCAGCAAGTTAGTGAAACAGTATATGAGTATTACACAAATAAAAGACTCAAAAGAAAGGTGAACAATGCATACATTACAGGGTCTGAGTGATTAAAACCTATATTTGGGATAATGGTTTTGGATAGTTTGGAACGATTTTAAAACATCTTCTAGGCTGTTTTATATTTGCGTTGATTCTCACTACAGAGATTTTAACTTCTTTTGTATCTCTGAGACCTCTGTGCCCTATATAACGAACAACTGTGGTTCCACAGACCTGTACTAAAGCAACTATTAGGACTATTTATCCTGCTATAAAAGTATTTACAGCATCAGCTCTCCCTTGGAATGCTCTCTCACAGCCTATCCATCATGCTCCAAGCCTGGAAAGCTTCAAACGTACCCAAAATACACCTGTCAGGTAAGCCTATAATTTGCTACAGGTAGCATTGAAGGCTCCCTGCCTTATCTGATAAGCCGTGTGCCTCTTTCACAAATGTCATAGGCAAAGGCAGGGGAGGATTACAGATGCCTAGAATCCCCCCTCAGACCTGAGCCAGTGCAGTGTCTGAGGACAGACACAAGTTGAGACACCGGAATATCTGCAGGTATCCTGCAGCTCACAGCACTGCCCCCTCTCTTTCCCTGCTACAGTTGACTTTGGATGTAGCAGCAGCTGGTGTACAGAGCATGGAGCAGCTCTGGGGAAATTAGCAGAGTCAAATATGAGCACAGCCCTGTTCCCTGCTGTGAATGCTTCACTTTCCCCTTCATTACAAATGCCGGCTGTCCTCATTATTATCTGTGTCCAAACTGCGCCTGATCTATCCCATTGTTGATCAGGAGCAGATCAGACATTTAGGAAATAATTGTCAGATCCCGACAGGAAATTGCATTAAGTGTAGCATGATGTCCTACCATATTATTATACTGTATTGTGCATGGCTGAGGGAAACCTTTCAGGAATGCCCCCCTTGAAAATCCTGGGTTTTCCCCGAATGTCCCCAACCCACTAGCTTTAAAGCTCACAAAGGCAGAGACTTCCAGTGTTTCTTATTCTGCTGTAATTTATAATATGAACATATCCCAGTATTGGTGATGTCTCAAACCACACATGACATCAACTATGTATGCATTTGTATTGCTGGATGCCATAACTGTAGAGACCTTTAAAGAGGAACTCCAGTGAAAATAATGTAGTAAAAAAAGTGCTTCATTTTTACCATAATTATGTATAAATGATTTAGTCAGTGTTTGCTCATTGTAAAATCTTTCCTCTCCCCGATTTACATTCTGACATTTATTACATGGTGACATTTTTACTGTGGGCAAGTTATGTAGCTGCTGCTAGCTGTTTTGGCTGTTACAGACAGCTGTAAACAGCCATTTCCTGTCTGTGAACATTGTTACATTGTGGCAGTTTGCCCAGAGTACCGCGGCCCCAGAGCTTCTTGTGGGAGGGGTTTCAGCACAAAATCAGTCATACAGCGCCCCCTGATGGTCTGTTTGTGAAAAACATTATATTTCTCATGTAAAAGGGGGTATCAGCTACTGATTGGGATAAAGTTCAATTCTAGGTTGGAGTTTCTCTTTAAACTTTCCATGTATCTATGTGTATCTATGCTCCCCACCATTTGTACTATGTACAGCACTACAGAAAATGTTGGCGCTATTTAAATACATAATAATAATAATAATAATGATAATAATAATGATAGGTTGAGGAAAATAAGGTTTGGGAACGAAGCATAGGATGAGTCATAAAGGGGATAATTTATAGGGGCACATGATACTGCCATACTATAATACCGCTGATTACCATGCTAAATAAACACGGAGAAGAGAATTACAGTAACCATTATTAATATTATTTAGGACTTACATATCACATCTTCCACAGCGCTTTACAGTGTATATAGTTCTGTCACTAACTATCCCTCAGAGGAGCTTGCAGTCTAATCCCTACCATAGTCATATGTGCATCATAGTCTATGGCCAGTTTAGTTGGAAGCCAATTAACTAATCAGTACGTTTTTGGCATGTGGGAATTAACTGGAGTGCCCAGAAAGAACCCACACAATCACGGGAAGAACATACAAATGCCATGTAGATATTAATGTGCATTACTGAATGACTTCCAGTTATAATAAATGAACAGTAATGCAGAGGTGACATGGTGGGTACAGTATGGCAACTGACAAGAGGAAGCATTGGGTGACGCTTCACCCTAATGACTTGGTATTAAACTCACTGTCTATAGGGTGGCATTACTTATGCATAGCATTTAAGCTAGGGTTTAGTTTGATTGTTTTTTGTAAACACCATTTCATATCAGTTATAATTTGGAAATTCATTGTGATCATTGTGTGTACGTAATGCTGCTTTAGGAATAGGAAATGGCAGTGATAACGTCCAGTGGTAAATCAGAAGTAAATACAATGGCTTTTATATCCCTTATGCTAGGTACACACCATACAATTCTCTGGCAGATTTACCTGCAAGATCGATTATTTCCAACATGTCCAAAGTAACATAAATCGATCATCCAATCAATCGAAATTCAGATCAGACATGTTGGAAATAATCAATCTGGCAGGTAAATCTGCCAGAAAATTGTGTGGTGTGTACCTAGCATTAGATTGTAAGCTCAAAAGGTTAGGGTGTGCTCTCTCCTGGTGTGTTACAGTACTCACTGCTCTGGCAACTGTTTGCACAGTTGCTGGCACTATAGAAATTATAATGATTATATAATAATGATAATACAACAACAATAATAATATCATAACTTTATAAACTTGCTCTTCAGAGGCATAGTTATAAAACTAGGATTAACCTTCTCTGTGATGTCTCTGCCCTTTCTCAACATTTATTGAGGCATTTATAAAACCATGATAAAAGAAAAATTAAGCTCAGAAAGGCAGTGATAAAACAAACAAACAAAGAAAAGAAAGCCATTTAAAAGCACTAGAGTGCATTCAAGCAGTGGTAATTCAGTGACAACTCAGCAATTGCAATGATACTGCAGTGATAACCAGCGGGAGGTTTGTGGTTATGCCTTCACCTATTCACTTGCATTGATACCTGCACCTGATATTTTTGTGTAGCAGATCAAAAATGTTTGCCTTCCAAACACAGAGCAGAGATAAAGCAAGAAGGAAGAAAATGCAGAAGCAAATCGTTTTACAGCAATGATACCTATGCTTAACAATTGTCAAAAAAAAATGGAACCCCCGCTCCCAAAACATTTATATATTTATTTGTCTTATCACTGCTTTAAAAAAGGGAATCTGGACTTACGTGGGGCTTCCTCCAGCCCCTCGACCCTCCCCACCCATAAACCGCAATGGCGTTTGCTAGGTCCCCTCCATGGCCCCACTGGTGGCTTTATTAACCCAGCAACCTTGGCTGAAGATGCACATCCATGCACCCAGCGTGTCAGTCGTTAGTGTCCAGTGCATGAACAGTTCTTGAAAGGCTTAACTGTGCATGCGCAGGATGCTTATGACGGTGGGCGCGTGATTGTGCTGGGTGCGCAGATGGACTGCATATGCACGACTTCAGCCAAAGTTGCTGGGTTACCAGAGCCACCATGGAGGGGACCCAAAGGACACCAAGGGACCTCATGGGCTACAGGGGGCTGGTGATAGCCCCCGGTAAGTCCAGATTTCCTTTTTTAGCACTGTTCAGGGTTCCTTTAATTTAAGGATAAGTGAACATCGGGATATTGTTAATAGTTAGGATACTGAACAATCAGTGGAGAGACGACAGAGAGGAGCAACATGTAAGCAATACAGTGAGTGAGACAGATGAATCAAGCAGCAGGGTACAGAATGGACTGTGTTACAGTAGTCAGTGGATTACTATGAATGCATGTGCTAGCATTTTAACTAAATCTTTATAAAAGGAGGTTAACTAGGGACTGTGAAGTTTTCATGAGAGTACTGAATCAAATGTTTCCACTAAGCAGCAAACTTTGAAAACTGGAGTTACTTGTAAGTTGCTATTGGTCACTGTTAGGCCAGGGAGGGAAGCTAATTTACATGACAGAAAAAAATATAATTATGTCTGTCTTGTCTTTATTAAGTTTAAGAAAGTGCGGAAACACTAATAGCAAGAACAGAGAGAGAGAGAGAGAGAGAGAGAGAGCAATGCATCTGGGTATCAGCCAAAAGAGCCAGTAAAGCTGGTAAAGGACAGTTGTGTAAATGGAAAGAGGAGCAAAAACAGTAAGGTAAGAAATGTGGACACAGTTTGGGTGCCAGAGGAGCATGGAAAAAAATAGCACTGGCATGTCTCTCCTCAGGAAAAGTTCCATGGCTGTAATTCCTTAAAGTGAACCTCCGGACTAAAAATCAACTCAGCAGCACTGAAAAGGCCTGGTGTTTCTTTAATCAGAACTTTGTTTCTCTTATACAAGCCTCATTTTTAGCTGCACAGAAGAAAACTGCCCAGGCTTTTTTCCCCTGATGCTGTGCAAAGCATGATGGGATATCTGATGTTGTTGTTCTTGTTCTGCTGTTTTGGTGCAATTTTTTTTTTTTACATTTTGAATTTGACATTTGAAGTCTAGCATGTGCAGCTGGGAGGGGTAATTAGGACACAGGACACTTGGAACTGTGTCTCCTGCTCCTTGTCACCTCCTTTCAACCAAAAATATGGCTGCCCCATGACAAAGATGGCAGCCCCCATCAATCACAAACATTTGCCTGTTCTTTTAAAACAAGGTGGGTAAAAAATTATACTACCTATCTATTCTAATTAACATAACTAATGTAACTTGATGACAGTATGTTTGTTTAGGCTGAAGTTCCCCTTTAACAGTGCGTAAAGTCCGCCAAGGTTCTGACAAGTAAGTTTAAGTTGCATGTTTTAAAGAGGAACTCCAGTGAAAATAATGTAATAAAAAAGTGCTTAATTTTTACAATAATTATTTATACATGATTTAGTCAGTGTTTGCCCATTGTAAAATATTTTGAATCCCTGATTTATATTCTGACATTTATCACATGGTGACATTTTTACTGCTGGCAAGTGATATAGCTGCTGTTTGTTGCTTTGGCAGTTGGAAACAGCTGTAAACAGCTATTTCCCACAATGCAACAGGGTTCACAGATAGTAAACTGCCAAAAGTACATACTCAGAATTTCTTTGTGGGAGGGGTTTCACCACAATATCAGCCATACAGCGCCCCCTGATAGTCTGTTTGTGAAAAGGAATGGATTTCTCATATTAAAGGGGGTATCAGCTACTGATTGGGATAAAGTTCAAATTTTGGTCGGAGTTTCTCTTTAACCACTTTACCCCCGCGCGTACGTATTTCTCCGCCCCTTTTTCCATCCTTTAAAAACCAGGGACGGAGAAACACGTACTTTCCGCATTCCCGACGCTGCCCGCGCTCCCGCTCGTAAACACGCCGCCCGCCGCTAGTAAACACGCCGCCGCCCGCTCGCCCAGAGATCAATGAACGGGAAAATCCATTCCCGTTCGTTGATCTAAGCCCCGCAATGATCAGCTGCTCTCCTATGGGCAGCGCGATCATTGTGAGAAAAAACTCACGTGTCCAGCCTCCTTATTCTTCCTCCAAGCTTCCGGAAGGAAGCTTGGAGGTCGCATTAAAACAAAAAGTTACTGTGGCCATCTTGTGGCCAAATAGTAAACTACACCCTACACATTTTTCACATACAAATAAATGACTTTTACACATAAAATTAACTCATTACCTCCCACACTCCCCATTTTTTTTTTTTGTAATTAAAAAAAAATTAAAAAATTTACAATTGAAAAAAATACATAAATAGTTACCTTAGGGACTGAACTTTTTAAATATTTATGTCAAGAGGGTATAACACTGTTACTTTATAAACTATGGGCTTGTAATTAGGGATGGACGCAAAACTGGAAAAAATGCACCTTTATTTCCAAATAAAATATTGGCGCCGAACATTGTGATAGGGACATAATTTAAACGGTGTAATAACCGGGACAAATGGGCAAATACATTTCATGGATTTTAATTACAGTAGCATGCATTATTTAAAAACTATATACTTCCTATATTAATAATAAAGTTATAGACGAATGAATGGAAGGAGCGCTGAAAGGTGAAAATTGCTCTGGTGCTCAGGGGGTAAAACCCCTCAGTGGTGAAGTGGTTAATGTTAACTAATTCAAACAGAAAAGGAAGAAAAAAACCACAATTTAGTTATTAATATGATTGGCACTGTACACACACATGTTTATCTCATCATGTCACATATTTCTGTAAAAAAAATACTTGCCCTTGCCTGTGTATCAATTCAATGTCAATCCATAGTTATTCTATATTTTCTTCTTGTTTAATTAAACAGGTATGGAAGGAACTGTAGTGTCCAAACCTACCTGTATCTATAAAGAACTCTTACTTTTAATTATAACTTTTAACATTTTAACTTTAAATTCTGAAAAATCTTATACAAATGATTGGATGTGTAAGTGGCATCTCAGTGACCTCAAAGCAGCACAAGTGGTGATAACTAATGACTGAGCTTAGAACATTGCATACTTGACTTAGCTGAGCATGCATATTTATTGCCGTAGGGGGAGGTCATTAAAGAATTCCTCAGTGCCAAGTTATCCTTGAGAACGCAACAGCTACTAAAGGCCCATATCCACAATGCAAATTTTGCAACCAATTTTTTTGCAACACACTTTTATTGTGATATCGCACAACACTGTTTAACTAAAATTAATTAAACGATGCTTCACGACACATGACACTAGTGGCAGACTGGCAGTTGTGTGTCTTTGTACAACTGCCATGTTGAATTTAATAGTGGAGGATCATTCCAATCCTCATTGACTTTTGTGATTTTTGCTGCGATCATGTAAATGATTGTTTACAGGATTGTTCATTTACGATGGCACCAACAACGCTTACTGATTCTGCCAGATGGATTGGAGAACGATTGATCATTGGCGGAGATCCCCAATCCATCTTCTGTGGGTACATTCAATCCTGCTGATTGCAATTTCCCTGTGCACAGTCTGGTCACAAGCATATGGTATCTAACGACCCTGAGCCTTGTGTTGTACGGTGCAAATTCACCTTTGCCTCCATCTCTCCTCCACTATAATCAATAACGACCCTGACCACGTTACAGGGTCACCTGACTATTCTGGGGAAGGTGCCCTGGTATATACATCTGCAAATAGTGCTAATCTTCCAGACCCAATACGTGTTGAAAATTACAGTCTTTCTCCTTTTAGCTGGGGATGGCAACAAATACCAGAAACAGACTGAAGAGTAGCCAACAAGAGAAGGGCCTGGGGAACTACGGCTTCAGATCAGCACCACAAGAGGATCTACCCAACGAGATGACGACAAAATCAGAGGAAACACGGGTCACACAAAATCCAATATTAGAACAAGCTCCACGGTCTCCTACAGGTCTCCCTTTGGGAGCACATGGTGCAGTGACTCCGAAAGAAATAAATACACACATTAGGCGAATAAATGACTTCTGTAATCTGCTTAGTCCAAGAGGCCAAGAGTCAGCAAAAAAGAAAGATGTACATATTGGGGAGCAGAAAGGGCTTCCTAAGGAGAATCAAACGCAAAGCGAGAAGGACAAAGACACAGGGTCAGAAAATAAAAGCATGCTGGGAGGTGATAGTGTGTCAGAATCCAAATTAAGAGAAATTTTGGCGGAATTCTCTAAAGGAATCCAACACACCATGGTGGAAACAGTGCAATCGGCAATTAAAGAAGCTGTGTCAGAAGAAATTAAACCGTTGAGAGACGCAATAACAGCCTTACTTGAGAGGATGGAAGTCTTAGAAAAGGAAGTGGAAGCTCTCAGGCCGAAAGCCAAGGAACTGACGGATAATGTATTAAAGCATGAACAATCGATTTGGGAACTTAACTGCAAAATGGATGACCTTGAAAATCGGGGGAGAAGAAACAACATTAAAGTGAGAGGGATTCCAGCTACCATTCCTCAACAGGATCTTCCAATGATTCTACAAAAAATCTTTAATGGTTTGTTAGATAATGAGAAGGCGGTAAATATAGAGGTGGACCGAGTACATCGGATTGGTAAAGAGAAAGTCACCAGACAAGGAACATATCGTGATGTTTTATGCAGAGTTCACTTCTTTCAAATTAAAGAACAATTGATCAAAGCAGCTAGGGCAAAAGGTGTAATAAAAATGGAAAACTTCAATGTGGAGCTCTTTCAAGATGTTTCACAAAGAACGATTATGCGAAGAAGGCTTTTAAAACCAATCTTGGATAGGGTAATACAGAAAGGAGGACGCTACAGATGGGGATTTCCCCTTTCAGTAAATATTACAATAAAGGGCAAATCGTTCTTGATTAAGGATGGTGACCCCCTGGACCAGATCTCCCAGATCCTTGAGCTTACAGACTTTCGCATAGAGGAATGGTTGTCGCCAAAAAATAAGGTTCTGCAAGCTACTCAAGGGCCGCACAGCTTAGGCTTAATGGAGGGTGCTTTAGTTCCGATTGGAAGGGGAGCTGTCCCTGCCATCTAGCAGATGGGTCTTAGGCTCTGCTGTCGCACTAGAAGATGTGCGCCAGCATTGGTGTCCGTGGGACACGGGTTGACAGATTTAGTCGATCAATTTATGATCAACCCTTTAGTGTTGGATCTAGAATGGGGATGAGTGGTGGTGTATGCATGTGTGAGTGTTTGGTGGGTCTTCCTCCGAGTCCTCCCCTTCATTTTTTTTTTTTTTTTTTTAATGCACTTTACAAATAAAGATGGATATTTTAAGGATTGAATCCCTGAATGTAAGGGGTGCTAATTCGGGGCTTAAAAGAGGGAGAATAATAGATGAACTGCTGCGAAATAAGATAGACATAGGTTTTTTGCAAGAGACACACTTTAAAGAAGGAAAAATCCCTAAAATTATTAATAAAAAATATGGTAATTGGATTAATAATGCCAACCCTAGAAAGAAGGCAGGTGGAGTCTCTATTGTGATTAGTTCCAATCTAGACTTTAAGACAGATCATATCTTCAGAGACCCGGAAGGAAGATTCCTTGTAGTGCTGGGTAGGGTCAGGGGCACACAGATTACCTTAGCCAACCTATATGCCCCTAATCGGGGTCAGGTCAGGGTGATAATGGAGTTCCTGGATTTGGTCAAATGCAGAGGGAAAGGAAGGATTATAATAGGAGGGGATTTTAATTTGGCGACAGACCCCGTTTTGGATAGCACTGGTGAGTCGATAAGTATATCAAAGAGGGACAGAACCAGGTATAATGACACGGTGAGACATCATAAACTATTGGATGCTTGGCGAATACTCAACTTAGGGGTAAGAGACTATACATATTATTCCAAAACCCATAATATGTTCTCAAGGTTAGACTTCTTTTTGGTTCCCCAGGACCAGGTCCAATGGATAATTGATGCAGAAATTGGGGTTAGGTCCTTATCAGACCATGCCCCAGTGAGAATTACTATAAACGGTTTTGGGGGGACAGCACAAACTAAATCTTGGAGCTTGGATACAGATCTATTAACAGATGAAAATGTTAAAGTAGAAATTCGCACCACTATTATGGAGTTTTATAAAATTAACCGCACACCTGGTATGTCGGAAAAACTACTTTGGGATACCCTTAAATGTGTGCTTAGGGGTATATTTATGAAGTTTAGTGGAAGGAGGAGAAAGGAAAGAAAAGAAAAGATTGATAAATTACTACATGACTTAAATGAGGTAGAAAACCAACATAAAAAAAACCCAAATAGGTCAACATGGGACAACCTGATCAGTGTCAGGGGGGAGCTTAATAATCTACTGGATTCCCGTTGTCTTAGACAATATAGGACAATAAGAAAAAAATATCACCTTGAAAAGAATAGATCGGGGAAAGTATTAGCAAATTTGCTCAAAAAGGACCACAGTTCTAATTTTATTGAAAAAATCTGCGACGAAAATGGGACTATACAATTCGCAACACATAAGATAGGGTCTGTTTTCGCACAGTTTTATCAGAAACTATATAATCTGTCAGAGACCAAAGAGGACTCGAAGAGTAAAGCACTCGAGAAGCTTGTGGCCATGCAAGTCCTAGATAAAAAAACTAGTGAGATTCTTGAGGCCCCTATACAGGAGAAGGAGTTTGTTGAAGCAGTAAGAAGCTTGACAGATGGCAAATGCCCAGGACCAGATGGTTTTCCGGTAGAATTTTTTAAGCTTTTTTCAAACTCCTTAGCTCCGCATTTTTGTACATTGGTGAATGATAAGGGGGGGGGTGGGACTTTTTCAGATAGAGCTAATGAGGCTACAATTTCCCTAATACCAAAAGAAGGTAAATCTCTTATGGCGTGTGAAGATTTTCGTCCAATATCAATTATGAATTGTGATGTCAAAATATATTCCAGGATCTTAGCTGCAAGACTGGGTGAAATAACGGACCTGGTTCTGGGGAATCAACAGGCTGGCTTTCGAAAACAAAGACATGTTAAAGACAACATCTATACGGCTATTAATGTGGTGAATGGTTGTAAATTGAGTAATAAAGAAGCAATATTAGCCACTATCGATGCAGAAAAAGCCTTTGATAGGGTATCTAGGGGTTTTATATTTGATGTTCTTAAGAGGATTGGCCTGGGTCCCTGTTTTGTTGACAGAATAATAAATTTGTACTCCAATCAATCAGCAAGAGTCAAGATAAATGGCTGTCTATCGGAGAGCTTTAGATTAACTAATGGAGTTCGGCAAGGATGCCCCCTCTCTCCAGTGCTGTTCAATTTGAGTCTAGAGCCCCTAATCAGAGCTATCCAAGGGGATCCCTTTATAGAGGGGATAGTAAATGAAGGGGAGGAAATAAAATTGATAGCTTACGCTGATGATATACTCCTCACTTTGACCAATCCACGGGTCTCTATGAAACACTGTATGAAATGGTTCACTCAGTTTGGGATGGCTACTAATTTTAAAATTAATGAACAAAAATCTATAATTCTTGATTTGGGTTGCTCCCCTGGAACCAAGAAAGCTATTCAGGACAGTATAAATTTTTGTTGGGACAGTCACTCAATCAAATATTTGGGTGTAAGAATTTGCGCTGAATCAAGAGATTTATATAGAGCCAATTATGGGGACATAGTAGTAGTATGTAGGGAAGCATTGAGAACCTGGGATCTCCCTTTTTTTAATGTTATTGGTAGAATAGCAATTGTAAAGATGAAGATATTGCCTAGATTACTGTTTCTGTTACAGTGTCTGCCCCTGTCCCTACCCAGCAAATGGTTTCAAGAATGGAACAAGATGTTCCAAAATTTTATATGGGCAAGGTCACGGCGTAGGATAGCATTCTCTATTACTTCAAGGGGTAAGGATCTTGGGGGTATGGCAGTTCCAGACATCTACAGATATTATACTAGTATTCATCTAGCTCGTGTGCTGGATTGGAGAATAAATGAGGACAATAGATTATGGGTAAGAATGGAGGGAAGCTGCCTCCGCCGAGACCTTCTCCTTTCCTGGATTCCAGCTCAGATACGAGCTGCTCTGTTGGTTCCTTCCCATCCCCTTATTCAACCTACGGTATCAATTTTAGCTAAAGTAATTGAGAGATGGCGACATTTTGATGGAATATCCCCACTGATATCAATTGTAAATAATCCAGATTTTGGACCAACTAAAGACAAGGCTTGGTGTAAGGCTAATCATCTTCCTATGGATATGAGACTTATAGACTTGGTAGGTAATAGTGAACTAGCCATCTCTCCCTTACTTGATTCCCATAAAATTGATTATTTCGTTGCTGTACAACTAAAGAGTTACTGGAAGAATTTGGAGAGAAAGGAGGGTGTTGTTAGCAACAAAGTAAACAATTTTGAAAGATGGTTCCTATTAAAACAAAGGCCACCGAGGACTCTCTCAAACATTTATAAAGTGCTGGATGCCACCCTCCATGGGGTCCTACCACGATACTGTGACAGTTGGGAAAAATGTGAAGGAATTAAAATGAATGGAGAATTATGGGCTAGAGTTTTTAAAAAAATCTGGAGTATATCGGACACCTATATTCAGCTTGCCCAATATAAATTAATAGCCAGATGGTACCTGTCGCCAGTTCGTATGTTCAGATACGGCTTAGCTGTCGATGAAACCTGCTGGAACTGCGGACGGGATTCAGGTACCTTCTTGCATATGATGTGGAGCTGCCCTGTGGTGGTGGGCTTCTGGAAAGGGGTGGAGGAATTTTGTTCCGGGTACTTAATCCCTGGGGTTACATTAGATGTAAACTGGGCAATTTTTGGGATTAAAGATACAAAAGAAGCAGAAGGTGGTCCTGAGCAAAAACTATTGGTAGATTTGGGGGTAAGCTTAGCTAGAAAGCTTATTATTAAAAAATGGAAAAATCCAGAACCACTCTCCCTTGGAGAATGGAAAAAGGATATTATAGCATTTCTAAATAATAGAGTTTGGATAGGAGAAGATGATGTGACTGAAAGGTCTAATGCTACTTGTTGGGTTGTTATGAAACAGATTTGGGAGAAGAGTGTTGTCTGACTTCCGTATACCTCTTTGTTTTTGTAAGGAGGAGGAGAGGACCTAGAAGTGTCTGAGTTTTTTGGGGGGAAGTATATGGAGGATGTATGAGGTATGTATGGGGTGTGGTAGGTGGGATGTCTGAGTGAACAGTAATCTGTCATTACGTTGTATTGTTTTACTATATTTCTAATAATTTTCTAATTCAAATAAGATTACTAAATAAAAGATATGGCAAACCATGATGCAACAAATTACCCAACAAGAGAAGGTGCTGATGAAGCTAAGTTCTGGTTGGGATATGGCGTATTATCGCTGCTGAGAGTTAAAAAAAAAAAAAAAAAAAAAAAAAAAACAAGCATATGATATCTATAGAGATGTCAGATGGATGCCTAGCTAGCCATATAGAGAAGCAATGATATAATAGCTATTGTATATTTGACTCTACCCTTTTCTGAATACCCTATTGCTTATTATCTGTATATGTCAATCACAATCATGTGTCATTTAGCAAAACTTTATTTCAGTATATATTATAAAGGATAAAAAAGCAATAATAAAATAAAAAAAACTTTAACAAAATTTGATGTGTAATTTAATTCAGGAATACTAATTTCATTAGTAATATCATATGCACTGTTTCTTGGATGTTCACTAATGGAGTGCAAAGTCCTTCCAAAAGTCTGCAGTAATTTAAGAATATAAAAAGTGGCTTTAGGTAAGGTTCACGGCAAATACTACAGTTAATAAAATACTTTAACGTGATATCATTGCCAAGCCTCTTGAAGGTTATTCCTTTCATGTTATAAGATTTTAAGGTTCTACTACAATAGATTACCTCTTTTACATCACAACTCTGGCTAGAGGAAAGAATAATTACAACCATAAAATACTCTGAAACTTTAAAAGGTGAAGAAGTAAACCAGCTAAACTAATAACTGTAACTAATTGTCACTATATAAGACTATAAACTACTGGACCATAACCACTTTAATGCCAGACTATAACTATCCTAAGTACTTAACGTGGCAAGAGCATTTAAATTTTGGTAGATTTATTATTTATCGAGGATGATTTAACATAGCTAGTAATTTTTCATATATTAAGTAAAAGGTTAAATTGCATGATTTTCAAGATCAATTTGAAGTCACTGGATAATGTTAGGTAGCTGATGTTTAGAGTGAACAGCTTTTTGTGTTTAATGCTCATCTGAAAACTAGAAAATGATGTAAAGGGAGAACTGTCTAAAGGGTAGAAGCTTAAGGTAGATTTTATGTGTAAAGTAGTTTTCACAACAATAACAGCCAAGCCAGAGATCAAGAAATATATCATGTCTTTGTGGCAAAAAAGTTCACTTCTACTATAATATCATATGTAAAAAAGATGTAAGATCTGGCAATTATCCTACATGTATATGTCAGTATGCATATCAGGTTTAATTCTAAAATAGCCTTTTTTTGTTCTGCTTTTTTCTCTCTTCCTGTTTGCTTTTTTTGGGGGAGGGAGGGGCATAGATTGATATACTGTATAATAAAGGCAACCAGACTAAGATGCAAACTTGGGCACTAAGCCACAGGGCTCAATAAAGCGATGAAGTAAATATTGTAGGCTGGGCAATAAAATGAGCTGAGGTCCACAAAAATAATAATGATTCTAAAATAGTAAGAGAGAGAGTGAGGGACGATTCTCCAGAGATAGACAACATAATGACATACATTTTGCTTTGACTTATATAATGGCCCATATACAATACACTTTTTCTTTTGAATTTTCAACTAGGTGATATTAGGTGATATTATTATTATTATTAATATTATTATTATCATCAGTACTGCTCATCACAATCTTGTGATCATGGCAAAGCCATGATTCACAAGCGTTATCTCACTATCCGAAATCGTGATCGGAATTTGTGATTGCCTCTCAATCACAAATTCAGATCCGAATGCACTCGTGATTGTGGTTCAAATCCGGGTCCCTTGCGACCCTCCTGATCCCCATTGGTCTGTTAAGGAACCAATGGGGAGTCTTGGAGCCAAAATTTAAAGATGCTTTTCTCTCAGCTATAATAAGTATAGCTGAAAGTGCGTCCTATGCTGACGCATTGTCACTGGCTCCCGCTGTCCTCCCCACGGCTGGGCCTCCGCATTCTGGCTATCCCAGCCTGCATGGGAGACAAGGGGTTACAGAGGCTTGGGAGATTTTGGTGTTGCTAGGATGTAAGAGGCCTTTGCTATTAACTGCTAAAGTTGGCGGGAATTGTTTCATTAAGAACTGTCATTTGCCGCATTTAAATGTATAATGTTTTCCTTTTAAATTTTTAAATCTATTTTTTCAAAAAGTATAAGGTCTTTTTAAAAAAAAAAATTCCCCTTGTTCCCAATTTTCTTCTTAGCATAACCTGAAAATTTGGTTTTAATGTCTATGGGCCTGTTTCCACTAAACATGATTTTTCTGATGCAGATTTTTCCATAGGCATTCATTGGAGTCAGTTTTTCTGCATCCAATCTGCATCCAATCTGCGTGTAGTGGAAACAGGCCCTAAATACAATCCTGCAGTGCCAAAGGGAGAAGAACTATTGGCTCAGTTGTGATGACGTGACGCATTTATACAAAAAATTAGCTTTTATAGCAGCAAAGCGCTCTTAAACCAAGTTACTCTTAATCCAAGGTTTTATTGTACTAAATTATTCTAACATTGTGCCTAAATGGTGCTCATTTCTGAATAACATACATAAAACCTCTGCATCACAATGCAGGGTTGAATTGTTAAAAATTAATGTGTGTTATAACTGACACTGTGCTCATTGTGCTCTGTGTGTATTATAAACACATGCATAGTGCATACCGCATAAAGTGAAAGAAGCAGGGGCATAACTATGTGGGAGCAGCCAGTGTGACTGCAGGGGGGCCAGAGCTGTGAGGGGGGCCTAACTACTACTTCACTGCCTCCAATCAAGGGGTCCATCCTTCAGATCAGATGTTTTTATGGCTACACTTGTCTTCCCTATGTGTGAAAATAACGATATCCACACTTGTTTTATTACCCTTGCAAGGTGGGCCCCCAGGCTGTAAGGGTCACCAGGAGTAGGCAAGGGAAGGGGTGGGAAATATGTGCTGCCCCCATCAAAGTTTTGTTGGGAGCCCCCATGATTTGTAGTTACACTTCTGGAACGTAGCCTCAAGCATTGTGCACATGATAGAAGATGGTTCTTGACCAACGCTTTGATTGACTGCCAATAAAGAGTTTGTCAAAGAGGGGCAGAAGTTGAGGAGCATAAGAGGGGGGGAGGTCATCAGAGATAACTATGAGAAGTTAGTAAACAGTTCACCAGTAAAAGTTATTAATTAGTGTAGATATTTTTATTCACATGGCTGCTATTATTGATAGAGTTCTGCTTTCTTTTTATGCTCAGATGAACATCTCCCATGAGAAAAATTATTGTCTAAGATGTGGATGCCTTTACATTAATTAAATGACAATATATACAGGGCATTCTAAATTTATACCAGTATAGCATAACACATATAACAGTAAAGCATGTTATTTCACATTCTGAATAATTTAAATCATCATTTGTCAGGGAAAACAAAGGAAACTGTTCCAAATGCATTTCACTTGCTTTATTTTGGACCTACTTAATAGCAGTGAATAATTAAACCTGCGCTTCTATGTCTTCAAACACAAATGAAAAGGCAGGTTAGATAGCATTGTGAATCCCAGCAATGACTTGCCAACACAAATCTAAACTGTGGCTCAACCCTCAGACAATCTTTCTTTCTTTCAAGGGTAGAAAATCTCAAGGAACTTTTCTTTGTTCTAAACAAAAGCAATAGGAGGCAACATCATTCTCTATTATTTCTTTTGCTTTACAGAATCTCTTTCTCTACACAAACCCCAATTAACCTGCAATACTAATTTAATGCTAAACTGTCTTGCAAAACTATGTTTAGGCGCATGCAATATAAGCAAACCACTCCTAGGCTGGCAGTGGCACTGACTGATCAAAGTACTCTGCTGTGCCTATGTGGAAGTCATGTTATGTGTTGTGCCAACTCCCACCTCTGCATGTCAAACCCCACCTTCACCATTTTGTTTGACCGTATAGAGTCACCACCTTCTGTCCTTTTTAGTAGCATAACTTCAGTTCTCTATAGCTGCAGTGTCTCTTAGTGCTAAATGTCCTATTGCTAAATAGTGTCCCAGGGGTGTGTAAACACATGTCCAACATGCTCATCTATAATATGATGCCTCTTAAGTTGACTATTAAAGCACACCTGAATTGAAACAAAATACTAGAACCTACCCCAAAGTCTTTTAGGTTCCTCATTGTTCTTTGGGTCCCCTCTGTTGTGCCACTACACAACACTGCTCTGTTGTGCCACTGAAAGATCTGCAGCTGGAGAAAACTCTCCACAGCTCTACACGATCTCAGTCACATGACTGACTTTCCCTAAGGCAATTTCTCTGGAACAGTTGCATCAAATATGAAAATGTTTTGGATAATGACATAATTCCTTACACACCTCTACTAATAATAATGATAAATCTGTGAGGTGAAATGTAAATTTACATTGTATAATATTGTTTTTTGACTGCAGCAAAAGGATAGCAGCATCAGAAATACAGTTCAGTCTTACATTGGTATGAAGCTAAAAAATATGTTTTTGTTCTGCCACATTAAAGGACACCAGAAGTGAGAGGATATGGAGGCTACCATATTTATTAAACAATTCAAACAATAAAACTATTAAACAATGCAAATTGCCTGGCTGCCCTTCTAATCCTTTGCCTCTTTTACGTTTATCATAGATCCTGAACAAGCATGCAGATCAGATGTTTGACTGAAATTTGGCTAAATTTGTTTTGTTTCATGATGCATAGAAGATCGGCAAGATAGCCAAGCAACTAGTATTGTTTAAAAGGAAATAAATATGGCAGCCCCCATATCCCCCTCACTTCAGGGGTCCTTTAAAATGGTGCCACCACAGGCAACAATAGTAAAAGTGGCAATGCACAGTGCATGATAAATAGCGGGTACCTGCTATTTATCGAGCACCACAATTACTCTTCACTGCTGATAATCATGTTTCTAGAGGGTTAAGGCTAGGCAGGGGAAGGAGGGTTAAGGTTAGGTACAGGGTAGTTTAGTGATTAAGGGTTAGGCACCGTGAGTGGGCTGGACAAGATTAAGCAGCAGGGGGAAGTGGTTACGGTTAGGAAGGACCATACGTGGGTCTAAAGCTACGTACACACATAAGACAACGATCGTTCGTTGTTAACGACGAACAAACTTTTAATTGACAAAAGAACGACCTAAGTAAAGTTAGCTTTTAAAGGTGTGTAACGATCTGATCGTTAGAACGAACGTTACATCACATGAAGCAACTATTGCGCTTGCGCATAAAAATGAAAAGTTCCATGGAGAAATAGCGAAATGCGCATGTCAAGCCTAGTACGAACGACCGTTTTCCAATGATGTACTACTTTTGCAAACGATCGTCGTTGGAAAAAATGCGCCAAGCTAGATCGTTCATTTTTAACGATCTAGATTGTCCGTCGTTAGACTTAATGGTCGTTGGCTGCTTTTTTTTTAACTGATCGTCGTTTGAAATGATCGGGGAACGATCGTTTCAAACGACTATAGTCACATGTGTGTACGCACCTTAAGGGTTAGCCTTAGGTAGATGGAGAGTTCAGTGTGAGAGTAGGTGGAGCAAAAGCATTATACATTACCTGCTCTTGTCTCCTCCACTTCTTGGTTAGTTTGCAAGTGCCCTGCAGCCATATAATCCCTATGCAGCTTCAGTCCTCGCATGTTAATAACCTGGCTGCACAGCACTTGCAAACTAACCAAGTGAAAGAGACCCACACATGCGGAGCAGGCAATGTATAATGCTAGAGTACAGTTAGGTTAGGTCATAGTAAAATATTGGTAAATAATACTGATATTTTACTATGGGAATTACGTTGTAGAATACCCGTAATTTTACCGATATTCTACTACCAGTCCCTTCCGCGCTATTTTTATCCTGCTCCACTTTTATAGGTACACCCTTTTAGCACAGCAGAAAAACAACAGAAAACAGTAAACGACTGATATATCACTTTAAGGCATATTTACCCTACCCTGAAACAAATGGATAACATTGTCGGTTGCAGGACAAATTATTATTAGATTGTCTTGTAATTAATAATTGCTGTACAAATAAAGTCGTTTTTCCCCAAATACAACATAAGCTAAAAATCAATCTGATAATTTTGGTAGCAAAGGCAGGGTTATGAATTAGCATCTGAGGGATATGTACTGTAGCTTTGGTATTAAGTTTTCCAGTAAATTGGAATATATATATATATATATATATATATATATATATATATATATATACATATATACATATATATATAATTTATTTTATCTTATTTATCTTAGTTTTAATGCTTTAGACCATAGATGAGATTTGCACTTCATACTACTTAAAACTTGTTCTAGCATTTAAATCAATGAATGTGTATAATGTCAGAGGTGATGTTCAGGCATGATTTCTTTTCCAGGTTTGCAGAAACTGAATTTTGAGGTTTCACAATAGTTCTCCATGGTAGTTTTTTTGTAAGCTAGGAAGCGTGTTCCATTAATTAACTACTCACACATAAAGAGGCTTGAAATAGTCAATTAAGGTAATTTGTTCCGAAATTACCCAGATAGGTGATGCATCATGCATAGTAGCATATTAATTAGGTAACCGGAATTGGCTTTAATAATCCCCAGCGAGTCACATGGTCTTATTCAGGAAATAAATACAACCACCTGCCTTACATACAGCTAATCACAGTCCCAGGTCTTCAGAAAACATTAGTGTAAGCCCTTTCAAATCCACCAAACATGTTCTCAGCTGCGTTGTGCAATTATTATATTGACATTTTTTGATGGTACAATGATGAAAAACGAATTTACATTAATGTCATATCATACAGCTGCAGCTGCTATGATTGTACAGCAATATGATCACCCACATTATACCTTAATTAAAATAAAATCAATTACATTAGATCTGTTTAGCATATTAATATTAACTGGTGTATAAGCAGGGGCGTAACAATAGACCCTGAAAGGGATGCAGCCGCAAGGGTGCCCAGGAGCTGCAAGGGGCCCCATGGGGGGGAGAAGTTTATTTTCCCTGTTTCGAGAGACTGACAACTAAGGGCATGGAGAGAAAAAAATATGCTCTCAGCACAATTGCTCTAATGACTGCATCTGCTCAGCCACTGATAAGGAATCATACAACAATTTGAAGACAAAGATTTGTAGACAGTCCTTATTCAGTGTGCAGCAGGGTCTTTTGTGCATCCCCCAGCCCCCAACCTCCCTATCCCTCCCCAATTGCTGTGTACTGTAGTGATGCTGGAGGAGTATGCAGAGACAGTTCTGCTCCATCAGCAATGGACAGAGTGAGTGTAATAAAAACTGAGGCTGGGAGCACACTGTCTGTCAGTTTATGTAGGCATTTTCAGCACACCATGTGTGTCTGTGAAAACATGCATATTTCATCATAGAAGCTAATGTAATTGATTGCTTCACTGCTGTCTGTTTATATCTGCATGGGGGAAACACATTCAAGTGTGCACTAGCCAATTGAATAACATTGGTTCTCAGTGTACCTGTGCAGAAAGCAAGGTGGGGCCCCATCCAAAGTTTTGCAGGAGGGCCCAGTGATTTCTAGTTATGCCCTTGTGTATAAGGTAAATCTCCTACATATGAAAAATTTGATTTAATAGTTTATGAGAGTATTTTTAGGGTACAGTTTAACATATGCATGTATAAGAAAATAGTGGAAAAAGCAAGGATGTACAGTGATTTAAAGCACATCTGAAGTGAGAGAAAATTGCAGATCAGGTGTTTCTGACTGAAGTCTTACTAGATTAGCAGCATGCTCGTTAAAGTGTGAGATACTACTGTAGTTTAAGAAATGTGCAGGACTACTATTCAAGTGGTTTAAAAGGAAACAAATGGCAGCCAACATATGCCTCACTTCAGGTACCCATTAAACAGACCCTGAGTAGTAAAGTAAAAACAAAATTTGGGCTGACCTGGGGTTTGCTCCACCCCCCTTAGCCTGCGAGTTCCCCCAGCATCCTCTTCTGGCCTCCCTTGATCCCACAGACGGCTCAGGTAATCGGCAACTTTGGGTGAAGTCACGTGTGCACCGCCACGCGCTCATCGCGTCGTCGCACCGGTCGCAGTTGCGCACAGTTCAGTCTTTAGAGAACTGCACATGCGCAGGACATTTACGGCGACCGGCGTGATGACGTGTAGGGTGCCCAGTGGGGGCGCGCATGAACGACTTCACCTGCAGTGGCCAAATACTGGAGCCAACTGAGGGACCAAGGTAGGCCACAAGTGGATGCCGGGGGACCTCACTCGATATGGGGGGGCTGGGGGAATCCTCAGGTAAGTTCAAATTTCGTTGTTATTTATTGTTCAGTGTCCTTTTAAAGAAACCAGAAAGATAACTACAAATACTGAAAGAGAAACACATATTTACCTAAGGAGAGCAAAGCCTCTGGATCCTAATGAGGCTTCTCATGGTGTCTTCTGGTCTTTCGCCACTGCCTGGGTCCCTCTAGCTGACCAAGACCACAATCCTCTTCTGTCATGAGTGCGGCCGTGTAAGTATGGCTTTGCCTGCACAGTAGTATGGAGCTGCTTGTGCAATAGCATCTCCAGCGTACTGGGCAGGCACGGCCATACTCCTGCAAGCCCTTATTGGTAATCTTTGGAGAGTCTGCAACCAGGTGGACCCGAGGATGCAGTGGAGGAAGCCTCATTAGGATATATAGAGAGTTCCCTCTTCTTAGGTAAGTATGTGATTTTGTACCCAAACTTTGGTTCTGGTACACTTGAAGGTCTATGGCTAAATGTAGTGGTGTTTTACACCATATTCAGCATGATGATATTACTAATCTCATCTTTCCTGCACAGTCATGTGATGAGCATCGCACTCCTGAACTCCTCCCCACCTCATTAAAGCTATGTGCTTAGCAGATCCACTGCCATATCCAGTACAGCTTTTCTGAAGGCTTCACATAAGGAAAAACCCTGTGACCTCCCCACTCTAGCATACCACACACCCTCTTTCATCTCCACTGCTGGATTTAAGCATATGGTGTTATATAGTGAAGGTGGTCAACAGACTCCCCCAATACCTGGACCCCATTTTGACTGATAAGGCTATAGCTATACCTTGACAGCTTTGTAAAAGCTGTACATTCATTTTACATTTGTATATCTAAATGCAGTGATTGGAATTTGCCGTGGCTGCTCGCCTATAGCATTTGGACATCTGCTACATACATATCCATGCCTTTGTAAATGTTATTATCATGGATGTGTGCAGGCTCTCATGTGTTTATCTGCTGAGCCAAGAGGGCATCACTTATTTGTGATATGGTATTTTCTATTCTTTTTAGTACTGCTTTCATTTTGTAGCTTTAAGGCCCATTCACAATTGTAATCTCGAAACGCTAGCACTTAGCACTAGCATTTTGTGCGGGTAATTTTACCATGATCAGCATGGTAAAATCACTGTACACTCTCACGAATCCCGAGCGATGACGATCAGTACTTTTTTAAGCACTGTATCGCGATCACTCCAGAATTGCTGAAAATGCTGCATGTGTTTTGCGATTGCTGCTAATCCCGAATCGCCCACAATTGGCAGCAATCGCAGCAGTGAGATCACTGCCATATACTAAATATTGCGCTGGCACTTTAAAAAGCACTAGTAGTTCAGCAATTAGCGATAAACAGCCGCTAATCACCTAAGTGAGAACGGGCCCTTAGTGTGCATTCTTTTATTGTTATGCCCTCTTTAAATCTTTTTCAACTTGGGAACAAATGTTACATTCTATACTGGTAGAGACTGTACCTGCAAGTATTGTAGAATGCTCATTACTTTACACAGTGAGTAGTGGCAGGCAGAAATTACGCCTATGAGTAATTACGCATCGTAATTAGCAATTATGCATCGTAATCATAATGCACAATTTGCAGATTACACATAACATTTTTGCAAATATTCATAATCACTAACCGTAATTAGGCATAATAGCGTAATTTACATGTAATTTTGTTCGTGAACATTGTGGGCATACAAAACTAATTTTTTGCATTGAATATTTTAATAGTCGTGCATGTGCATTATACTGGCAATGAACACAATTTTTTTTTGCAAACGAACACATTATTCGCATTGAATATTTAAATAATAGCTAATATTTGTATGCATTGAACATGAATTATGTGTAATTGTATAATTACAGGTGTAATTACGATTTACAAACCTAGTATGCTGTTCGTAATGTAATTCGCAATGCGTAATTGTGAAAAAAATAAGCAAAATTTTGCGTAATCGTAATTGATCCATTACACGCACCATTAACAGTGAGCTAGATCTGTCTGCACAACATTATAATTTGAAATGGACGGCATTGGTTTCAGTCCCATTTGGTTGGGCACCAATGGTCAGCTAAGTCATTTGCTTTGTCTTTGTAGAAGTCGTTTGGATGCCCAGTACTGAAGCTGAAACTATTTTGGCTGTGCAGTCAGGGAGCATAAAGATGGCAGATTGGGCACTGAAGCTAGAACCAAGTTAATGGGCGATGACAAGAATTGAAAATCGGTTTATAACATCAGAAAGGTAAGGATTGAATATACATTTGGATTTGGAGATTGGGTTAGCTATATTAGTTAGGTTTAAGAAGATTAAGGTTAGGTACAGGAACACAATTTTTAATTAGAGGGAAGTTAAGAATCAGAGAGGAAGTGTGTGTTAGAAAAAAGGTATAAGCTAGTCTTTTCTCATTGGGGGAAGAGATGATTGGCTCTCCCAGGGTGAAAATCATTAGAGAAAACCCCATTCTATACTCTTGACCTAGATTTATGAAAAAAAATATAAGCAAATCCAGCTGCATGTTTTGTGATGAGTGATGCTCAAGTAAGTGCAAAGTGAGTTTAGAATGGACCTGAACTCTTGCACAGGACAGAAGAAGAATATAGAGAAATGCAACCTGTATGTATTTAGAGAGTTTAGCCTGCTAATTCCCCCTCATCTGTGACTAATCACCAGTGTTTTTGATCTCTGCAGCTGTGTCAGCTGACTGCCAAAGCCAAGCTGCTAATTTGTAAACATAGGATGTTAAAGGCATATCTGCTTCCATTAAAAACCAGGAAGTAGACACACTGCAGATTTATTGCAGGATTTGTATCAGCTGTAACAAAGAAATGTTATTCTTTAAAAGTTATTATATTGTTGTTCTTCTTTTAGCGTAGTGAGGAAGTTCTGAGTTCAAGTCCACTTTAAAGAAACATTTACTCCACACTGTGCTGCACAGCATTCGCTTGCTCCTCATACTCCTTCTTTTCACCCTTCTCTGGCAGACTAAAATCTGCCACCATAGCTGCAATAGGAGAGCGTAGCTGTGATTCTTACCACTGCCAAGCTACTACAGGGGAGAGGTTTTGTCAGGTATTGCAGATGGTTCTGCTTTCCCAAAATATGGAGAGCACCACTGCAGATACAGGAGACTTGCCTGCTAGTGAGTGGAAGGGAGGGAAAGAGAAGAAATACAAGAAGTCTTGAAGTTGTCAGTGATAAGGATCTGCCCACCAACCAACAAGCTAAATGGTCTTGCTAGATAATTTTAAAAGACAACTATTGAAAAAAAATGTGTAAAATGTAAACTACATGTGTATTAGTTGTACATTTGTCCCAGAGTTAAATAATACATTTAATTGTTCCTATGCTGCCATCACTTCCAGTGGCTAGCAAAAATCTGGTTTTGGACTAGCACATTACCTCTCAGTATTCTCTGTATTTTCTTTATTTCAAAAGCATAGGGAAAAAGCAGTTCCTAATGCATTTTACCCTGGGAGAAATATATTACTAATACACATATATTTTTAATTTTACAATTTTTTGTGATAGTAGACCTTTAAATTTGATTTTAAAAAAATCTCAATGAAATGCAACTACAGAAAAGAAACAGCAGCTGCCAACACATGATGAGGTGCATGCCTGCTTCTTGAATATGCAGCAGTGTGTCCAAGAAGCCCTAACTTCAACAACACCATAGTGAAATGCAAGCCATGTATCCTGATGCCCTGCAGACCATTTATATGCTACTGCGCATAGCTAATCTAAGTCTAAAGATTGCAACAAGAATTATTTATCGGGAATATATAAGCAACACTTTCCACAGCACTATATATTTTTTTTAAAATAGTAGAACCCCTGAGATTCTAGCATTTTTAACCTGCCTTTATAATACATAGGGCCATATGCAATTCACTTTTTCACCTGTGTTTTCTCCTTGGTGATAATTTTAAACTTGTCAATAAAATGCCTTTTAAGCCCCCAGAAGGCAAGAAAATGATTAAAATAATTTTGATAGTACTTTTTCACCAACTTTTTGGTACTTTTTTAGTTGAAAAGTGCTGGAAAGTTATTTAAAATCAAAGATGAAAAATTATCTCCTAGGTGAAAACTCAGGTGAAAAGGAGATTTGCATATGGCCCACAGTCTTGTAAGCAATAAATAATTCTGATTTCTAAACAGCATGACCTGACAAGAATCACCAATTCTCTAATAATTCATTTTCAAAAATTGACTTGTTCTTTCCGCAAAACAAACATTCATAACGTGAGAGCAACCCGCGGTGAGGCTTAAATATCAATCAACAATTAATAATAATAAAAAAACTACAAATATGCAAAATTTACATAGTGCTTTGTCTGCTTTACTTTATTTATGTTCTGACAAAACACATATCTAAGGCATAGATTTATTAACAGCTGTGAAAACAGCCTTTGGTTTTATTTAAAGTGGACCTGAACTCAGACCTCCTCTCTGCTCTAAAAGACACACATCAGCATGATAACCTTTAAACAAAAAAACATTTCTCTGTTACAGCTCATACAAATCCTAAAATAAATCTGCACAGTTACTACTTACTGATTTATGGAAGCAGATATATTGTTTACAGCCTGTGCTTTCAAATGAGCTTATCTGCTTATCTGCCATAGGCAGTCATGTGACACATGGGAAGATCAAATTACAACTTGTGATTAGACACAAATGAGGGGGAATTAGACAGCCTAAACTCTTTGAATACATACAGGGTGCATTTCTCTTTGTTTTCCTTCTGTCCTGTGCAAGTGTTTGGATTCACTTTAATTCTTTAAACAGCGATTCTCCATGCACATCTTGGTCTGATCTCCAAAGACTACATATTCCCCTAACGTGCATGGTGGTTAATCTGGCTCTGGCTCCTTCACTCATCTCTCCTTGGCATCGCAGGATACGCATTAAGCAGTAATGAAGTCCCAGGGATGCTCTGCCCTTTCAGAACAAGGAAGTGCAGGCTTAAACAAAATTGCAGTCAGCTACTGAATTTACTTTCCAGGCTTCTGAAATGTAAGTCCTGCTTCGAGGAACTAAAGATGTCAGTAGCATACCTAATTTAAGAGTAGATTAGCTGATATTGTTCAATAAAAGTGGTTTTCCAACAATAGCAGATGTTACAATGTACACAATTGCAACTAGGAATGGGTGGAAATGTTGTTTTCCGATTTTGCAGAAATTTTGATTTCCGCCAATGCCGATTACCGATTTCACAAGTTTTCCGATCTGTTTTCGATTTCCGAGTTCGGATTTCGGATTTCCGAGTAGTGGGGTTTTTTTGGTCATTTTTTTGCATTCAATGGTTGGTCAAATACTTCCGAGTTGACTCTGCATTCTCTGATTGGTCCAATGCTTCCGAGTTCTGTGATTGGGCTAAATTTATTGCGTTGTGGTAATGCAGTATTTCTACAGAAATCCGATTTCAGATTTCCAAGTAGTTTTTTTTGTCATTTTTTTGCATTCTCTGATTGGTCAAATACATAAGTGAAATCCAAATGAGCATCCCTAACTGCAACAACACCATCTTGGAGCTATAAGACAAGTTTTTTTTCATGGTTTTTTTTTTCATTGATGTGCAAACTGACTCTTCCCATGTTCATAAATAAGAAAAGGGCTGGCTACAACTCATTCACATAGTAACCAACCAGCATTGAATTCATAAACCCATAACGGTGTTTGGAAATCTAATAATTTACATTTTCCCAAAAAAACATTATTTGCTACCAACAAGCCTCCCTCATCTTGCAAAAATGCAGGTTCACCTGCTATGCTTCACAGAAGAACAACAGTTCTGCTGTGACCCCTTAATCTTTCTCCACCCCCCCCCCCCCCCTCTACCCACACACCCACACGTGTTGCATTGCTTAGAAGGGTGAGTGGAGCTCCCTGTTGATTTCACTTTTGTACACATAATACTTGCCTACATTACTTCCCTTTTTTTCTCCTCTATTGACTGCCCACCCATGTGTGTCTCTGCCCTCCTCCCACAGTTTTTATCTCATTGGTTTGATTCAAATGGGGAAAAGGGAAATGAAAAAGGGAAAGAGGGCTTAGGAGATCTACAGGACTTTTGCTGTAGTTGGAGAATGTTTTAGAAAAAGCTACAGTAATTCATTTTTTTTACAACTGTTCATATAGAATCAGATGAGACAGCCTATTTTTTGCTACATGCTATGTGCATCTCTTTGCAGGATCACAGCCTGCCTTTACTTGGTAAAACAAAAACACTTTGTGGATGCGGCCAAATGCAATACAATAATACAATACAGTTAAAAAATAAGAGGAAGTGTTGATCTTACTTCTCCTGAAGTTCTAGACCAGCATTTTCTGGACAGAATTTTAATCAGCACTATTAGAGACAATGCATTTCATGGGAACTTGCCTATTTCCTCAGAACAATAATTCAAAAAGTGCCTGACAGACGTTAACTTTCATAGTGCTCAATATCGATATTTCCTGAAAACACTGGCTTAGTTCTTTGGGAGAGGTGAAACACTGCCACCTCTTTTAAACTTTTTTTAAATAAATATTTTATTGTATTTGGGTGCCTTCACAAAGTTGTATTACACCATAGTTGAGAGGTTGTAGTTTTTTAGCTTGGCCCCAAAAACACAGGAGTGTGACCACCCAGACACTGCACCACAGTACTGGAGAACCCGAGCAGGGGGAGTTATGTCACACAACTCTAAACACAACCCACAAGCTCTAATGGGGATTGTGAAATTTCACAACCAACCTTTGTGAGCATAAAACTCTTAAACATGCTATCACCAAATGTATTTATTTATTTAAGTATTTATATAGCGCCGACATATTACGCAGCGTGGGTTCACTGAACAAGTATACAGTGGCGGGTTCACTGAACAGAACAGGTATGCAGTGGCGGGTTCACAGAACAGGTATGCAGTGGCAGGTTCACTGAACACAACAGGTATGCAGTGGCGGGTTCACTGAACAGGTATACAGTGGCGGGTCCTCTGAACAGAACAGGTATGCAGTGGCAGGTTCACTGAACACAACAGGTATGCAGTGGCGGGTTCACTGAACAGGTATACAGTGGCGGGTCCACTGAACAGAACAGGTATGCAGTGGCGGGTTCACTGAACACAACAGGTATGCAGTGGTGGGTTCACTGAACAGGTATGCAGTGGTGGGTTCACAGAACAGGTATGCAGTGGTGGGTTCACAGAACAGGTATGCAGTGGCAGGTTCACTGAACACAACAGGTATGCAGTGGCGGGTTCACTGAACAGGTATACAGTGGCGGGTCCACTGAACAGAACAGGTATGCAGTGGCAGGTTCACTGAACACAACAGGTATGCAGTGGCGGGTTCACTGAACAAGTATACAGTGACGGGTCCACTGAACAGAACAGGTATGCAGTGGCGGGTTCACTGAACACAACAGGTATGCAGTGGTGGGTTCACTGAACAGGTATGCAGTGGTGGGTTCACAGAACAGGTATGCAGTGGTGGGTTCACAGAACAGGTATGCAGTGGCAGCCTGGCAGGTTCACTGAACAGGTATGCAGTGGTGGGTTCACTGAACAGGTATGCAGTGGTGGGTTCAATGAACAGGTATGCAGTGGTGGGTTCACAGTACAGGTATGCAGTGGTGGGTTCACAGAACAGGTATGCAGCCAGGAACAAGCTAAGCCTAACTAATCTTTCCCTATGAGAGACAGTCTGCAGCAGCTCGCCCTACTCTCACTAATGCAGGCACACGAGTGACCGTAATGGCCGCCGCTGCATGCCTTATATAAGGGGGGTGGGGCTCCAGGGGCTAGTGTAGCCTAATTGGCTACACTGGGCCTGCTGACTGTGATGTAGAGGGTCAAAGTTGACCCTCCATGGTGCATTATGGAGCAAACCGAACTTCCGCAAACGTTCGCCTGCGGGACGCGAACGCGAACCACGGAAGTTCGCATGGAACCGTTCGCAGGCGAACCGTTCGGCCCAACTCTATTCGGTAACACAGATCGAACCGGTCTCACTGAAAGCTAAAATATTTATTATATTAACTATTAATATCAACATTAATGAACTAATATAAAAAAAACACGGACCCAATGTGTTGCCACCTGAGGCAGCTGCCTTACTTTACTACATATCAGGACAGGCTCAACTGACCAATCAGGAGGCCCAATAGGCCAGGAAACTGACACTCTGCATGGTTTTAGGTCACTCACACAGTTTTCTAAGTAAGAATAAAATGTAGCCTCATGAGACCTGCAGAAGTACAGTAAGTAGAATTCTTACATACATTTTCATAATAGTCATGGAGAATGTAAAAGGATTAAGTCTACCAACTCAAGACAATGGCCATACTTTACTGATAGTCTCTAAGTCAGGAAAATGTTCTGTAATAAACTCAGGACAACCTGGATTTTTTATGATTAGAATCACACAACCTTTGTGCTTCAAGAGCGTGTAATGAATGAACTGCAAATGTTTCTATTGGCAAAACACTTAAAACTATTTAATTATGAAAGGTAACACTTAGAAAATGTAATCACAGTGTTCCTTCAATAAACTGAACTTTTTTTTGGGCTTTGTTTCTTGCATTAAACTACAGAGATAAATCATTCTATTGTCAAAGGAAATGCAGATGAAGTTGTTGCTGGAGGAAAAAAAGCCATACTTATTGTTTTGTTATATCTTTTTCAGAAATGCAATCATAAAAGGAAAGGTGCATTTGAATTATTTTGCAAAAACAATTATAAATAATAGAATATAGACTTAAGGTGGTCATACATTCATTGATTTTCTCAATCAATCCCTAGCAGATTTGATTCATGTGAGATTAGTCGATTTTTGATCCATTTTAAACAAAAATCGATTGAAAGAATCAATCAGACAGGATGAAACATAAAAAAAAATCGGGGATGAGGAAAGAGTATTGCCAGATCGATGGCCTTTAGCTTTGCACTGCATCCAACAGTGCAACTCTGCAGTTGCAATAGATTTTCAATAGATTCCCTGCTGGAATTTTATTTTCAGAAAGGACCTGATCATTCTGGAACATTGAGTGGCAATCTATAAATGTATGGTCATCTTTACTGCTGCAAAGGATTATTGGTGACGAGGTCCTCACTGCTAACATCCTACAGTTTCCTCATACTCCTTCTTTCCACCCCTTTCTAGTAGACTAAAATCTGCCACCATAGCTGCAATAGGAGAGCGTAGCTGTGATTCTTACCACTGCCAAGCTACTACAGGGGAAAGGTTTTGTCAGATATTGCAGATGGCTCTGCTTTACCAAAATATGGAGAGCATCACTGCAGATACAGGAGACTTGCCTGCTAGTGAGTGGAAGGGAGGGAAAGAGAAGAAATACAAGAAGTCTTGAAGTTGTCAGTGATAAGGGTCTGCCCACCAACCAACAAGCTAAATGGTCTTGCTAGATAATTTTAAAAGACAACTATTGAAAAAAAAATGTGTAAAATGTAAACTACATGTGTATTAGTTGTACATTTGTCCCAGAGTAAAATTAATACATTTAACTGTTCCTATGCTGCCATCACTTCCAGTGGCTAGCAAAAATCTGGTTTTGGACTAGCATATTACCTCTCGGTATTCTCTGTATTTTCTTTATTTCAAAAGCATAGGGAAAAAGCAGTTCCTAATGCATTTTACCCTGGGAGAAATATATTACTAATACACATACAGTACAGACCAAAAGTTTGGACACACCTTCTCATTCAAAGAGTTTTCTTTATTTTCATGACTATGAACATTGTAGATTCACACTGAAGGCATCCAAACTATGAATTAACACATGAGGAAGTATAGTACATAACCAAAAAGTGTGAAACAACTGAAAATATGTCATATTCTAGGTTCTTCAAAGTAGCCACCTTTTGCTTTGATTACTGCTTTGCACACTCTTGGCATTCTCTTGATGAGCTTGAAAAGGAAGTCACCTGAAATGGTTTTCACTTCATAGGTGTGCCCTGTAAGGTTTAAAAAGTGGGATTTCTTGCCTTATAAATGGGGTTGGGAGCATCAGTTGTGTTGTGGAGAAGTCAGGTGGATACACAGCTGATAGTCCTACTGAATAGACTGTTAGAAGTTGTATTATGGCAAGAAAAAAGCAGCTAAGTAAAGAAAAATGAGTGGCCATCATTACTTTAAAAAATGAAGGTCAGTCAGTCCGAAAAATTGGGAAAAATTTGAAAGTGTCCCCAAGTGCAGTCTCAAAAACCATCAAACGCTACAAAGAAACTGGCTCACATGCGGACCGCCCAAGGAAAGGAAGACCAAGAGTCACCTCTGCTGCGGAGGATAAGTTCATCCGAGTCACCAGCCTCAGAAATCGCAGTTTAACAACAGCTCAGATTAGAGACCAGGTCAATGCCACACAGAGTTCTAGCAGCAAACACATCTCTAGAACAACTGTTAAGAGGAGACTGTGTGAATCAGGCCTTCATGGTAGAATATTCGCTAGGAAACCACTGCTTAGGACAGGCAACAAGCATAAGAGACTTGTTTGGGCTAAAGAACACAAGGAATGGACTTTAGACCAGTGGAAATCTGTGCTTTGGTCTGATGAGTCCAAATTTGAGATTTTTGGGTCCAACCACTGTGTCTTTGTGCGACGCAGAAAAGGTGAACGGATGGCCTCTACATGCCTGGTTCCCACCGTGAAGCATGGAGGAGAAGGTGTGATGGTGTTGGGGTGCTTTGCTGGTGACACTGTTGGGGATTTATTAAAAATTTAAGGCATACTGAACCAGCATGGCTACCACAGCATCTTGCAGCGGCATGCTATTCCATCTGGTTTGCGTTTAGTTGGACGATCATTTATTTTTCAACAGGACAATGATCCCAAACACCTCCAGGCTGTGTAAGGGCTATTTGACCAGGAAGGAGAGTGATGGGGTGCTGCGCTAGATGACCTGGCCTCCACAGTCAGCAGACCTGAACCCAATCGAGATGGTTTGGGGGTGAGCTGGACCGCAGAGTGAAGGCAAAAGGGCCAACAAGTGCTAAGCATCTCTGGGAACTCCTTCAAGACTGTTGGGAGACCATTTCAGGTGACTACCTCTTGAAGCTCATCAAGAGAATTCCAAGAGTGTGCAAAGCAGTAATCAAAGCAAAAGGTGGCTACTTTGAAGAACCTAAAATATGACATATTTTCAGTTGTTTCACACTTTTTGGTTATGTACTATACTTCCACATGTGTTAATTCATAGTTTGGATGCCTGCAGTGTGAATCTACAATGTCCATAGTCATGAAAATAAAGAAAACTCTTTGAATGAGAAGGTGTGTCCAACTTTTGGTCTGTACTGTATATTTTTAATTTTACAATTTTTTGTGATAATAGTCCTTTAAATTTGATTTGACAAAAAATCTCAATGAAATGCAACTATAGAAAAGAAACAGCAGCTGCCAAAACATGATGCTTCTTGAATATGCAGCAATGTGTCCAAGAAGCCCTAACTTCAACAACACCATAGTGAAATGCAAGCCATGTACTGTATCCTGATGCCCTGCAGACCATTTATATGCTACTGTGTATAGCTAATCTAAGTCTAAAGATTGCAACAAGAATTATTTATCGGGAGTATATAAGCAACACTTTCCACAGCGCTATATATATTTTTTTTTAAATAGTATAACCCCTTAGACTCCAGCATTTTTAACCTGCCTTTATAATACACAGTCTTGTAAGCAATAAATAATTCTGATTTCTAAACAGCATGACCTGACAAGAATCACCAATTCTCTAATAATTCATTTTCAAAAATTGACTTGTTCTTTCCGCAAAACAAACATTCAGAATGTGAGAGCATCCCACGGTGAGGCTTAAATATCAATCAACAAATAATAATAATAAAAAAACTACAAATATACAAAATTTACATAATGCTTTGTCTGCTTTACTTTATTTATGTTCTGACTAAACACATATCTAAGGCATAGATTTATTAACAGCTGTGAAAACAGACTTTGGTTTTATTTAAAGTAGACCTGAACTTAGACCGCCTCTCTGCTCTAAAAGATACACATCAGCATAATAACCGTTAAACAAAAAAAACATTTCTCTGTTACAGCTGATAAAATCCTAAAATAAATCTGCACTGTTTCTACTTCCTGATTTATGGAAGCAGATATATTGTTTACAGCCTGTGCTTTCAAATGAGCTTATCTGCTTATCTGCCATAGGCAGTCATGTGACACACGGAAGTATCAAATTACAACTTGTGATTAGACACAAGTGAGGGGGAATTAGACAGCCTAAATGCTCTGAATACATACAGGGTGCATTTCTCTTTGTTTTGCCTTTGTCCTGTGCAAGAGTTTGGATCCACTTTAATGCTTTAAACAGCGATTCTCCATGCACATCTTGGTCTGATCTCCAAAGACTAAATATTCTTGTAACGTGCATGGTGGCAAATCTGGCTCTGGCTCCTTCACTCATCTCTCCGTGGCATCGCAGGATACGCATTAAGCAGTAATGAAGTCCCAGGGATGCTCTGCCCTTTCAGAACAAGGAAGTGCAGGCTAAAAAAAATTGCAGTCAGCTACTGAATTTACTTTCCAGGCTTCTGAAATGTAAGTCCTGCTTCGAGGAACTAAAGATGTCAGTAGCATACCTAATTTAAGAGTAGAATAGCTGATATTGTTCAATGCAGGATAAAAGTGGTTTTCCAACAATATCAGATGTTACAATGTACACAACTGCAACTAGGAATGGTTGGAAACAGGTTTTCCGATCTGTTTCCGATTTCTGAGTTCGGATTTCGTTATTTCCGAGTAGTGGGGTTTTTTGGTCATTTTTTGCATTCTCTGATTGGCCAAATACTTCTGAGTTGACTGCATTCTCTGATTGGTCCAATGCTTCCGAGTTCTGTGATTGGGCTAAAATTATTGCGTTGTGGTAATGCATTATTTCTACAGAAATCCGATTTCGGATTTCCAAGTAGTTTTTTTGTCATTTTTTGAATTCTCTGATTGGCCAAATACTTCCGCGAAATCCGAATGAGCATCCCTAACTACAACAACACCATCTTGGAGCTATAAGGCAAGTTTTTTTTCATGTTTTTTTTTATTTTTCATGTATGTGCAAACTGACTCTTCCCATGTTCATAACTAAGAAAAGGGCTGGCTACAACTCATTCACATAGTAACCAGCCAGCAATGAATTAATAAACCCATAACGGTGTTTGGAAATCCAATATTTTACATGTTCCCAAAAAAACATTATTTGCTACCAACAAGCTTCCTTCATCTTGCAAAAATGCAAGTTCACCTGCTATGCTTTATAGAAGAACAACAGTTCTGCTGTGACCCCTTATTCCTTCTCAACCACCCCCTACCCCCTCCATCCACACATGTTGCATTGCTTAGAAGGGTGAGTGGAGCTCCCTGTTGATTTCACTTTTGTACTCATAATACTTGCCTACATTATTTCCCTTTTTCTCTCCTCTATTGACTGCCCACCCATGTGTGTCTCTGCCGTCCTTCCACGTTTTTTCTCTCCTTGGTTTGATTAAAAGGGGGGAAAAAAGGAAATGAAAAAGGGAAAGGGGGCTTAGGAGATCTACAGGACTTTACTGTAGTTGGAGAATGTTTCGGAAAAAGCTACAGTAATTCAGTTTGTTTACAACTGTTCACATAGAATCAGATGAGGCAGCCTATTTTTTGCTACATGCTATGTGCATCTCTTTGCAGGATCACAGCCTGCCTTTACTTGGTAAAAAAAAAAAACACTTTGTGGATGCGGCCAAATGCAATACAATAATACAATACAGTTAAAAAAGAAGAGGAAGTGTTGATCTTACTTCTCCTGAAGTTCTAGACCAGCATTTTCTGGACAGAATTTTACTCAGCACTATTAGAGAAAATGCATTTCATGGGAACTTGCCCATTTCCTCAGAACAATAATTAAAAAAGTGCCTGACACACGTTATCTTTCATAGTGCTCAATAACGATATTTACAGAAAACAATGGCCTAGTTCTTTGGGAGAGGTGAAACACTGCCACCTCTTTTAAACTTTTTTTTAAATAAATATTTTATTGCATTTGGGTGCCTTCACAAAGTTGTATTACACCACAGTTGAGAGGTTGTAGTTTTTTAGCTTGGCCCCAAAAACACAGGAGTGTGACCACCCAGACCCTGCACCACAGTACCTGGAGAACCCGAGCAGGGGGAGTTATGTCACACAACTCTAAACACAACCCACAAGTTCTAATGGGGATTGTGAAATTTCACAACCAAACTTTGTGAGTATGAAACTCTTAAACATGCTATCACCAAATGTATTTATTTATTTAAGTATTTATATAGTGCCGACATATTACGCAGCCCTGTACAGAGTATATTGTCTTATCACTAACTGTCCCTCAGAGGGGCTCACAATCTACTCCCCACCATAGTCGTATGTCTATGGGATTGATTCACAAAATGGTCCTAACTGTTAGCACGGCTGTTAGTACCGCTTTTCGTGCATTTTCGCGTGAAAAAAGGTTTTTCGCGTGAAAAAACAGCTATCGCGCAAAAATGTGCGTTCATGTGTTAATGCAAATTTTTCACGCGTTAACATTTGTGTTCATGCAATAACGTGAAGTTATCGCACAAACACGACCGCTAACACGTGAATTTTTACGAACGATAACCATTATCACACGAAATTTCACGCAAAGCACTTTTCACAGCGTGCTAACAGTTAACACCATTTTGTGAATCAAGCCCTATGTATGTATCATGTAGTGCATGTATCATAGTCTAGGGTCAATTTTAGGGGGAAGCCAATTAACTTATCTGTATGTTCTTGGGATGTGGGAGGAAACTGGAGTGCCCGGAGGAAACCCACGTAGACAACATACAAACTCCTTGCAGATGTTGACCTGGCTGAGATTTGAACCAGGGACCCATTGCTGCAAGGCAAGAGCGCTAACCACTATGCCACCATGCTGCCCGAATTGCTCAGACTTACTACACTATTAGGCTCCTAGGCTCTTTCTTTTTGTGTATTCTGTAACACTTTGAAGTACCAGGAAACATCGGGGTTGATTTACTAGATGATGCTAACCTTAACGTGTGCAGAATAGAGTTACAAGCATTTACCCAGTTTGCATAGCGAGTTTCACAAAGTGTGTAATGCACTATATACATGCACCACTTATGTAACTCAAGCAAGAAGTTTTGAAGCAGGATAATACCATTTATTGGCTAACTTAAGAGAAAAAGAGTAACTTAAGAGAGTAAGTTCTTAGCTAATAAGCCTTCTTCAGACTCAATTTACACAAATTGTGTAAATGTCGGTAATCTTAATGTTTACTACCTGCTCACATTAATTTTAACATTCTTTAGTGAATCAACCCCATTATGTCTCAGGTTGTCCATACTTGGATCATTTTTGGTACATACTAATCAAAGCACCTCTAAAGACTTAATAATAACATAATTAGATCCTTGCCAAGGTTATTCACATTGTTATGTTTTTGCATTTTCCTACTTTCAACAAATCACCTTCAAGAACTAACTTTTCATGTAATGTCGGATATCTCACGCCTTGACAGGTGCCATTGTAAAAGGATATTAAATGTTATTCATTTAACCTGTCAGGGATATTTTCATACTTTATCAATAAAAATATTTTTTCCAATTTGCAGTTAGCAAAATAGTATTTAAAACACAATGACCTCACACATCCCTCTCCACCCATATTGTCATATCAATTCCCTGCCCATGTAGCAGGATATATATCTGCTTCAACTATTTCCTAGCACAGGGAGCTGGATAGAATTTTGCTACCCAAAGACTTTATAAGAGAAAGATCCGCTCACCAGTGTTCCATAAAAGGTCCAGTCTTTATTATGTACAAACACAGACAATTAGCATATGAGAAAGCTCATCGTCATAGCTATGACTAAGGAGACATATTCACTCCGATACACATGAGGATTCTCATATGCTGATTGTCCGTGTTTGTCCATTATAAAGATTGGATCTTTTATGGAACACCGGTGAGCTGATACTTCTCATTTACAGTCTTCCTTGCCACACTGCCCACTGCTGAAAAGAGGAAGGTAGACTGGGAGTGATATTGCAATGCGAGCTGAAAATGGTACAGGAAGCCCCTGCATCCAGCTCAAGCTCCAGAAACCGTGCTGATGGTTAAGTATTCAAGGAACTTGACAATAGGGTACACTGTACTACATAAATAAGAATCAATTAAAAGGCACACAAGTCCCACTACTCCTAGGATCCTTTTAAAGAGAATCTGTACTGTAAAATTCTTACAATAAAAAGCATACCATTATATTCATTATGTTTGCCTGGGCCCCTCTGTGCTGTTTCTGCCTCTCCCTGCTGCAATCCTGGCTTGTAACTGCCATTTTTATGCAGTGTTTACAAACAAAAGACATAGCAAGTGATACTCTGAGAGCAGCTTAGTGTGTGAGTCATACACTGTTTTATGGGGCCTGGAGAGGGTGTGTATAGCTTCTATCCAATCACAAGCAGCACAGCACATTCCAGCCTGACTGCCTCAGCCCAACAGAGCCGACAGAGGAGAGAAGATTAGATCATATAACAGAGATAATACAGCCACTGTGCAAATAGGAAAGGCTGCGGTAAGACATAGCACATTACAACAGCTATAGGAACATATAGGATAGAAGAAATAAGGCTCAACATTTTGTTACAGAGTCTCTTTAATGAGAAACTCCAGGTTATGAGATTATTATATAAGTGGTTATTTCAAATTTGGAGTTCCATTAACTAGCATTAGTTTAATTTGTGTTTAATATTCTCCTTATTGGTCTTTTATATTACAGTGTATGTACTGTAGCTTCTTGGATAAAACAGACCTATGCTTCCTGATCATTCACTCTACTTGAGGCTGACACAGAAATGGTCAGTGAAACCTCCCATTGCCTTGCTCTGGGGAGACTGTGCAATGTATCACCACTGTCTGTTGCCTTGAAGTGGGTGTGGTGGCTGGTCTGAGAAGGAGCGCTGTCTAATGAAGCTTTACATTCAGCTTTGAGAAGAGAGTCAGGCAGTTCTAGGAAGCAGTGGGAAGCAACAACAAGTATATGCTACGCTCTCTTATTTTCCATACTGCATTTCATTATATCATTGCTTATAGTTGTATTGTCATTTTGAATTTGAAACCAGCAATATTTTTCAAAAATGAATTGACAATGACAAACAAACTAAGCAGTAGCTGGAAAGTGTAATGGTTAAGGGCTCTGCATTTGACATAGACAACCTGAGTTCAAATCATGGCTCTTCCCATGTCAATAAGCCAGACTCTCTAACGCTGCTTCTGCCCCACAAGCTCTTTGAATATGACAGGAGAGAAGCGCTATACAAATACTGGAATTATTAAAAAAAACCATGGTCAGTACCAAGGTTAGGTATAAAAAGAGAGGCTGTAAAGATGGGGAGGTATGAACCACACTGTGAAGTGCTACAAAGACAAATCAACAGTGCGACAATAAAAGAGGAATGTTATTCAATGTAAACTTGTTATTTAATGTAACATGTCTAGAGGAATTTGATGCAATCTCCTATCACAGAAAGTGTCAGTATGCATCCCACAAAACACACACCATCACAGTGGGAATGGGCCAATAATTCCATAGTAAAAGAGTCTACCAAACAAACCTGCCTGAAGTCCAGACCTGTCAACCAGTTCACATTTTTGGTACATTATGAAACACAAATATGATAAAATATACCTTGGCAGCTGAAATCCTATATTGGGCAAAAATAGGAAACATATGAATTTGAAATACAAACAATTGGTGTTCTCCATTCCTAAGCATTATTAAAAGAAAGGGTGATTTAAAACAGCAGTAAACCTTAACCAGTCCGCCTAAAAAAAATAAAAAAATTTGTTACTAATTTTACATACAAAGTGAGCACACTTTTTTTTTTTTTTTTTTACTGAACAATTGTACTTCTCAATTATTAAACATCTGGTATTTGCATTTTTGTACAGTTGTGAACTAAATAGTTTACATGATTTGTAAATCAATGCATTTTCTTTCATTCACATTTTACATAGTGTTCCCAACAAGGTTATCCAATACGGCCTTCATGGCAGCAAATATAATTATTTCTTCTTCCCAGAAATGTTCTAACTACAACCTTTGTAGCACTAACTTTCTAGAGCAGTGGTCCTCAAACTAAGGCCCGCGGGCCGAATGCGGCCCCCCGAGGCTATTTCACTGGCCCCCCAAACCAAAATGTATAACTTAAAGATGTGGCCCACTGCACCCTTAAATATTAGTGGCCCGCATATAGAATAGCAGTGCTGGCCCCACCCATACACATATTGTAGAAGCCAGTGAGCAGTAATTCGCTGGCTTCTAATCCAATTCTGCATCAGGTGACATTGCTGTCCAACTGGACGGCATGTTGTCACCTGGGTATGCTTCACTGGTGCACAAAGACGTTCTTCGGGCACCTCATGACTGAATGGCTGCTGCTGGGAGCTTCCTCCGGGCATGATTGGGGGGGGAATCAATACCTAGATTCAATGTAATGTTTTTAAACATCATTTTATGTATGTTCCGGCCCCCCGGCCGTCTGAAGTATATTGACCCGGCCCTTGACCGAAAAAGTTTGGGGACCCCTGTTCTAGAGTATCAGCAAAAGGATTGCTGTTGGATAGAGATGGCCCAAACATTAAATTGTGAATTTCTGCTAATCTTCACAAACCTTTTATTCGCAGCGGGCTCCATAGATTAAATGGCAGGCAAACAGCCACCGAATTTAGCGGTTAATAGCAAAGCGCCCTTATTTGCTAGAAACACCAAATTTGCAGGGTATGTTGAGGGGGACAGTGGGTACTAGGAAAAAAATCCAAAAAGACCTTATAGTTTTTGAGAAAATAGATTTTAAAGTTACTATAGGAAAAAAAAAGAATACATTTAAATGCAGTAAATGACAGATAATGTAGCAACCTAACGGTAATGTAAATTTACATATATCCGAAAAAAGAGGAATGCATTTCATGAAAGGGTTTCCAGGGGCATCTGGTGTGCAAAGATCTTAATCTTACAGGGGCACTATTGTGAAATATTGTAAAATTTAAAATATGTGCAAACATAGACAAATACGAAGTATGTTTCTTCCAGAGTAAAATGAGCCATAAATTAATTTTCTCCTATGTTGCTGTCACTTACAGTAGGTAGTAGAAATCTGACAGAACTGACAGGTTTTGGACTAGTCCATCTCTTCATATGGGATTCTCGACAAGGCTTTTATTCTTTATAAAGATATTCCCTAAAAAGGATTTAAACAATGATGCTGGCCAGTCTCCCTGCTCGCTACACAGTTTTTTGGCAGTTGGAAAAAGCAACTGCCATTCACTAAGTGCTTTTGAAAATAAATAAATTCCTGAAAATCCCCCAGGAAGAGATGGACTAGTCCGAAACCTGTCACTTCTGTCAGATTTCTACTACCTACTGTAAGTGACAGCAACATAGGAGAAAAGTAATTTGTGGCTTACTTTACTCTGGAAAAAAATGTACTTCTTATTTGTATATGTTTGCACATATTTTGAATTTTACAAATTTTTGCCACAATGCTCCTTTTTTTTTTAAAGGTACAGGTAAATATCTCAGGTTAATTAAGAGTATTAAAGGACTTTTGTTCATGGATGTGTTTTTTTTTTTTCATTTAAACCTTTGTGGAAATGGGTAAGGGGTACTTTGTACCCTTGTACTCATTTCTCCTGGGAGGAAGGCGGGTATCTGGGGGTACCTTTCTTAAAGGGGACACCCAGATGCCACCATGAACCCCCCTAGAGTGTTATCAGCACCACCTACTCCTGGGGCCCTGGAGGTGTGGAAGAGCCCCTTGTCCATCGACTAGACAAGGGCTGTAATGGGGAGGGGGAGGCTTGGCTGCCCCTCTCCCCTGGAGCCTCCCCATACCATAAACCATGCGGGCTGGTATAGCTCAGTGTGCAAAGTCCCACTCGGCCGGGGTTCCGCATTCTGGCTATCCCAGCCTGCATGGGGACAAGGGGTTAAAGAGGCTTGGGAGGGGGACCCAACGCCATTTTTTTTAAATTTCTTCACACTCTGAACATAAAACAAAAATGTTACAAACAATAGGTAAAGTTGCCAGAGATCCTTATACAGCCTTATCCCTGGATAAAGCGTTGCTACTTCTGCTGGGTTTCCAGGGGGTCCTAAATTTACACTACTGTTAGGTTGCTACATTAACTTTCATTTGCCACATTTAAATGTATTCATTTTTCCAATTGTAACTTAAAATTGATTTTCTCAAGAACGACATGGTCTTTTTGAATTTGCAATTAACCGCTAAAGTCAGCGACCATGCGCCTGCCATTAAAGTCATTGTAAAAAATACAAAAAATTGTGAACAGGTAACACCTCTTGTTCGCTGTGAACTATTCGCCAGCAAAACAGTTTGGGCCATCTCTACTGTTGGTTGTAAAATGGCATCTATTTATATCCCTGGTTGAGGCCATATGCCAATTGATCAAGACATCCAATAGTTCACCTGCCATTACAAGCATGGTTTACAGAAAAATTCTGCTTATCTCCCAATGCTAACTGGTTGCTTCTATGACTCAGGGCATTTGTAGGATATCCTGCTGAATTGTTTTTGTAAATAACACTGTAGTTTAATGTGGCTGTTCCTTAAAGTGAACCTTAAGCCAGGAAAAAAAAATGAGTTTTACTCACCTGGGGTTTCTACCAGCCCCCCTGCAGCAGTCCTGTGCCCTTGCAGCCACTCACTAATCCTCTGGTCCCCCCGCTGCCAGCTAGTTTCGTTTTTGCCGACAGGCCCGTCAGGACTGGCCACGCGTATCTTTTTCCGCATTCCCGACTGTAATTAGCGCTATTGCGGACCACATCGCATACAAAGATACGCGTTGCCGCATTACCTACGTGTAGATACGCGTTGCCGCATTACCTACGCGTAGATATGTGGCAACGCATATTTTTGTACGCGTTGTGGTCCGCAATAGCGCTAATTACAGTTGGGAATGCAGAAAAAGATACGCGTGGCCAGTCCTGACGGGCCTGTCGGCAAAAACGAAACTAGCTGGCAGTGGGGGGACCAGAGGATTAGTGAGTGGCTGCAAGGGCACAGGACTGCTGCAGGGGGCTGGTAGAAACCCCAGGTGAGTAAAACTCATTTTTTTCTCTGGCTTAAGGTTCACTTTAACTGAACAGCTGATGAGGGGCCAGAATTCCACTGTGACCCAAATTTAAGCAGCAACACTATTTAGGCCAGTGGAATATGCTGTTAAATTAGCCCACTGAAGAGGTGACTTTAATACTTCATCCTAATCCCGTGTAAATATCTTGCTTTTTACATACATGGTATTTTAGACCATTTCCTCAGTGCTTATATAAATTGTGAGAGACCTATGGTCATTGGTCAGTGGGAAAGATTACTTTAGTACCACAAAGGGGTGGCAGTATTTTAGAGCATGCTTTAGTAACTATAGTACTGAAAACACAGAAAGGTGCTTAACTCTTCTGTTGTTGATTTATTTTTTAGTACAATCTAATGAGGAACACCATGCAATCAGTGCCTTTACTCCTAAAAGGCCAACTTGACTGCCAATAACTTGATGACATTCTTTATCTGGACACTTGAAAACGTTTTGGGGAAAAAGGGCCCGTTATTTTAACATAACAACACAGGTGTTCAGACCACTGATAAATAATCATTTGGTGTAAGGGTGCAGCAAAACTAGAAGGCTGTATTAACATTAACCTACCCCCTGCCAGGATTTTGTTTTTTGGGGGGCCAGATCAGCTTATTGCTGTCTTCTGTCTTAAGATGCCCATACATGGTACCATTTTTTCATATTTTTTTTTATTAGATAATTTTGTTTGATTGTTCCATTAGATCAAATATAAAGATATTTCCAACATGTCTGATCTGATTTTTGAAGAACTGATCAATGAACTTTTCATGTCAGCCTAATTCCTATCTTGCCAATGTTCTCATTTCTGAGGCTTCAGAAGTCTTTGGGAGCCTGAATGCTCCTGAAGGTGGGGCACTCTGTACTGTGCATTCATACGCACACTGTCTTGCTTGCTCATGCATGCGCAGTGCGGAGCCGTCCATCTTCGGGAGCAGTCGGGCTCCCGAAGACTCCCACAGTGGGATATTTGAACTGGGGATCCAGCACAGGAACGCGGGGACTGTGAGAGAAATGGGAGGGCTCTGGGTACTAAAGGGCTTTACTAACTTCCTTAGGTAAGAATCTATATATTTTTTGTAATTAAGCTTCGGATTCACTTTAAGTGTATTTAGTGGCCTTAAATATGACAATCTACCTGAATATTATTTTATTTCTGTATTAATTTTCCTTAGCACAACATATCTGCTGTCAGAAAAATCACCAAGATTTTACCACCAGAGTGAAACTTTCAAATGGCATTTAATAGGTGATCGCCATCAGCTGTACAGGTTACACAAAACACTAAGGGACCAATTAAATATATGTACTGACATTTATTCCCCGAAGTGAAACAAAACAAACTAATACACACACATAGTAACACGTGTGTGCTACTAAACATTTTAGGAGGTACATTTTCTTGATCTGAAGCCTGAAGATACTATAGATCACCAATGTGATAATGATAAAAACCTTCAAATGATAACAGTAAAGACTTTATTTTATCTCTTTCTACATTTCTGTAAGTGTTTCAACCCCCGATGAGTACACCTTAATGTTACACTCCAGCCTGAGTCCCATTATGCCTATACAATTTATGTATAGTTAACAGTGTTAATTGTTCTCACACTTAACTTTTTTTCAAACCAGGTGAAAAAATATATATCAACTCTGTGTGTTATAGAAGAAGTGTTTTATACACCATTCCTAGCTGTGAAATCAAATTGTGTATTTAGTTTGAGTGATGTCTTTGGTTTTACGTATTTATAGATTTGTGGTGCAGGCTGCAGGGATTCTTAATTAAATTATGTAATATAAGAAAAAAAGGTAAATGTACAAATGAATATTCAAGCAAAAGCATCTCTGATTTTTGAAAATTAGTTGGCTCATTATTTTAACCACTTGAGGACCTAGGGCTTTCTACCCCTTAAGGACCGGCCACTTTTTTTCCATTCAGACCACTGCAGCTTTCACGGTTTATTGCTCGCTCATACAACCTACCACCTAAATGAATTTTGGCTCCTTTTCTTGTCACTAATAAAGCTTTCTTTTGGTGCTATTTAATTGCTCCTGCGATTTTTACTTTTTATTATATTCAGCAAAAAAGACATGAATTTTGGCAAAAAAATGATTTTTTTAACTTTCTGTGCTGACAGTTTTCAAATAAAGTAAAATTTCTGTATACATGCAGCGCGAAAAATGTGGACAAACATGTTTTTGATTAAAAAAAACCCATTCAGCGTATATTTATTGGTTTGGGTAAAAGTTATAGCGTTTACAAACTATGGTGCAAAAAGTGAATTTTCCCATTTTCAAGCATCTCTGACTTTTCTGACCCTCTGTCATGTTTCATGAGGGGCTAGAATTCCAGGATAGTATAAATACCCCCCAAATGACCCCATTTTGGAAAGAAGACATCCCAAAGTATTCACTGAGAGGCATAGTGAGTTCATAGAAGATATTAATTTTTGTCACAAGTAAGCGGAAAATGACACTTTGTGACACGAAAAAAAAAAAAAAGTTTCCATTTCTTCTAACTTGCACCAAAAAAAAATGAAATCTGCCACGGACTCACCATGCCCCTCTCTGAATACCTTGAAGGGTCTACTTTCCAAAATGGGATCATTTGTGGGGTGTGTTTACTGTCCTGACATTTTGGGGGGTGCTAAATTGTAAGCACCCCTGTAAAGCCTAAAGGTGCTCATTGGACTTTGGACCCCTTAGCGCAGTTAGGCTGCAAAAAAGTGCCACACATGTGGTATTGCCGTACTCAGGAGAAGTAGTATAATGTGTTTTGGGGTGTATTTTTACACATACCCATGCTGGGTGGGAGAAATATCTCTGTAAATGACAATTTGTTAATTTTTTTTACACACAATTGTCCATTTACAGAGTTATTTCTCCCACCCAGCATGGGTATGTGTAAAAATACACCCCAAAACACATTATACTACTTCTCCTGAGTACGGCGATACCACATGTGTGGCACTTTTTTGCACCCTAACTGCGCTAAAGGGCCCAAAGTCCAATGAGTACCTTTAGGATTTCACAGGTCATTTTGAGAAATTTCGTTTTAAGACTACTCCTCACGGTTTAGGGCCCCTAAAATGCCAGGACAGTATAGGAACCCCACAAATGACCCCATTTTAGAAAGAAGACACCCCAAGGTATTCCGTTAGGAGTATGGTGAGTTCATAGAAGATTTTATTTTTTGTCAAAAGTTAGCGGAAAATTGATTTGTATTGTTTTTTTCACAAAGTGTCATTTTCCACTAACTTTTGACAAAAAATAAAATCTTCTATGAACTCACCATACTCCTAACGGAATACCTTGGGGTGTCTTCTTTCTAAAATGGGGTCATTTGTGGGGTTCCTATACTGCCCTGGCATTTTAGGGGCCCTAAACCGTGAGGAGTAGTCTGGAAATCAAATTCCGCAAAATGACCTGTGAAAGCCTAAAGGTGCTCATTGGACTTTGGGCCCTTTAGCGCAGTTAGGGTGCAAAAAAGTGCCACACATGTGGTATCACCGTACTCGGGAGAAGTAGTACAATGTGTTTTGGGGTGAATTTTTACACATACCCATGCTGGGTGGGAGAAATATCTCTGTAAATGGACAATTGTGTGTAAAAAAATCAAAAGATTGTCATTTGCAGAGGTATTTCTCCCACCCAGCATGGGTATGTGTAAAAATACACCCCAAAACACATTGTACTACTTCTCCCGAGTACGGCAATACCACATGTGTGGCACTTTTTTGCACCCTAACTGCGCTAAAGGGCCCAAAGTCCAATGAGCACCTTTAGGCTTTCACAGGTCATTTTGCGGAATTTGATTTCCAGACTACTCCTCACGGTTTAGGGCCCCTAAAATGCCAGGGCAGTATAGGAACCCCACAAATGACCCCATTTTAGAAAGAAGACACCCCAAGGTATTCCGTTAGGAGTATGGTGAGTTCATAGAAGATTTTATTTTTTGTCACAAGTTAGCGGAAAATGACACTTTGTGAAAAAAACAATACAAATCAATTTTCCGCTAACTTTTGACAAAAAATAAAATCTTCTATGAACTCACCATACTCCTAACGGAATACCTTGGGGTGTCTTCTTTCTAAAATGGGGTCATTTGTGGGGTTCCTATACTGCCCTGGCATTTTAGGGGCCCTAAACCGTGAGGAGTAGTCTGGAAATCAAATTCCGCAAAATGACCTGTGAAAGCCTAAAGGTGCTCATTGGACTTTGGGCCCTTTAGCGCAGTTAGGGTGCAAAAAAGTGCCACACATGTGGTATTGCCGTACTCGGGAGAAGTAGTACAATGTGTTTTGGGGTGTATTTTTACACATACCCATGCTGGGTGGGAGAAATACCTCTGCAAATGACAATCTTTTGATTTTTTTACACACAATTGTCCATTTACAGAGATATTTCTCCCACCCAGCATGGGTATGTGTAAAAATTCACCCCAAAACACATTGTACTACTTCTCCCGAGTACGGTGATACCACATGTGTGGCACTTTTTTGCACCCTAACTGCGCTAAAGGGCCCAAAGTCCAATGAGCACCTTTAGGCTTTCACAGGTCATTTTGCGGAATTTGATTTCCAGACTACTCCTCACGGTTTAGGGCCCCTAAAATGCCAGGGCAGTATAGGAACCCCACAAATGACCCCATTTTAGAAAGAAGACACCCCAAGGTATTCCGTTAGGAGTATGGTGAGTTCATAGAAGATTTTATTTTTTGTCAAAAGTTAGCGGAAAATGACACTTTGTGAAAAAAACAATACAAATCAATTTTCCGCTAACTTTTGACAAAAAATAAAATCTTCTATGAACTCACCATACTCCTAACGGAATACCTTGGGGTGTCTTCTTTCTAAAATGGGGTCATTTGTGGGGTTCCTATACTGCCCTGGCATTTTAGGGGCCCTAAACCGTGAGGAGGAGTCTGGAAATCAAATTCCGCAAAATGACCTGTGAAATCCTAAAGGTACTCATTGGACTTTGGGCCCTTTAGCGCAGTTAGGGTGCAAAAAAGTGCCACACATGTGGTATCGCCGTACTCGGGAGAAGTAGTACAATGTGTTTTGGGGTGTATTTTTACACATACCCATGCTGGGTGGGAGAAATAACTCTGTAAATGAACAATTGTGTGTAAAAAAATCAAAAGATTGTCATTTACAGAGGTATTTCTCCCACCCAGCATGGGTATATGTAAAAATACACCCCAAAACACATTGTACTACTTCTCCCGAGTACGGCGATACCACATGTGTGGCACCTTTTTGCACCCTAACTGCGTTAAGGGGTCCAGAGTCCAATGAGTACCTTTAGGCTTTACAGGGGTGCTCAAAATTTAGCACCCCGCCCACTTGCCAGGACAGTTAACAAACCCCACAAATGACTCCATTTTGGAAAGAATACACAACAAGGTATTCCATGAGGGGAATGGTGAGGTCATTGAAAATTGTATTTTTTGTCACAAGTTAACGGAAAATGACACTTTGTTAAAAAAAAAAAAAAAAATTCTGCTAACTTGTGACAAAAACTAAAATCTTTTATGAACTCACCGTGCACCTCACATAATACTTTAGGGTGTCCTCTTTCCAAAATGGGGTCATTTGTGGAGTCTGTCCTGGCATTTTAGGGTCTCTGCAATCATTACATGTATGGCCAGTATTAGGAGTTTCTGCTATACTCCTTATATTGGGTATACAAGTAATGCACTCTGGGCTGAAAGGAAAAATGAACGGCAAACATACCTTGCTCCACATCAATGGCAGTGATAACCTCAGGAGAGAGACACCCCGTGCCACCCTGCACTCAGGGTGAGCCACCAACTTATGTGACTGGGCCTCAGAACTTTAGTATACAGCATTATGCCTGTAGGATACAGCAATATGCCTGCCAATAGAGATGACTCTGTGTGGCATTAAAGCATCATCATAGGCCCAAATCACATATAAACCGGGGGTGTCCACACTCAAGGGAAATTCAAACATGCCGTCTTATATCGCCAACCCAGGACAGATCAGCAATATCAAGCATGGAAACCGATCCTTCTTCCCATTTTTATGCTTACCCATTTGGTCTTCAAGCTTACCTCTCCTCTCCCTGCGACAATGTGCGAAAGACCACTGAGTGTGTGCCTACTCCTGTGTCTGGCGTTCCCTAGGTTCTAATAGTGTACCTGCTCGTGGTACCTCTCAAAACACGGCCCTACGCATAGACCAGGCTGGTCAGGACAGCGGGGACAATAATAAACGGTGTCACTCCTTGTTCCAGCCCTGCTGCAGACACGGCAACGTTTTCTTCGGATGCGTTGACCTGGGGCACACGGAAGCTGATAGGCGTAATGCCTTCCATGCAGTCGGCTAGTTGCATCTGGGGGGGGGGGGGCCTGGCACCTCCTGGATACAGGATGTCCATAATGATCTCTTCCTGAAATTGGAGGAAAGATCCAGTTCTCCCAGCCTTACTGTAGAGAACAAAGCTGTTGTAAACTGCCAATTGAATCAGATAAAAAGACACTTTCTTATACCAGCGTCTTGTTTTCCGGGTAACAAAATAGGGCGCTAACCTCTGGTCATTGAAGTCCACCCCTCCCATGTTGACATTATATTCGTGGACGACAAGGGGCTTTTCAATGACCGCAGTTGCCCGTTGAATTTGGACTGTCGTGTCTGTGTGAATGGTGGACAGAAAGTAAACGTCCCTCTTGTCCCTCCATTTCACCGCGAGCAGGTCTTCAGTACGCAAGGCGACCCTCTGCCCCCGTAAAAGTCTGGTGGTAACGAGCCGTTGGGGGAAGCCCTGGCGACTAGGCCGCGCAGTGCCACAGCATCGGATTCCTTCTAACTTTAAGTGCTGAAAGAGGGCCACACTTGTGTAATAATTGTCCACAAAAAGATGGTACCCCTTCTGGAACAAGGGTGACACCAAGTCCCACACAACCTTTCCACTGCTCCCCAGGTAGTCAGGGCATCCGACCGGCTCCAATTTTGAGTCTTTTCCCTCATAGACCCTAAAACGACATGTATAGCCTGTGGCCCTTTCACAGAGCTTATACAGTTTCACCCCATACCGGGCGCGCTTGCTTGGGATGTACTGTTTGATGCCAAGGCGCCCGGTAAAGCGTAAGAGGGACTCGTCTACGCAGATGTTCTGTTCAGGGATATAAGCATCTGCAAATGTTGATGACAGGTGGTCTATGAGGGGCCGAATTTTGTGGAGCCGGTCATAAGCAGGGTGGCCCTTTTCATGACAGGTTTTGTCGTCGTTGAAGTGCAGGAAGCGCAGGATGGACTCAAATCGTGTCCTGGACATGGCAGCAGGGTACAAGGGAACATGATGTACTGGGTTCGTAGACCAATACGACCGCAGTACATTCTGTTTCATTAGTCCCAAGTGAAGGATAAGGGCCAAAAAGATTTTAATGTCGGAAACTTGGACTGGTTTCCACCCGAAAGGCTGGGCATACATGCTCTCCGGGTGCTCGGTGATGAATTGTGTGGCTTTACGGTTGGTCTCAACCACAATTAAGTCCAAGAGAACCTGGGTGATGAACAGCTGCAAAAAGTCTAGGGCCGTTCCTAGATGAGCTGTCGCCACCTGGACTCCAGACTGGGCGGTGAAAGGGGGCACTACGGGTGCGGCGGAATCAGGGGATTGCCAATCTGGTTGTGCCAGCACCTCTGGGAGTCTATGGGTACTACGGGCCCGTCTTCTTGTTGGTGGCTGCGACGGGGGTACTACTGCACTTGCCACCGTACCAGTTTCAACTTCCATGCTGACGCTCACCACTTCGTCAGGGTCTACGGAAGCACTGGCACTAAGTCCAGGAGATGCTGCGCTGCTGGTGCCTGCCTCACCAAGAAAACTATCAACAGCGCTAGCACCACCCTGCTGCCCTTGAGGCGGATCCTGCGCCACCTGCGGTCTAACGACTTGGGGTCTGGTACGCCTGGCTCTAGCCGGGACCATAGCCTCGTCATCAGTATCGGTCAGGGAACCACTGCTTTCTACAGGTTCAAAATCGGACCCGGAAGATTCGACGGATGATTCTTCCCAAAAGAACTCATCCGACTGGTCCATGTACCTGTATACCTCGTCATCGGAAAGCCCCCTTCTTGCCATTTTGGATTGCTAAATTTATGGGGTTTTCCTCCGAGACTACCCAGAAAAAAAGAGCACCTACCTAGCAAAAAGGGAGTATTTGAGAGGTATTGGGGTTGGTGGGAAGTGGGGTCTCAGAGGCAATCAAACAATCACGGGACAATCAAATCCAATTACAGCACAATCGACTCCAATCACAGCACAAGCAGATCTGATGCACTCGGAAGGTGATGGGGGGAGGGTGGGATTGGGTGTGGCGGGAAGTGGGGTCTCAGGCAATCAAACAATCACGGGGCAATCGAAGCCGATCACGGGACAATCAAATACAATTACAGCACAATCGACTCCAATCACAGCCCAATCAAATCTGATGCACTCGGAAGGTGATGGGGGAGGGTGGGATTGGGTGTGGCGGGAAGTGGGGTCTCAGGCAATCAAACAATCACGGGGCAATCGAAGTCGATCACGGGACAATCAAATCCAATTACAGCACAATCGACTCCAATCACAGCACAAGCAGATCTGATGCACTCGGAAGGTGATGGGGGGAGGGTGGGATTGGGTGTGGCGGGAAGTGGGGTCTCAGGCAATCAAACAATCACGGGGCAATCGAAGTCGATCACGGGACAATCAAATACAATTACAGCACAATCGACTCCAATCACAGCACAAGCAAATCTGATGCACTCGGAAGGTGGTGGTTGGAGGTGGTGGGGGGGTGGGGGGTGGGGTTGGGTGTGGTGGGGGGGAGGGTGGGGTTGGGTGTGGCGGGAAGTGGGGTCTCAGGCAATCAAACAATCACGGGGCAATCGAAGCCGATCACGGGACAATCAAATACAATTACACCACAATTGAATACAAGCGCAGCACAATCGAATACAAGCGCAGCACAGTCAAATACAATGCACTTGGACGGTGATTAGGGGGGGGGTCTGAGGGCGATTTGAGGGGGTGGGGGGTTGATCAGGAGCCTGCACGGGGCAGACTGAGTCCTGATCTGATGAGAGGCAGACACAGGGGGTTACTGATCGCAGATCAGTTAGTGATTGCTGGGGAGGACAGATGTAAACAAAGAGCAGGGGATGTAATCAGAAGGGGGGTATGAGGGCAATCGAGGGCCTGGGCAGGTGATCGGTTACCCCCGTGGGGCAGTTAGGGTCTGCTCTGATGGGTGGGGGTGCCAAGGGGTGATGGACAGGTGATAGACAGGTGATCAGAGGGGGATCAGAGGGGGATCAGAGGGTAAGGTAGCTGTATACAGATGTATACAGTATACAGGGGGGTAGTCTGGGATGGGGTCTGGGGGTGATCTAAAGGTAGGGGGGGGGATCAGGGGTGACTAGGAGGCAGTTAGGGACCTAACGCAGGGGATAGCGTTTAAAGTTAGTGATAGGTGGGGGGGTTGGGGTTTTTAAAGGGGTGCAAGGGTGCTGGCAGGGGTCTGCTGGGGTGATCAGGGGGGGTATGAGGCCTGGGGTGGGAGATCAGGGGGGCTGTAGGCAAAAAAAAACGTGTGTGCTGTGATACTCACAAAGTGCTTCCTCCTCGCTAGTGGTCTCTGCAACAATGAGACCACGAGGCGAGGAGGAAGCACGTATAAGGCACTTTGTTTACCTAACAAAGTGCCTTATACTCAGGGATTGGCTGATCATGCGGATTCCTCCGCTCGCCGGCTCTGCTAAGTGGCCGGCGAGCGGAGACAAAATGCCCGTGCTTCGATCCCGGGCGGAGGATCGCGTCACGGATGACGCGATCGCTCCGCCCATGCCCTTAAATGGACTGCCGCCTCTGTGGGTGAGGCCGTCCTGCAGGGCTCCACTTCCCCGCCGCCCCTGTGTAGTGGGCGGTCGGGAAGTGGTTAAAATGCCCACTACATCCTTTAATAATTTAGAGAAAAATGATGCACTAAAAATTTGGGGAAGTTTACCCTATAATAAATATAGCAAATTTGGTTAATGCGATGTAAGGCAGTTAGCTTATCACCGGGGGAACCAATGTGGGATAGTTTTGAAGCTGTCCACCAAAGGGAAGAAACAAAGGATTAGCCTATTATCTGTCCATAATCCATATATATAATGTTGCACAAATCTGGCAAAAATGTGCAGTAGCCAAATCGTTATGGTGGAACAGTAGCACCTTAACAAAGTCCAGGGATGGTCTACACACTCACAAAAATTATGTTTTATTTGTCTTACTGAAGCTGCTAACAGTGCAGTGTTGCAGAAAATGTTGCAAATCCCTATCATCTAGAAGTGGAACTGTGCTATTTCACTCCCAGATTCAGGGAGGGATTACACTTTTGCCTGCAGGAATTGTAAACCATTTCTCAAAAAACCAACAATGTTTGGCTGGTAATGTGCTAGATTGTATATACATTGCACCAAGATTCCAGCACTTCATGTGTTAAAAAGCTCCAGGGAGGTTTTGGTTTCTTTCTTTCATGGAGCTACATGGGAAAAAAAGAAAGCCAATTTAGGTTCCTGGAGATGGTCAGGGAAGAGCTGGGTGGCTCCCCTGACCACCCAAAGCAAGTCCAGGTTTTACCCATTTGTGTGCGGTGTAGTATTCAGGTCATCAGGCCTGAAACAGGAAGAGCTCTGTATGCAGTCTGAGGGCTCCAAGGAAAGGAGCTCTGAGTGATTGCAAATCTCCTTTAAACTGCTAAACTGTAAGTTGCTCTATTTTCCACTGACTATTTATTGGATATTGTGTCATTAGTTTAGGTAGTGAGAAATGCAGGAGCCAGATGGCTATTGTTTATTTTGATTTGGTTATTTTGAGCAATTTACAGATAAAGACCATTGGCAAGAGCCTGTGTCAGCACTTTTGTTTCTGCATGGCTTATCCCTGCTACAGCCCTGAGTGTGTAACAGATAGCCAGTAACTATGTGGTTAAAATATGCCCAAGGTGATGTGTAACATGATGGGATATACTGTACATGTGTTTGTTCAGTGCCAAGCATACAAATAACTAGGCTGTGTTCCTGTTCTTCTTTTTTTTGGCTGAAAGAGTTTATCACTTACCGTATTTTTCACCATATAAGACACACTTTTTCTCCCCCAAAAATGGGGAGAAAAAGTCCCTGCGTCTCATATGGCAAAGGCAGGGAATCCCCGACTTCCGAACGCCACTGAACTGTGTCGGGGATTCCCTGCCTGCGTGCAACCTCCTGTCTCCCTATTTGTCCTCCATAGTGTCTGCTGCATGTCTGCACTGCGTGCATGCCTCCCACCATGTGTTGTTTGCCACCCGCTGTGTGCACGGTTCCCCCGGCGTGTTGCCTGCCCCCTCTGTGTGTACGGCTCCCCCCGCATGTTGCCTGGCACCCCCGGGTGTGTAGCGGCAGCTGCTTACCTCCTTCATCATGCCCGCGGAGACTGCAGACCTCTGTCTTCTATGCGCGACTTCCTCTAGTGCTGGGCTTGTAATGATGCGTTACGCGTCATTACAAGCACAGCACAAGAGGAAGCTGCGCATAGAGGACAGAGGTCTGCAGTCTCTGCGTGCATGATAGAGGAGGTAAGCAGCTGCCGCTACAAACCTGGGGAGGCAGGCAGCACGTGCAGAGAGACATACACACAGCAGGGGGCAGGCAACACGCGGGGGAGCCGTGCACACAGCGGGGGGCAGGTATCACGTGGGGGGAGCTGTGCACACAGCGGGGGGTGGGGGCAAACAACACGCGGGAGGAGCTGTGCACACAGCAGGGGGGCAGACAACACACGGGGGGAGCTGTGCAAACAGCAGGGGGCAGACAACAGATGGCGGGAGCAGACATGATGGAGGACACAGATACACACACAGGCATGGTGGAGGAGACATGAGGGGGACTGCTGGACGAATGTGGGAGACAGTAGGTGGCATTGGACAGACTATTGGACGCATGGGGCAGACTGATGGGTGCATGGGGCAGACTGATGGGCGCATGGGGCAGACTGATGGGCGCATGGGGCAGACTGATGGATGGCATGGGGAAGACTGATGTACAGCATAGGGGAAGACTGGAGGATGCATAGGGGACACAGGGGGAGACATGGGACAGACATGGAGGACACATTTTTTTTTCTCTGTTTGCAGCAGGCTGTTAATCAGCTAGGGGGAGGGATTAGCTGTAACACGAGGTATTTGGACAGCTTCAGGTCTCAGTACTGAGCTTGCTCAGTCTGTGGCTTGCTCACTAAGTGGCTTCGACACAAGTGGCATAGGCGTTAAAAAACAGGCGTTAGAACACAGGCACAAAGAGAGAAGGGAGAGGAAACAGGTAAGGACTAAAAAAAAAAAAAAAAAAAAAACCTTCAACCAATATTGCGGTTTTTTTGCATTGGTTAGAATGTGCTAACACGTTGTGGTGTAGTCTTTAAGTTTTGAGGACTCCACCCCAGCTTCACTCACTCCCCCTCCCCTCCTCCCCCTCCTCCCCCCCACCCCAACTTTACTCACTCCCCCTCCTCCACCCCAACTTACTCACTCCCCCTCCTCCACCCCTCCCCCTCTTCCACCCCAGCTACACTTACTCCCGAACGTCACTCACTCTCCCGTTTCATCTTTTACCACCATAGTTTACTTTAAATAAATTTTCCCCACACAATAGTCATCATGTTGGACAATGCAGTACAGTGTACATCCTGCAGCATGTATGCATGCCTTGATCAGCGGATTGAGGGTGTTTACTGTTGCCCTGGATGTGTGCGTGTTGCTCGGTTAGAGGCGGAAGTCGCAGAGCTAAATAAGCATCTCGCAACACTGAGACGCATACACAACATGGAGATGAGCTTGGATCTCACGATCCAGACACTTGATGGAACCCTTGAAGATGAGGTGGGTGGAGTAAAGCCGGAGCAAGAAGCAGAGGTAGCCGCTAGTTGGGTCACAGTTAGAAGGGGTAGGGGAAAAAGTGGCAGGGAGGCTAGTCCCGAGTTGTCCCTCACTAATAAGTATGCTTGTTTGCGTAATATTGGTGAGGACGACTCTGGAGTAGCAATGCTGCAGCAGGATGTGCTCCTTAGCAACCAAGGGGCAGACTGCTGTAACGAGAAAGGGAATAGGAGTGCAGCTAAGGCTAGACAGGTACTGGTGGTAGGGGATTCAATTATTAGGCGCACAGACAGGGTAATCTGTCGAAGAAACCGTGAATGCCGTACAGTCTGTTGCCTCCCGGGTGCTCGGGTTCGGCATATAGCGGAAAGAATTGACAGATTATTGGGTGGGGCTGGGGAAGACCCGGCTGTCATGGTACACATTGGCACCAATGACAAAGTTAGTGGGAGATGGAAGGTCCTCAAAAATGATTTTCAGGTACTTGGAGATAAACTTAAAGCAAGGACCTCCAAGGTGGTGTTCTCTGAAATACTGCCAGTGCCACGTGCTACATCTGAGAGACAGAGGGAGCTTAGGGAGTTAAATAAGTGGCTGAGAAATTGGTGTAGGAAGGAAGGGTTTGGGTTCCTGGAGAACTGGGCAGACTTTGCAGTCGGCTACAGGTTCTACAGCAGGGACGGGCTGCACCTTAATGGGGAGGGTGCAGCTGCATTGGGGGAGAAGATGGCTAAACGGTTGGAGGAGATTTTAAACTAGGATCTGGGGGGAGGCGGGAGGATAAAGTCTCAACATATAGACAAGATAAGGTAAAAAGACAGTGGGAGCCTAACATTATGGGGGGTGGAGAGGGGGGTGGGGACAGTGTAAAGATTAAGGAGGTTGGTAAAACTTCAAGTAGCCCATTTCAGGTAAACAAAATTGGTAAATGTGGTGGTAAAAATATAAAGTGCATGATAACCAATGCTCGGAGCCTTGCAAATAAAATAGATGAACTAGAGTTCATTCTGAATGACAAAGGCTATGACATTGTGGGAATAACCGAGACATGGATGGATGAAAGTCATGACTGGATAGCCAATTTAAAAGGATACAATGTGTTCAGGAGGGATAGAACAGGGAAAAAAGGTGGAGGGGTTTGTCTCTTTGTTAAGAATTCTTTTACAGCTGTCCTCAACGATGAGATGGAGGAAGATTGCGAAGATGTGGAGTCCGTTTGGGTAAATATTCATGGTGGAAATAAAAGTTGCCAATTGCTTATTGGGGTATGCTACAGACCACCTCATATTAATGAAGCTGCAGAACTGCAATTACTACAGCAAATTGAAAAAGCGGCAAGTAAAAATGAGGTCATAGTTATGGGCGACTTCAACTTTCCAGACATTGACTGGGGTATTGAGGCTACCCATTCTGGTAAAAGCAGCAGATTTCTGGCAGCACTACAGGACAATTACTTGACTCAAATGGTAACGGAACCAACTAGGGGGAATGCGTTACTGGATCTGATCATTTCGAATAGACCAGATAATGTATCAAATGTGCAGGTTCAAGAACATTTGGGAAATAGTGATCACAACATGATAACGTTTGATCTGGTGACTGATAGGCCACGAGGCAGCGGGACCACTAAAACTATGAATTTTAGAAAAGCAAAGTTCAATCAAATTAGGCAGGCACTAAGTTTGGTGAACTGGGATAATGTACTACAAGGGGAGGACACTGAAGGGAAATGGCAAGCTTTTAAACGTATTCTCAATCAATATTGTAGTATGTATATCCCATATGGAAACAAAATGTCTAGGAATAAAAAAAGGCCTCTATGGATGAATAGAAAGGTTAGAGATAAAATGAAGAGGAAAAAGAATGCCTATAAGGTCCTAAAACAGGAGGGGTCCGAGGCTGCACTCAGCAATTACAAGGAGTGCAATAAAAATTGTAAAAAAGAAATTAGGCTAGCAAAGATCGAAGCTGAAAATCAAATCGCTAGGGATATCAAATCTAACCCAAAAAAGTTTTACAAGTACATCAACTCTAAAAAAAGAAAGGTTGACTGTATAGGACTCCTAAAGGATGAAGGTGGAAACTCAATGGTGGATGACCAAGGTAAGGCAGAGTTATTAAATGCTTTCTTTGCTTCTGTCTTTACAAAGGAAACAGCACTGTTGCAAATTACAGAGGCGGAAGAGTCTCAATCTTCTAACTGTAATATTAAATACTTAACGCAGGAAGAAGTAAAGGCAAGACTAAATAAATTAAAAATAGACAAGGCACCTGGCCCGGATGGCATGCATCCTCGGGTCCTAAGGGAATTAAGTTCAGTTATAGATAAACCCCTTTATCTTATCTTTTGTGACTCTCTTGCAACTGGCAGAGTCCCAGTGGATTGGCGTACAGCCCACGTTTTCCCATTATTTAAGAAGGGCAAAAAATCAGATCCAGGAAATTATAGACCTGTAAGCTTAACATCAGTTGTATGCAAACTATTTGAGGGGTTACTAAGAGATACTATACATGACTTCATAGTAGAAAATAATCTTATTTCTCAGCATCAACATGGGTTTACTAAAGACAGGTCCTGTTTGACTAACATGCTCAGCTTTTATGAGGTAGTGAATGCTAATATGGATATTGGGAATGCTGTAGATGTGATATACTTAGACTTTGCTAAGGCCTTCGACACTGTTCCCCACAAAAGTCTGGTGCAAAAGATGAGGATGCAAGGACTGGGGAAGAGTCTGTGTGCTTGGATAGGGAACTGGCTAATGGACAGAAAACAAAGAGTTGTGGTCAATGGATCATACTCAAAATGGGAGACTGTTAGCAGTGGGGTCCCACAGGGGTCTGTACTGGGTCCAGTGCTCTTCAATTTATTTATTAATGACCTAGTGGATACAGTAGTGAGCAATGTTGCTATTTTTGCAGATGATACAAAATTGTGCAGAATCATCAACTCTAAGGAAGATAGTGTTATATTGCAACAGGATCTGGATAGGATGGCTATATGGGCACATACATGGCAGATGAAATTCAATGTTGACAAATGTAAAGTCATGCATTTTGGTCGTACCAATGGTCTAACACCATACAAAATAAATGGGATACAGTTGGGGACATCAAACTTGGAGAAGGACTTAGGAGTACTCATCGACAACAAGTTAAATAATCGTACTCAATGCCAAGCCGCTGCAGCTAAAGCTAACAAAATTTTGGGATGCATTAAAAGGGAAATAAAAACTCGAGATGCTAGCATAATATTGCCCCTGTTTAACTCTCTAGTAAGGCCACATCTGGAATATGGAATTCAGTTCTGGGCACCACATTACAAAAAAGATATTGCAGTTCTAGAGCAGGTGCAGAGACGAGCAACAAAATTGATACGTGGGATGGAAGGTCTCACTTACCAAGAAAGGTTAGATAAACTGGGTTTATTTAGTCTAGAGAAAAGACGCCTTAGAGGAGATCTAATTAACATGTATAAATACATCAGAGGGCAATATAATAGCTTGGCGGATGAGCTTTTTGTCCCTAGGCCTTCTCAAAGGACTAGAGGACATGATCTGCGCATGGAGGAAAAACGTTTTAGCCATTTATTTAGGAAAGGGTTCTTTACAGTAAGAGTGATTAAGATGTGGAATGCATTGCCACAGGAAGTCGTTATGGCAAACTCTATACCTGCATTTAAAGGGGGCTTAGATGCTTTCCTTGCGTTGAATGACATCCATGGCTACAATTACTAGGTAATGCCAATGATGTTGATCCAGGGATTTTATCTGATTGCCATCTGGAGTCGGGAAGGAATTTTTACCTTGTAAGGGTTTTTTCGCCTTCCTCTGGATCAACAGGGATATGTGAGGGAGCAGGCTGGAGTTGTACTTTGTACTGGTTGAACTCGATGGACGTATGTCTTTTTTCAACCAAAGTAACTATGTAACTATGTAACATGGGGGACACAGGAGGTTACCATTTGAGGGATAACATGTACAAGGCGCTCGTGGAATATGGACATACCAGGTTTAGTATTTTTTTCCCTGGTTTTTGCCATCTAAACCTTGGTGCATCTTATGTTCCGGAGCGTCTTATACGGCGGAAAATACGGTAGGTATGCAAGTGACAGTTTCTGTCCAGTTGGGACCCTGTAGTCAGACTATGGCATAATCGTTACTGATAAGGATATACAGCCATAAAACTATTGCCCAGAATAGAATAGGCAATAGATAAAAAGGTCAATAGTTCATATATTTTAGCTCTGGGACACTGCCACCGAAAAACTGTATCATTCATTTAAGACAATACAACGTTAAAGCTACTTTTTTAGTAGCTTTTAAAAAGAAAAGAAAATTGTGAGATTCTAAAGAAAAGTCAATTTGAGGAATAGGAGGCTAGACATAATAATTTCTTTGCATTCGTTTATTTTGACCTTGGGTTTCCTTTAACCTATTTCGGCTGAGTTTCGAGCTGGTGGGGACACAGTACCCACGTGGCACACTTCCCATACACTAAGTGACCAATGATGTCACTTCCACATTTAACCACTCTGTGACCGCATAACACCGAGAGTGGCTTCCCCGTTCCTCCAGGATGCACTGGTGCGTCATCTTGCAATGCACGACATTAGTAGGGAATGAGCGCTCGCACGAGTGCCCGTTCACTACAGGAGGAACCGGGAGACAGCCGCAAACAACCTGCCAGCCACGATTGGAGCTGGCAGGTTGTTAGGGGGACAGGAAGGAGCAATTTTCCTTTGTACAGCGATGCTATCTGGTGCAGCGCTGTACAAGGGACAGCTCTGTCACTGAGCTGTCCCCAGGAGAGCCATACAAAGTGATCCTTCTCATAGGCTGGTGCCTATGAGAGGTGATCACGTTGACTGGATCTCAGGGGAGGGAGGATGGGGGGAAGAAGAAAGTATTTTAAAAAAATAGGTTATTTTATTGAAAAAAAACATATTTTAAATTAATTAAAAAAAAAACATTGCAGCAGTAATCAGATGCCACCAACAGAATGCTCTGTTGGTGGCAAGAAAAGGAGGCAAGACTAATTTGGGTGGTAAGTTGGATGGCTTAGCAATTAACTGTTAAAGCTGTGCAGTACCGAATTGTAAACAAATTGTCTGGTCACTAGGGGGTTCAAGCCTGTGGTCCCAAACTGGATAAAGTGCTCCATGTCCACGGTCACTGTGTGCCCTCACTCTCTTTGGTCAGAGCTGAAATGAGGTTTTAGTGACTGATGAAGAGGCAACAGGGCAGGTTGTATCACAGCACGGGGGCATAACACCCTTAGCGCTGTACATGGCAAGATCCATGCCTGTACCCACTCTAGATATGCCAGTGAGCTTAGCAACAACAAAAAAATCACAAATGTTTGTAAACGTGTAAAAAATATGTGATCAGGAAAATCTATGCCAGCTAATAAAGCAGCATGATAATAATAATCCTTGCACTTGTTCTGCTACGAACCACTTGACCTAGAACAATCAGGAAGCCAAGTATGCTAACACTTCACTGTGTGTTTGTTATGAGTCAAAAACTCCTTTGTGTTTGAAACAAAGATAAGAGATTTGCACCATGACATCTGTAAATAACTTACACATGAGTGTCCTAATACCACACGTTACAGTCCTAGCACAGATGAATGGTTGAAGTGGGATCAATAAGCTAGTTTATCTCAACATCTTCAGTTATCTCAGTATAAAAATGGTGAAGCCTACTAGGACTTTTAAGAGGTACGTGGAGTGACCTGTAAAAGCTGTGAGAAGTTGAAGGAAGCTGAAGGTTAGGTATTCGGGATAATTACTTAATATGTGAACAACAGAAATATTGAAAACCAATAAAAAGGTTGGGCATATCTAAGGGTACCTGCATTAGCTATGATCTTTTCAAAAATAAGTAATTGACAGTGGTAAATAATCAAAAGATACATTTAGGCCACTTTTGGTGACTAGAAGCAAGTAGTTTGTACATAGCATACTTGTCTTCATTCTCCTGTCCTGACTACTGAACAGTGTTTCAGTTGTCGCTTGTTTTTTTGTTTTCAAGATTGACAGCAGAATAGCTAATCTAATGGTCTGGAAGGATAAAAACATTTCTACATTTCTCCACTCTTACAGCCCATTAGCTCTACCACCAGAGTCCAGCACCAGTCATAAAAAGGTGGACATCCTTTGATGATCATTATCATTTATTTACTTGCACACAGGTCATATGTGATATATATATATATATATATATATATATATATATATATATATATATATATATATATATATATATATATATATATATAAAACTTTTATTTATTATTTATTTGTATTTCTAAGAATACAAAGTATATAAGAAGCTTAAAAAAGAGAATGAGTTTACCAAGGGAGATGATGTGCAGTGAGAAAAGAACAAGGCAGAGATACAATCAAGAAGAGAATTTGTCAGCACAAATCTCATTAAAATTTCAGTTTATTTCTTCATTTAAAGTGAATGGGAATCTGTTTTTAAATAAAAAAGTCAGATACTCACCTAAGGAGAGGGAGGCTCTGGGTCCCATAGAGCTTTCCCTCTCCTCTCCTGGTCCTCGTCATTGCGCTGGCTCCGCCGTAGAGGTATTCGACTGTTTCGGTCAAATACCGCTGTTCCTCCGATGAAGGGAGGCTTCGGAAATGCTTCGGGAGCTCGAGTGCTCCCAAAGACGGACTGCTCTACACTGCGCACGCGCAAGCGCCCTCTATGACGCACTCGGGTTTGCGCCGCCTGTCTTCGGGAGGACTCGGCTCCCGAAGACTTCCGAAGTCCCCGCGGTGGCGGATGCGAACGGGGGAGCCAGCGCAGCACCAAGGACACTGGGAGAGGAGAGGGAAGGCTCATTAGGACCGAGCCTTCCCTCTACTTAGGTGAGTATCTGACTTTTTTTTTAAATATGGGGTCACATTAGCTTTAAAAGTTTTCAACATCACATGTTGTAACAGGCATCCTATCCTATACATACAGAGGTGTAGACACAAATCACTACATGGTCGACAGCTGTTTCGCACTGGACAAACCGGTGCTTCATCAGGACAAGGCTAAGGACAGCCTCTTGATGAATCCTAACAGAAAGCGGCAAGGAAGGGCATGAGGCACTAGTGAGTATAGCCATGAATCACTATTTTTGTAACTACTGTATAAGGTGAAATCTAAGAATATATTGTCTAACATGACAACAGAGTAAAGGGTTTGAAGTAGCATAGATAATGATATAAGTTAGATACAGTAGAAGTTAATGTACAGGGCTGAACCAAGATTAAAGAGAAACAAATGAAGAACTAAAAGAAAGAATAAGAGTTTCTCTGTAGAATGTTACAGTAACTTAGAAGTATAAAATTTCAAACAAAATTGGTGATTAGGTGGAAAGCAAAGTCAAAACAGGATATATGATTGCTTTTTAAAAACAGGGAAGGCAGGGCCGAAGACAGCATTGCATGTGCTTTGATTAAATAATCAAAGCACATGTGTTTTGCTGATCATAAGTAGTGGTGGGCAGAAATTACGCCTATGCGTAATTATGCATCATAATTAGCAATTTCACATCCTAATCGTAATGCAAAATTTACGGATTATGTGCAAAAAAAATTTGCAAGTAAACATAACCACTAACCAGGGGTGCTCGCACTGCTCGGATGCCCCTTTTTAAAATCCGAATTGATCTGGATACCCAGATATCCGAATCCGAACGCATAGGTATCCGTGTTTATGCGGATATCCGAACGCATTGTCCGGGCTATCCGGCCGGATTCGGATATCCGGATAGAAAACCGGAAGTGCCCTTTAAATTGCTTTAAAAACAGTTTTTAGGGTATATGAGGCATGTAGCATCATTATTTTTTAAAGAGGAACACTAATTGATGATGTGGGGACTTAAAATACCCCCCCGCCAAAAAAAAAAAGGCTGTCAATTAACATCAGGACTAGGTTCCAGACAGCGGTCGTGCAGCCCACATTGTATCCAAAGTCCAACCGCACGACTGGGACATGACAGTTTTCAGCCCAGACACCTCCAAAAAATGATGCAGCAATTGTGTTTTGGGTTAAATATAGGTGGTATCAGTGGCCTGTGCCACCCTGGCCTGGCAGTGAGAGCTGCACAGGCAGCAAGAGCAGGGCAATGCAGCAGCAGCACGTGTAACATGTGCCAGGAGCATGCCAGACGTGGCATGTGGCAATTGGCACATGTCAGTTGGCACGTGTCACGTGGCAAGTGCGACGTGACACATGGCAAGTGACACGTGACACATGCTACGTGACACGTGTCAAGTGCCGAGTGACAGTCAGACAGCAGAGGAGAAGACACTAGTGCACACTATCGCTGCTCACAGCACAGCACTTCTGTAGAAAGCTAACACAGTACTACTACTACTCTAACAACTACTAGTACTAACACTTCCTGCAGTACTACAGTACTAACTCACAATATCACAGTAATCTTATTCCCTAATCCCTAACCTAACCTATACCTATTACCTAAGGCTAATAGCTGGCCAGCAGGCAGAAGCTGGCCTGGTCTGTGCACAGACAGCACACACACAGACACATAGCAGCTGCCTGCCACTCTGACCGTCAGACAATGACATCAAGCTAATTAATGAATTACAAATAGTGTAGTGTGATAGTGAATGGGTTAATCACTGAACAGCTTTATGTTTATCACTGTGTAAGCACTAGGCCAGCCCAGATAAACTGCAGCATGTCTCTCTGTGAGCATTTAGCAAGCTAGGGACGATATGTCTCATCATGGCAGCCCTCCTTATTATACAGGGGGGCTGGCCAGTGTTCCTTTCTGTGATTGGGTGCCAGGGCTTAAGCTGGGAGGCCTCTGATTGGCTCCAGGATGTCATCTCCTTAGTTACAGTATTCGGATCCGGATATCCGCTGGATAGATAGAGCTATGCGGATTTGGGCCTAAGTATCCGGGATCTGGATCTGGCCAGATAGAGAAAAAAACCGTCGGATATCCGGGTTGCCCGGATATACGGAATCCGGATGAGCATCCCTGCCGCTAACCGTAATTACACATTTTAGCGTAATTTAAGAAAAATTTTGTTCACGTTCATTATGCATATATGTGCACATTTTTTTTGCATACGAAAGCATTTTTAGCATTGAATATTTAAATAGTAGCCATGCATGTGCAGTACACTCGCTGATAATTGCAATTTTTTTTTTCGTATATGAAAGCATTTTTAGCGTTGAATATTTAACCAATAGCCACACATGTATACCCACACACACATAATACCCACACACACTGATGGACAAATAGATACAAGTATTTGTATGCATTGAACACAAAATTATGTGTAATTGCATAATTACAGGAGTAATTACGATTCACAATTGTAGTATGCTGTACGTAACGTAATCGCAATTATACAATGCATAACTGTGAAAAATTACAAAAATTTTAGTGTAATTGTAATTGACCCATTACAACCTCCACTAATCACAAGGGCACCATAATTAACATAGTAAATGCCGTGCCCTATTCACAGTCGTGTGAATCAATTTTCATGCACACTTAGTGCCTCCAGCATTTTTCCTTCATGCACAATTGCGAAAAATCCACGAGAGTTTAAGAAAACCACATAGAAAATGTGGTGCTATGCGATTTTTTGCAATCTCACGTTTAAAAATACTTTTAATTATTTTTCCTCCTTCCCTTTGGAGATCCTGGAAAGGTAATGAAAATCACACATTTTCAGTGTATGTAGGCCTTATTGAACAAAGAGAGGATAAACTGTTAAGTCAACGCAGGGTCTAAGTTGGAGAAATGGGCATTGCGTAGAACAGAGCAGGTTGTATCAAAAAGACAGGCTGTAGGAGAAGCTGAAGACAAAACGGAGATGGCTGTGTATATGAGGACTAATTGTGCTTATAATAGATGCAATATTACAGCACGCCATGTATAGCCATACAACCCTTAAATAGAACCCGAAGCGAACCTAGAGGCAAAAATTAGATACTAACCTATGAATAGGGAACCCTCTGAATCCCTTAGAGTCTACCTATGTCCTCCTGGAGACCAGTCCACTGCTGCTGTTGGGGACCCACTTAAAAATCGTGACTGTTCTCTTCTTCATGCATGAGCATGACTGTAATGCACCTGTGTGAAACGGATGCATCTATGCAGTAGCATGAAGCTGCTCATGTATGAAGATCATGTGTGATGCATGCCGTGCATGAAGAGGAGTGTGGTCAAACAAGCTCTTGTCAGATATCTTACCGGGGTCCATGCATGGCAGCAGTGGGGGCCAGGAGGCCATGGGAAGCCTCTGGAGGGTTCATTCACAACTTCTTAGATAAATATATACTTTTTGTCTTTACACTTCAGGTTCACCTTAGGTACATTCTAATTATATGTTGGCTGCATTGCTACATGAACTTATCAGAGAAGATGTGGTTACAAAACCTCAATCTAGGTGAATTGTTGTAAGCTTTAGGGTTGGTTTACACATGCTTCAAAAATGTCCCATTTTTAGACTGTACAGAGCAAGAAAAATGTACATAAAACTGAATATAATTTTATGGCATAGAACCATTAGAGATGACCCGAATGGTTCGCCGGAGAACTTGTTAGTGCGAACTTAGCTGGTTCGAGTTCGTGGTGAACTGCGAACACTTAGTGAGTTCGAGCCGCCCTATACTACATCATTGGGCTAAACTTTGACCCTCTACATCACAGTCAGCAGACACATGGCAGCCAATCAGGCTGCACTCCCTCCTGGAGCCCCCCTCCCCCTTATAAAAGGCAGCAGCGTCTGCAATGTTCTCACTCTGTGTGCTGCTGTATTAGTGAGAGAAGGGAGAGACATTGGAGAGATAGGGAAAGCGATAGTTAGGAGGTCTGTTAGCTTGCTCCTTGCTGATATTTGTTGAAAAGCACCCCAAAACTGCTCTTTTGAGAGCTAATGTTCTTCTGATGTTTTTTGTGTGTGTGTGTTTGTGTGTGTGTGTGTGTGTGTTTGTGTGTGTGTGTGTGTGTGTGTGTGTGTGTGTGTGTGTGTGTGTGTGTGTGCCACTGACACTGCATATACATCCCTGTCTGTCACAGCTGGCCCATGCTAATTGCTGTACTGTGCCAGGCCCAGCACATTCAGTGCATACCTTTCACTGCCTCTGTGTGGCTGCACTTTGTATTATACCACCAGCAGTCAGGTCAAAAAAGTGTTCAGTATCTCACCTTTATCAAAATGAATAAGGCATGGCTACTGCTACTCCCAAAGACTAAGTCAGTCCCCACACAGCATCTCTGCCTGCACGCTGTGTGACTGCCTGCTCCAAGACTAAGTCAGTCCCCACACAGCATCTCTGCCTGCAGGCCACTTGACTGCCTTCTCCACCACCACCAACAGGGTCCACGACTCCAGGTGGATTCCTGCTACCAAATATAATAATAACTTTTCTCGCGTGTGTACATGCCTAATTTTTCTGGCTGCACTGCAGCTGCAACAACAAAACAAAAGGCATGTACATGTGTCAATTCCCCTTCGTGATCGTTACCTTGCCGCGGTGAAGGGGCTTGCGTATCACAATGAAGCAATGACCGGCTATATAAGTGTGTTGGGGGGCACACCTGACCCAAGATAATAAGGTTGTTGCCTTATTGTGGACAGTTGTTCTGCTATTAGCTACCTTAGCCCGACTATATGGGCTTGAAAACCACCATCGCTTGCACTCTCACCATGGTGCGCACCAGTCCAGCACGGCCATCACTACACAAACAGCTGTTTGCGGTGCGTTACACAGTGAGTTTGATCTGTCAGTATAAAGCAGTACACTACTTACACTAACTGCTGATCCATGTATATACACACAAGATGTTTTCAAGCACTTTAGATCTCCAATGTGATTTCTGCCTTTCAATCAAAATCTATAATTTTCCCTGGGACTTTTGGCTTGTATTCCAAATGACTTTTGCCATGCCCCCCTCCAGGTGTTAGACCCCTTGAAACATCTTTTCCATCACTTCTGTGTGTCAGAAACAGTTTTTGTAGTTTTTCAAGTTCTCCTGCCCATTGAAGTCTATTGCGGTTCGAAAAGTTCACAGGTTTGCAAACTGTTTTGGAAGTTCGAGTTCGAGGATCGCGAACCAAAAATTGGAGGTTCGAGCCATCTCTAAGAACCATTCACACATTTCAGCTCAATTTAATCTGTTCTGTAAGCAAAAGACATGACCTGCAGTATTTTTCCAGACCTGAAACAAAATGTACTGGATATCATCCATATGCTAACTAGTGATGTCGCGAACCTCCGATTTTCGGTTCGCGAACAAAAAGTTCGCGAACCGCAATAGACTTCAATTAGGAGGCGAACTTTTAAAAATAGAAAAAAATTATGCTGGCCACAAAAGTGATGGAAAACATGTTTCAAGGGGTCTAACACCTGGAGGGGAGCATGGCGGAGTGGGATACATGCCCAAAGTCCCGGGGAAAAATCTGGATTTGACGCAAAGCAGCGTTTTAAGGGCAGAAATCACATTGAATGCTAAATTGCAGGCCTAAAGTGCTTGAAAACATCTTGCATGTGTATACATCAATCAGGGAGTGTAATTATAGTACTGCTTCACACTGACACACCAAACTCACTGTGTAACGCACCGCAAACAGCTGTTTGCGTAGTGAAGGCCGTGCTGGACTGGTGCGCAACATGGCCAGCGTGCAGGCCGTGGCAGTTTTCCAGCCCATATGGTCGCCGGGCTGTGGTAGCTCAATCATAGAACAACAGTGACTGTCCAGCTGATCAAATTTGGTCTGTCCACAATAAAGCAAAGACCTTATTATCTTCTTGTTTGTAGGTAGGCATAGGTAGGAGTCCCAGTATAGGTAGGAAGGCATAGGTAGGTGCCTCAGTGGTTAGCTAGGCATAAGTAGGAGACCCAGTATAGGTAGGTAGGCATAGGTAGGTGTTCCAGTAGTTAGCTAGGCATAGGTAGGAGTCCCAGTATAGGTAGGTAGGCATAGGTAGGTTCCCTAGTATAGGTAGGTGTCCCCATATAAGTAAGTAGGTGCCCCAGTAGTTAGGTAGGCATAGGTAGGTGTCCCAGTATAGATAGTTAGGCAGGGCCTGGCTGGCACAATAATAACAATTACCAAGGTCAAGCTGCAACAGATAGGGCTGTATAATGTCAGTGTCAGTGAGCAACACACAAAAGAAAAAACACATCAGGAAAACATTAGCTCTCAAAAGAGCTGTTGAGGGGTGCTGTTTTTGCAATAACAATCAGCCAGGAGCAAGCCAAGAGCCTAACTAATCTTTCCCTAGGAGAAAAAATCTGCAGCAGCTCTCCCTAGTCTGTCTATTTGCAGCAGGCACACGAGTGAGTGTCATGGCCAGCGAACCTGCCTTATATCGGGGGGGCTCCAGGGCTTAGTGTAGCCAGAATGGCTACAATGTGCCTGCTGACTGTGATGCAGAGGGTCAAAGTTGACCCTCATAGTGCATTATGGGGCGAATTGAACTTCCACAAAAGTTTGCGAACCACCAAAGTTCGCCTGGAACCATTCGGCGGCGAATCGTTCGCTACATCTCTAATGCTAATGGACACTGTGGCAGTCAATAGGAACAAACAGAAGCCATTCACACCATACATTTTCACAGGAAGTACTCCCATCCATTTTCTCAGGAAGTAATGGATAGCAGCACATAGCATTGCAAGAGGAAAATCATCATTCTCCTTTCCTGTTCTGTCAGTTCTGTTTCTGTCCATTAAAATGGATACAAAATGGATTGAAAACCGATGAAAATGTACTGGACAGGACTGGAATGTAACTGTAAACATTTTCACCCAGCATATGTGTGAGCCTAGCCATACTGTGATTCTGGGTACAGTGATTTCAGGATAAGTCTAGAATCTGATGTGAGATATTTCATAGTCTTCAACATATAAGGCTTGGGACCATGATGGAAATACTCTGAAAAGACATTAAAAATACATCAAAGTGGGTATATGTAAGACAGTCCTAATTAACCTAAGTGAAATCATACCAACTAACATTCTATGAAAAGACTTATGCTTATGTATGTGACAGTGCCTGCTAAAACTAAGGAAAGACTGAATCTCACCCAGAATTTAAATGAATCTCTGTATTGAAATGCATTAGATACCAGTACAACTAAATCTGCTAAATCTGTTTGTGGCTGCAAGTGATTTATCTAGATTGCAAATTGTATTACATGCATTTCATTTTAAGCCTCATGTCATTGCTGGCCATAACAATAGATTATTTCCAAAATACAACGTACATGAACAGTATATACAATATTCCTTTGAGTATTAAAAGGGCTCTCAATCAGCTCTAGATGGTTTTCTCTGTACACTAAGTGGTGCTCTATACACAGGGGATAAACAAGAAGGTGCAGGTCAATGTTTTGCATTGTTATTGGTGTTTTTTTCAGGTCCAAGGTCCAAGGTGATAATGTGTATAGCCAGCCTGAAGGCAAAGTCTGGAGAATGTTGAAAAGTCTTGCAGTTGATAGCTTCTGAAGGACAAAATAAATTATAAATCGCAAATATTGGACCTATTTAATTTCTAATGTATAGTTTAGTTCATTTGACTTAAATAGGGAAATTGCCATTACAGAGATATGGAGGCTGCCATATTTATTTCCTTCAAAATAATACCAAATGTTTAGAAGTTCTGCTGATCTTTTTGGCTGTAGTATTGTCTGGATGACACACTTGAGGGCTTAAACCCACTAGCAGCCTTTTCTTACTGCTAGTGATTTGAAAAGCTTTTGCTAATGCAATGCTATGGGAGATTTTTATAAAATCACATCGCTCAAGTGGGATCACACTCACAGCAGTACATAAGAAAGAGCCTTTCAAATCACAAAGCGCTCAGAAAAGTGCTCCAAGTGGGTTCCCAGCCTGAAACATGTATGCTTCTAATATGGCCAGATTTTAATCAGAGGCCTTGGTTTCCATATTTGTTCTGGTCCAGCGGCTGTAACTATTAGATGTACAGGATCAGCAGGGAGCCCATTATAACTTTGAAAAGTAGAATCCACTACCAACACTCTAAAACAAGATTATACCTCAAGATCAGGGTAAACTTAAAGGGACTCCGAGCAGTGCAGAAACTATGGAAAGATGCATATCATTTTAAAGCTCTCTTTCTCCTCTTTCCATTGATATATAAACCACCGCCCTACGCCTTTTAGTTTTTGCTAGTTTCGCGATTGAAACTGCCGCGGCCGCGATTTCAATCACGAAAATAGAGAAAACTAAAAGGCGTAGGGTGACGATTTAGGTGTCACCAGAAAGAGGAGAAAGAGAGCTTTAAAATGATATCCATCTTTCCATAGTTACTTGTATTACACAGGACGACACTTTCCCCAGTGTCAGCAGCTCCATTCAGCAGAATGGAGCTGCTGACTTTAGGAAAAAGTCGTCCTGTGTAATACAATGTAACTATGGAAAGATGGATATCATTTTAAAGCTCTCTTTCTCCTCTTTCTGGCGACACCTAAATCGTCACCCTACGCCTTTTAGTTTTCTCTATTTTCACGATTGAAATCGCGGCCACGGCATTTTCATCGCGGAAATAGCGAAAACTAAAAGGCGTAGGGCGGCGGTTTATATATCATTTAAAAGAGGAGAAAGAGAGCTTTAAAATTATATGCAACTTTCCATAGTTTCTGCACTGCTCGGAGTCCCTTTAATGAACAGTTCACAAGGATATTGTTCAACAATGTTTGATCTAGACAAGCACATGAGCAAGTGTCCTATGGGACATAAAAGAGAAATAGTGCCAGTCTGCTATATTATCCAGTACCCAGCCCTTCACCCATTCTGCGACCCTTGTTTGTGTTTATTGTACCACTTGACTCATAAAGTGATTTGATTGGATGGTGCCTGGATTCCCTCTGTTTATGCAAGTCTTTCCGGAAGTCTGCATGGTCATATGGAGAGTCAGTGATGCTGCTGATGTACTGTTCCCTGTTAGAGTGCCAAGATTTTCTTATTGCTTTCTTTTGACTCAAAGCAATTTTGACTAGATTGTGCAATGTATTATAAAGCCTTTATCTCTATCATCACTAGTCTCTGGGCCTGTGATGTAAACTTTTGCTATGCAGGAGGAGCGGAGCTAAGACAGTAGCACACGAGGAGTGTCAAAGAGCAGGAAGGGTGAGAGGGGAGAACAATGCCCTCTGCCAACTTTTGACCAAGTCAATCCGCCAGGTGGATCACTCACCAAGGTGGGTCAGGGTCCACTATGTACATGTGCTAGATTCTCTGCAGTTGTTATTTATTTAATCAACTGTATGTACACAAGCATTAAGGGCTCTTGCACTCTCCATGTGATTCCGACACGATTTTACATGCGATTCCAAATTGTGATTTTGAGTCGGTACTGCATGCTACGTTTTTTCTGCATTTTTCTTCTTGTTTTGATGGCATCCAGGGAAAATTGGAATCGCAAATTGGAACCACAAATCAGATTTGCAGTGTGCAGGGGGTCTTAGGCCTTTTGCACACTACATGCGATTCCGATTTTTTTATACGATCCGATTTTTTGTTCCAATTAAAAAAAGTACTGCATGCTACTTTTTAATCCAAATTAAAAATCGCATTGTATAAAAAATCGGAATCGCATGTAGTGTGCAAGAGGCCTCAGACTAGTCTACCTTAAAAAAGTTGGCGCTTGTCTTCAATCAATGTTATATTACTATAACACACTGAAAGAAAAAAGGAGAAATACACAGACGATATCATTAAAAGCTGAATTTCAATGATATCATTCCCAGGAGTGCAATCTACCTAAAAAATAAAATCTGTATGTTTAAGTCAAGGAGAAAAATAACAAAACACCAGATTACACAACAAAGAACCATCTATTATGCCAGTCATAATTACTAACTTGCTAATTCATGTTAAACTTTCAATTAATAATGACTAATGTTTGTATAATTGTTTTATAATTGCTATTTATGTTGTAACAGCTTCCATCTAATCATTACATGAGCCAATTCCAATGCTATTTCCATTAGAGATTGAAAACTTTTTAAAATTAGCTCCAAGAAATACAGCTGTTTTAGCTATAGGGTTTGTATAAAGATGTAAAATTGCTATGATTTAAATGTTTATTTTAAGTTGATATTTTATTGTGGGGTTGAAATTGTGGTTTGTGAATGGAGATGACTACAAAATTAGGTCACACGTAGAAGAAGCAAAAATATTTTTTCTACTCAGTCACATCTGAATACTAACAAACAGAATTTGAATGTATAGCAATCAGCAATTAATATAACAAAACAAAACAAAAAAACAACAACAACAAATATATATATTTTTATTGTTGGTATTGTATAAGGATTAGCTATAAAAATAGGAGCTACAGCATCAGATACACCTGTGATCACAGGGCACAAAAGCAGAAACTGATGTTAAAGCGTGAACTTTGGCCTAAAATCAATAATGAAAATAACCATTTTGAAGCAAAGATTACAGATTATACTCACTAGAGTCTTTGTTGTTCCTCTTCTCAATACAGCTTGTCTTATGAAATTATGACCCTGTCTTTTCTACACTGTTCCACTCACAGAACTGCTCAGTGGTCCGACCAACTATGTTGCTGCATTTGTTTGTTTACTAGTCATGTCAGTGTAGTTACCAGGAAGAGACAGCGTATCAAAAAAACTTCAGGAGCTTCACTGAATATAAGAAACAAGAGACTCAGTTCATATGACAACCTATATTTTCAATTATTTATTTCTACTTAAAATGTGACTATATGTGCACTGTTTGTTGTTATTATTATGATACATAATAATAATAATGTTGTTATTAAAATTATACAAAAATATATTCACACCTTCTGTAGCACTTACAAGTCATTACTGATAGTCATATAACTAATGGTCCTTTAGAAGAGCTCACAATTTAAAGCCTACCATTGTCAAAATATAACCCTTCTAAACATGGAGATAATATACTAACGCCATGCAGATAATGACTTGAACCACATTTGAGCCTGAAACCCTATAATTGCGAGATAAGAGTGCTATCTATTATTAGGCCACTAGGGTGCATGCTGGGGATGAGGGAGCAAAAATACAAAGTCTGATCTTGCATGCCTTTCTCAGTAAATGAAGTTTTCCCACAAGAAAAGCCCAGGGAATAGCCATGTGGTTATGTAAAACAATTGTGGGCAAAACTTGTAGTCAGTACTGCCCCACATTTCGGTGGGGTGTCTGCTGAGTGAATCATTTGCTCCCAGAAAAAGCTACAAGTTACAGCAAGGCACCTGAAGTCCTCCAGCTTGTAGCTGTAAACTGCACATACTACTTTGAGAAGAACTGTCAGCTATAGATTTTATTCAGTGCAGCTTTTCATAGGTTACAACTGCGTTTGTGCTTAGTTACAAATTACAGCAAGGTACCTGTAGTCCTCCAGCTACTTACTGTACAAGTCCAACATAGTAGTTGTATTACATGGTGTCCATTGCTCAGCCCAATAAAAATTACCTTAATTTCATTCCATTTTTACATTTTCAGTTTGGGCGACTGACTGTTAAATATTATGGCTTTTAGCGTTCCACAAAGTGGCACCCCATACATGGTACCTCTGACAGATGTTGCAGAAAAGTGTATGCTAATTTATTTAATTGTTTAAGATACTGATGTGTTGCAGAAGATCTAAATAGTACTTATCGCTGCAGATGGGTGAAGCAAAAAATTGTACATTGAGTTATTTAATTTTCTGTTCAATACATTTTTATTGATAACATTTTCATTCTTTACATGTGATAAATCAGATTTCAATGAACAGTATATCACATAACATAACAAAGGACAATTACCTATCAGAGGACACCAATCCCTTGGCATCCTCTTGAGAGGAGAGAATATATCAGCAACATATCAGCACAAAATAATAGCCATATTGGCTCAAATGCAATGCACTTTTTCTCCTAAGTTTATTCATTGGACATAATTTTTTGTCTTCTGTATAAAATAACTTTTTCAGCACTCTGCAATTTAAAACATACCAAAAAGTAGGTAAAAAAGTACTGTCAAAGTTATTTTGAGTATTTTCTTGCTTGCTGTAAGTTTACAGGGCATTTTATTAATTAACAAGTTGTGACTTGTGAAAATATCACAGGAGAAAACGCAGGAGAAAAATGTAATTGTAAATGGGCCATTGGTAGAGATGGCCCGAACCTCCAATTTTTGGTTCGCGAACCTCCCGCGAAAGTTTGGTTCGCGCGAACTTTCACGAATCACAATAGACTTCAATGGGGAGGCACACTTGGAAAACTAGAAAATGTATGCTGGCCACAAAAGTGATAGAAAAGATGTTTCAAGGGGTCGAACACCTGGAGGGGAGCATGGCGGAGTGGGATACACGCCAAAAGTCCCGGGGAAAAATCTGGATTTGACGCAAAGCAGCGTTTTAAGAGCAGAAATCCCATTGCATGCTAAATTGGAGGCCTAAAGTGCTTGAAAACATCTTGCATGTGTATACATCAATCAGGGAGTGTAATTAGAGTACTGCTTCACACTGACACACCAAACTCACTGTGTAACACACTGCAAACAGCTGTTTGTGTAGTGACGGCCGTGCTGGACTGGTGCACACCATGGCCAGAGTTCAGGCCGTGGTAGTTTTCAAGCCCATATGGTCGCCGGGCTGAGGTAGCTCAATGACAGAACAGTGACTGTCCAGCTGATCAAATTTGGTCTGTCCACAATGAAGCAACGACCTTATTATCTTGGGTGTGCCCCCCCCCCCCCCGAGACACTCATATAGCCGGTGGTCATTTCTTCATTGTGATACGCAAGCCCCTTCACCGCGGCAAGGTAATGATCACGAAGGGGAATTGGCACATGTACATGCCTTTTGTTTTGTTGTTGTAGCCGCAGTGCAGCCAGAAAAATTACGTGGGTCTTGGTCTTTCCACGGCTCAATTTTCGGTGGCAGAGAGTACAGATACCATTGCTCTCATCTGAGGCAGACACACAAAAAAATGTCCACACCGCTGAGCCCTGGGGTGATGGCACTTTGGTAATGGCGGCCGACTGAGTGTTAAGTGGAGTGCCAGAATCAGAGCAGGAGGAGGAAGATATATCACGCTTCCATGTGGAAGCTGAGAAAGATGAGGTGTTCTGTGTTAAATAGTCAACTACGTCCTGACAATATTGGGGGTTGATGGCACGTGCCTTCTTCTGAACACTGTACTTTGGTTGCAGGTCGCACGAAATCACGGCAGCGTGACCTCGAACAGACCTGCCAGGTGGCCTTCCTCTGCCTTATGTTTTATCCATATTGGGGAGGATGAAGTGAAAGGTATGCACTGACTTGACTAATACAATGTGCAGTCAGTCACACAGGTGCAGTTAACAGGTATGCACGAAGTGGTATATCACACTGTGTGTGCTCAAGTAGGTAGGTGGGTGCACTGAATTGAACAACAGGTAGTAGGTATATGCAGTGATGGGTATTACATGTGCACCTGTCACACACAGACACATTGACTCTGACTGACAGAGATGTGATGTATATAATGCAAGTGGGCAACAAAACAAAAAAAACCAAAGGATTACAAGAACAAAATTAGCTCTCAAGAGAGCTGTTGAGGGGTGCTTTTTTATAGCAATAACAATCAGCCAGGAGCAAGCTAACACGCCTACAAGAGCCTAACTAAGCTTTCCCTATGAGAGTCCGCAGCAGCTATTCCTTTACTAATTACTGCAGGCACACGAGTGAGTCCACTGCCTGACGCTGCCTGCCTTTTATAAGGGGGTGGAGCTCCAGGAAGGAGTGTAGCCTAATTGGCTACAATGTGCCTGATGACTGTGATGTAGAGGGTCAAAGTTGACCCTCATGATGCACTATGGGTTCTCGGTTCGCCGCGATCGTGAACCACGGAAGTTTGACGGGAACCATTCACCGGCGAACCGTTCAGGCCATCTCTAGCCATTGGTGCATATGTTATTGACTTTTTCTCCAAAGTCTTTTCCTAGGAGATACATTTCAACGTTTTTTTAGATTAACTTTTCAGAACACTGCAACTGTAAAAGTACCAAAAAGTAGTTGAAAAAAAACTACCAAAATTATTTTGAGTATTTTCTTGCTTGCTGGTGGTTCTAAAGGCATATAGGCCATTGTCACAATATTACCTTATCTCAACATCAGATAAAGACAACCAAATATACACAGTCTTTTTTTATTGTGGGAAGATTAAACTACAGAGATCCACAGTCCACTCCCTCTATCTGTGTGGCCTAGATATGCAGCATTTAAAGGCACACCATTCAGCAGGGAAAAAGTGGAGGGAAAGGGAAAGGGGGGGGGGGGGGATTAGGATTTCCATAAACAACCATATGCCAGGGATTCAGAATGTAAACCCATAGACTAATATTTTCTAAGATGATCTTACACCAAGTTTTCGCAGTCCAAAAGACCATTCATAATCCTGAAGATTTAGGTTGTTCCTTGTTTTAAGTAATCGTTCCATTTGCAAATTAATAAGTGGGTGAGCTGGGGAAATGAAGGTGGGTCAGTCTGCCTCCGGGACATTAGTATGACATGTCTTGCTGCACAGACAATGTGGGTAAGAGCTAATCTGAGGTGTGTAGGGAATTAATCTGTTATGAGTAAAAATAGTGCTAATTGAGGCATTAAGAAACATCTATGGCCTATTATATTAGATATTAATCTTGTCACTGCTTCCCAAAAAGCACCAGAAATACTTACCTGTACTTTTAACAAAAAGTTCCCATGCCAATATCCGCGGAAAAGGTCCCATGCCAATATCCTCTAATCTTGCGAGCTTCTGTTGATTGAAGACCACCATGCTCCCGATGCCATATACTGCCACTCGCCATGCAGCTATCAGCTATAAGTGTATAGCTGAGAACTAAAAGCAGCTTTGAATTTTAGCTCCAATGCTTTCCATTAGTCTGTTATCAGCTGTAACGAAGCTCGCAAGATTAGAGGATATTGGAACATTTCCGAGGATACTGGCGTGGGAACATTTTTAAAGGTACAGGTAAGTATTTCTGATTAATTAAAAATAATAAAAGACTTTACTCATTGTTGTATTTTTATTTCATTTAAACCTTTGTGGAAATGAGCAAGGGGTACTTTGTATGCCTATACTCATTTCTCCTGGGAGGGGGGTGGGCATCTTGGGTTCCCCTTCTTAGAGGGGACTTACAGATGCCACCATGAACCTCACCCAGGGAGTCGTCGCCCCCACCTCCTGGGGCACTGGAGGTGGGGAAATCACCTTGTCCATGGATTGGACAAGGGCTCCAGGGGAAGGGGGAGGCTTTGCCTCCCCTCCCCCGAAGCCCCCATAACATGGACCATGCGGGCTGGTATAGCCAGGGTGCGGAGCCCCATGTGAGCTGGGCTCCGCATTCTGGCTTGCATCTCAGCTTGCATGGGGGACAAGGGGTTAAAGAGGCTCAGAAAGGGGGACACATGTCTTTTTTTTCCTACATTTCACAGAATGAAGAAAAAAAAATTGTATATATATATATATATATATTTAAATACAGTAACAGTAATTTTACTGCATTTAGATCGCGCCTTTTTCCCTCTAACTTTAACATCGATTTTCACAAAAACTATAAGGCCTTTTTGATTTTTTTTCCTCTTGTTCCTACTGTTCTTCTTAACAAATCCTGCAAATTTAGTTTTCTAGCATGTAAGGGGGCTTTGGCATTAACCGCTAAAGTCCGCGGGTAATTGACGGTAACGACTCGTGATTATGGCCAGAATGCAGAATTATGAGTCGAATTCGGATGCAATCACGGGTGCATTCATAATTGGAATCTGTTATAGCGGCTGGTCAGGAGTTGCGATTTCGAGCTCGTGATTGCTAAAATCGGCTCATAATCATGGTTTAGCCGTGATCACAAACTCGTGATGAGCACTCCTATTTGACAGTACAGAGAACTCTGCTCTTATTAATGTTATTGTGTCAAACAAGCTGATATAAAATAATTTTTCATTTTTATTATTTTGAAAAAGATAGTTCAAGATTTTTTAATGCACAGACAGAAAAGGTGGCCATATTTTGTCAGAGACAGGTAATGAGGCTCTAGCTTTGGAGCCTGAAGGCTTGTTCTTGCAGCTGAGCCATTCTGGGACAGCACGTTATGCCTATTTCCCTTTTAGGACCTATGACAAAAGTCAGTAGGATACCAAAGGAATAACATATACTCAAATCAAGTTCTCAAGTGAAAAGAAGCTTATCCTGGTGATAACAGATGTGTAGGTAAGCTACTCTGACAAACAGCTATCTGACCATATAGTCAAGACTTACTCTAAGGCCTGGTACACATAAATGTTTCTCTATTTACCAAACAAAAAACAAAAACACCAATCATTTGTTTCAAGCAAGTTCCACTGGGTTCCTGTACAGTTTGTATTGATTGGCTGACATTTACATGGTGTGACTGAGGCAAGGACAATTAATATTTACTAGCATATCTAGCTGCAGAAGAACCATGGAAATGAATGGTCTGAAACATGATTCACTTCCAATCAGCAGACATCATATTTATCAGATTGTTCATCAATCAATAGTTAATATTAGCTTGTATTTGTCAACTTTAAGAAAACTACATTTTAAAAATGTGAATCTGAAGGTTAGGTATAAAAACATATATTTTATACATTCATATAGGTTTTTTCCTCTTTAATATTAATACTCTTTTATAATAAAAACTCCTTCACCATCAGTAAAAATTAGTAATGCATAGATGATAACCAGTTACTGTATTGTGTACAGTATATCTGCGCCCCCAGAGACTTCATCTTAGCTCCAGGAGCATAGATAGACGCATCTCTGCTGCGACCACCGATGCGCACGCTCCCGCATGGCCTCGCGCACGCTCCTGCCCATGTTCACCTCGCTATCTGTTAGCCCGGAGATCAGTGAATGGGAACGCAGTTCCCATTCATTGATCTGACTGCCCGTGATCAATGAAACTGGCATCAATGAGATGCGGTGTTCATTGTCTAAATAGAAAGTGAAAGCCATACACACGTTACAATACACAATAAAAGTAAAGTGGGGGGACATCTAGAGGCCAAATAGTAAAATTACACCTACATACACATCCCATCAAATAAAATACCCATTTATTAACCCCTTACCTCCCTTCCCATAGTTCCCAAAATGAAACACTTTAATAAAAAAAACATAACAAAATATACATAAATAGTTATCTTAGGGACTCAACTTTTTAAATATATATGTCTTGAGGGTATATTACTGTTAGTTTTGCAAATAAGGTCTTACAATTAGTGACGGACATAAAACTGAAAAAAATATACCTTTATTTCCAAATAAAATACTGTCACCATACATTGTGATAGGGACATAATTTAGACTGTATAATAACTGGGAAAAATGGGCAAATAAAATACATGTTTGTTAGCATGTATTATTTTAAACCTATAATAGCCGAAAACTGATAAATACTATTGTTTTTTTTCTATTTTTTTCCTATTATTCCTGTTAAAATGCATTTAGCATAAAATAATTCTTACCAAAATCTACCCCCCAAAGAAAGCCTTATTGGTGGCAAATAAACAAGGTACAGTATAGACCATTTAGTTGTGATAAGTAGCTATAAAGTTATTGGCAAATGAAAACGAGGAGCACTGAAATGTGAAAATGTTGTTGATTTATAGTTTAACCTGTTCCAGACTCGGCTTATTAAAATCCATGTCCTGTTTTTAGCCTCTTTTATCTACCAGCAGGTAGATTTCAATAGGTGGCTTACATTGCCATTGAACTCAGCCGTCTAATGATATTTTGTTTCCATTCCTTTGGCTGTGACCATGTAAACACTGTGAGCCAATCAAAGCAATCACTAAGTAAAAATGGCTGTAAACAATAACAAGCTGACATATCATTGCATTCCAGCGGTTGGAGGTGTGTTTAGCTATCATTTGCATATTTAGCAATGATGCACTTTGAGACACCTCAGTCCAACCTGAAAAATTGCAAACACCTTCTGTTTAAAGTAGACAAACTACTTTTTGAGAATAACAAAAGAGCAAACATAAAGTAGTAACCTAAAGCAAACAGCCAGAATATATTCAAAAGCTTGAGCTTGATTTGTTGATACTGCTCCTTCCTTGATACTTCTCTTTGCACTAATCTTGACGTATTCACTTTCATTTTTAGACAAACACTTATGTTCTGGTGACATTGATACATGATAGGCTAAAATAAACTCTAATGACATTTCTATTGGATTAAAGTCACTAAGCATGGAAGCCTGCACATCAGAAGCATATAGACAATTGTCTCCGTGTAACACACTGATCTAATTGGAAATTTGAAGAATTTTATTTCCACCTCCATGAATCAGTGGATGGTGTGCTGGATCAGAAGATAATCTTCCATTCTGAAGTGCATCCCAATTCATATACAGCATCCACTTAACACTGCTTATGAACAATTTCCTCTGTTTATCTCATTTAGCATCTAATTTAGCATACTAAAGAGCAAGATCATAAATACTGCAAAAATTGCTCAGATGTTCACAAATTAAGAATAAATATATAGGAAATAGAAATCCCATCTGCATTATTTATTTATTGTACAATGATCTAGTGTAAAGTGCAGAATGTGCCCTGAACGTAATGCTTATCCTAATGGACTTTTCTTAATATTTGTCAAAAGAGGACAAAGCTAAAAGGTCTGTATTAGCCTCCCACATGCATTATGCAAAGTCGTACTAAGTGGAGGTCATGACTTTTTAAAATTCATTTTATATATAGAGAGATTTTATTTCTTGTGTTCCTAAATTGTTTGTTAACTTTATTGCTGGTGGGTCATCTATGGTTTTCAAACGTGGCATTCCTATAACAGAAGTACCAGTAGTTATGCAAGACATGCTACTCATGATATTTTAGTACATAATACTTTTAACTCTAACAAACAACTGGAGAAGAGTTTTTGTAATGTTATTTGAAGCTCTGCCAACCACTTTAAAAAGTCCTACAGAACTTTTGCTACTACTTACAGCAATTTGCATAGAAAAAGACAAAAGACACCGCTAAGCCATTACCCAACACAACAGATTGCTTTCCTAACAACTGAAGGAAAAATAATCTGAGAAGTTAATTATATTGCTAAGCAATGTAATCACTTGTTTGCATCTGTTGGTGCTTAGATTGTTCACCAATTTAGCAGGACTTTTTTCACATTTTGATGAACCAAATCACTGCATTTTGTGTTTTGAAAGGGTATCACTGTGAAGTTTAGTACATTTTTATGCCATCTACTGCAATGAAAGCATAAACAAATGTGTGTCTGTGTGGAAAAAAAAGGTTCAACATTATGGCAACCGGTTTTCAAGATTAATAAAATAAGTTTAAAAGAAAAAAAGCTGATGCTAAAAGAACACCCTGACATCTAATATTTACCACTTGTATGCTCTGGTTAAATAAGGACGACATTGTACTTGTGCATATAGATTTTTCCATTTAGCAGCCTTTACAATGAAATCAGCGGCCTTGATCACTGAACTTAATTGTAAGCTGTTCACCTCCTTTGAAATGCATTCCATTTAAAGTATGCTTTCTCATCTAGTCTTTTTTAAATGAAAACACATTTTGCACTTCCACTGAGCAGATATTATTTTGTGGTTTAACCATGAGTTTTACAGCAAAGCTACAGACACAGTAAGGCCCAGTGCACACCGAGCAGTTTTGGATGTGACCTGCCGGCCGCATTCGCCTGTAAAAATGCTTGTATAATGTATTTCAATGGGCTCGTGCACACTGGCGGTTTGAGGTTTGTATCAAACCGCAAACGTGCCTCCTGCTGCACATTTGCGGTTTGCAGAAGCGTTTCTGCCTCAATGTAAAGTATAGGAAAAACGCAAACCGCTCTGAAAAGCGCTACATCAGAGTGGTTTGCCGGGCGTTTTTGTTACAGAAGCTGTTCAGTAACAGCTTTTACTGTAACAATATGTGTAATTTGCTACCCAAAAACACACCCAAAACCGCTAGACATGTTTAGAAAACATCTCTAAACATGCCTAGAATCACTCTGAAATCCGCTCCAAAAACCGCTAGCGTTTTGTGGATCTGCTAGCGGTTTTGGTGTGCACTGGGCCTCACAGATAAACCCAATCAACCCCAAACCCTGCACATTAATTATTCGCCAATTAATAAATACAAAAATAACCTGAGTAGCTAAAGTAGAGCTCCCTCAGCTGTACCAGCTATACTGTTCTAGAAGGTTAAAGTGGACCCAAACCAAACATTTTTTTAATTCAAAATATTTCGTTGCACCACTCTGACACATACAAAGATAAATAAACACTCATTCAAGCCTATTTGCATTTCAGTGCATGCTTTTCACCCTTCTCTTTGCATAACTAGTGTTATACAGGTGGCAGCCATTAGCAATTCCTCTTTTGCCGGACACCACCTACTCCACCAGTTTGCCGGATTCTTTCCCGGCAATATGAAAGGAAGGGAGGGGTTCCTCCAATAAATGTAAAATATTTTATATTTGTCATCATGCAGCTGAAAAAAGGCTGCTATCTATTATTATAATTTAGAAAATACATTTTATTTCTGAAATCTTGCATTTTTCATTTGGGTCCACTTTAATGTGAGAGGAGAGTCTAGTAGTCACTAGTCCTTAACCTGTGTTGGAACCCAGAGTGAGAGTACCACAAGAATTATAAGGAATGTAACAAAAACTGTAAAAAAAAGTAATCAGCCTTACAAAGCAAGAAGCAAAAAAAAAAAAGTGACCAGTGCTATAAAGTCAAACCCCAAAAACATTTTACAAATATATAAACTCAAAAATAAATAGTGCAGAGAATATAGAATTTGTACAAGATTTATTGATGTTGATAAATGTAAAGTCACTCACCTTGGACGGACCAATGGTAGTGCATCATATAGAATAAATGGCCTACAGCTGGTAACCTCAGACTTGGAGAAGGACTGGTTGATAACAAGTTAAGAAATCGTGTACAATGCCAAGCAGTGATAGCTATAGCAAATAAATTCAGGAGTGCATAAAACGGGAAATAAAACCATGATATGCTAGCATACTACTCCCTCTGTATAAATCACTTGTAAGGCCACATCTGGAGAATGGGATAAAGTTTGGGGCACCGCACTATAGAAAGGACATTGACCTTCAAGGATGGGTATAAAGTCAGGAAACAAAAATTAATCAGAGGGATGGAACATCTCACTTACCAAGAAAGGCTGGACAAACTGGTTTTATTTAGCTTGGAAAAAAGGCGACTGAGGGGTGACCTGACTAACATGTTTAAATACATCAGATGACAATACAAAAGCTTGGCAGATGAGCTTTTTGTCCCTGGGGTTGTACAATGGACAAGGGAACATGATCTGCGTGTGGAGGAAAAAAGTTTTTGCCATCTATTTAGAAAGGGGTCCTTTACAGTGGGAGTGATTAAAATCTGGAATACCTTACCACACAGGAAGTAGTTACGGCAAACTCTATATCTGCATTTAAAGAGGACTTGGATACTTTCTTTACATTGAAGGGCATCCACAGCTATAACTACTAGGCAGTTCCCGGGAGAGTTGATCCAGGGATTTATCTGACAGCCATCTGGAGTCAGGGAGGAATCCTCCCATTTTAAGGCTTATTGGCCCAGGCCTTGTAAGGTTTATCGTCTTCCCCTGGATCAACTGTGATATGAGCGAGTTCATGATGGTTTGTTTTTTTGTTTGTTTCCTTCTGGTTGAACTTGATGCACGGATGTCTTTTTTCAACCAAACTAACACTGTAACTATGTTACAAATTGTCATAATATTAATATTTGTATTATTATTAATAATTTATATAGCGCCAGCATCTTCCGTGGTGCTGTACAACAGCATACATGGTATAATAATACAAAATAAACTATACAACAGTTAATACAAGACAAGAGTGGATTACAGCTGATGCAGTGAACAAATCAACTACATATTTTTACATAGAGTTGGGAGGTATGTACACCCATTACCCAGACTTGTGAGACAAAAGGGAAAGGGAGCCCTGGCCAAAAGGCCTTACAGTCTGAAGGTTGAAGGGATAGGACAATAGGTAAATGGAAGTTGTGTATGAGGTGGTAGAAATGGTGGTCAGTGGACGAAGTATCCTAGGTAGAAGAGTATGCTTGCCTGAAGGGGTGAGTTTTCAAATTTCGCCTAAAAAGAGTAAGTTAGGGTGATTGGCAGATATGTTGAGGTAGAGTGTTCCAGAGGAACACTGAACACAGAGGAACAATAGCCATTATTTGTGTCAGGAAAAAGGATCACATCACGGATGAGATACCAGTGTATCATCTCCAACTGCACTACATCATTAGTCTCAAACTGTGCTGTTTACTACACTTTAGACCCACATCCACAGTTTCACTTCAGTTTTCTGAAACATTTCCTCCTCCTGACTTTGTGAGGGTTAATGGCACTAAAACAGCTAATTATGATGCACAGCACTCTCCTCAATTGTCATTGCTATATGACTTATATATCTATAGCTAATTACAGGTGTTTTATCTTATCTAATGGTAGGTCTGTCGTAAAAGGTGGCTGAGGTTTATGTGGTTTAATTGATATTGTTCATAGATTTATACTTGCTAGTCCTACTTTACAACTTACAATGTTTTAGTGTCACACTGTATATCTAAGAATCTGAACAGGTACTAGTCTCACACATCAGCTACATACAGTATTACCACAACTTGATCACAACAGTCATGGATACTTACTTTCACCCCGGCTATCTACGTTTGCCCTCATCATGTCAGCTAAACCTTGGCATACCAAAGCTACTTAAAGGAAAACTGTAGTGAAAATAACAATAGGAAAATTGAACTTACAGTTTTGTACACAGTAGAAAGAGATTGCAGCGCATCTTAAACAAATCTGCACCTGACTGAAACAGGTGCTACCAAATTACTCTAATGGAGGATGTTTGCTTCCAAAATAATTTGCATGCAAAAGATTTTGTACTAGACCCACTGTTCAACAGGATGACCTCATGCAAACTATTTTGGAAGAGAACATCCTATATTAGTGTAAAATTGTAGCACCTGTTTCAGCTGTAACAAGCACAGTTGGACCTTTAAGAGGCTTTGTAGCCCTATGCAGCCAGTATTAGTCAGGTGCAGCTTGGTTTTAGATGCGCTGCCGTGAAAAAAAAAAAAAACATATCAAACAATTTGTTTTTCTTTCTTTTTTACAATATCCATTTACAAGTTATTTATTCAGTGTTTGCTCATTGTAACATTTTTCATCCCCCTAATTTACATTCTGCAATGTATCACAGGTGGGGACATCTTTAGTCCTCTCAGGTGATCTTTGCAGAAAAGTGGTTCCCCTGAATAACTTAAGTCTACTGCTTATCCTTACAGTGCCTCTTTCAGTATTAAAAAGGTGTTGTAGAGTAGCTGAACGGCATTAGAGAAAAGTAATACAAATGAGAACATCATTTCATACAAAAAGTTTTAAACAACTTAGAAATGCATTCTCTACTGCAAAACAGTCCTATTTTTCTTATCCCATATCTCATCACACCCACAATCTGCAAAGTGCTTGTTTAGCTCTTTTAACTCTCTTTGCCAACCTTTTATTCCTTCTTCATGCTTATCACCTGAAAGATTTGCAGCATACTTCACTGCAAACATGGACAAAATCAAAGTGTTTTCTTTCCATGCAACCCTAAAATTACACCTACACCCCTCTTCTCAACGGCTCTTTATCTGCCTTTTCTCCACTCTCTGAACATTCTCTCTCCCATCTAATCTCCAAATCCCATCTAACCACCTATTCTTTGATTCCAATTCCCTCACATCTCATTCTGCAGCTGTCCACATCTTTCATCCCTGTACTAACATCACATGTCCCTCTACACTGGCATCTTCACAATCTCTCTCAAAAAGGGTGTGGCGACATTTCTACTAGATTCCACTGTACTCTTTAGCTACTGCCCTATGTCATTTCTCCCCTTTGCATCCAAATTACTTGAATGCCATATCCATGCTGGATTATGCAAATATTTATCTCTTAACTATACGTTTGATCAGTTCCATTGTGGCTTTCACTTTAACCACTCCACAGAAACCACTCTTACTAAAATGGCCAATGATCTTCTTGCAGATAAATCCAAAGGCCATTATTTCACATTCCTCCTTTTTTATCTGTCATCTGTGTTTTATACCGTTGACCTCACTTTATGCCTATAGGTGAAAGTACCTGTAGGAGTAAAGGGTCTTACTCTCAACCTAGATATCTTACTATCTCTCTGATTAGTCTTTCACTGTTGGCTGATGGTGTAATGGTTAAGGGCTCTGCCTCTGACACAGGAGACCAGGGTTCGAATCTCGGCTCTGCCTGTTCAGTAAGCCAGCACTAATTCAGTAGGAGACCTTTGGCAAGTCTCCCTTACACTGCTACTGCCAATAGAGTGCGCCCTAGTGGCTGCTGCTCTGCTCTGGCGCTTTGAGTATGCAAGGAGAAAAGCGCAATATAAATGTTATTTGTCTTGTCTTGTCTTGTCTTGTCTTTCACAGTCTCTTAGTCAGAGAAGATCTCTTCTCTTCTCCACATCCTTTGTCTGTGAGGATTCCTCCAGCCTCTGTCCTTGGCCCCCTCTTCTTTTCCATCTACATGCACAATTTTGGCAATTGAACGAACTAATTACAAAAAGGTAAGGGAGCCAGGGCTATATATAAATTCTATCTCTTTAATAACCCAGTATCAAATAGTGAACATATCAAGTTTTTGGGCCTGAAGAAAAATCTGTACAAAATATTACACAGCTGTGACTCTTTTTTGATAGGAGTGCACTCCTTAGGTTTACAGGAAATATATTTGCAGGCCTCTGGCAAAAATATATTTAATGGGGGAGGGGGGGGGGGGTTATACGTGTATGTGTTGTGTTCACTATTTTATACTGGATTATTAAAGAGATTGAATTTATATATAGCCCTGGCTCCCTTACCTTTTTGTAATTTGTACTTGATCCATAGGGTGAGACGGGCATATATTGAATTTAGGTAGATATCCCCTAGTACTTTTATATTTTGTGTACAATTTAATGAACTAATTTGGTTACTATGTATTGTTAAAACCTGTACTAAGTATGTAGCATTTTAAATTTGACTTGAACACAGATATGTACTGTCATAATACACTGTAAGAGGCATTAATGTGGTATACATCACTTTTAATAACTCTTTTTAAAAGCTAAGCTTTATACTATAGATCTGGCTTTCTCAACCAGGGTTCCCTGGAACCCCAGGGTTCCTTGAGTACTCTAGAGGGGTTCCTTGGCATTTTCCCCTATCATTGGGGAAGGTATTATAGAGCACATTATAATAGGGTGTAATGTAAAAGAAGCACTAAATGGGGGTCAGAATATTAATTAGCAAATTAATAAAAAAGCACTAGGAGACAGTATAATAATGAGTGGCAGTGTAATGGGGGTAGTGAAATAAACAGCCTCACCTACTTTTAAAGACCATGTCTCCTGCAAAATAAATGCAGCGGTTCCGCAAGATCTAAAAATTGTTTGCAGGGGTTCCTTGTGATCCAAAAGACATTTGCAGGGTTCCTCCAGGGTAAAAAGGTTGGAAAAGGCTGCTATAGATACTGAGTGACTCCTACAACCCCCCATTGTTTTACATATTTGAATGTGCTTTTGATTCATCTAGGATGGGGAGTGCCACATCAGTATAAACATAATCATATATAAAATGCTTCCAGTGTGCTGTTCAAACTTATTTGGAGAACTCTCTTCCTAAATAGCTGCAGTTTTGTTGTGACATTCAGCTTAGTGAAGTGGTGTGACATCGAAATTCCCATGTCTTGTTAAAGGATCAAACTGTATCTTTACAATTTTTATTATGCAACAATGAATAGAGGGCCTTTAGCGCAATAGGTATTTGTGTAGCCTGCTGCAAACCACTGCATGGGATTTTTTTTTCAGCACAGGGGCCTGTATTGTCGCAATTACTGCTCCCAAAAACTTTTTTAGAGTTTTGAAAAACAATGTCTACCAGCTAACCCAGTGATAAAAGTATATTTTCCAATAGACATAGTAACTGCTAACCACTTATAAATATTTTTGATGTTTTTATTCTTCCATTTTTTTCCCATCAGCTCTGCCTGTTCATTGCAATGGCTAAATATGTTACCTTTACTATTACTACTTGAATAAATGTAAAATCAGTTTTTGAAAGTGTAGCTGTGCCTGCTCAGGCAATCTAGCAGTGTCTCTGAGCACCACCGAATAAGGTTTGCAGTTTTACAGGTGGTGTAAATAGAATATTAGCAATTCAATTTAGCTACTTGTGTCAATCCATAAAATATTACCTATTAGTGCAACCTGAGGGCAGGTTTGGGAAAGGCAGCATCAGAATGTTCAGCACTTCAACTCAACTATCGTGTGCCTAGATTGTCAAGAGAAGTTCAAAAGGTGTATATCAGAGGATGAGAGAAGAGCCGAGTACAGTGCCCCCAGCTCTCTGATCTTCTGATTCAATATTAGGTCCTGGAAACTTTCAGCAGCAGTGATACATCATTATGCGATTTTAAAGTAAAAAAAAAGACATCCATTAGAGAAGAAACTGTAAAACCTGGCTAATTTCCAAACGGCCTTGAGCAGGAGCCAAAACTGCATATTTTTCAATACTGTACCCAGTGTCTTTATAACTTTACATTCACATTATTTATTTATTTATTTTTCAGCTATATTTTTTTTCTTTTAAATCAGGATCTTAAATAGCTCATATAGTAAAAATGTACTACATTAGTCAGTATACTGCATTTTTTGTGCGTTTGTGTTTTTTTTAACACAGATGCATTTTCCATGCGTTTTGTGTGCATTTTGTATGCATTTTTATATTTAAATTTATGAAAATCACTAGGAAGACAACAGGAAATGGAAATACTTCAGAAATCTTTATTTTTTTTTAAAAACACATACAAAAAGCATCAAAAACACAAACAAAACACAGTCCATTGCATTTTCATTGACTTTCATTATGTATGTTTTGGCACCAATCCTGCATAATATGCAACAAAACCAGAGTTTGTGAAATTTATACTGTAAATCACAGGTCTCCGCGTTTTTTTTTTTTGCATCCCATTGACTAACATTGCTGCAAAAAACGCAGCGTTTTATGCAACGCCAGCGTTTCTGCTATGTGTGCTCCCAGCCTATTACAATGGCATATTGGTATGTAACCCTGCTCTTCTAGTGATGTTTAGCCTAGGTTGTGATGGCACAAAGCCTTCTCCTTTGATGCACGCTAGGAGACTAGGGCTCGTATGCTATTCACATAGTTAAAGGAACACTATCAAAGAAAGTAGTTTTGTCGCAACATTGGTAATGGATGGGTAATGGATATAAAATTAATATAAATAAAGGACCCTGCATATATTTTTGCCATGCAGTGGTTTTGTTTTCTAGTAACCTGTTTAACAGCTGTCTGTAGACAGCAGCAGACAGAGGAATAGTCCACTTTTGTAGTTGAGGTTAAAAATGTAGTGACACCTCCCCTGCCCCATGAGCTGTAACTCACATGGCCGCCTCAGCAAATGCTAATATGTCTGTCAGTAGGATTTAAGAGGAGCGAGAGCTTCTCTCCAATTCTCTCTCTTCTGTCCTGTATTTCTTTGAACTTGCTGTGTCCGCCGCGTCATTGGAGGTTTGCTGTTGCCATGCAATGGAAAATAACTAGGCAAAAGACAGTGGAAACATTACGTTCTGCAAAGTAATTTAACCACTTTCCCCTTGCCCGTACAAATTTCTCCGTCCCTTTTTCCATCCTTTAACCCCCAGGGACAGAGAAATCCGTACTTTCCGCGTTCCCGCCGCTGTCCGCGCTCCCGCTCGTAAACACGCCGCTGCCCGCTCACCCGGAGATCAATGAATGGGAAAATCCATTCCCGTTCGTTGATCTAAGCCCCGCAATGATCCACTGCTCTCCGATGAGCAGCGTGATCATTGTGAAAAGTAAACACTTACCCAGCCTCCAAGTACTTCCTCCAAGCTTCCGGAAGGACGCCTGGAGGTCGCATTAAAACAAAAAGTTACTGTGGCCATCTTGTGGCCAAATAGTAAAACTACACCCTACACATTTTTCACATACAAATAAATTACTTTTACAAAAAAAATTAACTCATTACCTCCCACACTCCCAATTTTTTTTTTTTTTTTTGTAATTAAAAAAAATTAAAAAATGTACAAAAAAAATACATAAATAAGTACCTTCGGGACTGAACTTTTTAAATATTTATGTCAGGAGGGTACAACACTGTTACTTTATAAACTATGGGCTTGTAATTAGGGATGGACGCAAAACTGAAAAAAATGCACCTTTATTTCCAAATAAAATATTGGCGCCAAACATTGTGATAGGGACATAATTTAAACAGTTTTATAACCGGGACAAAAGGGCAAATACATTTCATGGGTTTTAATTACAGTAGCATGCATTAATTAAAAACTATAATGGCCGAAAACTGAAAAATAATTAATTTTTTCCTACATTTTTCCTATTTTCCCATTAAAACACATTTAGAATAAAATTATTCTGGGCATAATGTCCCACCTAAAGAAAGCCTAATTAGTATTGGAAAAAACAAGATATAGATTGTTTAATTGTGATAAGTAATGATAAAGTTATAGACGAATGAATGGAAGGAGCGCTGAAAGGTGAAAATTGCTCTGGTGGTCAGGTAAACCCCCTCAGTGGTGAAGTGGTTAAATATGATTTAGTGTAGACAGTGCGCAGCATAATGGGACACTTCTTTTTTTTTATACTCAGGTCTTTAGATCTTCTGTTGTAAATTGTTCCCTCTCTTGAAAAGGATTTTTCGGAAAAAAGGGTTCCAAAGAATACACATAACTCCCCCCCCACCCCGGGGAACTTGGGGAGTGGGAATGTACACTGGGATGTAAGAGGTACCCCAAAGAAGATAATTTGATTCTGGCCAAGAAAATATATATGATTTAGAAAACAGGCTTACCTGAGGCAGTAAACGACTAAGGACTAAGTAAGTTCTTGACTGAGCATTAAAACAACGCATTTCATGGGTCCCAGCCTGCTTCATCAGGTTCATACAGTGTGTTAAAGAAAAAAACGTCCATCACTAGGAGTACCTGACAGGCATGTTGCTCTCTGGAAACCAGGACACACCATCAGTTTTTTTACCATTGACTCCTAGACAACTGCAAAAGTATCCTGCATTAACTATTAGAGCAATACTGTTAATGATTAGAGGTGAACTATTGATTTAACGTATATTCTCTTAAAGGAGAATTCATGGAAAAGCATTGATTAATTTCATCAGCTGACTGGGTTTCTTTGGTCATGTGATCATGTCTTATTTCTGCTTCCTGTTTTAGCTTACGCATTAAAAAGTGTAAGGTATGATTACCATCATGACCAGCCATTTATATAGGCTTAAAAATGTGGTGCCTGTTCAAGCTGGTCACCTGCATATTTAAAAATTTACATTAACAGAGTAGTGCTCTTTCTTTTAGTTATTTAAGTTTTTTAAATCTAAAGCATGTAGAAGAGCGCTCTGTTGAGAGAGATCTAGAAGAAGCAGCGGAACCTATGGTCTATTAACGGAACCTAGCTCAGCTAAGAATAAAGATTGGTGAGTATGAAAATTGCTCAGTGTGTGCAGGACTCCAGGAAATGTAAAGGTTTTTTTTTTTTGTTTTTTTTTTTTTAGGTGAATTAGGCACAAATTATCAGAAATGTACAGTTCTTGGGAGCCCAGCTAATCTTAAAGACACCAAATGATACTGCTTCTAAATCCTGGATGTGCTAGAGGTACTTAAAAAAAGCAGAAAGATCAAAAAGGAAAGAAACATTTCTGAACAGCAATTTGGATGAGGAAACTCAAAAAGAATAAATGATTAAGGATGTGTTCATACTGCCAGAGAAACCACTAAACGTATTTGCATACTTACTGCACACTTCATTGCAACAAGTTAATTGCTTTTCAAAAAAAAAAAACTTGTTTGTTTATAAGCACTCTGTGCCAAATGGATTCTAGGAGAGGTCTACTCACAATCACTGAATATACATCCCATAAACATTAGCAGTCCTCACTGCTACAGTAATGATATTCAACAAGAAATAGTTATCTAGACCACAACTGCCAGCAAAAAAAATTAAACCCTGGATGCCATGCTATATACTAATTAACAGTATAACAGTACATCATTTATTGATTACGACATGTTACAAATAGCTAGGTTTTGTATTTAATTTGTTATTTCAAAAGACTTAAAGAGACTCTGAAGTCTTGTTTTTTAACTGCTTTTCTCATATAATACTCTTCAGCATGAATGCCCCACTTGAATTGCCGCATCCCCGCGGCAGATGGGTGATTTATTAGTGAGAAAACAACCTGAAAAGTTCCATGACTTTGCAGGTCACAGATTGAGCTGCCCTGGAGAGGGAGAGCTTTGAACTGTAGCTCTGCCTCTCCGCAATCAATCTCCACGGATCTCTGCCTCCTCCCCACCCCTCTCAGTGAAAGGAAGACTGAGAGGGGCGGGGAGAGGCGGCGATCAGCAGAGATTGACTGCGGAGGAGGCAGAGCTACAGCTCAAAGCTCTGCCTTTTTAAAGGACTTACGAGGCGAATTACAGAAAAAAAGTTCAGCTCTGGTATTCTCTGCTAAGGGGGCGTGGCTGGCTTGACGTGCAGTCAGTCATGTGGGCGGTCATGTGGTGACGCCCACATGACGTATTACAGAGTATACAGCGCGGCGATGTGCCGAGGGGAGAGCTGTAATCCTGCGCAGCCACAGTAGCGGCTATGCAAATTGCGCAGGCAGAGGATTTTTTAAGGCGGCGATTCTAATCGCCCTGAGATAAGGCGACCCTGGGCTGGGTCGGGGCCTCTAATAATAACTGAATTTACAGAACAGAGCAGCTGGAAAGTGCAAAGGAGCCGCAGATCGTCTGCCCTGAGGTCTGCTATTACAGTAAGGTAATTAACTTTTTTTCTGTAATTCGCCTCGTAAGTCCTTTAAGGAAGTAAAGCCCTATGAGCCCCGGGGCTTTGCAGCCGGGCTATTTCACACTAATAAATCACCCATCTGCCGCGGGGATGCGGCAATTCAAGTGGGGCATTCATGTTGAAGAGGATTATATGAGAAAAGCAGTTAAAAAATGAGACTTCAGGGTCTGTTTAAAGTGATGCACATTTTCAATAATGTGGACCTGAACTCTTGCACAGAACAGAGGGAAAACATAAATAAATGCACCCTGTGTATATGTAGAGAGTTTAGTTTGTCTAATTCCCCCTCATCTGTGCCTAATCAAAAGTTGTAATTTGATCTCTCTCGTGTCAACTGACTGCCACGGCAGATAAGCTCATTTGAAAGCACTGGATGTTAACAATATGTCTACTTCCATGAAAGTAGAAACACTGCAGATTTATTTTAGGATTGTATCAGCTGTAACAAAGAAATGTTTTTTGTTTAAAGGTTATTATGCTGTTGCATATCTTTTAGAGCAGAGAGGAAGTTCTGAGTTCAGACCCGCTTTAATAATAACTATAGGACCTGTTTAGAAAAGTTTTTTTTTTTTTTTTTTTACATATCTTTTTATTAAAGTTTTTCAAAACAGTAACAGTGCATAGAAATCAAATTACAAGAAAAAGTATAAAAGATAAAGTCTATGCATACAAAAGACTATCAATAAAAACAGAAACAGCCCATCATGAGAAGGTCCAAGTAATATTCGGAATAGTTACAAAACTATCAGAAGGGGATAAAACCTAAACATGTATGAAGGTTTGCATATCTATTTAGTTCAAGTTAATTATGCAATTGGCCCATAATCTTGTTTGATCTTCCACAAGTCCCAAACATCATCAAATAGGTCTACCCTGTTATTTGGTCTAGCTGTCATTTCCTCCAGCCGCTTCACATCAAGAATTTTCTTGAGTAACATGTCTCTTGTTGGAGGAGAATGGGAACGCCACTGCGCTGCAATAGATCTTTTAGCAGTGTTAAGAATGATAGCCACAAGCTTATTAGTTTTACGGATGAATTGGGAAGTGGATAATCTAGAAGCAAAGTAAGCGGTTTGCATTACACCGGTGTCCGCAGAATCTCACTTAATAATTGGGTGACAGTTTTCCAAGAAAAGTATTTTAAAGGGACTCCGAGCAGTGCAGAAACTATGGAAAGATGCATATCATTTTAAAGCTCTCTTTCTCCTCTTTCCAATGATATATAAACCACCACCCTACGCCTTTTAATTTTCGTTATTTTCGCAATTGAAATTGCCGCGGCCGCGATTTCAATCGCGAAAATAGAGAAAACTAAAAGGCGTAGGACGACGATTTAGGTGTCGCCAGAAAGAGGAGAAAGAGAGCTTTAAAATGATATCCATCTTTCCATAGTTACATTGTATTACACAGGACGACACTTTCCCCAGTGTCAGCAACTCCATTTTGCTGAAAAAGTCGTCCTGTGTAATACAAGGTAACTATGGAAAGATGGATATCATTTTAAAGCTCTCTTTCTCCTCTTTCTGGTGACACCTAAATCATCGCCCTACGCCTTTTAGTTTTCTTTATTTTCGCGATTGAAATCGCGGCCGCAGCAATTTCAATCGCGAGAATAGCGAAAACTAAAAGGCGTAGGGCGGCGATTTATATATCATTGGAAAGAGGAGAAGGAGAGCTTTAAAATGATATGCATCTTTCCATAGTTTCTGCACTGCTCGGAGTCCCTTTAAATATGTGAAAGGTCTGCTGCCATATCACTCTCACTCCCGGTTCCTTTTAGTTAAAACAAAAAAAGTTTGCTTCCTAATTGAAAATAATAGGGTTAGAAAATGACATTGCACTTCAAGTGAATGGTTTAAGCACCTGCGCTTGTTCCTGACTGTGAGATGAAGCTCCTCCCCAACACTGGCCTTCTATTAGTCACTTATTTCCAGTCATGGCCTGTGTTTTGAGGTGGTAGGCTGTTCTTCTGATCTCTCATTGCTGAGCCATGATGTTTGTAAGGGCTTGTAATCCCCTGGCAGTAAGGGCAGGTTCATAGCTGTGTAACTGTTTTTATTTTTTTATTTTTTTACAAACATTTTCAGTCAGAGACAGGTAGCAGATTCTTTTTGTGAGGAGCAATATGTTGAGTACAAAGTATAAATTTCCAACTCTTTAAATAGCCTACCAGAACATTTTTCAGAGCTATGCTATACAAGTCATTTTGTAATTTGTTATTTTTATTATTTTTAAAACTACATGCTTATTTGTCACAAGCTATGATTTTCGAAAATAGCTAGGAGCTGCTTAGAATTTCACTTCTTGGCAATCATGGCAACATCTGTTTAGTGTACAGATTGCTCCTTTTGAAGTACAGAACATTCTCAAACTCCCTTCAAACTCCACAAGTCATTTCTGACCAGAGTAATAACTAAACTTTTAGCATACCTTCACATCATCTATCGTTTTACTGGGATCCCTTGGAAATACAAAACATCTAACAGGAGTAGAGGGATGTCTTTTTTTCAAGTCTTGCACACAGTTATATTGGGATATATTCACTAAACTGTGGTAAGCACAATAAAATGCCTTAAAGGGAACCAGAGACGAATGAATACCCAAAATAGGAAAAGGTTTTATACATACCTGGGGCTTCTTCCAGCCCCATAAGCCTGGATCGCTCCCATGCCGCCATCTTCCGCTTCCTCTATCGCCGGTACCGGGTCCCGTCACTTCCGGCGGATGCGGCCAATTGTCTGCATGCACAGGGGCTCCCTCCATACCCTTACGCATGCGGCTGCGCAGTATGGAGCCGCACGCGTAAGGATATGGAGGGAGCCCCTGTGATGCGGACAACTGCCCGCGTGCTGACACCGACTGGTCCACGAAACAACGGGACCCAGTACCGGCAGATACAGGCAGCGGAGGACGGCGGCGTGGGAGCGATCCGTGCGTATGGGGCTGGAGGAAGCCCCAGGTATGTATAACACTTTACTTTATCTCATCTCTGGTTCTCTTTAAGTCTTGCCACACGACTTAGTAGAGCAGAATGCAATGCATTGCACTCTTCTCATTGTCCATAAAATGTAATGCACTTTATTTTGATAACCACAGTTAAGTGACTATACCACATAGTTACATAATTAGTTTGGTTGAAAATAGAAATCTTTCCAAGACCAACCAGGAGGGAGAAAAAAAATAAGTAAAAATTAGGAACATTTCTTTCTTGAAACCTCACATACAACAGTTAATCCAGAGAAAGGCAAAAAACCCTGCTTAGGTCATTACAGGATACTGATACACGGGCATTAAATAGATGCGCAAGAAAAAATGGGTGTGAATGAAAGAAAAAAAAATACTGTAGTAATAACTATAGTAAAACATTGGTAAATGTTACCGATATTTTACTACAACTAAACGTAACCTTACTCTCACACAGAACCCCCCCGCCTCTGATGCCTAACCTTAAAACCCCCCTTCCTGATGCCTAACTCTAAAACTTCCCTTCCTGACGCCTAACCCTAAATATCCCTCTTCCTGATTGAGGAAGTGCATAGCCATGGCTGCCCATACACATTAGCCCATGACTGGCTGAGTCAACCAATGTTCAATAGAGCACTGCAGCTGACTGAGCTGAGTGGAGGAACACGGATTTATGGCGAGGGCACAGAAAGACTGCTGCAGGAGGCTGAATGAAACCCCGGGTAAGTTAAACTGCCAACTTTTTTTCATTTTAGGTTCTTATTAAAGTACATCTGCCATTTTGTAGCCACAAATAAGTAGCATTGGTGAAAATGCATATGAAGATTCTCTTTATCTCTATGCCATATAATGTGAGTGTACAAGATATTCAACATTCTCTCCTTATACAGTCAGATTTGACTCAATTTTAACACACACACACACACACACAAATATCCACTTGTCTGGATACATGAATCATCAGTCCGGCAAGAGCCAATAGCCCAGTGAAATCTGATGTCCTATGAGCAAGAACTAATAGTGACTTCACACCCTGTCAACAGAGTAACCAAACAGCCCAGGGTGACCCAAACCACTAGGAATGTATAGGGGGATAAAAGAGACCGAAATGCCCTCCTACTAATAAGCAATGCTTGGTGGAATTTGCCTTTTTAAAACAGAAGGAAATTTGCAATAATTCAGCTATACATGAACATTTGTGGTTGCCCACAATGCACCACTACTGAATATGCAAATTATCCCTTCTCACCCTTGTAAGCAAGGCAAGCATCCAGCACCACTGGTGTATAGCAAGCCTGTAGATTTAAATATTACACAGCCACATCCTGTCAGACTGCACATATATGAGTAACAATGGGGGTACACCAGCTCTCATTACCACTATTCTGTATTAAGTACACCTAGCTACCACACAGTTGTGAGACTTAGGAGCCTCCCAACTTACACAGACAGTGATAGGAGTCCTTCCTGTATAGCAGTTCTCATCCAAAAGTGAGTAACAAATACATCCTCTCCTCCTAATGATACATAAAAAGCTTTACTAGCTTGGTAACATAGCCTTTGATTTTCTATGATCCATCGATGTACATTCTAGATTTTTATCACCTCTAGCTCTCCATGCAGACAGCTTATCAAATCCAAACACCTCATATTATAAAGGCTTAAGTGTACCTAATAATCTCTGATACAACCTCCCTGTGGTGTGACGCTGCACTCAGTCAACATGAGCCTCTAATCAGGTGAATTCAGATACACTCAGAAAAGAAAAGGTGACACTGTGATAAGGTGTGAAATACATAATGAAATATTTCAAAGGATCACGTGAATTATCTGATCCATATAATTGCAAGTTACATTTTGGTTGATAGCATATGTGACCACAAACAAAAGATAATACCTATTGAATGTTTTCAACATTTCACTAGTACCCACTGTATCTTTAAACGGTCTATACAAAGATCATTGAATGTACGTAAATATATTTTGCATTTAGTTTGTAATGAAATTAACCCTGTTGCTGTATTGATCATTCTATATAACAATCAGATTCTATCTTGTATGCCCTTACCCGGCCACTGTGTATTTCTGTTTTAATGGAAGTTTAGAACAGAAGCACCCTGCTACACATACATTTAAAGTGGACCTGAACTCAGAACTTCCTCTCTGCTCTAAAAGATAAGCAACAGCTTATTAACCTTTGTTTCTAAAACACAGTGATTATGGTTGGTGGATTTGTGTTTCTAAGCAACAAAGGATGGGGAAAAAAAGGGAAAACAATTAGAGTTGAAGGCTGAAAAAGGCCAAATCAGGACTTGAGGTGGGCCGAACGGTTCGTCGGCGAACGGTTGCAGGCGAACATCGGGTGGTTCGCCTTCGCCGGCAAAGGCAAACTTTCCCGGAAGTTCGATTCGCCCCATAATGCTCTATGAGGGTCAACTTTGACCCTCTGCATCACAGTCAGCAGGTGCATTGTAGCCAATCAGGTTACACTAAGCCCTGGAGCCCCACCCCCCCTTATATAAGGCAGGCTCCGGCACCCATTAGCCTCAGTCGTATGCCTGCTAGAGACAGACTAGGGACAGCTGCTGCAGACTTGTTCTCCTAGAGACAGATTAGTCAGGCTCTTGCCTTCTTAGCTTTCTCCTAGCTGAATCTTATTGCTATAATAGCGCCCCAGAACAGCTCTTTTCAGAGCTCATCCTGCTCGTGTGATCAATTTTTTTTTCTGTGTTTGAAACTAACACTTGTGTTGCTTACTAGACAGCATTGCTAATTCATACTGTGTGTCCCACTGCAGCAGCAGCAGCAGCAGCAGCACATTCAGTGACTACCTGTGTGTGTGAGACACTTGTGTTGCTTAGACAGCATTACTAATTAATTCTGTGTGTGTCCCACTGCCAGCAGCCCACCAGCATCAGCAGCACATTCAGTGACTACCTGTGTGTGTGACAGGGAGCTGCACATTGTACTACCCACCCAGTACTGCATTTACCTACTACTAGTACCTGTTGTGTTTAGTTAACCCACCTCATCACTGCATACACCTACGTTTGGGTTGAGTGAACTCACCTCACTGCATCTAGCTACCTTTTGTGTTCAGTGAACTCACCTCACTGCATATATAACTACCTTTGGGTTGAGTGAACTCACCTCACTGCACATAGCTAACTTTTGTGTTCAGTGAACTCACCTTACTGCATATATAACTACCTTTGGGTTAAGTGAACTCACCTCACTGCATATAGCTACCTTTTGTGTTCAGTGAACTCACCTCTCTGCATATAACTACCTTTTTTGTGTTGAGTGAACTCACCTCACTGCATATAGCTACCTTTTGTGTTCAGTGAACTCACCTCACTGCATATATAACTACCTTTGGGCTGAGTGAACTCACCTCACTGCACATAACTACCTTTTTGTGTTGAGTGAACTCACCTCACTGCATATATAACTACCTTTGGGTTGAGTGAACTCACCTCACTGCACATAGCTACCTGTTGTGTTCCGTGAACTCACCTCACTGCATATATAACTACCTTTGTGTTGAGTGAACTCACCTCACTGAATAGCTACCTTTTCTGTTGAGTGAACTCACCTCACTGTATATACCTAGCTTCCCCCCGAGATGGACAAAATGGACAAACCAGGTAGAGGAAGAGGTAGAGGCAGACCCAGAGGAAGGCCACCTGGCACTGGCAGGTCTGTGTGAGGTGGTGTTGCTGTGATTTCATGCGGACCTGTCCCAAAGTACAGTGCTCAGAAGAAGGCACGTGCCATCACTTCCCAAAATTGTGAGGATGTGCTTGAGTATTTAACACAGAACACCTCATCTCCCAAAGCCACCAGCGCTACAACAAGCACCACATCCGCTGCATTTGACACTTCGCAGGAGTTATTTGGTGGTAGTGGTAGTGAAATCACTGATTCCCAGCCACTACTGCAACAACAAGAAGAAGAAGGCGCAGGTACACCACCTCATACGTCTGAGTTAGGTGGCGTAGTATGGACGTAATGTGTGAGGAGGGGCATGATGAACCACCTGAAGTTGGTGCAGTTGTTGGATTATGATGATGATTATACGGATGTCACGTATGTTCCCAATAGAGGAGATGACCAGGGGGACAGTTCAGAGGGGGAGCCAGAGAGGAGTAGGAGACGACTCCATGATAGAAGCAGAGGGAGCTCGTCCTCAGAAACAGCTGGGGCAGTGTCCGGTGCCATGTATCGCCAGCTATGGCCAGCCAGCCAACATGCCTTTCAAGGTCAGCTGTTGATGCCACCGTAGTGCCATCACCCCAGGGGGGCTCAGCGGTTTGGAAATATTTTACGGTGTGTGCCTCAGATAGGAGCAAAGCCATCTGTTCTCTCTGCCTCCAAAAATTGAGCTGTGGAAAGGCCAACACTCACGTAGGGACAAGTGCCTTACGAAGGCACCTGGAGAAAAGGCACAAACAGCTATGGGAAGAACACCTGAGGAAAAGCAGCACCCCTCAAAAGACAAGCCACCCTCCTTCTCCTCTTCCTCCTTCAGGTGCATCGTCTTCATCCGCTTTCTCCCTTGAACCTTCACAGCCACCCTCCTTCACACCACCTCTGCCCTTGAGCGGTTCCTGCTCCTCTGCCCACAGCAGTAGCCAGGTGTCCATGAAGGAAGTCTTTGAGCGGAAGAAGCCAAGTTCGGCCAGTCACCCTCTTGCCGGGCATCTGACAGCTGGTGTGGCGGAACTATTAGCTCGCCAGCTATTACCATACAAGCTGGTGGAGTCAGAGGCTTTCCGTAAATTTGTGGACATTGGGACACCGCAGTGGAAGATACCAGGCCGCACTTATTTTTCACAAAAGGCCATACCCAAACTGTACCGTGCAGTTCAGAGGCAAGTGGTGTTATCTATTGCAAAGAGCGTTGGGTCAAGGGTCCACCTGACCACGGATGCCTGGTCTGCCAAGCAAGGGCAGGGCCGCTACATTACGTACACAGCCCATTGGGTCAACCTGGTGACCGATGGCAGCAAGCAGGGAGTACGTGGCTGCGCAGCGGACCGACTTGTCACACCTCCACGGCTTGCAGGCAGGCCTCCTGCCACCTCCTCTCCTTCTCCTCCAGCTACATCCTCTTCACTGTCAACCTCCTCCTCCTCAGCTAAGTGTCAGTTGAACTCTAGCGGTGCTGCCATCTCCTCTTCCTCTCCAGCTACACAGCCCCATCTCCCCAGAGCCTACGCTGCATGCCAGGTACGACGGTGTCACGCAATTCTAGACATGTCTTGCCTCAAAGCGGAGAGTCACACTGGAGCAGCTCTCCTGGCTGCTCTTAACAAACAGGTGGAGCAATGGCTGACCCCGCACCAGCTGGAGATCAGCAACGTGGTGTGTGACAACGGCAGCAATCTCCGTTCTGCTTTGAATTTGGGAAAGCTGACACATGTACCCTGCATGGCACATGTGCTGAATCTGGTCGTGCAAAGATTTGTCTCAAAGTACCCAGGCTTCGAGGACGTCCTGAAGCAGACCAGGAAGTTGTGTGGGCATTTCAGGCGGTCTTATACGGCCATGGCACGCTTTGCGGACATTCAGCGGAAAAACAACTTGCCGGTGAGACGCTTGATATGCGATAGCCCAACTCGCTGGAATTCCACCCTGCTGATGTTCTCTTGCCTGCTAGACCAGGAGAAAGCCATCACCCAGTACCTGTACAACTACAGTAGAAGGACACAATCTGGGAAGATGGGGATGTTGTGGCCCAACAGCTGGACACTGATGCGAAATGCATGCAGGACCATGCGGCCGTTTGAAGAGGTGACCAACCTGGTGAGTCGCGCAGAAGGCACCATCAGTGACTTGATCCCCTACGCTTATTTCCTGGAGCGTGCCATGCGTAGAGTGATGGATGAAGCTGTGGAGGAGCGGGAACAGGAACAGCTATGGCAGGAGGATTCGTGGGAGCGATTTACATCCGAACACCATGTTTCCTCGACACCTGCGGCACCACAGAAGGGGGAGGAGGAGGAAGAGTAGTCGTGTGGGGAAGGAGAGGAGTCAGACTTGGATGACGATTATGAGGAAGGTGTTTCTGTGGAGGAGGAAGAGGCGGCGGCGGCAGAAGAACAACCACAGCAGCCATCACAGCGGGCTTCTGCTGCTCCACGTTCCCGTGGTATTGTTCGTGGCTGGGGGGAGGAAGAGGAGTTGCGTGACGTCACTGTGGAAGAGCAAGAGGAGATGGAGAGTACATCTGGATCCGACTTTGTGCAGATGGCCTCTTTCATGTCGTCCAGCCTGTTGAGGGACCCTCGTATCAAAAAACTCTAAGGGAATGACCTGTACTGGGTGGCCACGCTACTAGACCCTCGGTACAGGCACAAAGTGGCAGACCTGTTACCAACTCAACACAAGGCGGAAAGGGTGCAGCACTTGCAGAACAAGCTGTCAATGATGCTTTACAATGCATTTAAGGGTGATGTGACAGTACAACGCAGTAAAGGTACCACTGGCAGTAATCCTCCTCCTCCTCGCCAGTCCATGCAGGCAAGGACAGGACGCTCCAGCGATCTTGGGGTGATGTTGGACATGCGGACATTCTTTAGTCCAATGCCTCGCAGTAGCCCTTCCAGATCCACCCTCCACCAACGCCTGGACCGGCAGGTAGCCGACTACCTGGCCTTAAGTGTGGATATACACACTGCGACTGCGAGCAGCGAGGATGAACCCTTGCTCTACTGGTTGCGCATGCTTGACCTGTGGCCAGAGCTGTCCCAATTTGTCTTACAACTTCTCTCTTGCCCTGCCGCAAGCGTCCTGTCAGAAAGGACCTTCAGTGCAGCTGGAGGCATTGTCACTGAGAAGATAATTTGCCTAAGTCATGACAGTGTTCAGTACCTGACCTTTATCAAAATGAATGAGGCATGGATCCCTGAGGGCTATTGCACGACCGAAGACTAAGTCAGTCCCCGCACACAGCATCTCTGCCTGCAGGCCACTTGACTGCCTTCTCCGCCACCACCACCAGAGTCCAGGACTCTAGGCGGATTCCATTATTTTTAAGGCCGCTGCTAGCAGCGGCCGCTATACTAATTTTTCTGGGGCGTGCACATGCCTGCCTAATTTTTCTGGCTGAACTGCAGGCGGCTGCAACAAAAAAACAAAAGGCATGTACATGTGCCCATCCCCCTTCGTGATCATTACCTTGCCGCGGTGAAGGGGCTTGCGTATCACAATGAAGCAATGACCGCCGGCTATATGAGTGTCTCGGGTGGGGGTGGCACACCAAAGATAATAAGGTCGTTGTTTCATTGTAGTCAGACCAAATTTGATCAGCTGGACAGTCACTGTTCTGTCATTCAGCTACATCAGCCGGGCGAGCATATGGGCTGAAAAACCACCAAGCCCACCATCACCTGCACTCTCGTCATGGTGCGCACCAGTCCAGCACGGCCGTCACTACACAAACGGCTGTTTGCAGTCACTGCATACCTTTCACTGCATCTGTGACTGCACATTATACCTGGCAGTCAGTGCACAACTTGCACTTGAATGGATGGCAGACTTGCCCTCCATAACGGATTCCCGTTAAAAGATTTAAAGTTAATTCATTACAATTAGGGCCTCAAAAGGTCCTCCTGAGTCCTGTATTGTTATTTTTGGTCACTACCTCGGGGCGGGCATGCCTGCCTGCTGCCCTCCTTGCCTGGATGTGTGGTGTTAGCCGTTTCTTAGGCTCCAACTCCGGAACACAATACAACCATCTACAGTTTCAAACAATTTAAAAATACAACCATCTACAGTTTCAAACAATTGAAAAATAAAACCATCTACATTTTCAAACAATTTAAAAAAATTGCAAAAAAAATTGCCCTCCGTAAAACATTCTTGGCAAATGCTTTCGACTTGGTTTGTCTTCCGCTGGGTCAAGGGTCCATCTGACCACAGATGCCTGATCTGCAAAGCACGGTCAGGGCAGCTACAGCATGGGTCTCAGCAGGCTCCCACTTCGGGCCGGAATCCAACCTTCATTCCCCGCCCATTACCCGTGGTGACAATGGCAGACTTGCCCTCCATAACGGATTCCCGTTAAAGGATTTAAAGTTGATTCATTACAATTAGGGCCGCAAAAGGTCCTCCTGAGTCCTGTATTGTTATTTTTGGTCACTACCTCGGGATGGGCGTGCATGCCTGCCTGCTGCCCTCCTTGGATGTGTAGTGGTAGCCTGCCTGCTGCCCTCCTTGGATGTGTAGTGGTAGCCGTTGCTCAGGCTCCACACCGGATTCCATCCCTCATTCCCCGGCCATTACCCGGGGTCACAAATGGCAGACTTGCCCGCCTCCATATGATTCTCGTGAAAGGAATGTGGTGTCATCTTTGCCCGCCATAACTGGTTCTCGTTATAGGATTTAAAGTACATTCATTTCAAATACGCAGCAGGGCCTCGAAAGTCCTCCTCCTGTATTGTTATTTTTGGTCACTACCTCGGGGCGGGCGTGCATGTGGAGGGCATCCTTGGGTGTGTAGTGGTAGCTGTTGCTCATGCTCCACACTGGATTCCATCCCTCATTCCCCGGCCATTACCCGGGGTCACAAATGGCAGACTTGCCCGCCTCCATATGATTCTCGTGAAAGGAATGTGGTGTCATCTTTGCCCGCAATAACTGGTTCTCGTTAAAGGATTTAAAGTACATTCATTTCAAATACACAGCAGGGCCTCGAAAGTCCTCCTCCTGTATTGTTATTTTTGGTCACTACCTCGGGATGGGCGTGCATGCCTGCCTGCTGCCCTCCTTGGATGTGTAGTGGTAGCCGTTGCTCAGGCTTTCCCCCCGGATTCAAACCCTCATTCCCTGGCCATTACCCGGGGTCACAATGCCAGACTTGCCCGCCTCCATAGGATTCTCATTGTAGCGGTACTGAACAAGTACACAGCAAGTAGAAAATGTAATTTAAAAACAAAACATAAGCTTTTTAACAATGCCATGGAAAGTTGATAAGGAAGTCACACATTACCTGACATCACTGAGTGAGGAAGAGCAATCTCGCAATGTTGCGCAGTAGTCCAGCATGGCCGTCACTACACAAACAGCTGGTAACTTGCGGTGCGTTACACAGTTAGTTTGGTGCGTCAGTGTGAAGCAGTACTCTAATTACACTACCTGATTGATGTATACACATGCAAGATGTTTTAAAGCACGTTAGGCCTGCAATTTAGCATTCAATGTGATTTCTGCCCTTAAAAAAACGCTATTTTGCATCACATCCAGATTTGTCCCCGGGAGTTTTGGCATGTATCCCACTCTGCCATGCCCCTCTCCAGGTGTTAGACCCCTTCAAACATCTTTTCCATCACTTTTGTGGCCAGCATAATTTTTTCTATTTTTCAAAGTTCACCTCCCCATTGAAGTCTATTGCGGTTTGCGAACTTTTTTCGCGAACCGAACCTTCCGCGGAAGTTCGGGAACCCGGTTCGCGAACCTAAAATCGGAGGTTCGGCCCATCACTAATCAGGACACATAAGTATACAGATGAAAAACAGGTGGACGTAAAAAAATAAAGATCAAACCCTCAAGCCCCATCTCCTCCTGGACACTGAAAGGGGGAATGACCCCCTAAATATTGCTGCAAGGGATCTTTTAAAGGGGTGGAGCTGGAGCTTTTGCACGTTAACTCCCTTCCCTATTAAAAATCATTTAGGTCATTATTACTTAAGAAGTAGAGCAGGGGTCTCAAACTCAACTTACCTGGGGGCCGCAGGAGGCAAAGTCAGGATGAGGCTGGACCGCATAAGGGATTTCACAAAAAAAGTCAATCAGCAGCTCCCGTCTCTCCCCCCGCCCCTTGCATTTATTTTTATTTCAAAATCAAATTCACACTGAAGCAAGCTATTTTACCTTATAGTTCGCTTCAGTGCTCCCATTACAAGTAATCCGCCATGTCCCCGCCGCAAAATGAGGGCTGCAGAGCCCCCAAATCGCCCAGGGGGCAATTCGCTGGCATTTCCTGGAAGGGGCAGAGCTTTCAGCTTCAGCTCTGCCCCTCCTGATGTCAATCGCGGCACAACGCCGCCTCTCCCCGCCCCTCTCTGTGAAGGAAGAGTGAGAGGGGCGGGCAGAGGCGGTGATGTGCCGCGATTGACGTCAGGAGGAGCAGAGCTGAAGCTGAAAGCTCTGCCCCTTCCAGGAAATGCTGGCAGATTGCCCCCCGGGCGATTTGGGGGCTCTGCAGCCCTCGTTTAGCGGCGGGGATGCGGCGGATTACTTGGGTGCACTGAAGCGAACTATAAGGAAGCTTTTGCCGGCGCGGGCCACAAAATATTGTATCGAGGGCTTCAAATGGCTCGCAGGTCGCGAGTTTGAGACCCCTGAAGTAGAGTCTCGTGCTCACTAACTTACTGTAACTTGTCTAGGAAATGTTATCTTGCATGAGTGAGATGGGGTTAACAATATTGTAATTTAGATATTGTCGTTGACAAAGATGTCACTATGCTCTAAAATGTTGCTACAGCAGCATCACCAGGTATTTGCTGGGAAGTCCTGCAACAATCAGAAGCACCGTAGTAACGGCTGGAAACTGCTATCATAGGCTGTACATGTGTAAATGTAGTGTACATTTTGTGAAACTTTTAGCATTGAACCCATAATCACTGTTTTTCAGCAATTGCAGTTTTACTAATATTTTGCAAATCATGCCTAAACTATTCATCATGAAAGTTACTTTCCCTATATGAAACTTCAGCTGTCGTTATTTTTGTTGCTTTTTTTGCTGTCTGCATCGTATTGCAGAGATTTTCCATCTTTTTCTGCTATGCTGCTGACAACAGTAAACAGTATCTATTCAACAGGTACAACAGTATATGGTCCTGACAGAGCTGAATATGGGAGGCATTAAAGGCATTTTAAGATCATTTTGGTGCTATCTTTGGAGTTGATTTCACATTTTCAATTTACTTCAATGTATTTTGCTTCCAGCAGTAAGTGAAGAAGCAATGTCAGTTCCCCAGTTCTTGTTAAGATGAGGCAAAGCAAAATCTCCTCATTCAGCTTATCTTTAGCTATGGCTACAATTTCTAAAGAACAGGGAAAAGATTGGCAGCGCTCAATCATGCTGCAACTGAAATGAAACCAACAGAGGCGTGCACCTCCCCCAGGGAATTAAATTATACCCCTTGAATACAAATCAGATGCAAAACTATGCACTAAACCCTAATCTAAATGAATTGAATGCAAACTGATACATATGAATGCAGCTAGCCATGAACAGACCTCCTTTTTATACAATGGGTGATATTGGCAGCGCTTCCAAACACAGGCTGCACCCGAGTTGACCAGCTGCATAAATGTGCAGAGCCTACACACGGGCACCTTACACAACTTGCATTCAATACAGATGCAGCAAAGGAGGATGTTGGCTTCAAGAACAGCTTGTGCACAGATTGTTCAATACTCTTCAACGACGATGACGTGCCCTCTCAGAAGAAACGTAACCACTAGCTAACAGTTAAAACATAGTATGAACCTGATGCTTGGAAGAGACCAAGCCACTAGCTAACAGGTAAAACATAATATGAACCTGAGGGTCGGAAGAGACCTAACTACTAGCTAACAGTTAAAACATACTGGTTAGGTCTCGGGGTTGCACTTCCTCGTCGTGGAAGAGTCTAGTATTGAACAATCTGTGCACAGGCTGTCCTTGAAGCCAATGTCCTCCTTTGCTGCATCTGTTTTGAATGCAAGTTGTGTTATCTGCCCGCATGTGGGCTCTGCACATCTATGCAGCTGGTCAACTCGGGTGCAGCCTGTATCTAGAAGCACTACCAATATAACCTGTTATGACTACAGTTTTCCTGTGAGATATTAAATTCCGAATGAAGTAGCAGTTGTACAGAAACACTGGGGAATTTAGACACTAGAGGTCTGATTCAATTGAGAAATAAGGAACAAAATATTTACGATTAGAACTATTGAACCACAATGCAATGCATTTGCCACTTGATTCAATGACCTTATCATTGGTAGCAATAGCAATTCCAACACATTAAAATGTCTCCATCCCATCCCTGAATCCCAATCTTAACCACTCCCATGGCACAAATTCCCTTCTTGAAGCCTAACCTTAAACTTTTTTTTTATTTATTTATTTATTTATTTTTTATAACATGCTCCTAGATGGGAAACATTTGTGCTTTTCAGCTGGTTTGTATCTATACATGTAATAATTGTTTCTTGTCAGATTACATCTACTTTATGTGTAATTACATGGTGTATTGCAAATAAACTATAAAGATTTAGTCTATGCATACAGTATGTTCCTGAATACATAAAATAGTGCACTCCTAAACAGGAGAACATGAACAACCTATGCATATAGTATGCCGTGTTTTATTGTACTATGATGTGCACATTCAAGGATACCCGAAGTGACATGTGACATGATGAGATAGACATGTGTATGTACAGTGCCTAGCACACAAATAACTATGCTGTGTTCCTTTTTTTTCTTTCTCTGCCTGAAAGAGTAAAATATCAGGTATGTAAGTGGCTGACTCAGTCCTGACTCAGACAGGAAGTGACTACAGTGTGACCTTCACTCATAAGACATCCCTTTTTTTACCTCTTTATTGCTGTCAGAAGCCATTTTCTGCTAGGAAAGTGTTTTATAGTTGGAATTTCTTATCAGTGAGGGTCACACTGTAGTCACTTCCTGTCTGAGTCAGGACTGAGTCAGCCACTTACATACATGATATTTAACTCTTTCAGGCAGAGAAAGAAAAAAAAGAACACAGCATAGTTATTTGTGTGCTAGGCACTGTACATACACATGTCTATCTCATCATGTCACTTCGGGTATCCTTTCAGAATCCTAGAGCTGTGAATAGGGAATGATAGCCTGCTAGGCACATTGCTGCCGATGTGTAATATATAAATCCAGTACATAAACTGTTGCTCCTTCACTTTAAAATTAAATAACCAGCAAATGGCTTTATGCTGTACAATGGAAATCAGGACAGGCCAGGTCAAATGCTCTAATTTTCTTTTGCACGTAACACTGCCCTGTATTGATTTGCCATTCTAACTTAGGAAGAAATATATGCTATTTCATCAGGCACTGCATTGTAAGAAGTCTATACAAATAGTGTGCTACTCGAGTCATTTTCAGGCTTTCATTTCATAGCTTTTAAGAAATATGCAAGCACAAAAATAGAGCCAGCACCGGAATATACAGTGAGCTAAAACAAGTAAAGACCAAAACATTTATAAATGTAGACCTGGCAAAATTGATGAATATGGAGCATAATATTTTTGAAAACAAAAAACTTACTTAAAGTGGATCTGAACTCAGACCTTCCCCTCTGCTCTAAAATATAAGCAACAGCATAATAACCTTTAAGGAAAAACATTTCTTTGTTACAGCTGATACAAATCCTGCAATACATAGGCAGTGTGTCTACTTCCTACTTTCATGGCAGAGACATTAGGGTAACATTCTGTGTTTGCAAATTAGCTGCTCTGCTGAGGGAGCCAGCTGACACAGCTGAGAGATCAAATTACACTGGTGATTTGTCACAGATGATGGGGAATTAGACAGGCGAAACTCTCTAAACACATGGAGGGCACATTTATCTATGTTTTCCTTCTGCCCTGTGTAAGAGTTCAGGTCCACTTTATGAAATGTATCATAAAGCAATGTCCTCTAATCCAGTGACTTCTACTATTATGCTGTAGCCATGGCTCTGGAAGCGCTTAGTGGCAGAACCTTTATTCACTTGAACTAAAGACTCAGCTTACAGGCACTCCCAAAGTCCTATGCATACAGCTTCAGAAGGAACAACACCACAGTAGTGATCTTTGCTTTTATCGACGACTCTTTGGCTTTCGCAGCAATTTGGAAGAATAATGCCTACAAGTGATAATACATAACCAGACCATTTTACCAATGAGAATTCTGAACATCTACAGATAACAATCATGAAATAATTACAAATTAATAAAAACAGGAAAATTAAAATAGTAAAATAAGAACCGAGGAAACATGTATTGTACTGAAAAAGGAAAATATTTAAATGCTTCAGCTTTTACCACATAATAATGTCATGATTTATTTTTATAGAGGTTTAATCAGTGAAAATTCCTCCTCAATTTTACTTTATGAATAATGTAAGTGCATAGCTGGATATTCTATATGTTATTTACTATTGCCATAGGCACTTTACTTGAAGAACTAGCATACGCCTTACCCCATACTTGCAGCCAGTTGTGTGTGATCCTGTATTAGTCATGGAGAGAATTAGAAGACATAACAACAAAAGTTATTTAGGTGATACCTTTACTGACTAACTGTACAAGATTTATTTGCAAGCTTTCAAAACTTTAAGTTTCTTAAGGCAAGTTTCAGAACTGGATCAGAACCATACAAAATACTGTCACATACACAGGCTTTATGTATGATTTTGTAGAGTCTCCTGCAATCTGATCCCATGCAGTCTTCCTCTTTTTTGAAATGTAAATGATCTCATCAAAGCTTAGATCTATTCACTCTAAAGTATCTAATGTATAGACCCTTTAGAGTGATTAGATCTAAGCTTTGATGGGATCATTTACATTTCAAAAAAGAGGAAGACTACATGGGATCAGATTGCAGGACAAGCAGGAGACTCTACAAAATCATATATAAAGCCTGTGTATGTCACAGTATTTTGTACGGTTCTGATCCAGTTCTGAAACTTGCCTGAAGAAGAAACTTAAAGTTTTGAAAGCTTGCAAAGGAATCCTGTACAGTTAGTCTTTAAAGGTATCACCTAAACAATTTTTGTTGTTATGTCTTCGGATTCCCATACTTATACTCCTTTTTATATTTAATAGTTTTCTAGGCTGCCTCCTGTATGTTTAATTTGCGTGCCTAACAGACCTATCTCTAGTAGATGCAATTTATAATTTCAAAAGTGAGTTTAAAGTTTTCCTAAAAAATTAATTAAAAAGAACTAAGATTTAAAAACAATAATGCCAGTAAGATGTTCTAGGAAATTAGTCAGATTTTGTTCATTCTCTCTCTTTCAATTCATTTAGTGTGTGTCAAGGTTGTCATTATTATTAATTTATAAAGCACCAATATATTCTGTGGTCCTGTACAAAGTAATAAACAAAACATGGGATACAAAATAAAACAGACAATGGTATACACCACTGTACGGAATACAAAGTTGGTGACAAAATGCAGAATTAGTAATTACAGTGACAAAATTAATATGAATAAATGTGTAACAAATTCCAAGATACAAAAGGGGAGAGGGCCCTGCCCTCGTGAGCTTACAATCTAAAGGAATGGGGGATAGTATACAATATGTATACCTAGAGGCAGTGTGTTTTAGGTTATCTAATAGGTATATACCTTTGCCAGAGGTCAAAGGGGAACTGGTCAAAGGTAGAGCATATGCTTGACGGAAAAAGGGAGTTTTGAGGGCGTGTTGTTAGACAACTATGGTATGTCCCGCCTATATAATATACACAGTTTTAAACTCTCTCTCTCTCTCTCCCTCCTTCTCTCTTTTCCCTCTCTCAAGTTAAACCACCTGCATTTTTTGCACTCTATTTTTACAGTTATTATTTTGCATTTAGTAAATATTGCATACATAATTAATCACTGTTGTGAGGTGAAACCACCTGGATTCTCTCTTTATTATTATTTAAGAAGGTAGACAGTATCCTGTAACATACGTGATATGCATGTACTGTTCTCTTAATATTTAAAGGTAAACACCATGAAGTTAAGACACCAAAAGGATAGAAAAAATAAGAGAATATTGCCTACATTTTCCAGCATCCCTGCCTTACAGTGGAAATTGTATGTGTACATGGGACTAGTTCAGGAGGAAGAACATGAAGTTCATGAAGTAGGGGGCAAAACGTTGTAAGACCCCATTCTAATAAAAGTAAACTGATTAGAAATCAGGCACTATAAAAAGAAGTACTAGAAAATGGACAAATATATAATGAAGGATGGTAAAATGGGTACACTGTAAATGGGTGTATGAGTACTTTTTTATAGGGGCATCATAAAATAGGTATTATCAGTGGATACTATACTATAAGGGGGAGAGAAAATGATGTAGGAAAATAGAGGAACTAAAAGTTGGGTACATTTGATAGGGGTCACTATTAAGAGACAACTATATATGGAGGGACTGTAATTAATAGACTATGTAAGGAGCACTATAAATGTATATGTGCATTAACATGTTGGGACATTACATCAGGGGTTAGCATAATAGAAGTGTTAAAAGGAAGGCGTGAAATGAGCATGGAAGACTTGCACCATAACAGGGCGGATGGAATGGAGGCTAAAAATGCTATTACAATGCACACACACTGCTTTACCACCTCTTATATCCACACTCATTTTCTCCCATTCTGACTATTAAGACTATAATGCCTAAAAAATAAAAATAAAATAATAATAAAGAAAAATAAACAACCTTATTAGCCTATAGGTTTTTTTTTTTCTTTGGTGATTACCTGATTGGTACTCCAGGTCCTGCTGGACACTGGATGGCCGCTCTGCTGTAGTACAATAGACTTTCCAGAAAAACTGCAAACCTATTACCTCCAAAGGAGGTCAGACTGGTAGTGAGTAGGATGGAGGTGCCTAATGTGTGTTCTAGTTTAGTATTTTAAAATACAAATAAAAAATTATATAATGAAAAGAAAATTGCTTACCTCTCCAGAAGATATAGACACTGGCTCAACTGACAATGCATTTCATGGGTCAGGGCCTTTAAGGTATTAGAGGCGCCTAAACTCTATCCCCTATGCTATCAAGTAATGTTGTATTGACCAGAGGAAGCGGACCATGACCCATGAAATGCGTTGTCAGATTGTTTTTTTGAATAAAAACTTTTTTCTAGCTGAACTGGTGTCTATATCTTCTGGAGAGGTAAGCAATTACCTCTCTTTTTATTATATAATTTTTTATTTTGTATTTTAAAATACTAAAATAGAACACAAATTGGGCTCCTCGATCCTACCCGTTACCTTATTAGCCTGTTCTTCTACGTTTTTACTATTATTTTACATAATTGATACAGTACAAGGAAAAAAAAAGTACACAACACAGCAAATGTGTTTAATACAAAATTAAATATATTTGCCATGCAATATAAAGCTGCATCCTTTAAATGTTGTAAATGAAAGGATAAATAGCAAATTACAACTCTGGGTGTCATCTCCAATGACACTACTTCTTTGAAGGCCCCTTATTAATTATTTTGTCTTTAACCCAAATTGAAAGGAAACGTCTTCTGTCTAAAGAATCTATTTGTTCCCAAAAATAATATATATATATATATATATATATATATATATATATATATATATATATATATATATATATATATTGGCATTAGTTGTGATAAAGTTAGTGCTGAATCAACAGGGACATAGCTGCAACAGCTGAAATGTCAGGTCAGAATTTCTCTGGTCCATAAGGTGAAAGCTACTTCTAGCTGTGAACCAGTTAAGGTATTGATTTACAAAGCTTTCAAGGACTGACATTTTTCAAAAGCACATCCATTTTCTGTTTCAGTATGTGCCTTTATTGTGGTGTAGCATTTGTCATATAATTTAGAGGATACTTTTATTAAAAACTTCTTGTAGTTTTCCTCCAAATGTTGCCTTTTTCCCCAGAAATGTCAAAAGATACTGCATACTACTGCCCCTATAAGGCCGCATCTGGAATATGGAATACAATTCTGGCCACGGCATTACAGCGAGGAGATTGCAGTTTCAGAGCAGGTGCAGCATCAAGCAACAAATTTGATTAGATTGATTGAAGGTCTCACTTACCAGGAGAGGTTAGATAAACTGTGCTTATTTAGTGTGGAGAGAAGATGCTTTAGAGGAGCTCTAATAACACATATACATACATCAGAGGGCAATATAAAAGCTTGGCAGATAAGCTTTTGGTCTCTAGGCTTGTGCAAAGGACTAGGGGACATGATCTGCGCAGGAAGAAAAAAGCTTTAGCCAATTACTTAGGAAAGGGTTCTTTACAGTAAGAGTGGTGAAATGTGGAATTATTACCACAGGAAGTAGTTATGGCAAATTCTATATCTGCATTTAAGGGGGGCTTAGATGCTTTCTTTGAATTGAAAGACATCCATGGCTATAATTACTGGGTGATTCCCCATGGTGTTGATCTTGGGATTTTATCTGATTTCCATCTGGAGTTGGGAAGGAATTTGTTTTCCCTTTTGAGGCAAATTTGGCTATACCTTTTTCTGGATCAACAGGGATATGTGAGGGTTCAGGCTAGTGTTGTTCCTTATTTTCTGTTTGAACTTGATAGACGTATGTCTTTTTTCAACCCAAATAACTATGTAACTATGGTACTCATGTTGAAGGTCAAAGGCCCCTAATTACTTGAAGTGAACCTCCGGACTAAAAATCTACTCAGCAGAACTGAAAAGGCTTGGTGTTTCTTCAACAGTTTCACAGCATCAGAACTTTGTTTTTCTTACCAAAGCATCATTTTAGCTGCATTTTTAGCTAAGCTCCACCCATCAAAGAAAACTGTCCGGGCTTTTTTTTCCCTGATGCTGTGCAAAGCATGATGGGATTTCCTATGTTATTCACGTTGCCTAGCAACTGGGAGGGGTGAACAGCACACAGGAAAGTTGGAACTGTGTCTCATGCTTCCTGTCACCTCCTTTCAACCAAAAAGATGGCTGAACTCATGAAATCAAACATTTGTCTGTTCTTTTAAAACAGGGTGGGTAAGAGATTATATTACCTATCTATTTTAATTAACATAACTAATGTAACTTAATGACAGTATGTTTGTTTATGCTGAAGTTCCTCTTTAACCATGCAGATTTACAGTATAGCCAGTCCACTGAGCCAGGGATCTCTACTGAACATATCTTCTGTTTAGATAAGTTCAATCACATTGAATCACTTATTGTGGTAGATCAACCTGTTGAATGCAACTAATCACATATCATTATTAATGTATATACTTATGCACATATGCCTTTATGTTATCCACTCTTATCTGTTTGTACTCTCTACAGCAAAATAATGGAGAATGAAGATGCTGTATAAAGCAACATTGCTTATGGGACTATTACATGCCCTTAACTTAATGATTCACAGATAGAATAATTACAATACAATGAGATACTAGAGCACCTGAAATGAAGTGTGTGTGTGTGTGTGTGTGTGTGTGTGTGTGTGTGTGTGTGTGTGTGTGTGTGTCTATGCGTGTCTTTGTGTGTGCATTGTATATTAAAACCCAGATGAGATCATACTACCTATCTATATCAATGTGGCAAAAGAATAATGAGGGCACGCTGAAGTGTGAAAATGCACATTAACTTTATAAAATACCCTGTAATCAATACTCTTGCAAGAGAAATGCATCTAAAAGCTAGGGCTATTGGTCTGAATTGATTACCTGCTAGAACGTGGGTAGTCCTTTATAATAACGATAATGTTTTATATTGACATTTTTTCATTTCTGGCAGTAGCTGAAATGTAATATTTTTAATGTGAGTAATTGACTGTAACACAACATTGATATATATTGGTAGCAGTCTTACTTGTGAAAAGAATTTAGAGGCATTGTCTGAACAATGACATTATCTAAGGAAGACACATGTTTATATTTTAAACAACTTAAATAAGTAAAGTAAAACGTCTGATCATCTATTGGTAACTGAAACATTTAGGTGTCTATTTATAAAGACGTGGTGATTACAGATCATTACATATGTTTTCTATTGTTTAAAAACCTGTGTGGTGTTTTTTTATTACAACATATATCTAAAAGGAAACCCAGATTTTTCATGTTATATGAGAAATAATCAGCTATAGTGTGATTCAACATAACAGTGGAAATATTAAAGCTGATTTCTACTGTTATAAGCATAAATCATTTAAAATGGCTTTATTTCAGAAATAATATTGTGTTGAACAATTTGGTTACTCTTTTATACATGGGCTCCATAGTATACAAGTATGTGTTAAAAACGTTTACTTTCAAGAAACAGATAATCAGATAAAAAATGAGTAGCAACAACAGGCATGACACTGAGTAAGCTTTTTATGTTTACAGATAATACACTCCTCGACTTACTTACCTTAGAAGAGGAAAGACTAAGGATCCTAATGAGGCTTTCCAAAACATCCTCCAGTCCCCCATTGCAACTTGCAGACCTTCCAGAGACTACCGACAAGAGATTGTCTGGAATCTGATCGTGTCCAGCCCCCTCTTCAAGCATGAGTGTTGCCATACTGGGACTGCGCGAGTATGGCCACGCCTGCGCAGCAAGCCAGAGCTGCATGTGGCTTCCGTGCTACTGCGCAGGCACAGCCACTTAGCTGCAGCACAGATGTACTCATACCAGAAGAGTTGCATGGGCCTGATCAGCTGGAGGGTCTGCAAGTGGCAACAGGGGACCAGAGGACACAGTGGGAAGACTCATTAGGTTCTAGAGGCTTCCCTTTCCTTAGACAAGTATGTGTTTTGCTTTAATTGAAGGTGCTCTTAGAATAAAACTAAAAGTGTTTGCAATCATGGGATCATTATAAGAACACCATTCCCACAGTGAACCATGGTGATGATAGCATTATGCTGTGGGTGTTTTGTATTGGCAGTCTCAGCAAAACTAGTTGAGAATAAAAATATAAATGGCTGAAAGAAATAAAAATATCTGGCAAGGATTTGAGATGGAGACCTACAATGTGTTAGCTAAAGGGGATGAAGACCTCTACAACAGGGATCCCCAAACACCGGGCCGCGGTCCACTGCCGGTCAGTGGGCAGTTTCCAACTGTGCCGCGGCGAGTCTAGCCTCTCGCCCCCCCTCCTCCAGCGGCCACCGCTCCTGTCACCTTATGAGCTGGCGGCCGCTTCCTGTCACAGATTCCCCGTGGTGGCTCTCATCTGTACAGCATCGCCTATTACACCAGCGCTTCCTGCGCAGCTGCTGTAAGGAGGGAAGGAAGCGGAGCAGCAGCTTCCTGTAGCGGCGATCGCCGTTACCATGGAAACCGCTGTCTCGCTTCCTTCCCTCCTTACAGCAGCCGTGCGACGCGCTGCTGTAAATAGAAGATGCTGCACAGAGTAGAGCGGCTACGGGAATCTGTGACAGGAAGTGGCCGCCAGCTTATAAGGTAACAGGAGCGGCGGCCGCGGGGGGGAGTGGGCTACACTGGGGCACTATACTAGCTATCCTGGGGCACTATACTAGCTATACTGGGGCACATGGGGCACTATACTAGCTATACTGGGGCACATGGGGCACTATACTAGCTATACTGGGGCATTATACTAGCTATGCTGGGGCACACTGGGCACTATACTAGCTATCCTGGGGCACTATACTAGCTATACTGGGGCATATGGGGCACTATACTAGCTATACTATGGCACACTGGGCACTATACTAGCTATACTGGGGCACACTGGGCACTATACTAGCTATACTGGGGCACACTGGGCACTATACTAGCTATCCTGGGGCACTATACTAGCTATCCTGGGGCACATGGGGCACTATACTAGCTATACTGGGGCACACTGGACACTATACTAGCTATACTGGGGCACACTGGGCATTATACTAGCTATCCTGGGGCACTATACTAGCTATCCTGGGGCACATGAGGCACTATACTAGCTATACTGGGGCACACTGGGCACTATACTAGCTATAATGAGGCACACATTTGCACTATACTAGCTATCCTGGGGCACTATACTAGCTATACTGGGGCACACTGGGCACTATACTAGCTATACTGGGGCACACTGGGCACTATACTAGCTATCCCGGGGCACTATACTAGCTATACTGGAGCACATAGGGCACTATGCTAGCTATACTGGGGCACATGGGGCACTATACTAGCTCTCCTGGGGCACATGGGGCACTATACTAGCTATCCTGGGGCACATGGGGCACTATACTAGCTATACTGGGGCACATGGGGCACTATACTAACTATACTGGGGCACTATACTAGCTATCCTGGGGCACTATACTAGCTATCCTGGGGCACATGGGGCACTATACTAACTATACTGGGGCACTATACTAGCTATACTGGGGCACTATACAAGCTATACTGGGGCACATGGGGCACTATACTAACTATACTGGGGCACTATACTAGCTATCCTGGGGCACTATACTAGCTATACTAGGGCACATGGGGCACAATACTAACTATACTGGGGCACTATACTAGCTATACTGGGGCACTATACAAGCTACCCTGGGGCACATGGGGCACTATACTAGCCATACTGGGGCACACTGGGCACTATACTAGCTATCCTGGGGCACTATACTAGCTATACTGGGGAAACTATGCTTGGTCACTTTGATACTAATTATACTGGGACACTATACTAGCTATACTGGGTCACTATACTAGGTCACTATACTAGCTATACTGGGTCACTATACTAGGTCACTATACTAGTTATACTGGGGCAACTATGCTTGGTCACTTTGATACTAATTATACTAGGGCACTATACTAGCTGTACTGGGGTAACTAGACTCCCTATACTTTGGCAACTGTGCTTGCTGTGCCGCCGCGAATACAACCCCCCTCCCCCCTCCCTTCCCAGTTCGCAGAGAAAATTTTGGACAGTTAGCGGTCCCCAGGCCGACAACAGGTTGGGGACCCCTGCTCTACAAACCCATTATTTGGGAAAATGTAGCCTATTTTTGTGAACATTTCAACATGGTTAAAAAATCAACAACAACAAAAAATGTATCTCCTTTTAATGTCCAGATGTTTGCAAAATATTTTTTCTCCTTTTAATATCCAGTGTATGTACGCTGCCTGTTATAACATCTTGTCAGCATACAAGAATCAAGTCTGAAGAAGGCTTATTAGCCAAAAGCCTACTCCTTTTCTTCTAAGCTAGCCAATAAATGCCATCATCATGATTTAAAACTTCTAGGTTAAAAAAGAAGACAGAGTAAAAAGGCCTACAAGTGTAGTGATACCAGATTTATACGATGTATACTATGGAGGCACAGCTCAGCACCACTGCTGGTTGCAATGGAGTACAGAGCAGCATGGCCCCATTCAATAAAACTTCATGAAGCTGTCCAACACCATCATGTGCAAATGCACAGGGACACACTTTTATTTACAATGCACATTGTACCACAGATGCTGTGAATGGCCTCATGTTACTGAACGAAGAGTCCAGATGACGGGGTCAATACAGTGCTCTAAGCATCTCTCTACATTGGTTTTGGTGTGATTAGACCATTGGAAGTCCTCAGGCTTAATCAAGCATTATTTTCAGTTATAAATACTGGTCTAGAATAGCAAACCGCTGCATGCTACACAGTTTCAGACTTACGGTTATCATTGAAAGTTATCTGCTATTCATTCCTGAGAAGTAATGAGTTGAGACCTTTTTTTTCCTATACATACAGTTTAAATGACTGAAACTGTATTATAGGTTTCAATATGTGCTTAATGTGCAATTTCAGCCTTTTAGTAAGAAATGCAATATCATTTTTTTCCAACTTCAAGCTTTCTAAATGCACTTCAAATCAGACAAAGTATTCTTAGAAATGTTCACTTTGTTTAATTAGGAATGTAATGAGCCCATTTGCAAGAACACCATTACTATAATAAAACTATTAGACCAAATAATAATTGGTTTATGCTGCTGCAAATAGAGATGACAAGATATACTGGAAAAGTTATTTGTATGGTGCATTAAAGTTTTTAGATGGGTGCACTAAATTAGCCCAGGCAGTTTAATTCACCCAAAGAAATGTAACACTGATCTTCATACAACTTAAAGTGCACCAGAAGTGTTTTTTTTTCCTCCTAAAATAAAAATCAGGAATCTCAATAAGGAATTTATTGTACCATGCACACAACTGGCCATGTCTGGCCAGATTTCCAGCAGTGATAATAAGATAATGGAGCAGCTAGAGAGGATGGCGAGGGAGCCCACGCATCTCATGGGGCTGGAGGAAGCCCCAGGTAAGTATAAATACATGGATATTTGTGATCTCAGGTACACTTTAAAAATGCCCTCAACAACTTTTATCTTCCTTGAAGACCATGGTGTTCATGTGTCCACTACTGAGACTCCTTGCATTAAAATGATAGGCAGGCTCTTGTTTGCAGACAATTAAATCATGTTGTCCGAACTCCTCCTATTATTATTAATAAGATTACAGATGAAGGCTTTATGAAGACCCAACTGGGCTTCTCATATTTATGTGGATTACAGAAAAGCACAGAAAGAAAAAAAACAAATATTTCTGTTTTTTATTTATTTTATTTTTATTTTGTGGAAATGGATAATCACACAGCAGAATTCAATTAAGTCTTAATTGAGAAAGAGAGGACTAATTGCCCAGCTTTCTTAAACAATATCAATAGTGATTAATAGTCTTACTTCTCCATCCTGAGCCAGCTCCTCCTCTTCTACAAAAGAAAATGTAGTGACGCACCTATAAAGAATCAATTTGTCATTAACTGACCTATTGATCACTGGTAGATGCCTATCCCCTGATTTCCTCCAGGTAGCTGCTTTACTTATTTGGTAGGAAAATGTTGTGGTGTAATGAAATCTAGTGACATGAATAATCTAAAAGCTTTCCAATATCTGGCCTTCAAATGTTGATAGTTCGGAAGGTGGATAGAAATACAGTACATATCCAACAAGTAGAAAAAGGCACTCCACAGACATTCACACTTGGGTTTGTAGTTTACTGAGCTTCAGACACACTACATGTTACAGGTCAATTGACCCTTCCTCAGGTGTATCAACTCCCACAACTTCTACCCTTAAATAGGACAACTTATACAGGAAGTTCCACCCAGTTGCATGCATATAAAAGTGATTAACATACAAGATAAGCAATATATAAAATTCCTATACAGGGAACTACTATACCATCTACCCTGCAATAAACAATGGAGAGGTAATCCAATTTTCCCATAGAATATATATCCCACCAATGTATGAACATGGGTGGGACTTCCTGTATGGGTTGTCCTATTGTGGGAGGTGATATACCTGAGGAAGGGTCAGTCGACCTGTAACATGTAGTGTGTCTGATGCTCAATAAATTACAAACGCAAGTTTGGACACCCGTGGAGTGCCTTTTTCTACTTGTTGGAGTTGTGTATATTGCAGAAGTGGTGTACCTGCAGGAAGAGAGCACCAGCAATTGCTACCTTATATAGGTTTAGCACTTAACGAGACTCTGAAGTCTCATTACAATCAAGTTTTTATATTAAAAATGTCTTTAATACAATTGCCCTAACTAAAACGCTGCATCCCCAGGGCTGAAATCGAACTAAATCCCCCTAACTCCCCCTCGCAAAATCCAAGACTTTCTTGGTCATGGATTTTGCTGCCCTGTGCGCTTTGGGGAGAAGCAGAGCTTTCAGCTGCAGCTCTGCCTCTACACGCGTCTATCAGCGCGTGTCTCCACCTCTCCCCCGCCCCTCTCAGTGAAGGAAGACTGAGAGGGGTGGGTGGAGGCGGAGATACGCGCTGATAGACGCGTGTAGAGGCAGAGCTGCAGCTGAAAGCTCTGCCTCTCACAAAATCGTTCCTCGCAGTGTGCCCCAGGGAGTTTGGGGGGATTTAGTTAGATTTCAGCTGCGGGGATGCAACGTTTTAGTTAGTGCAATCATACTGAGGTTTCAAGGAGGTTCTTGAGATGATATCAATACATCCCCTCCTCATACAGACCCCAGTGTTACCAGTATAAAGTATATATCTGATTTGCCAGTCTGTTGTAATTTGGGCAAGATACATATCAAGCTTTAAATAATGAAACTGAAATAATCTAATGAAAAAGTCTATGATACGATTGTGTAATTTGTCAATGGGCACTTTGATGCACACCTAACTAATCAGATGGAATGCACTGTATGGCACATCTTACCATCAATTAGTTTTCAAAGCCCAAATGTGCTCTGTACAATGTTAAAAAGATGATATCAGGTAATATGGTTTCTATGATTCATTCAAAAGAAACATATGCTCTAGCAAAGATAATAACATTGAGATTTCTTTCTAAATATATGTATGACCGTTCAACCACTTGACAAAGAGAATGTTCACTCACCATTCTTCTAAGAGCCTAGCATTAGATTGAATCTACACAGAATGCCTGAGCATCTTGGTTTTTCTGTCTTTACCATGATAGATACTGTGATTGGATTTCTCAGACACATGTTAGTGTATGCTTGGGCGTATGGATCATTTTTTCATTGCTTGCTTTGATTAAACATGTAGCTCATAAGTACTGTATTTCCAGCCTTATCAGCCACATGTATTGTCATCACTTAAACTGGTATGGGATGCTAAAAGATATATATACTGTGTGTATATATATATATATATATATATATATATATAAATATATCAGTGTATATACATATTTATTATTTATTTATTGTATTTATAAAGCGCCAACATATTACACAGCGCTGGACATTAGTTTAGGTTACAGGCAATATTTAGGGATGACATACAGCAATGTAACAATACAGGAATACAAGAAAAACCAGATCACGCAGCACAGTATGAGTACAAGGCAATGCTTAGTCAGGGAGCATGGAGATTAGGAAAGTTGAGTTCACTCAAATGCATAGCATGGGTGCACAGTAACGGAGGTGCATGATCAGGTAGGACACAAAAGGAGGAAGAACCTGTCCTAAGGCTTACAATTTAGAGGGAGAGGTAGGGACACGAAAGGTAAGGACCAGAGTTCAGCTGCAGGTTTATAGCACTTGTAAGGGGTGGTAGGCCATAGTAAAAAGGTGAGTTTTGAGGGCCTTCTTGAAGATGTTGAAGGAGGGGCCTGCCCTCATGGGCAGTGGTAGGAAGTTCCATAGTGTTGGTGCAGCTCTTGAGAAATCCTGGAGGCATGCATGGGACTAAGTGATGCGGGGTGCGGTCAGGTGAAGTTCATTGGGGGAGCGGAGTGTATATATATATATATATATATATATATATATATACATACATATATATATATATATATATATATAATTATTATGTAGAGAATGCATGGGGTCCTCCTCACAAGCTCCTTTAACCCCTTGTCAGCCATTCAAGCAGGGATAGCCAGATTGCAGAGCCAGGAACACGTAGGGTTTTGCGTGTTTCGTTAATTTTCATGGTAAAATTTGCAATCGCATTCACGATTGTTTGTGATGTTTGACCATCCCTCCTCTAAAGGTGTTCTGTGAAATCTGGCTCCAAGAAGTTGAAGCAGATCAAGTTCAGTATGTTGCCTGGTGGATCCTCTATGGGTCAGACTTGTTTTTTCCAGAATGATTGATGCGCAATCAAACTGAGAACTATGGCATTTCAAGGGCAAGAAAAACAGGATTTAGCAGACCTGGCCACGCTCTCCCATTACTCCATGTTCATTTCTGATGTTCATGTGCCAAATGTAGGCACTTTTGAGCGTAGACAGAGAATAGCACGAGCACTATGACTGAGCTACTGCTATGCAGCACCATACATGGCAAGATGTGTTGCCTTATGTAACCTTTTTTAATGGCTAGAATTATGTTTTCACCATTTTTTTGCTATTGTACTTTTTATCCCCTTAATATTTTGGCTGATCAGTGTGTTACGTCAAGCAAAGTTTTTATGCACATGTGTTGTAGATTTTATCAAAAGTTAGTTCCACTGAGAACTCTGTAAACCAACAGCAGAGGAGGAGAAGGCTGCATCTGCTAAAAGTGAATAGCAATGAGGATGCAAAAAGGTAAAGAAGAATCTGATTGATCATCATTGTTTATGGCCCTTTGCCTGGAGGTCTACAAGAGCTGTATAGCTACATTAGTGACATCTGTTGGTTAACAATAGGAAAAATAGTAAACTAGTGCAATAAAGATGGGAGCTCCTTATTAGTGTTGGGCGAACACCTGGATGTTCGGGTTCGGGCCGAACAGGCCGAACATGGGCCAGATGTTCGGCATGTTCGGCCCGAACCCCGAACTCAATGGAAGTCAATGGGACCCCCGAACATGCCCATTTTGGGGGCCCTATGGGGTCGCAGGCATAAGGGGGGAGCATGCCCCGATCGCGGGGGGGTCGGAAATTCCCCCACCCCCTCCGTTAGCGCTCCCCCTCTGCCCGCTTCCCCATAAAAAAAGTTTAATGCAAGTTAAATAGTACCGGTGGCTGGCAGTGGAGTGAGGAGGAGGAGTCCGAGTAGGAGAGTGATGCGTTGAGGCCGGGCAGCGGGCGGTTCAGCGGTAGTACCCTTGGGGTACTTCCACCCTTTCTCTGACCTCACGTCCTCTGCATATGAGGGTACGCGTCACGCGTACCTTCGTATGCGTCATCACGCAGAGGACGTGAGGTCAGAGAAAGGGCGGAAGTACCACAAGGGTACTACCGCTGAACCGCACGCTGCCCGGCCTCAACGCGTCACTCTCCTACTCGGACTCCTCCTCCTCACTCCACTGCCAGCCACCGGTACTATTTAACTTGCATTAAACTTTTTTTATGGGGAAGCGGGCAGAGGGGGGAGCGCTAGCGGAGGGGGTGGGGGGAATTTCCGACCCCCCCCCCCGCGATCGGGGCATGCTCCCCCCTTATGCCTGCGACCCCACAGGGGCCCTGTTCGGCCGGCCATTGAGCAGTTCGGGCGAACCCGAACAGTTTGGCCGAACACCATTAGGTGTTCGGCCGAACTCGAACATCACCCGAACAGGGTGATGTTCTGCAGAACCCGAACAGTGGCGAACACTGTTCGCCCAACACTACTCCTTATACATAAAACAATCATAATAATACAAATAATAAGAATAAAAATAGTGGAGGAAGAGATAGTATAGAACAAATATATTGTTTCAACATGTATGTACGTACGTATGTATGTATGTATTGTATTGTATTGCACTTATGTATTTTTCCCTTTCATTTCTTTCTTTATTTTTTTAACACTTTTATGTTTTATATATTATGTTATATCTTTTCTGTTTTATTTATGTTTCATTTTAAAGAGAATCTGTATCGTTAAAATCGCACAAAAGTAAACATACCAGTGTGTTAGGGGACACCTCCTATTACCCTCTGTCACAATTTCGCCGCTCCCCGCCGCATTAAAAGTAGTCAAAAACAGTTTTAAAAAGTTTGTTTATAAACAAACAAAATGGCCACCAAAAAAGGAAGTAGGTTGATGTACAGTATATCCACACATAGAAAATACATCCATACACAAGCAGGCTGTATACAGCTTTCCTTTTGAATCTCAAAAGATCATTTGTGTGTTTACCTTCTGTCCCCTGCTTCTCTCATGCACTGAAGTAACAGGCTTCCTGCAGACAGCTTTGCCTGTGCCTGTGTTGTAATTCCTCAGTATTTGTCAGCCAGCTACTTTCACAGCCTAATGCTGGGAATACACGTTTCGTTTTTGCCTTCGTTTTAGCCTTCGATTCGTTCGGTAAACGAATCGAGTGTTGAAAACGTATGTGAAAATAGTCATAATCTCATTATAGTTTCGATTAATAGACCCCAAAAACGAACGACTAGTGATCGAACATGTTTGATATTATCTCTCTTTATCCATCTAATCGAGCCATTGGTAGGCTTGATGGCTGTTCAGATCGATTATATATTAAACGAAAGGGATTTTCGTTTTGTTTCTTTGCAGCCTTCGATCATTGGAAAAACGAAACCATCAGAATCGAAAAAAAAAAAAAACGAAACCGTGGGTGGTGATATTAACCGTACGATCGATTATGTCGGGTTCGAAAAGGACAAAAGGCACAATCGAAACGAAGGTTTAAACGAAGGCAAACACGAAACGTGTATTCCCAGCATAACAGAGGAGGATTTTTATCCAGCTCTCTTCTATCACTGATAAGATAGCAGAGACTTATGTAAATACACACACACTGGAGTGTGCATAGAGGGGCCTGGAGACTGTGCATAAACAGACCAGCACAGAAGAGTTGGCAGCCTTCCAGACACAGGCCGACAAGTCTGACAGGGGAAAGATACATTGATTTATTACAGAGACAGTTATAGTAGAAAGTGCTGCTGTAAGGCAGAGCACATTAGAACAGCTTTAGGAACTTGTAGGATGGTAGAAAAAAAATTGTGATTTTTGGTACAGAGTCTCTTTAAAGTCCACATTCATCAAACATACAAATGCAGGATGAGCATTAAACGCTATTACCCTGCAGGGTATCATGAGAACCATAGCTTAAACTATAGTTTATATTGTTCTCTGAAGCTTGTATTACAAACAATGATGCATTTTAAAATCATAGTTGTATGAACCATGTGCTGCAGTCTTACAATTACTGCTTGCTGGGCTAAGTTTGAATGCAGTAATGCAGAAACATACTGTGGCATGAGTCAGCATGGTAATCTGTGCTACTTACTTTTCCCACGTAGAGAGGATCTGTGCCTGTGTATTCCTCCAGTACAAAGAACTGGTTCCACACCCAGCTCCTCTTAGTTCTTGATCTCCCAGACTGAATATAAGGCTTGGATGTAGACATTGAAAGCTCAGCTTGGCTTATTCCAGAAAGACAAAAGAAAAGAGCTATAAGCTGAAGGTAGTGGCACATTTCTTGTCTTCCCATCTTCATCTTTCGTTCTTTGATAAACTGTAAACTGATCCCAGTATCTTCAAAGAAAATCCACTATTATTCCGGGGAATATTTTTTGGTGTCAGTGGAAACTTATTCACAGGAAATATCCAGATTAATAGAATTGTTCCTAAGGGGTAAGAGAGATACCATGAATGTTAGCATAACATTATGCCATTTCTACTGCTTTGTAAAAGGAAAAAAAAAGTTTTACACATTATACAGTTTTTTTAATGGGTAATTATTAAAGAGGAACCAATAAAAAAAAAAAAGAGGAAGTAAGCTTTGACCATTTTGCATGCCCAGCATGATACAAAGAAAATATATCAATACCACGTAGCTACTCCTCCATTGTTTAACACTTTAATAAGCAGTTACTGCTTTAAATTCAGGCTAACACCATCATTAACTACTTGCCGACCACTCCACCGCAATTGGGATGAATGCGGCGGCGGCCCCAGGACCACTCCATGCCAACTGGGGTTTGCAGGAGATTGCGCGCTGATGCATGCACAGCTACACCCCGTCATTGGTCTCCCAGAGGCAATTGCCGCTAGGAGACTGTTAGATGGTAAAGCCACTGTCTAATAACTCTGTACAGCACTGCTATCTAAGGCAGCACTGTACTGGGGACAGCCGTGTGACACGTCTGTCCCACTGGGGGACACAGGAGTGATCTGCTGTGATAGGCTTAAAGAGACACTGAAGCGGAAAAAAAAATGATGATATTATGATTTGTATGTGTAGCACAGCTAAGAAATAAAACATTAAGATCAGATACATCAGTGTAATTGTTTCCAGTAGAGGAAGAGTTGAGAAACTCCAGTTGTTATCTCTATGCAAACAAGCCATTAAGCTCTCCAACTAAGTTAGTCATGGAGAGGGCTGTTATCTGACTTTTATTATCTCAACTGTTCCTGGACTATTTAGTTTTCCTCTGCTAGAGGAGAGGTCATTACTTCACAGACTGCTCTGAAAGACTCATTTTGAATGCTGAGTGTTGTGTAATCTGCACATATTATAGAATAATGCAATGTTAGAAAAAACACTATATACCTGAAAATAAAAGTATTAGAATATTTTCTTTGCTGCTAATCTTCTAGTAATTATTCATAGTACACAACCAATTCACTATATCATATTTTTTTTCGCTTCAGTGTCTCTTTAAGCTGAACATGGGAGAGAGGGATATTAAATTAATTAAAAAAATTAAGGACATTTAATAAAAAATAATAAAAAAATATTTATAAAAAGTAAATAAACAATCCAGGGGCGAACTGACCCCACCAACAGAAAGCTCTGTTGGTGGGGAGAAAAGGGTGGGGGGTCACTTGTGTGCTGAACTGTACGGCACTGCAGCGAGGCCTTAAAGCTGCAGTGTCCCAATTAGGGAAAAATGGCCTGGTCACTAGGGGTGTTAAACACCGCGGCCCTCAAGAGTTTAAACCTAAATGCATAATAATAAAAAAAATAATAAAACAACGCAAACATGTGAGTTTTGTCTCCATTTGCAATTCTGGGAGCATGTGTGATGGTTTTTCCAGCATCCTGGATCTGTGTCTGCTTTAAGGGTCTATCTGCTGAAATGAATTTAGTTTTTGTCAACAGCTACTTATAATGTCTTTTAAAAAAATGTAGACCATGTAATTTAATATTACTTTTAGCATCATTATTATTAATATTATTTATTTATTTTTTTCAACAGAAAATGTTTTCGCAAATATTAATGCAAAAAAGTGTAGATAGTGTCTATAAGCAAAAACATGGCATTATAATAATAATAATAATAATAATAATTATTATTATTATTATTATTATAATTCAATAAGATATAAAAACAAACAAAACAAAAAACCCAAACAGGATAACCTTTTTATATATTGCAGGATAAGTTACAGGATGGACACATGTCAATGAAAAACTGAAGGGAGACTGTACCATAATATAGTTAGTGAGGGGTGAGGGAGATCCCATATGCCTAGGAATGCTCGCTTCCCTGCAATTGTGACTGTTGGATGAAACCCAGGAGATTCAAGTTGACCAAACTCTCCTAAATGACTCCTGGTGATTGGGTACATAATACGGCATTTGTTCTAAAATGTAGACATCATTACTTTTGTGGGTCGGGGCTGAATTACTTATTTCAGGAGAGCTCCCTAATTAGGCATTTAGTGCCTTGGCTGCTTTGGCTTAAATTTGGCTTAAAAGAGAGTTATTGGCCTTAAAGAGGACTGAAACTTTTTTTTTATGGAAAAGAGCAACCCAATTTGTAACATTATTTCAAATGTCATTTCATATTAATATATAACAATATATGATATAACACATATGAATAAAATGGAGAAATTTTACTTTTTAATATGCATTATTGTTTCTTGCAAAAGTAAAACACATTGAATTAAGCTGAGGAGCAAAACATCTCCCCATAATAGTACCGTTCCATGTTCCCTAAATGCTAATTATCAGGAATCAGAAGTTGACAACCCCCATGCCAACACGTGACCCTGCTAAAGGGAGCCTGTAGTATAAAAAAGCAATTACTGGTATTATAAACACTATCATTGAAGACACTCACTGTACTTTCTCCAATGCTCCAATGCTCCAATGGAGCTTGACCTATCAATACTGTCAAGGGAGAGGAGAATAGGGCATGATTTCACAGCGTGAGAAAAGAGAGGTGGAGTCAGTCTCCACACAAGTAGGGTCCTGGTTAGATTTTCATGGAGTTAGCATTGGTATATACTACATTATACTAACACAGACCAGGACAAATGGCACTGGCTTTAGGTACAATCAATGTCCTACATGGGGCTGTGTTCATTTTTATTACCTTTCATCACTACAAGTTCCTTTTTCTCATAATGAGTTTGGGTGCTCAGAATGAGTGCGATGAGACCTGTCCTTTATATCTGCACTCTGGGTATCCCTGATTAATCAATAACTACTTTTATACGAGGAAAAAAAAAATCAATGAGAGGCCAGAGAAGCCTTTGATCGATGGACATGTAAAGAAAAGTGCTAAATGGCCAGCCTTTGTGGTTAATCCAAAGCACTGACCAGTCAGAAAGGCTGTTTACATGGATATCCAACAATAAGAATTGTTTTTAATATTTTTTGGTCCTTTTCGCATAAAAAGCATCTCTGCTGT